>NW_027072034.1:30892885-31492885 GCF_038088225.1 Cyrtonyx montezumae | reverse complement strand
TTTCCTTACAAGAGACTTAATTTTATATTTTTTTTACGTATTCTATTGCTAATGTTTAATTTATGCCAGACACACTTTAATAACGTTTTATAGTTCTTAGCTCCTTTTGGTACTTCAGTTTGCATTTCCTGACTTGTGTTCATCTCTATCAGGTTTTTCTTAAGAAAAGAAAAAAAAAAAAAAAAAAAAGAGGAAGGGGAAACACAGCAATTATCTAGTGTTCTTCTTTTTTGTTGTTTTTTCAACTGTATGCTTCTTTTATAAATGCAAAATTGAGAGATTGCATCTCCACTCTACTCTGTCCTGGTGAGGCCTCACCTGGAGTACTGTGTCCAATTCTGGGCTCCCTGGTACAAAAAAGTCAGAGATCTCCTGGAGAGAGTTCAAGGGAAGGCTACAAAGATGATAAAGGGCGTGGACCTCTCTTATGAGGAAAGACTGAGAGACCTGGGTCTGTTCAGCATTGAGAAAAGAAGACTCAGAGGAGATCTGATCTACGTCTATAAATATCTAAGGAGCAGGAGGCAGAGGGATGAGGCTGGACTGTTCTCAGCAGTGTGTGGCAATAGGACAAGGGGAAATGGTCACAAACTGAAGCATAGGAAGTTCTGCACAAATGTGCATGGGAACTTCACAGTGCAGTGACAGAGCACTGGCACAGCTGCACAGAGAGGTGGTGGAGTCTCCTCTGGAGATGTTCAAGACCCAAATGAATGCCTACCTGTGCAACCTGGGCTAGGGAGCTGCTTTGGCAGGGGGTTGGACTCGATGATCTCTAAGAGATCCCTACCAACCCCTACAATTCTGTGATTCTGTGGTACATTAGGAAGTGTAAATAAGTTATTAACTATGAAAGAAGAATGTTTTATTACATTTTTGTTCACATTTATTCCTCGCAGTTTCCATTCATCGTTTTCAGCTTTTGAAAATTGACCTCCTTAATATCAACATCAGCTTCTATTCTTTGTGACAGCACACAGTTTACACGCTAAATTAGATAGTAATCACACTGTGCTATCACTGCTAGCTCAGTAGTCACTGCATCCTAATGAGAAGTTATTTTAAAGTACTCCATATTAATTGCCACACTTGCTTTTAGAAGTCAGGAGTTTTAGGAAGTCTGGATTTGTTTTAGTTTCTAATACCAGTACAGTGTACATTGTTGAATATATATATATATATCTCCTCAGTCTGAAGCCCCCTTATATTTTGAATATATTTTTAATTCACATATACTGTGTGTTCACATAGTATTCTAGGAACACTGTATCTGGTTCCCAGTGTGGGATGTGTATGCAAGGGGTGTATATGTATGTATATGAGATTACTTATATACGTATATTTACTACAGATATTATTGTGTGGTTATGATAATGCTTTCATTAAGTACATAGATCTGTAAGCATTCAAAAGTCTTTTATTCCTCAGGCATTGATTTAAAAACATGAAAAGAGTTCTTCAGAGTGAAAGCTCAGCTTGAACGCTCTCCCTTTGACAAATAGGATGCATCCATCAGTTGTAAATTTCCAGTTGTGTCTGCTGTTCAATGTTCAGTGTCAATTCTTGAATTTAAAGCTTACCATCGAAGGTTGTTGAGCTGAGTTCTACCAGAGTGTCAGAACTGAATCTTTATCATTATTTCTGTTCTATCCTGCTGCAGATTTTTCTACGTAGCTATCTGTTTTACACCTCAAAATTGCGTAGTCAGATAGCAGATCTTTGGTTGCTATCATTACTTAGTTGATACCTTCTTTAAAGATGGAGATGGGACGAATATCCGAATTATAATTTTTGGTGTAGTGACCTCTTTCTAAATAACTATGTCCCCTGAGATCGATTGACACATTATTTGCCATATTAAAGTGTTGAACTGCAGAAGCAGTTTGAAAAGATGGCCTTTATGTGATCTGCCATCATTTGTCTGAGCTCCAGCAAAGAGCTGCTGTGACAGAGCATGGAAGGCCTTTTTCTAGTTTCAACAAAGGGCTGCTGTTTCCTATAAATGAAGCAAATTTGCTTACTCTTTTTAAAGAGATTTTCTTTTCTACATGTTAGAGCTATTTTTAATAGTAAAAACAATAAAGTCAACCAAACAAACATGCACAAACAATTAAAACATCTGTAAATGGAAACAAACCATCAGACCTGAAGCAGAAGCCAGGCTAGCTTAGACTGCATCTCCATAAACAGAAATGTTTCAGACCCTCAAGTGCAATTCAGATGAAGAGATCTAATAAGTTATTTTGTTAATCGCTGACTTCACTAACCCCATTCACTCACTATGAAAGTTGTCCTGATGGAAAAAGGCTGATTTTTGTTTTCCTCAGCTGTGTTGCTGTAGAAGGCCAAACGGTGTCTGTTTGCTGTAGCCTGTGAAAGGTGAAGTAAGGGAACAGCAGGTGGCAGGGCCTTCAGCAGCCCAGGCTGCAGAGCTCAAAACCTGGTTTGGTTTTTGAAGTTTGGTGTTTGGAGAGGGAGAGGTTGTTTGGCCCTCAGATCTTAGAGGATGTTCTTCTGTGTCATTAGCTATCTTTTCGTTCTCCCAAGTGAGTAAACGAAATATCATGTAGTAATTACATCTTATGTACATCAGTGTCGCTTAAAAGCCTCCATATCAATTAAGTTATTACCTTTCTTTCAGTGTGTCTTAGGAATACATTCAATTCCAGAAGTCTGTTACATGCACTGTCACCTCCTATTAATAGAATTTTTGCTTGTTCCCTTGGTGAGGGATTAAACTTAAGGCATTACTGTCAGTCATTTTTCAGCAGCATTTCATTTTGCAAAATAAATGGTGAACAGGGAGAGCCAAGTACTTTTCTTAGAGAGTCTTCAAAGCTCAGTGTTGTTTCCTGTGTGCTCTGGCTGCTCTAAGCACGTCCTTGGCATGATCCTGTGCCTTGCTCCTGCAGGCAAAACGAGTTGCTGCTGTGCTACCTGCTGGGACAGGGCATTCAGATGGTGGCACAGGGAACTGGTATCAGCCTGCAGGAGAAGCTTCCAGATCAGACAGCATGCTGGAGGGGGTCTGTGTGGAAGAAATGTGTTATCCCTACCCTGAAAGAAACATCTCAATAGAAAGAGATCTGTGTAACAACATTGCAAAGTTTCATATTGTTAAGTACTATCAACTGAGCAAGTAATTCATTGTGTGTTAAAAATCACCACCAGTTTTACAAGTTTGTGGAACAGATAAAGTTTCTCTGCATTTAAGCTCACAGAAATATTCTGAAATGTTGCCTGCATTGTTTTGTCATAGGATTAGCTATTGTCCCTCACCTGTTTGAGCAGCCTTTCAGTGCAGTCTGTTTGTAAGTGACTTCCCTTCGCTGAGCTGTTGTTTGCTGCCTTCATAGCTGGGCACTCTTTCCAGTTTCTCTCCCCAGAGGGTTTATTTGAGTTAGAACATTTGCATGTGGGCTTCAGCAGGAGCGACACTACTCCAGAAGGTAGAACTTGTCTCCTAACAGAGCCATCAGCTAGATGAAGGAGGCTCAGTGTCTGAAACATCCGAACTCAATCTAATCCTTGCACACTGGTGTTCCTAGTATTGCAGTTTTTCTGGGAAATGATTTAAAAAAATCCATATTTCAGAACAGAGGGAAAGTTTTGGTGGCTGTTGTATGCGTGAATGAGAAATTCACTTTCAGTAAGTCATTTTTTATCATCTCATCCTGTCTTGTTTTCCCTCACCAAGACATGCATTTTGATTTAGCCAAAAGCTGCTCTTTTACTTCCAGCTAAGTAACTCTTTCAAAATAAATTTCTTACACCCAAAGACATTTTCTTTGACATTTGCTCTTAAGTTTTGTTTTCATTTAAAGATATGCAGCACTTACAGGATCACAAGACATCATGCTGCTAGTGTTTCACTTTTGAGTTATTTTATCTTTGGCTTTGTCTGTTAGTGGTTGTTCTGGTGAAACATAGTGCAGGTGTTACCTCTCAAGTTAACTGCTGCCTCTGTGAACCTTAGATACAGAAGGAAGTAGAAAGATGCTCTGGAACTGATAGCATTATTAAAACTGCCATTACAGTGGAGTTGCTTGAAGTCACCATAATAAAACCACTTACCATTCTAGTGCAGTACTTAACGTTGAATTTTCTCTTGCAGAGCAGTGCTTTCAGTTTTGTTTTCACTTTTTCCTTACTGAACTTCTAACTTCTAGCTGTAATCTCCAGAAAAAATATCAGATTAGGAAAAAATTCTTTTCTGAAAGAGTGTCCAGGCACTGGCACAGGCTGCCCAGGGAGGTGGTTGAGTTACTGTCCCCAGAGGTGTTTGAGAAACATTTGGATTCTGTACTGTGACATAGTTTAGTGGGGAAATACCAGTGCTTGGTCGACAGTTGGACCAGATGATCTCTTAGGTCTCTTCCAACCTTTGTGATTCTAAGAAACATACATATTTTCTGGAGAAATTAAGTTCAAACAGACAAAGTTTTGGAAAATAACTAGCTTTTATTTTTGGACTCTTGCAGCTGCGCTGGGGGTTATAACTAAAGCTTGCCTGGTGGCACTCGTGTTCTGGAGTGTAAGCCTGAGCCGTATGTTTCCTTCTACTTGGAAGCTGTGCCATTTACCACTCATTATTAGAGATGGTCTGATACGATCTTCAAAAGATCTCAACTGATAGACAAGCTCAGCTTTAACTTTTATAGTCTGCTAACATTCATGCAGTTAGAGCATACAACTGTTGTGGTTTTAACTGATTAGTTACAACACTTTCGCATACACGATTCTGGAACAACAAATCAGCTAACTGGCACTGCTAGCAGTGATGGGAACTCTTGCTGAGAAGAGAGGCTGAAAGTATGGATATATCCCAAAGCTTGCATTGTTTTGTTTTCCTTGGTGCTTTTCAAAGTGTGAGATACTCATATCTGATGTGAGGAGGTTTGGTCTTTCACTGTTAGAGCTTCTGAACTTTTTGAGGAGGAGCATGTCACAAGCTTGTGTGCTCCTAGCAGAAATGGGTTTTCTTGATACTAGAGAGTTGTGTTAGCAAAGAGTCTACAGGAACTGCAGTATTTTTGATTGTGCAGTCTAAAAGCAATATACTGAGGAATTTTCACTATCTGAATGCATGTCAAATTTACACGGAATGCTTGAATGCTTTGGAAGATTGTAATGGTTTTTGTTCCTTATGCTTTCTGCAGATCTAGTTATGTCATTGCTTCTAATCCTTTGTTTGGCACTCTGCTGTGTGGCAGAAACATTTCAGAACTTAATTCTACAGCCTCCCTCCCGGAGAACAAATGTGTCCTTATTCACATACAAGGAAATGTTAGCTCTGCAAATGTCACAGGAAGAACTGTATTATCCTTCATGGAGCCACCTGAACGAAGTAACTGTAAGGAAGTAATTTTAAGAAGTTCGATCATGATCCCTCACGTTAAAGAACAACAACAGCAACCAAAAAAACCCTCTGGACACATCTGTACAGCTTTAAGTGAACAGATGTTTAACTGCAGATGTATGGTATGTTTTAACTCCATAAAGAAGCAGTTTCCTCTTGGGTAGGAATGCTTGTGCCATTGACATTGAGCAAAACCACAAATGCTGTAGTGTGCTGGGCTCTGTATGAGCATGCCACCTGAGAGCCTTGGATCCCTTACATTTCTGCAAAAACTGTGTAAGGCAAGGGCCTGCTGGAGGCATGACATCATTACTCATTCAGAGTGGCAATTTTATGTAACAACAGGCTGGAATTGTGGAAATGAGGTAGCTTAGGCTCCCTGTCCTGAGGGAATTTCTCAGGTCCATATGGTTGATGCCATCAGCCCTGACATGCTTGTATGTTTTTCTCATTCCTCTGTCCTCGTGCAGCACTCTGGGGAAAAGCTTGATGACTTTTACAATAAGGGACCATTCTGCATGTTTTTTTCTTGGATTTAGAGGAATAAGAAAAGTTTAATAGCTTTCCATTAGTCGTTAGTCAAACATTATGCATAGTGTGTTATTTTCAATTAATAGCTCATCATACGGGTAGATAATTTTAACCTGTTTGTGTTGTGAAACCTTTCTGAAATTGGTCGGTGTAGTGACACTGTCAGCCAACTGATAGTGTCTTTTTTCTTCATGCCCTCCATATCCTCAGGAATAGTGTGAATTGACCATTTTACAATTGCTGGCATAAAATGAACCGATCTAAATTGAAGAGAGATTATATTGACAATAGCGGCATCCAGAACACGCTTGTTTGCAATCTCCCCCTGGCTACATCAGCATATCGATTTGTAGGCTATCTGCCCATTTCGTGTGAGTCAGAAAGCAGGGCGGTTTATTGGAGATTGCATTCCAAAGCTCGGGCTCTCCTATGTCTTTGTCAGTGTCAGACAGAATTGCTGTTTTAGGGGGAGGAATTTTTTTTAAAGGTATAATGACTTTTATTGTAATACCAATTCTACTTGCCTATGTTGCAGGCATTTTGAACTGTCAGAGTTCTGATTCTTTGTTGTTCAAAACATCTCAACTTTTCAAATTCATCTCGGGGCTGTCAGCCTTGAACGCCTATATTCAGATTGAGTTTTAAACTACTTTATGTTCCTCTGCATTTCCTCATTGGAAGTGGAGGAGGTGTGTGTGCTTACAAATTGCAGATGGAACCCTTTCTGAATGAAGTGATATGTATAACTTGCATCCTGAACAGAACAATTTCTGAATGAGGTAATGGTGCATTAAACCTCTGTTGTGTCTACTGTTAGATGTCAGACTTTGCCACACAGTTGTGGACTGCTAAGAATGAGGCAGTGAAGTCAAATCATGCTCAGAAGATCCTTGGATACTAATAATTTGAAGTACGCTGGGATCTGTTTCTACTAAATTCTTGTTTATTGGGAAACCACAACCATGGATTTTTTGTTTTGTTTTGTATGAGTATGCTACATTGGTTTGCAAATTCTCATTTTCTGCTTATTTCTGTTCCTCCCTGACCCCCCCACACCCCCCAGGAAAAAAAAAAAAAAAAAAAGAGGAAACAAAGGACCAGTGGTAACTAGAAAACTTGAAGTGACTCCTCAGAAATTTTTCAAAGAATTTCTAGAGAAACAGAACTTAATATGAGGAGTGGCTGAGGAAACTGGAACAGGAGGAAGCTGAATCTCAGGCTCGTGGAACAGCTGAGGCTGGCAAGGCGCTCTTGTTCCCTCTGATCCGTAGGCCATGGCCAGGCAGCTTCTAGATATTCCCGGAGGGTGAGCCCGCAGCCTCTTGGCAGCCTGTGACATGCTCTGTCACCTGCACAGTGTTTGCTCCTGGTATTCAGAAAGAAGCTTCTGTGCTCCAGTTTGTACCTGTGGCCTCCTGTCCTGCACTGGGCACCATTGAAAAGAGCCTCCGTCAGGTTTTTATAGACATTGATGAGATTTCCCCCGTGCCTTCTCTTCTCCAGGCTGAACAGGCCCAGCTCCCTCAGCTGAGGTGCTCCAGGCCTTTCATCTGTTCAGTTCCACTTCCAGGGACACTATCTCTGGAGTTGTTAAACAGACACAATTGGACTCAGTAAGTCAGACTGATCGTTGAACTTGATAATCTTAAAGGTCTTTTTCCCTGATGCAGTTCCATGATTCGGATTTAGAGGATAAAATAAAATCTGTTTTGTTTAGTATTATAACATACTGGAATGTCATAGTGGTACTGACATTGCTTGCTGTTGTACTTTCTGGCTGTCACAGAGCTGTGTTGTTTCTGGTAATTACCAGATGTGTAGAAAAATGTGGAGGCACATGGTTGTCTTCATGCAACTGACTAATAGTTTCTGAAAAGATCATTTGTGCTATAGGGATAAGTAAAAAGGATTACTAGATCTTCACTCTGGAGAAGTATAGTGAAAGGAAAAAATGGAAGGAGATGCGGGAGAATGCAGTGGGTGCTGTTCTTCACCCTGCATAGGACTGGGATAAGCTGGTCTTCTCCTGGCAGCAAAGGCAAAGCAAATGCTTCTTCTAAAACTATGCTTGTGTGCTCCCTTTACAAAATGCTCTGCATTAAAGCTTACTGAAGCAGTACCCTCCGATGGCAGAGATTTCCTAACTGAAGTGCATTACTTACTAAGGCATTTTTAACTTCCTAGTAAAGATGGATAACTGTTTAAATGCAGAAAACTTAGAAGTAATCTGACTGTATGAGTGTGAATATAGGATTGGTATATTAAATGTCATAACCAGGATGGAAGGAAGTACTGGTCAATTTTTTTCTCAGATCAGAACTTTGAATGCTAACTTCAATATTTTATGATGCTATATGCAAAAACTAAATGGGCATTTATAACTTTCACTGTGTTAATGTGTAACTGAATAATATTCAATATGCATTCAGAAGCAATCTTATGTCTGGACTTTATTATCAAGGAGTTTCCATATTTCAGTGGCAGAAAAAGTAAGAAAGGTCACTATGGCTTTTCTTATTTTTAAAGAAGGTATTCAATTCTGAGCTTTATTTTCTCTGTATCACTCCTCATTTTTCCCTTCCCCTTTCTTGCATACTTCAGAACTGCCTGAAAAATTTGAGCAAGAGTTGCGTGATATAATTGATTGGTGAACATGTTTTAATATTTTGTTGCAGAAGGACTCCATGAAAGATGACAGAAGAAGTTATTGTTATTGCAAAGTGGGATTACACTGCACAGCAGGACCAAGAACTTGACATCAAGAAAAATGAGCGTCTTTGGCTATTAGATGATTCCAAGACATGGTGGAGGGTAAGAAACGCGGCCAACAAAACGGGCTATGTGCCATCAAATTATGTGGAGCGAAAAAACAGCTTGAAGAAAGGTTCTCTGGTTAAAAATCTCAAAGACACGTTGGGTAAGTCCTTTTCTGTTTTTGAAATCTAGTACACTTAATGAGCTTCAGATTGGGAATGCATATAAATAAATACTTCTGTATCTTTTTTTTTTTTTTTTTTAATGTTCTTTAGATGATGTGTTGGATAATGACTGAGAGAGGGGAGGAGGGAGAGAGCAGGGGTAGGGGAGAACGGTGTCATGTGTAACCTGTTTTTCTCACACCATATAAAGTAGAATAAGGTTTTACTTTTGTTACGGGTTATCAGAGGTTATGTATTTTCAGTAGCTGAAGATCATTGTTCTCACTGGTTTAGGAGCTGATGAGTCCTCTCCTCTCATGCCAGATCCTCTGAAAAATATGAGGGTGTAAATGGGTTGTTCAGCATTGCTATCGTAGCAAAGTTCAATCGCTTCATAAATGAGGTTGTGCAGTGTGGCTGTGTGGAGTGTCAAGGGGATATACTTCTGTTGTCTGAGGTTATGATTCTTCTGCTTACCAGCTTGCTATGTGCTATTTTTCTATTTGCATTTATTTATTGTTTTTTACAAGATCTATATAATAACATAACTTTGGAAAATTTTAGAGTGCATTTGGAAGAAATGTATCTGCTAAGTGTTGAGGCTCTCATTTACACTCTTACTTCCTGCTGAAGACATAGATAACCCAAAGATCAGCTCAAGTTAAATGTGACACCTTCTCACGTGTGAAAATGCAGATGCTTGAGTATTTTTTCTTTATGGTTTAAGTAATGTGAGCTGCTTAGTGTGATGACAGTTAAACTCGTGCCATGCCAGACCTATGTACAATTTTCTTTTTACCTGTCTTGAGTTAGAGTTCCTCAGTAAAACTTCAAACCTTGCCCATCTTTCTCTATAGTAGCTTCCCATTCAGAAGGAGAGTGCATGTCCTAACTTGGAGCACGCTTTGTGCTGAGTGAGCAGCAAGAATGTGGCTTTATTTACTTACTTGATACTTGTGTTCTCCTGATAGAAATAAGGCAGTTCTACTATGATCACAAAAAATATTAAAAGCTCACTAATCCAGCACAAATGGGAATTGGTGGTCATGAGTGTTAGCCTTTAAACCCGAAATTTGAAGGTATTGCCACAATATTAGTGGAGGGAAAAATTTAAGCCAATTTGAGTCATTTCATTTAATATTCAGTAAGTCAAATACTAATGATAGGAATTGCAGGAGAGAAATTGCAGGTCTTTAGCTGCCTTCTGTGGCAAGGGTAATTGGCTTTAGAGAGAGTGACACGGAGCTGTGCCTGGATCCACCTTTGGTATTGCAGCACTACAGCAAGCTGTTGATCCTATGGAGGTCTGCTTCTCCCTATCTCTTATTTAATCAATACAATAACTATGTGATTAATAGTCCCCATAGTTTGCTGCTGAAGATGCAACAGCTGAATAATTCTTAATCCATATGATGTGTGTTCTAATGAAAGCTTATGGTACCAGTTAATCATTTAAGACAGTGGCGTGTCATACAGAAAAACTGAGTATGCTATGGAAGTTTTTATTACCTATTTGCAGTTGACTCTATCAAGAAAGTTTTTAACCTCATCAGAGAATGAACTCTAGCTTGTTTGATGAAAACTGATTTCCTAAAATTGTTGACTGTCATTAATTGAATTTCAGACCTTTAATAATTTTTAATTGAATCCCATCAACTTTCCTGTTGTTTGGCTTGGGGTTCAGGGGAGGTTAATGAGCTTGTATGTACCTGGAACATGCAGCTTGCTATTCCAAGATTGTCCCCCATTTTCAGCATGATGTTGGTCTTCTGGAATTTTCATTATAGTTTGGGACTTTGCAAAGAGAACATCAGCAAATAAAACATGCTCAGAGCCAGCTCTATTAAATGCATTGAATGCAAATTAAAAAGCTGATTAACACTTGTTAGCATATGTTCATTAAATCAGTTTCTTCTGGACTGAAAACAAGCTCACCTCAAGTCCCGGATGACCTTCACTAATTTCTGAAGTATGCTCTTGTATCATCTTATTCTTTTGCAAAACAGTAGTCTTTTCTGCACTATTAACTTTCTTTTATTCCTTTGAAGGGGCTCACTCTGTTGCTCTGCGTTGTCTTTTAGTCCTGCCACCAGGGAATTATGCCAAAACTTCTTACTTTCCTGAAGCAACTCGGAAAGATTTCAAGGCTTGTTATTTTTGTGCTGATATCTGTCTGGTTTCATAGTCTTTCTGTTTGATACTACTTCTGTATTCTTAAATCTTTTTTCTCAAGTGAATTCTCCTGAACACATAGCTGCAACTGACTGTATTTAGTGAAAGAAATCTAGAGTTAGGCCACCTACTAGGTATTTTAAATGATTCAACTTCTCATTCCCTTTTTTTGTCTTAACTGAGCGATACTGAAAGTAAGAAGCTAATGGCAATTTAGCCGTTTCAAATTGAAGTCTTCTGTTTGCTCATATTGAATGAAATCTGGTGATTATTACTTTTCCTTAGGCAAAAGCCAGTTTTCCAGGACTGTGATTAAAATTTCATCTTCGTTCATTCTAATTGAAATTTAAAACAGTTTCCTTATACAGTGGTTCTTTGTCGGGGAGGATATTTCTGTACATTTCAGTTAAGTGCTAAATGAAAGACCTCCAGCATATATCTCCCAAGCAGAGGTCTTCTGTAGTAGTTATTCCCATGCACTGGGATTCTGGTGCTGGCTGGATCTGAATGGGTGCTTGCCAGTACTACTTCAGAGCTGCCTCTGAGATCTCTGAATCCATGACCAAAGGATCCCTCTTTTGCAGCAACGGTGCTATGCCCTCTTCTTCGTCTCTGTCCTACTGCATAGAAATATTATCCAAAGAAAGCAAAATTATTTAAGGATTTACTTAGATCTGTAACAGAACAAATAAATAAATAAATAAATAAATAAATAAATAAATAAATAAGCCCTACATTTTTTCATGCATTTACAAATCATTTTACTACCACCAGCTCCTGAGTGAGTGGTGAGGGGTCATGAAGCGTGATGTTTCCTTTGAATCTGATTTGCTTTTCAACTAGTACTGTGTACTGGTAGTTCCTTAAAATCTTACTCCCTTTATTAAACAGTTGCCTTAAAAAAAAGCCTTTAAAGTTACTTCAGTTTTTGGTAATTTTTTTTTTGTCAGATATCCAACAAAAGAGAGAAAAACTTTATTAGCAGACATTGAAAGTACGAGGGACATTTACAAAATACGTAGGAACAAAAGAAGCATTTTAGAGATGAGTGCTGATAGTAGTGGCAGATATTTAGTTGAGATGTCAGAGAAGTGTCCAAGCTGTGTAAGTCTCCTCAAATTTCTTCTTTATTAAGCTTACTCACATCAGCAAAATGTGTCAGTATTTCAGATATAATTCGCTGGACGTTTCATGTGGAGAAGAAGAATTGTTAAATGAGATACGAAGTAGAGAAAACACTCCTTACTTGCTTCAGGATTCCTCAAGTGTTACTTCAAAGTGTTGAGTGCACAGAAACAGTATCCTGTGCTTATGAACCTCTGAATTGTTTACCTTGATCAATCTGTAGGTCTGTGCTTTGTTTCCTGAGTGCTTGTGTATTATCATTTCCAGAAATCATTGGTTTTACACCTCTCCTCTCTCCAATGTATTTTTTCCTTTAATATACATACATACGTTTATATGAAAACCTTTTATTCCCACCTTTATACTTAACATTTTTCCATGTAAGAGCAAATTAATATCATTTTTACCATGTCTATCTGGTAATTAAGGAGAAAGTTGATTATTTTTCCTTTAACTTTAGTAAAAAGCTAAAGCACAGGTTTTTCTAATGTATTGTTTTATTCACTATTGGAAGATGCTGTTGAGAGGCTGTGCTCCTTTTTGATTCAAATGTTTCAACTCCAAAGCTAAACATTAACATAATCTCTCTTCATAATGTGGTCATAAAATCTCATTCTGCAATTAAGTCATCAATCCTTAAATTTTGTGGGGGTTAGTGGGCTTTATTTCTTGTTTTGGCTTTGAGGATTTGAAAAATTAAATTCAGGTAGTTCCAGTGTGTTATGTCATGCTTCTTTTTTTCAACCCAGCTTCTTAGAAATGCCAGCAACAGCCAAACGTTTTGTCAACGAGACATGCCTAGTTTTTTGGTGTGTGTTTGACTATTCCCACATCTACCTTCTGACAGCCGTCATCTGTTCTTTGTGATCAGCCAGGTAGGCTGCAGAGTCGTAGGCCAAAACACCTTTCAGAAGTTTGACCCTCCTTGACTACAAGGTTTCACCATCTGTAGTTAGATCTCATGTAAAAATTTGTTGTCTTATATGATTTGTTCTAGCTTCCATCTGGCTGTCACTTCCTATAACTCTTTCCGCTAGATTTAAGAGCTGTATACTAACGGAAAGCTCTTCTTTGTTCAAGGTGGTGTTTTGACATTGATAACATCACACCTAAATCTTGAGTACTGGAATTAGCTTACTACTTAGCAAATTTCACCAGTGAAATATTTTACTTTGACTCCTACTTACTGTGTTTTTTACCTGAACTTTTTCCAGTTCTTTCCAGCACTGTTTTTAAAAATGTAATGATGAGAAATATGCATAGTATTTCTGTCAAGGTCTTAGCTATAAATTGTCTTCCATAAACTTTGCTTGATAAATTTGTATTCATTTATCTGCAAACTGTCGTAGGTCTATTAGCTTTACCATAGCAGAAAACACATTAAATTGGTAACATGACAGGATGATCAAGTACTATTTTGAAAATATTTTTATTTGTTCTTAATTAGTTGTCAAATTCGGTGTTTTCTGGACACCTTCTGGGTGCTAAATTTATTACAGAATAAAAGAATGCTGGCTATAAGAATAAATACATTATTACTGTATAATAAAGTCATTGATGTATGTCACAATCTCTTAAACCTTATAGAGCGCATTTTAATAAAATATCCCTGCATTGTAAGACAACATGAATTATTTTTATCTCATTGAAACTTTGAGTTACTGGAGTTGTTGAGCTTCCTTATTGCGGACCTGTAAGAAATGATAGCCATTTAATAAATCTGTTTTGGTTCTGTGGCTTTATTATTATTTTGTAAAAGAATGTTTTCAGTTTTTTACAGTGTGTAACTACTTGTCAGGGTGTTAATTGTATGTAAAGGTTTCAAAGAGAGAATGATAGGAAGTCTTGTTTAGCCAAGCGTTTGGTGCTGTTTCCAGCAGCCTTCACCCAGAGAAACTGCCTGCTTGTGGCTCGCATGGATGTGCTGTTTGTTAGGTAAGGAACTGGCTGGATGGCTGAGCACAAGGGGTTGTTGTGAATGGAATTAAATCAGATTTGCTGCAGTCACAAGTGGTGTTCTCTAGAGTTCAGTACTGGGGCCAGTTTAAACATCTTTTTCAGTCATCTTGATGTGAGAGGATCCTCAGTAAGTTTGAAGACAACAGCAGGTTGGGCAGAAGTGTTGATCTACTTGAGGGTAGAGAGGCTCTGCAGGGGGATCTACGTGGGCTAGATTGATGGGCTGCATCCAGTTCTATGGCATTCAGCAAGGATAAATGCTGGCTGCTGCCCTAGAGTCATAACAACTCCACAAAGTGGTGTAAGCTTGGGGAAGAGTGGCTGGAAAGTTGCCTGGCGGAAGAGGACTTGGAGGTGCTGGTTGGCAGCTGGATGAACATGAGTTAGCACCATGCCCAGGTGTCCAAGAAGATGGGGATCTGCGTCACAAACAGTGTGGCCAGCAGGCCAAGGGAACTTAGTGTCCATTTGTACTCAGCACTAGTGAGACTGCACCTCAAGTGCAGAGTCCAGTTTTGGACCATTCGCTACAAGAATATTATTGAGTTGTTCGAGTGCATGTGAAGATGAGTAATGAAGCTGGTGAAGGGACTAGAAAACAAGACTTACAAGGAGTGACTGAGGAAACTGAGGTTGTTGAATCTGAAGCATGGAGACTTATTGCTCAACTGTCTGAGAGGAGGTTGTAGTGAGGGTGTTGGTCTTTTCTCAGGTGATGTGATAGTATGTGAGGTAATGGCCTCAAGATGTGCCAGGGATTACCATGGAAGGAGTGGTCAGGCATTGGAATAGGCTGCCGATGGTAATGATGTGGTGTTTTAAGAGGGGTTTGAACATGGCACTAAGAGACATGGTTTAGCAGTGGACTTGGTAGCATTATGTGGATGGCTGACTTGAGGTTCTTAAGGGACCTTTCCATCTTAAATGATTCCATGATTTCTGTGAAATATCTCTAGCTGAAATTAGCAGTAAAATCCTCCTGTAGGAATACAACAGAAAATATTTTTCCTCTATCGCTTCATGTTTCTTCGAAGCTTTCTAGTTTATCAAAAATTGTAGGTATGAAAATAGTGACATGTCTGTCATGTCTCTCGGAGGACTGGATGAGTCAGTTTGTACTGGCACTCAGAAGCAGTATCTATACAGAAATTTAGCTCATGTTTATATAGAGGAAGTAGTCAAAGTTTTCATATGTGTTACAAATTGATGCTAAGCTTCACAGAATCCTTGTGTTAAAATAGTTTATTTCATAGTTGCATTTGCTCAACAAAAGCACCTGTCTGCTGTTCGGCATCTGGTTTTTAAGTTGCATTGCTCAAAATAAGGATGGCAAAAATCTTCATTCTTCACGGACGGTGAAATTGAGGAATGTGATATTGTGGTGGTAACAAAAGCTGATAGAAGCTGTTTTGATGTGATTTTTTGGGGGGTGATTGAACAGCTGCATTTTTACTGTCTTCAGAGCAGTAAGTCATCAGTCTGTTGCATGGATTGATGTTACTAGAAGCCAAGAAGACAGAAAGGGAGTGTGTTCTCAGGGATTTCATAATGCTGGGAATACATTTCTGCTCTCATCTATACCATTCAGGGTTAGGAATTAGCAGAAAACAGCAGGGAATTCATCTGCTTTTCTACTTCCTGGAACCACATCTGCCTTACATTTGTCATTATAGCCTAGATCTGGGTTAATCTGCTTTCTGCAGTCCACTGATGATCTTTGAAGGTCTAGAGATGTTTAATAGCAGTATCTCTGTCTGTGGAGCATGGTACAAGAAGATCCTGTTGACAGGGTAGGGCCTGCTATGTCAGTGTTTGATTACATACATATATACAGATATGTAATGGCGGAAAAATTTGTTACAAATTGGTGCTAATGTTACATTACATATGGTAAAATAGTAACCCAGAATAATGCAAAACAAAATTGTATATTTTCATTTCTGGGCATAGCATATAGCACATAACTTTTATGTCTAGTAAGCTTTGTCTAGTAAAAGTAGCATTAAACAAATTGAAGTCTGTCTTCTGTGGAACTAAAATTAGACTTTCTCAAAAATACCATGTTATAATTTCTGCAAGAACTTGTGCTAAAATGGAAAAGAAAAAGTAGCAGAGCAGTCTATGGGGGAAAAAAGCCACCAGGCACCATTTAGTAATGCTGCTGTTTGTTCTCCATCAAGGCCTGCAGTGCCGGATGTGTACAAGCATGCCTTTTATCTGGTCCTAGGTGTAAAGTCAGAAACGACAGTGGTGAAAGCAGAGCCTGCTGCTTCTTGCAGTGCCCCTGAGCTCCAGCTGGCACCTGGAACGCAGCTTGGCTCTTATTTCCATTTTCAGTTGCGTGTATTAAATTTTGTTGAAAGTTTCTTCAATGCAAATTATTTATTGGGGTTGATTATTTAAAAGATTTGCTGCTTTAAAAACTTGGAGAAAAACAAAAACCAACGGGAACCATGATGTGCCATACCTCTTGGCAGATTTTTTTCTAATTTAGTCGCAGTGAAATGTTGCAAGGCTGAGGTCATAAAGAAACCTTGCTGATTTTAGAAAACGTTCTTTGTGTTGTAGGCTTTGTGTAATGGGGTCTTCCCCTCCCCCTTCTCAGCCTATGTGCTTGTGCTTCGAGGTGGAAATCAACGCTGACTTACTGCAGAACAATCCTTTGTTTTAGTCATAACCACATTTTGCAGAGATACAACGATCACCTGAACTATGCATGGGTGCCTGCAGTGCTTTCTTTGGCAGTATTACTGCCCACAGCTATTGCAATCTGAGGGTCTTGATTTTGCTTCTTTATTAGCCTCTGATGTTTCAATGTGTGTTTGCATTCGGTCTCTGATTTCTCATTTTTGGGCTTGTTCTAAGTACTTCTGTAGTTTCCTGTTTAAGAGAGCCACTGGGTTTTCCTGAACCTTCTTTGCAGCCTGTGCTTGGCTTGCTGCACATAGCCGTGACCCACACGCTCTGCAGTGACATGGCTGGCAGAAGTCCTGTGTGTGCAATGTGCGCACTGAGTTTGCTCAGGGATTCCACTTCTGAAGCATTTCAGTGACTCAGAGGGTGAACTGTTCTGTTTTGACCTGGCAATGGCTGCTTTTTCTACTGTAAGCATAGTAGGAGGATTTCCTGCGATTCAGATGCAATTGCATCCCCAAATAGTTCTTTCAGTATCACTAGATCTCTTCAGTGATTTCTGCCCCCTCCCCCCCAACCCTGGCTGTTGAGCATTTAATCTTCTAGGGTCTCTCAGAGTATCAGTATGTTTCTTCGGGCTTACTCAGGTTCCACAGCTCCACTTTTTGTTTTATTTATTTTTCTAGAAGTCCTGAAAGATAGGTGGGCAGCAGCCAGTGTCATGTTTTCATACCACACAAACAAAACTTGTAAACTAGTACTTGTGACACAAATCTATTGGTTTTGTCTTAGCATGTACAAGGAGAGATTTCTGTTCCTTCCCTGAGTCTCACAGACATTTCATTTTGTGGAGTATGGCATTGAGCAGGAACCTAGATGTTGATAATGTATGCGAGCATCCAGCAAAGATATGCCAAAATCAGTGTCCACTTTTTTTTTATTTAGGGAGTTGGATTTCTAGTGGCAAGGATGGCTTTCCTTGACAGTCATTTCAACAGTAAACACAACTGTTTGCTTTTAATTAGATTTGGGAAGACATGACTCTTATTTCAATATTTTCTTAGAATGTTAGGGTTGCCTTGGGTTATTTTTTCTTATCATGGCATGCTCCAAAACTCAGTGAGGTAATAAGATTATGATGTGGATGGAAAGATTTTTAAACTATTTCTGTTTGAAAGTAAAGCCTATATGTAAAGTGCCTTGTCTTTTGAGTTTATAGTCAGAAATTGGAACCATGGATCCAGATGATTTTGAGATAGTCCATCCATTTTGTATGCCTTTTATATTCTGTGTGGGATTTAAAATCCTAAGGCTCTTTTAATTGCCAGGTGACACTTCATCTACTTCGCTTTTGCACCGGAGTAGGAACATACGTGAGACCATTGAAGGAACCCTTTGAATTGTGTGTTTGGTGCACTTAAAAACTCTACGTAACTTCACATAGAACATCTTTCATCTAAACCTCTTGGCTCCAAAATGCTCTTGGTACAGGAAATTCATTATCTGACAGTGAAATTTGAATGTACTTTTCCTGGTAAGAGATAAGCGCATTTAACAACATCTAAATTACAGGAATTAGTGTAGTAGTTGTTTTTAATACAGTTGTTGAGTTCATTTCTTATGGAAGTCTCTGTACCAAATAGTGGTTGCTGTATGGGAAACTTTGACAGTACTTCTTCCTGTATTTGGAGGGGGGAAAAAAAGTGCTAGTGATAAAGCAGCCTGGCTTTAGAAATGTCAGAAGTTTACTTTGATATTTAAAGAAGAGTTTCCATTTTCTGTTTTTTTTCCTAGTGAGACCTTTCGTGATAAAGCTTGATTGAGCACGTAAAACAACAACAAACCTACAACATTATTACAACTGTAAGACTTCATTTCTGTATCACAAATTCAGGTGAATTTTTTCTGAAACTTACAGCAGTGTCTTTAGAAGAGTGCTGTTAATGGAGATCTTCTGGAGAACCCAGATATTCTGTATGGCCACTTGGCATTTGAGCATTCTGTCAGAAATTTGTTGTGGAGATGTGGAGGCAGCAAAGAACGGGTGGGAGGTTGCAGGCTGAAAATGCGCAAATGTGAAAATCACTTCTTTCTTAATATAATTTGTTTTTGTTTAATGAAGGTAGCATGCATTTCTCATACTTGTTAGCTGTATGCATTAGTCTGTACTTAGTCAGACCCCTTGTCAAAGGAAATGAATAAATTATTTGGTGAACAGAAAAGGCATTTGTATTTACTCCATCTGTGTGAAGCCACATGGAATTGCAGTTCTCTTAAAATACACAAAAATCATTTTAAGTATCTTCAAAATAAGCTAAAACGTTACATAAACAAAAATGGGCTTTGGTAAATTCTATCCCTTCTGCTACATCTAAAACAAAACATTTAGTTAGTAGATTGACTCTCAGTCTCTGATGCCTTTCCTTTAAGGCTTTAAGTGGAAGATCTTCCCTGGTTTTATATTTGAATAAAAGATGACTTATTTCCATCTTACTTGAAACTGATTCCGAAGTTGACTGAAATGTTTTCTAAAGACTATTTTACTAACTCCATCAGTGTATTTAAGTTAGCTCTTGATCTAGGTATTTATACCAGGGATTCTGTTAGCACATTGGACTTAGTTGAATTTTTCAGCCTCATCGATGTTATGCTTGAATATTTTTTTTGCTTATTATATGTTCCCTTAATGGATTATGCAGCAGTACATTTTTCAGCTCTTTTCCACCCAGTTTCAATTTGAATGATAAGTTTCCTTTTCAAGAAGAAAAACAATTTTAAAATAAAATGGATTGAAATGAAAATATGTTCATAAAAAATGTACAGTTCTCATATTTTTGGATGGTGGCTTCTGTGATCATTTTTTAGCAATAAAGCAAATAGTGCTGTTTGGAGCATTTTATTCCAGAAGGAGAGTACATAAATTGAAATGCCTTTAAAGGTGTATGAACAATTTTACAAGTAAGCTTTAAGATATTTTTTTTTATTTCAGAGAATTACCAGCAATGTGTAGAAATTTCTGTAACCGATTATTTGGAAAGCCAATGAAAGATCCTTTCTTAAGTTGTTTTTCTTTCCTCTTAAATATACATAGGTTGCACTGAAAATAACGCCTCCTATTTATTTCCATGGAAACTACAACAGATACAAAGAGCGCAATGATGCTGTTTGATAGTACAAATTCTCAGCTATGAACCACACTTTTTCAACAGAGTCACACTACCATTAGCTATGCTTCTTTGCCAGCAGTGAACAAAACTCTGCATAACATGATCACAAAAACTTGCATGGCCATCCAGGAAGTGGCTGGTCACCATTGCTGAAATGCACTGCTGATTTCTGCAGTGCTCACTGTTTTCAGTGAGCACTCAGCTGTGCTCACGTCCACTGTTTTGTTTCCATAAAGCTCCAGCAAATATTGATGAATGTCAATGGGTGCCATTTTTTTCTACATAGAGGAATTTGGTGACGTACCTTTGCTTCATCTGCACTTCCATGTCAGGCACTGTTGTGTCAGAGTGCCCCTCTGCTGCCATCTGTCTCATGGCAATGACGTGTAATGAAATATTGGTGGGAAGGTTCAGCCTCCACTGCCGTACCATCACCATCTGCCTCTGATATCATGGGTCACCATCATAACATAGGAGGCGTTACTTTCAGAGCAGCCCTTGTATTTTCAGATTGTCCTGCCTTGTGTTTAAAATCTTTAATATCCCACTTGAGAGTTGTGGTGGAGTGGGTATGATTTAAAGCAGTAGCTAAAGGACTGTATTCTGGAATCGGCTCATTTTTTCCTTCTCTTTTCATACTTTATTTTTTATGTTTCGGTCAGTTTGATATTGAATAGTCGTGAATGAAAATGTTGATATTAAACATCTTTCTCAAAGGCAATGTCATGAAGACCAAATTAGGGAGTTGCAAAATAGCTCCAGTCACGTGAAATCATCGAGTCTCCCAGCCCTGCAAACCACAGCTCTGGAATCTCAACACTGGTACTGATGACAGCAGGGAATCATGAAGGACTTTGATGTGGGGTCTCCTCCATGGGGATCTCCAGCAGCCACGTGGCCATGGCCATGGGCACTCTGCTGTGGGTGCCCTGCTGGATTGGGGGTGGGCCTGAGGGATGCAGAGGGCCCTGCCAGCCTCAGGCAGCCTGTGGTTGGTACAAGGTATTTGAAGACCAACATTCAGGAGAGATCTAATCATGTGAAGGAAGTAGTTTCCAAGAACTCAGTTGTTCTGAGGCAGTGGGTTCTCAGTTCATTTCTGTTGTGGTTTTATGTGTTCTCTTGTAGATTAGAAATAACTTAATGTGGGACCAGTGAGGGAACTGGAATAAAGAACTCCATCCTTAATTGCTTTTGGTATTTTAGTAATAGGTTTCTGATGGTTTCTTAAGTAATCATATGTAGCATATTTAGTTCTACATTTAGTCTCTTTCAAGGAGCTCTGGATTGAGGAATTCTGTTTGGAAACTGTTCAGTGTTGTCTAACTTCTTGATGCTATTTTCCTGTATCACAGCTTTTTTCTTAAAGGCCTCTATTTAGATTTGTTTGGTAGTTTGTTGTTTTTATCCCCTGAAGTTGATCTGATCACGAGTAAGCTACTGAATATATTTTTTTTGCCGGTGATTTATGTACTGAAAACAGAAAAGGTAGAAAAAGTAGATGTAAGAATGCAGATGACCCTAGTTTCATTTGCCAATTCTTTTTGTTCAGAAATGGGCTTTTGGGAATTGACTGAAATGTTTAATGCCCATAAGATGTGAGAATGTGAAAGTCACTATTTGTGGTATCAGCCTAACAAATATCTTCAGAAAAGAAATGTTACTGCATTTTTCTGTTTAAAGTTAAGCTATTAAAGCTAGGGAGCAGTCTTGAGGGTGGAGGAGTGCTGGGTGATTCACCTACAGAATATCTTCAGTGTTTATGCATGCTATTCTTAAAAAGAGCTCAATGAAATAATTCAGAGTATTGATAAGGCTGTAGAGATCCATTACACAGCCCCATCAATGAGTCTGCTCTTTTCTCCTCTAGGGATGAGGAAAAGCAGTTTGAATGCAGAAAGTTGCAACTCATCAGTTTCAGGCAAGGACTTCAGCTTGTGAGGCATGAAAATTAGCAAATAGGTCTTACTGAAAATGAGCAAATACATCTACGTATGTGGGCTTTTGTCTGGCAAAGATGGTGAACAATAAAAATCGTGATTAGCAAATGCAATATAAATTTTCAGAAAGGATTTGTATGTATGTATTTATTTATTTATTTAGGCCACCTGAATACAAATGTATTATGTGTTCTAAGTATCAGATAAAGTAGAATTAAGTTTTAAACATAGTTAACAGTTTTCTCTCCTAAGCACCCCTAGTTTTCCTAGCCAAGCAGCCTCTTTTTTAATGCCTTCAGTGGTGGCAAGAGGAGAGAAATCCTCACATTGGTTTTAGCAGGAGAAGTCTGGGCTGCTCAGGTACAGAGCACCTCTGTTTTCTGCTGGCCAGCAAGGCTTTGGGCAGGGTGCTTGGCCAGGAGCAGCAGAGGAGGGTTGGGGAAGTGGCAGTGTCAGAAGCATTGAGCCACAGGGGTGTGCAGGAGGAAATTCCCCAGTTGCAAAGTGTGGGCTGGGGCCGGAGGACCCACAGAATTGCAACAGGGAGAAACTGGAAGTGAAAGGGTGCAAGGCTGGGCTTTCACAATGAGGAATTCAGAGACAGGAAGCAAATTCATAGGAAACAGGGTCTTCCTTAGTGCTGTTGCTCTGAAAACAATCTGCTCTTAAAGCTGCAAGTGAGACACTGAAGGAAGAGGGAAGGTAAGTTGGGAGGCACATTTCTAGGTCTCCCTGGTGTTACTTAGTCAGGGCCAAAGGATTTCTTTCCCTGTAGAGAAAAGAAAGATATGCATTGGATTGCTTTTGTTCTCTGGAAATGATGCTAACCGATGGCTGGTGTTTTTTTTTTTTTTTTTTTTTTTTTTTGTATTGTTTTTTTTCCAGCAGTATATCCAACCAAATATTAAACCCACTCACATTACTTGGCAACTTGTTGTTAAGAGATAAAAATGAAATAATTTAGCATGGTTCAACTGTAAGTTATGAACAGAGTTTCTTCCTACCAGGCACCATAAGATGAAAGAGGCTTTCTGCTGCTTTGCATTCCATGTGCTCCCACTCTTTTTCCACTCACTTGAAAGCTAATCCATGGATTTTGAATTCTCTTCACAACAATTAGTTGTGTAACAAAAGATTATGGCTTTAAGGGAACTGTATCCAGTGAGTTGAACTGTGAACATGTGGTTGCCTTCCAGTGAAAACATACCTGCTATTGCAACAAAGACAGTGAGAATGCTGAGATTACCACTGCAGTCACAAGTGCATTCAGCTCTTCCAGATGTGCCCAAATGTTCTGTTTCCTGTGAAATTCCTTACAAGGGCTTCATTTGGTTTGGCAGTGGGAATAGAGGAGTACCCTTGTAAGTAGTAATAAATGAAAGTTTATTATAGTAGCATGTGTAACTAACTGTGCAGTGTTTACCCTGTTAGATACAATTTCCATAGATTGTAGGTTCTTTTTTTTTAAATGGTGTTGTGATCTTTGTTGTAGATGTGATGTATGGGAAATTTATAACAATTCTCACTTTCTTGTTGCTTAGCTATGACCAGACATCCTACTAAATTATATTTTTAGACTTGTTTCTTAAGGAAATGAGACTTACACAAGTCATGCTGTCACAGTCAGCTGTCGTTGTCCACCCATCTGTCTACCCTCTGTAACTGCCAATTTCAGGCAAACTTGACAGACCAGAGGAAGTAAAGGAACCACTTCTATGCTGTTCAGCATTTAGGAGGGACACTGTCATGGTCCCCCACTTGTGGGGAACTCCAGCGATCCCAGTGCATAGGTGCTTTGGGAACCCAAGCAAGATGGGCATCACCAGGGAGGGCAGCACGTGGTGGGAGATGGAGCAGGCTTCACAGGTGTGAAAAGAAGCTGGGATGCAAAGGCAGTCATCTGGTAAGGGGGGGTTTAGCTGAGGGTGCTGCAGGAGCTGGCAGAGGCGGTGGGGACTGGTGCAGCAGGAGGTGCAAGGAGAAAAACAGGAACAGATTTCCCTTGTTCTTCTTGTGGCACAACTTGTATCCTCTTCTCTCATAGATACAGTTACAGATCTTACAACATCACATTAAAATGACTGGTAGATAATGTTGTGCATACACTTCACTGAGCTTGGCTGCAGATGGCTCTCCGAGTACTTCCTTACCTTAAATTGTTTGGAAACTAGAACTTTGATGCATGTCACTGGTATGGTGAAAGGTTCACTGGTAGCTTGCTGTTCAGTTGCAGTAAATATTAGAGTTCAGAGTGAGGAAGTCCATCTATTTGCCTTTGCTGATAAAGAAAACCAACCACGTTTCTGACTTTCCCTACATTGTTGTGGTTTGTTTTGAATGGGGAGGATGGAAAGGAATGCTTGAAATGTCAAGCACAGCATTGGAAAGTCTGGGAGAAGATGCAGCCTGTGAAACTTCAAGTAAAAGAAAGTGCCCGAATGATAACCTTTTCCTAAATCTTCATCAGACTTCAGATGGTTGTTTGTTGTTGTTGTTTTTACAAATTTGTTTTTTTAAACTGTTGACAGGTTTTGTCTTTTTTTTTGTTTGTTTTCTGTAGATGCTTCTGTTTATGACATTTCTCTTATCACATTGTATCCCTGTATTTTCCATTATCTCAGTGCTCTTTTTAACCAGTTGTATTCTGGCCAGACACTTCACCAGCTGCTCCTTTTCTCAATTTTATTAGTTCTGCTGTAATCCAGGGCACAGTGCTTTATATCTTCTTTACAAAGCATAACAAAGCCTAAGCTTTTCATTGAGAAAGTTCCATCTTAGTATAAGGCTTTATGTGGGATGAATCCGCTGAGATGCAGTTGCTTGTTCTGCATGAAGTTGTAACGAGGATTTTCTAACTAAATGACCCTTAAGTTGTGTTTGTTTGTATTACCCTAATTTAATGCTCCTTAATTCTTGTGTTATACACATCCTTGCCTTTTGGTTGAAAATGATCTCTAAACTGATGAAAAATTCCAGTAATCTTGGCAGAGATCAGCCCCCGGCCAACTCCTGATTAAAGCTTGCTTGGCATAAAAGCATTGCTTTCCTGCAATTGTCTCCCCTAGCACAATAAGTTGGTCTCTGTCATTTTGTCTGAAAGGACAGCCACAGGCTCTCAGCTCAAATTAAGTACTTAGAATTACATTAGGATGTAAGCAGACTCCAACAGGAAGCAAGGAGCTGCTCAGGAAGGTCAGGAAACACTTAGGATCATCAGAATTTTCTGCTGTCTTCTGAGATGTTAGGACTGCAGAAATTAATGTATTTAACTCTTCTAGCGTGTGATGCGGTTACATCTGCACTGTTCATGTGTGCTGTTCAGCTAAACTTGCAAAGCATGCCAGATAGCTGCACTAAAGATAGTCTTGAGCTCCTTGTTTGTTAGCCCTGAAGTGGTCAGGCAGTTGGACTTGGATCTCTGTAGGTCCTTTTCAGCTGAGTAGTTTTATTCAACACATTTGTATGTGTGTGTAAGTATATATGTATATATAGAGAGAGAGTTGTACTACTCACATTTTTTAGCACTGCCATGGCCCAACTGTAGTGTTCTGAATTGTTAAAATGAAATTGCATGCTTCTCTTTCTAATATGACTATTTAAAGAAACAAGAACGAAGTCTCATTTTTTTTCATTCAGTCTTCCATAATCAGTGTGTATTCAGTAGTGTCTGGAGTGAATCTCTTTCCTCCCAGCAAGGATCTAGATGGGTGGAGAAAAGTGCAAGACCTGTGATTTCTACATTGTTTTTTTGCATTCTGTCCAATGCATGACATTTTGGATGTTGCTTGGCTCGTGATATACTAAGATTGCATCTTTTATGTTATCTTCAGAACTTCTATAGCTGAATTTCAGAATAGACAGCTACTTAGTAACTTTATCTTTCTGTTTACATGTGAGTTTAAGTGGCCTTTGCTGCAGAAGTTTGAAAGTGAACGGTGTGGCTTTTCCTCCATGTTTAAACTTAAATTACACCCCGTAAAAGTTAAGAATGTAATGGTGTTGTTGATTCTTTTGTGTGTTGTATTTAATTCTATAATTGAAGCCATGACAATAGAGATCTTGTGGATTTTAGGGGGATGTACTCCAATAGTCCTCTTCATTGTGAAGTCAATGCTTCTGTGGTACTTGGGTGGAAGGAGGTACAGGTTTCACAAGAGGGCTTGCAGCTGGAAATGGTTGCTGCTGTAGCTGCCTGGTGATAATTGAAGATGGAGAAATATAATCTGTAGAGAAACTAAGGTTTTATCCCTCTCTTGGTTTGTTTTTGCATGCTTCTTTCTCGTGTTTTGCTTAAGTCATATTTAAGTCATCACTAAAATGTGAGGGCGTGATAGATTAACTGGATTTTTGGGAGATACAGCACCAAACTGCAGACCTCCTAGGGATTCATGGAAGTTTCCATAATGAAGAAACCAGTGCTTTGAATGTGTGTTAAAATCCTGGTACTGTTGGGAAGGGAAAAGGGTGATGATAATGCCATATGTAATGGTGTACATGCAAGATATTCATTATCATCTTTTAAAGGCGATCAATAAAGGTGCTTTCTGACAGCCTGCACCATTAGAGATGTTGTAGCGAGATGAGATTTGAAGCGATGTAGGTACGCATTGCTACATTTAGTGTCTGTGGTGTGGGGAGGATGTTGAGTGACCACTTTCTGCTTCTGTCTTTATTTAACAGGCTTAGGAAAAACAAAAAGAAAGACGAGCGCGCGAGATGCCTCGCCCACTCCCAGCACAGATGCAGAGTACCCTTCCAATGGCAGCAGTGCAGACCGCATCTATGACCTCAACATTCCAGCCTACGTCAAATTTGCCTATGTGGCGGAGAGAGAGGATGAACTGTCCCTTGTCAAAGGGTCCCGGGTCATTGTCATGGAGAAATGCAGCGATGGCTGGTGGAGAGGGAGCTACAATGGACAGATTGGATGGTTTCCTTCGAACTATGTGGTGGAGGAAGTTGAGGAGGCCACAGCAGATTCACCGAGCTTTCTGAGCTTGAGGAAAGGCGCTTCCATGAGTAACGGCCAGGGCACCAAAGTACTCCACGTTGTTCAGACACTGTATCCATTCAGCTCCGTCACGGAAGAAGAGCTCAATTTTGAAAAAGGGGAAACAATGGAAGTCATTGAAAAGCCAGAAAATGACCCAGAATGGTGGAAATGTAAAAATTCCAGAGGGCAAATTGGTCTGGTTCCTAAAAACTATGTAGTAATCATTAGCGATGGTCCTAGCATTAACACTTCCCATCCACCTCAGATAAGCTACACGGGACCATCTTCTACTGGACGATTTGCTGGAAGAGAGTGGTATTATGGGAATGTTACCCGACATCAAGCAGAATGTGCCCTAAATGAGAGGGGAGTGGAAGGAGACTTCCTTGTTAGAGATAGTGAATCTTCGGTAAGTGATACTCAGCGCCGTGGTCTTTATATTAAAGCATGTGATGTATGGTTTAACGAGTGTGGAAGCTCATAATTATGAGAAGGACTTTTCATCCCTAAAGAAACAAGCAGTGCTTCAGTGCTACTGATACGTGTACTGTATGTGAGAATCAATCTCTTACAGAAATGCAGTGACATTTACATTTACATTTACAGTTACATGAAATGTAACTACTGTAGACTGTATTATCCAGGGTTTTTTAATTAGCAGACAAGTAACTAGATATTTCAAGCTTCTGTCTGACATTTCATGTATTCCTCATATGCAATCCTTCTCAAGTTTATAGCACTACAAGGGGAAAAAAAATATTGCATATAAAGGATGTAGGCATTAATTTGAACTTAAAGCCAATTTAAAATGGGATGTTTTCATTGGTCAGTTTTGTTTTGCCTTTAATTAACATAGGTTAATAACGTTATTTAAATTAGATCATTTAAATTATTGATTAAAATTCTAATTTAATGTACTTCTGCTCTCCTTGGATTATTTAGGTCATAATAGGATGAAATTATTGTATCTAACTGTTAAGACTATAATGCACAACAAAAAAGGTCAAGTCAGCAACTCATATTACTTGGAAACTGAGCCTTGATGACATCAGAGGATGTGGATAATGCTGATTAGGGATTATTATAAATCTGAAAGTTCAAATTTGGAATTAGACTGAAAGCCCTTTCATGTATGCTGAGGCCAGGGAAAGCATAGTTAGAGTGCTCAGAAGTTAATTATCCCTTTGCTGTGATTTTTAAAAGGTGGCAGATTTTGATAATTCCCCTATACAACATTGAAACATTACAAAAAGGTGAATCTTAATTTCTCATCAGGGTTTTCCTGCAGTCGTTGTTTCAGCTGTAGGACCACTGTTCCGTGAGGATAAATTGTTTAGTACATACTTCCATCCAAATATTCTGTTATTTCAAGTATAAAAAATCAAAATCCATGTAGTTATTTCAGCTCAGTCTTTTAAGTTGAAGGTGCAGTACTGTTAAAAAACAGTCAACTCCAAGCATCTATCCCTATGACATACTTGCCTCACGTTTCTCCCCAACTGTCAATTGAGCTGATTTGTAACGTGGATTGCAAATAAAAATTAAAGCAGTATGGACTGTTCTGAAATTAAAGAGGGTCAACTTCATGACTCCAGCATGTGATCAGGAGGCCTGTATCACAGTTGCCTGTGGAACTGAGGAAAAACCGTTCCCCTGAGCTGTTCCTTATGTAAATGATTTCACTTACTAGTCAATAGCACTAGTTGGCGTTTTTAATATAATGCCTAAAATTTGGAATTGGCTGACACATTGTCTCTCGGTGAGGGAGATGAACAGAGCCTTATAGTGACAGCAAAAAAGCAATTAAAAGACAGGGGAATTGTTAATTCTCTAAGATATTCAAAACACAAATTAAACCTTGTGTTTTAATTTTTGAAAATCATTGGTAGTGCATTATTATTGTTGGAGTTAGACTGATGTCTCTTTATTATATACTCTTTATTTATGAAATTTTGACATCATATTCTTAAAATAGAATTGTATAATATTCCATAATATTTTTGTCGTTTCGGAGAACTATCTGTGTAAGTTTCAGGCATCTTTTCTCAACTGATTATTCTCTGCAGCAGACACAAAACTGTCAGACTACTTTGTTCAGTGCTCTCTTTTTAAGTTCCTACTTCTGCTTTTAGTTAAGTATAATCACAAAAGGAAGACAAACGCAAATAAATCAGAGGGGACCAGGAAGGAAAAGCAGAGATTTAATGAAAATAAACCAGTAGAGAATAGAAAAATAGTTAGAAAAGAAGATTTATAAGCAGAGGCTGCCAGAATCAAGTTGTTTGATCAACAGGATACAAGTCTGAGGTAGATCATACAGGTTTTCAAAATACAGAAAGCTACTAGGGGATGATGGTAATCATTAAATTAACAGTGCAGATGTCCCGTTAGCCTGGCATCGTGTCTGCCAAGGGCAGGAGGGTGCATTGGACGCAGCATACCTGCAGTCAGTCTAAGCAGATGGAGGCATACTTTCTGAACAGAATGCTGCATTTTGGGTTATCCTGGCTGCTGCTCATTGGTCGTTGTCTGCATCCTGGGAAGGTGCCAACAGGGCAGTTTGAAACTTAATGCATTATTTAAAATACAAGAGCATGCGCCCATTTCTCGGCGCCTACCACGTCACAGTGCTGTGTTAAAAGTTCATTTCCTTGCTCTTAGGAGTCTAAATCGTAGGTAAAACTAATTTGCTTGAAGGAACGCAGTAACCTTTTAATTTGATATGTCATGGTAACACTAAACACACTTATATTCAAAGCATTTCCAAATACACTGTCCCTGTTGTTACTGGGGAACTCGTTGCTTCTGAAGTAGAAGATTCATTCAGATTATGGTCATGATGTTATTTCCAGCATCTAACACTGGAATCCCAGAAAATGTACTCAAATATCATATACTCATGTCATTTGTTTATACGTATTAATTATAATAACACTGGTGACTGTAAGTTTGTTTTCATTTTCCCATAAGTACCAGGAGTTATCTAAAAAGCTAGTGAGTATACCCGATAGCATCAAAGGAAAGCAATAATGAAGATATCCTTCAAGCATATTGTAGAACAAAGGTTTTAGGAATAACTTCTGAATTCTTGACTGTTGCTATATTTCACATGCATGACTACAGAGGTGGTTCAAGCTCTGCCTTGTCATCCAGAGCCTCTGCAGCATGAAAGCCAAAGGTCTTGATGGGAGAGACCAGGCTGAGCAGAGTTGTTAGCTCTCCCGTTTTGCTCCTTTTTAATACTAGGCACCACTTGCCTTGGCATTGTGTTAAGAATCCACCTGTTCAAGCTGAAGGTGCAGGGATTTTCCTTTCTAAAAAAGCCTCATATTTGAAACATTGAGCCATCCTGGAAATACTGTGCTTGATCTCTGACCTGCTTTTGGTGTTTCTGTAGCCTTCTATCAATATAGCTACAGGAAAGTCCCCCTTAGAAAATTTTTCCTTAGGTTACTTTCAGATCTGTGCTTATTAATGAGCTATGCAGTGCTCTGTTTGCCTAGGTGAGGGGTTTTTGTGTTATCTGCTTCACTGTGGAGGCTGTCTCTTTAAAATTGTACTCGTTGTAGTATTCTACAGTATTTCTCTTAAATTGATTGTCAGATGTTTGTCTCACAGCTAGATTCCTTTAGATACAAATCCCATCCTCAGTTATGCTCTAGTTGAATGGGTGCTGCCACATGAAGAATACCCTGAGATGAACCCTGTTGGGTAGCTGAGCATCTGATTAGCTTCATTAATTACGAAATACTATTCTTAGCATCATAAACCTTTTTGAACCATTTAAACCCTAGTTTATGTAACAGGCACAGTTACTAGCTGATAGATTTTGCCAACCCTGTTGCACCTAGGTAGTGTCACCTTAGTTTTTTTGGAGCTGTGAAAGAGAAGATCGAAGTGGAGCACACCTAGTTAGAAAAACTACTTTACAAGTTCAGCCCTCACGTGAAGCAGAGAAGCAGCTATTTTTCTCAAACCGGTCACATTTATTAGCATGAGTGAGGGATGTGATTTCTTTGAACCATTCCAAGAGCAGTTATTCATTAGGAATTTACACCTATAGTCCCATGGCTGTCATTTTAATACCAATCCCTGGGGTGGCAGGGGTTGGTATTAGGGGATGCTGAAAAATGCAGGTGCATTACAGTGATTGAGGATTGTAGGTGCAGCTGGACTTGTGCCAGTCTGCTGAGGCTACATTTAGCTCCTCTGTTCATTGCCCAGAAATTATGCCAGCAGAGGAAAGAAGCAAAGCTCGTATGCTTTTTGAGGTGCTAATTCTGTAGCTCTCAGGGTGTCCCATATTTTCCTGGAGTTTTAATTCTTCGTGTGTTGGATAGAAGCTATTAAATGTGGCAGCTGTTCAAAAGCTGCAGCACGTCATATTTTGTGACATGCTGTAATTGACAGCTACAGTGGAGGGAAGGAGTAAGTTCAGCTTTAACAACTGGGTTTGGGAAATAGCCTAGTGGGTTATTTTAAATGGAAGAATAGGAGTTTTATTAGGGCTGTATTTGAAGACCAGTGGAGCTAATTCATGTTTCTGACCTGCATAACATTGATTTGAGAGCATGTTGGACGTTACATAGAATATTTGTACATATCTAAATAGGATGAGATAAAGGAATTTTAACTCTCTCAGGTTGTTCTTTCCAGCCTGACCACAGACCTGGGAGTTGTGATGTGTTAGGGTGTTTTTTTCGTTGTTGTTGAGGTAGCTGAATAGAAGGGATGAGGAGGGGAAATTGGAGCTTGGAACTTGAAGGAGTTGGGCAGCCCTAGCTTGGGTTCACAGAATAACCTGAAACGTGACAATATCTTCTGGAGAGGACAGGTGGTGCTAGGTGAAATGAAAAGCTAAGTTGTGGGATCAGTAAAAGGCTTTCTGGGGGAGTTATTTTTCCCAGCATTGCCACTTAAAATAGCAGGGTCTTGCTCTGTTGTCAAATGGAGATTTTAAAGAAGGAACTTACTGTCTTCATTTGCATTGTTTTCCCTTATATCGTTTTATAGCTTGTCTTCATGACAAAGTTTTCGGTCTGTTTTGATGACCAAAGAAGTAAAACTGAAGGAATGTGATCCTGCACGGTGTCTCCCACAGTCTGCAGGCATGGTTATGTTAGTCATTAAGGAAAGAATTAAAGGATTGTGAAGTAATTTTAAAGAATTTTACACGGGGACTGAGGAACCGCAAATGCATAACAGCCTGGCTTCCATTTTCATTTTTAGGAATGGATTTAACTTCAGATTGTGGCCTTCCCAATTATGACAGCACAGAAATATTCAAAGGTTGCCTGCCATGAGGCTATGCTCTGTAATTCTGTGGCAGAGTCATCAACGACTCAAAGATTAAAGTTTACTTCTGGTGTGCCTTTATTTACAGGCATGTGAAGCTTTTATTCCTGGAAAAGTTAGTGTACAAACATCCACATACGGCAATTAATTTCAGAAGGAGAAGGGAGGAAGAAATGGCCAGCAGTTGAAATGAAACAACTTAAATAGTAAATAAAATAAACAGGGTTGGAGCAAATCCAAGGAGGACAGCAGGGAGCCAATTCAAGCTGCATCAAATCAACATACTTTAGGGCAGTAATGTTAAGAGCTCTAATTAATCTGCAGATATATTTTTTAAATGACTTTTAAAAAAGCATCTTGCATGTTTGATATGGGGAATACCAAAATAAAAGTAGATACAAGTCTGGTTGGTCTTTCTGTTTGTTCCTACATCCTGGTGGATTTACTAATTTGAGGCCAATAAAGGGTTTCAGGGTTTCTGGAACAGCTGTTCAAGCTCTTCCATCTCCATGCACCGGATGGTGGCTCTCAAAAGAGTTAGATCAGCCTTTCTGCTATTTTTGTAACTGAATTAGATCGTGAAAGGGGTAAACTCTGTAACATATATTCTGGAGAAGATGAGTGATACTAATGTCTCCTCTTTATGCGTGAATCTAATTTAGCAGCTCTGCTGCAAAAATGGACCAAGTTAAGGAAAATGGCTGCTTGTGAAAGCTGGTAACTAAAATGATGAGAAATGTATTTGTGGCATTGTGTAGACCACCTTGTGTCAAAGTATGGCCAAAGTGCTTGGGACAGAGGTGTTGAACCAGAACCTCTGTCAGTACTGCATCCCTCTGAAGGCAGTGGTTCTTAGCAAATGCCAGGTGCTTTGAAAACTCATTACGTTGATGTGCTGTAAATAACTGCTTTGTTTGAAAACTTTGTGAAACACCAAGTGATGGTTTCCATTTTTAACCTTTGTCATAAAGGCTTCTTCCTACTTCTAAAAATGAAAAATGTTTTCACTCAATGTAGGCTTACCATCAGAAGCCTCAGAATTTGCTCAACAGGACTTGATCTTGATTTCTGCACCTCAAGCAGCCTGTCCTTCTGTACTTGTCCCCATGTTGTCCCTTTGAAGGACTCTGTGGAGCTGCAAGGTGGTTTGTGCTCAGAGCTTGTGCCCAGAGCTGCCCTGCAGCCAGTCCAGTACCCTGTGATGTGTTCAAAACTGCACTTGTGCAGACCTGTACTGAATTCAGCTCCAGATTTTTCATTACCCTTTGATGGCTGTTCATTGGGACTAGGAAGATGTCTGCTGAAAGATAGGCTCCCTGGCACAGCCCTGTAAGCTGGGTTTATGCAGATCCAGGAGGTTCAGCTGGATCCTGCCAGGCTTTTACTTCTCTTTTAGCAGCATGGATGGAGAAGGAAGAGAAAGTGAACAGTTAGGTGAGATTCAGGGCACAGGATTTTTGGCGGTGCAGTATGTGGGAGATATGTGTGGCAGAGACCCATATCACTGCAGGCAAAGAAAACAGCTCTCTTGGATAGATACTCCAGTGCGTAGCAGACCCTCATCACATCTTCCCAAAGCAGAGCTGGTGACTGTGTTGACATCAGGAGGTTCCCACTCCCCCGCTGTTCTGCAGCTGTGCTGGGGCAGAGCTTGTGCATGATACTGTGAACTGAAGGCTCCCTCGTGGGCTTTTCTTTGGAGTGAGAACAGTGATCAGGTTCTCAGCACTGCCTGCTGCATGTGGTGTAGGATGGGTAGCGGGCTCAAGTCCTGGCTGCTCTGTTAACAGCCTTCCCAAAGCAACCACTCACCAAGACTAAAAGATTTATCAGGATTTACCATGCAAAATTGCTCTGTTCTGGATATTTTAATTAGTGGTTAAATTTGTCTTTCACGGATGGTGGCTGATGGTGTGAGTTGTACTATATTTTTGATCTGTAGCTTTATCTTATTAAGAAAAAGGCGTACTCGGTAGAAGAAATCATTTCCTGTATGTGTGGTGATGAAGATAAAAAGGCATCTTTTTTGTTTTTCTTTTTCTTTTGCAATACAAAGCAAGAATGGCCCTCTAGTGGTCACAGCTCAAAAAATAAAAATAAATAATAGTAATAAAAAAATTATAAGGGGAGTTTGCTTCATTTCACAATAATAGCTTTCTCCAGGGCTCTCGAGCAAAGAAACCAAAATGATGAAAGTTTTTCTCTTCTCCTTGACATTCTCGTGCTTCTGCATGGAGGAACTAAGATAATGCTTGCGATTTAGTCATGTAATTGGCAGCTTCAGACCGTGCATCTGGGGAGCTTCACTTAAATGACTTAACTGTGCACGTTAATAACGATGGCAATTATTTATTGAATAATAGACTGTTGGGTTTCTTAAGTAGCTGAAGCACTGAGCTGTGGAACAAAGACTAGCACAAATTACGCTGTCAGCTGTATTTCAGTTTGTTCCTGAAACCACAATACTGTGCCTTCTTTTTGTGCACTTTTATGTAACTCTTCTTTTCTCTTTGAATTCTTCTCAACAGCCCAGTGACTTCTCGGTATCTCTAAAGGCATCGGGGAAGAACAAACATTTCAAGGTGCAGCTCGTGGACAATGTCTATTGTATTGGGCAGCGTCGCTTTAATACTATGGATGAGTTGGTGGAACACTACAAAAAGGCTCCCATCTTCACCAGTGAACACGGGGAAAAGCTATATCTTGTGAAAGCACTTCAGTGACGATGAAGATGGACTTGGCCACCCAGGCCTCTTCTAACTTCCAAGCCTTAGGTCCTAAAATCACTTTTATAGAGCAGAGCAATATCCGAAGCAGGCTTAAAGAGTAGGCTCTTTCTAACGTGTTTGCTCTGTTGGTTGTTATTTGTCCTTTTTCATTTGCCTACTTTGTGTTTCAGTTCTGTTAATCTCAGATCACCTCCCTTCAGGTCGAGAAGTTCACCTCTGTGGCCATTGTAAGCGCTCACTTCCATGTCCGAGTTCTAAGCTCCCCTCTTCTGTGTACGTTTACATAGTTAGCTCGGATAAAGGAGGGGGGTTTGCAATTCAACCCAGTGTTAACCTGTTCAAATTGCTCACGCAGACAGACAGAACTCTTCATTGAGAGACATCGGGCACAGTTGGAATGCACTGAGGCTGCAGCTAAGTAAGTGAGATATTGTAGACATAACAGTTGTGGCTGTGAGTTCTGTAGCTATATTGCTTACCAGGTAGTATATTACAAAAACTCCTAGTTCCTAGAAGCACTCTTTACACTGTACTCTGCTATTACATTGCCTCTCTGACTCTTTGCAAAGAGTACACTAACTAAAGCGTTTTGTAATAGTACTTCTTAAACTACTATGGTAAGATTGTAGTAAAAGAAAACTATCTAGTGTATTTTGGTCTGTAATTGCAACAAAGAGAAATTTTATTTGAAAGTTGATTACTAAAGAGAGAATCATTGAATTGTAAAGACTGAATGTTTCGGTAATCTACAACCAAATGTGCCATCCACATAATGCTTTTTCCTCTTGCCCTTCTGCTTGTTTGAATTAAACAATTATGTATTTAATTCTCAAAGTAATATGTATCTGTAGCTGATTGTTGACACTAATACAGAAGATGAATAAAAACTGATCAGGGGACGGGGTGGGGCGGGCTACCAACACTATATATATATTTGCTTTACAGAAAGGAATCTTCAGGTTTTACAGAGGATGGTGTGATTGGTAGGAAGAGACGCACAGAATGTTTATGAAGAAACTGCTTTTTTCTCTTTTCTTTACATTTAAAATCCTTTATGGTTTAAATATGCAGACTTTAGATGGCACACTCCTGAGATTGAAGAAGGGATCTTGAGATCTCAAAAATCTTGCGTACTCAGTTTTTTGGATATTGTAATAAAAAAGGTATTATGTCATGATGGAGTACTGGGTTTATCCTTGGGTGGCAGTCCTGGTGTGGCTGTAGAAAGGTCAAACAGTAAATTCTGAATTTGTCTGTCTTGGAATGCGTGTGCCTACAAAGAAAACATTTGCAACTGCACAGCTCGGTTTGATATGAGGCACTGTCTCGTGTGCTCCACGTCAGTTCTCTCTGTGATAAGTTCGTTCTTAGCTCTAATGAGAACTGCAAGATGGAGCTCTTTTATGGTACCTTTTTGCTATTAAATCTTGCTTACAGATCTTGTATTTCAGCCAGTGGTGACACATACGTAACTGCAGCGTAGGCAGAGCAGGTACCAGCTCTGTTTGGTCTGCTGTGGTGTAGATGATGCCTCTGCCAGGAGGCTGTACTGGCACAACTGGCAGTGTAATCACTGTCCTGCTCACATGTGCCAGACAAGTATGAGAGCTGCTCTGAAAGTAATGCCTCCTATTTTATTTTGCTGGGCCGTGATGTCAGAGGTGAATATTGGTGGGATGGCAGTAGAGGTTGACTCTTCCCACCAGTATTCCATGTTGTTGCTGTGTGACAGATGGCAGCAGAGGGGCGTTCTGACACAATGGCATCTGACATTAAAGTGTGTATGAAGCAGCGATGTGTCATTGTATTCCTCCATGCAGGAAAAAAAACCAAAACTGCACCCATTCCTCAACATTTGCTGGAACTTTATGGAGCCCAAACAGTGGATGTGAGCATAGTGAGGCAGTCAATAGTGAGTTTTGGCAATGGCAATAGCGATGTGGAAGGCGAGCCATGTTCTGGATGGCCGTGGAGATTTTTGTGACTGTGGCATGCAGGCTCTTGTTCATCAGTGGCAAAAAATGCTTAGGTAATGGTGATGACTGTTGAAAAATAGTGTTTTGCAGATGAGAATTTATTCTCTCAAATAGTGTTACTGTGTTCTTTATAACTGTTGTTTCCATAGAAGTAAATAGAGGCCTTACTTTCAGAGCAACCAACATACAACTTCATAAGTCACTTGTTATTCTCCCACCACTCTTTTATTTCTCTGAGATTATCTGGATTAGAACTGCATAAGAATTAACAACTGTATTTTTTTTGTATGTGTGTTTTTCAAAAATTGGGCACTGAAGCTTCCATGTTGTCCAGCTTCACGAAGGAAAGCAGTGGTTTAGGGCAGACCAGAGCAATCACACTTCATCCTGGCAAGACCATACCCATGGCTATACACTGAAAGCAGAGAAGTTTTCATTACAGAGTTGGTGAGAAGTGCCCCTTGATTACAGTCTTCTTGCCAGGACATCGCAGTTGGTTTCTTCTTAACCTTTTAAGTGAGTTCTGCAGGGGCTGTAGGGCTTTTGCTGTCTAGTGTCTACTTCTTTATTTAGCTAAGTGCAAACATGTACCTTGAGTATGGCAATGATGTTAAGAAAGTCAACTATATGCCATATGAGTGTTTTCAGTTCTGAGTTGCTTTTCAGACCCATTGCCTCTTTGTTGTGTTTTGAAAATTGATACATGGGAATGTTTTTCAGTAAACTAACAACTACAGTTACTCTTTCATGCCCATGTTTATTTTTCTGAAACATTCACTGTATTTCTTGTTCCAGGAGTCTTCCTGTGCCTCTTGCTGTGTGTTTTCTGTTTTCCTTTTTTTTCTAGTCTTCTTTTACAAGCACTGAAAGTTCCTAACTCCTTTCTAGTCTTGATAGATTAGAACTAAATCAAATAGACTTCCAAGTGAAGTTTTTACCATTACTTGATATGCTAAGGGATTTATAATCCTTTTTTTTTTTTCCTTCCACCTCTTTCTTGCCTTGTGAGCAGCTTCTGAGTATTGAGGCACAAACTGCTGAAGCATTTTGTTTTGGAAGCAGTTATTTAATTTGTGACCCAGCAGTATGAACGACTAGCTTGAGTTATTATTTTCTTTTTTTTTGAAACAAGCTTCATCTTGTTTTTGCCCACTCTGTATTTAATCAACATGCAGTCTATTCGGCATGCTCATTAACAGGTCTTCAGTTGTTCCCAGTCTTTGCTAATTAAGATAGGTTTCTGCAAGTTTTACTGCTTTCTTGACCTCATTTTCTGGATTGGGCCTTAAGCATTGAAAATCTTCAGTGATAACAACTTAATAAAGGATGGTATTGCATGGATTTTTGTTTTCTCATTTTGTACCCACATTTCCTGTCATTTGACAAAACTGTAATCTTATTTTTTGACTACTTAAAGCCTCTTTGTCAAAACATGGGATTAGAGGGTGTGTTTTGTTGTAAGATTATAGGAATTGTGGTTACTTCTCCTGCGGTTTTCATTAAAAGCTCAGATAATTTGTGTTACAGTGGTGATTTTTCTTCATGATATTTAGCCTGTCCCTATCACACCTGGTCCATATAGGTGCATCTGTTTTGTTTTTAAGTGTTGCATCTGTACAGCTGTTGAATGTTTTCTTTTCTTGATGCTGTTTACGTAGGGCAGTGAATGAGTTCTCTGAATCTGTAGTAGTTGCAGGAATTTGAGATCTGTGTTTTTACTTTCAGCTCCAGGTTCTTGTCGGTGAGCTCCCTCTTCAGATTATCTTGACTGCTTGTGATATCACCAGGCATGCAGTACAAAAAGACGAGTCAAATCCTGTCACTTCTGAACTTGCACATCCTTTCTCTTCTAGGCTGTACCAGTCCTTTCCTAAGGTTGTTTTACTTCGGATGCTGTGGTTGCTGACCTTCTTGGTCCCAGCTTTTTTGTTGTTCAGTCTTGTGGGCTGAAAAGTTTCTAGAGGGGCAGGGAGGAGGTCTTGGCTATCACGTTAGTGTCTTATTTTCGGAGAGATGACTTAGAGAGGTGTTTTGCTACTGTTTCTGAGCCACTTCAGAGCTGTATATAGCTGGAAGCTGGTGCTGTTTGTTAGAGTGCCTCCACAGCCATGCTGCTGTTACCCGTGCTGGTATTTGGCCAAAGAAACATCAGAGAGCTTTAGGATTTACTCTCTTTTGCAGATGAATGCACACAAGCTTTTTCTTAGGTTCCAAGCCAGACAGGCACTCGCCAGCTCCAAATTGGAAAAAGCGTGAACTTGTAGCACGATGCTGAGTCTTAAACTGGAAGTCTTGCAGAGAAGTACAACAGAAACTGTAAATAAAGCGGTGCAACTCTCAGCTGATTTAAGGTGCTGTCTGCAAAATACGACACAGTTTGGCTCCAGATAGCCACAGCTGACCAATTTAGTTTTGAAGGTAGTCACACTTTAGTTGCAGGCAGATTATTGAAGGATTAAGCTAAGAGTAAACAGAGGGCATGCTGGGTAAGCTCGTGTGGTCCTGCTGTGCTGTAAAAGCAAAGGCTTTGCTTTGCCTTTGCTTTTAGGGAGAGGAGAGGAAAAGGTGGTTGGGTAATTAACATGACGATGGATTGTATGAATGGACTAAAAGTCATGGTCTTGAATAATTCTATTTAATATTCTCTAATCTTTTTTTTTTTTTGTCTTAGAAATGAAGGTGTCAGTCTTCAAATTGACAGCTATGCTTGCAAGCCTTTACTGTAGCTTTCCTGCATTGTAAAACTAATGCCCTGATTTAATGGTTTCACTAAGGACAAATAAGAAATCTATGCTTAGATTTTCGTTACGACAAATCTGAAATGTTTAAAACCATTTTACAATTTTACTTATAAAAGTGAGCTGAATATTGTCAAAGCTATAAAGAAAATTAAAAACAAACATTAAAAAAAAATCTAGAAAAGGGACCAAGCTTGTTTTGGATTCAGTCTGGCATTTTACTTGGCAAAAGCTAGTGCAGAATTGGGACACTTGTTTCTTCTTGGTCTTAAACGGATCTATTCAGTAGTTTGGAAGTAAGGAAACCTGTGCAATCTCCCCAAAATCTGATGAGTTATGTGTTCCTCCTCCAGTAGGTTAGGATGACTCATTTTTAAATGGAAACTTGTTAACATATTTATACCTATAAGCTGTGAAAGGTGTATTGCTGACGTACCTTTCAGCTCGTTAAAATTACAGTAGGAACTGTGAGCCTTTCTGGTCCTAACAAAATGAGAAGTATGCTTTTATTTTATTTTTATTTTATTTTTTAAGAAGTGCATAAGGTTTATCGACATAAACATAGACAACATTTTTTAAGAAAAGCATAAAGCAGCAAGAGTACAGAGAGCTCAGTCCTTAATGTTACTACTGATCACCTGGACCATGTAAATAAAAGGTCTCATGGTACAGGGAGAAGACAGGTAAACACTACTGGTCCTTTCACTAGTTGCTCCTTGGTGGAATAGGCTTTTCAGTGACAAGTAAATGAGCTGAGCAATAATTTCATAGGAAGCATACTGCAATTCCAACCCAAGTGTGCCCCGATTTTGGTATATGATAGCAGCATCTTGCATTTGTATGTTTTGGTGCTAGGGCCTTGGAAATGCAATAGGTTGGCTGTTCAGCTGTATATTCATATCTATTGTTGTTGGACATAACGTATATGCAGAGAACATTTATGGACCTGAAATGACTTAATGTGAAATATAACATCTAGATGTTTCTAATCATAATGTTTTCTGGTCCTTTCCATTGTTCTGAAAACCTATGCTACTTTCATATTTTGAAGTGCAAGTTTTTCTTGCATATTTACTTGATGTTTCTTTTTTTGTTATAAAATAGCTTTTTGTCTCTTCTGTTGTTGTTTGAGGTATCTACCCAATCTCATACAGAAGCTGAGTAAAAGAAGTGGTATGTAACCCTTCTCATATTAGACAAGTTTTTCCTTGCTTTTTCTTTCATATGTGGTAATATTTAAATGGTTTGGGAGTGGGAGGTTAATAGATAAAAGAAAAGAAGGATCTTTAAATTGACAGATTACCTTCAGTAGTGGGAGTGCACAGTTATGAGGGGAAAGTTACAGGTAAGAAATGTTTTCTTCTTTTTCCTGAAATGAATTTGGCTTGACATCAGATGGCACTTGTGCATTATTAGAAAGGTTAATGTATTAATGTGTCACAAGTTAAAGCTGTTGTTACTGCTCAAATGTCTGTTATTGATGAAGCAGAACATTATGGTTCTTGAACATGGTGAAGGTAGAGGTCACTATCATGGCAAAAAATATCAGTATTCTACAGAGAAAACACTATGTATACTAGGGTATAACTGCTGATCTCAATGTTGTACTCTGTGAAACAGTGGTGATGTTCAAGTGGGACAGCTGTGATTTGGGAACTTTGTTGACTGGAGAGCAAGGCCAGAGGTGTTTTATTTTTACAGGAGAGGCTTGTAAAGAGGTACTTGTGTCAGTTTTCAAGCCAAGATTTGCTTCTGAGTGTTTTACTTAGAAGCATCCCTTTGGGTGTAAGCCAGTCCACACAGTGCCTTAACTGAAATTAGTCTCCCAACTCTAATTGAAACTGCAGTGGTGAATAATGGGTTACATTATTATTATTATTTAGTTTTGATTTCCATCAGATAGGATACATTCATCTATATGGTAATTAATTAGTGGGCACCTTGGGTTACTGACTTAGCTTTTCACCTGAGTTCAACTCCATAAAGTTCTATCTTGATTTTTTTTTGTATTTTTTGTTCCTTCTTATGTCGCAGAACCAGTAGTGCGTTCAGTTCAATTATAATTTGTAATGCAAAGAAGCTCTTCAGTTGTGGGCGACCGGTATGCTTGGAATACTGAGTCTGTAGATGATAATACAGCAAAGGAGTCGAGGGTAAGGGCAGCAGCAGACAGGTGGTGTGAACAGGCCCCTGGGATCACAAGGCAAGGATCTGAAGGTTTCTCTAGAATGTTCATTTTCAATTTGAATGCTCACAGCTAATTTGTGAAAGTGAATCTTCATCCTTTTCTTTATTTTAATGTAGAGTCTATTCGGAAGTAAATTCCAGGAATTAGAAATGAACATTGCAGGAGACAAAGAGGATGTCAAGGCCTTAATTTAAGTAAAGAACGTTGGTAGTTGTGTCTGTTTTCTCACTGAAAATCTCTTCGTATTTGTATGTCAGTAAAAAGTGGAGATGCTTAGTGTTTACCCGCCTTAGCAGGTAAACAGACAGATCTTGCTGGTGTATCCTGCCTCTGCTGAAAAGTAACTGTGGTTATGTTAGAGCAGATGGCCATAATGCAAGCAGTGGTCAGCAGTAAGAGAGAGGAACCACGGAGGAGACTTCTAACCAGTTACTTTGCAGTCCTTTGCCCTGGCTAACTCAGCAGTGTCTGCCAGCACTGTAGGTGTTTGTCTGTTCTGTGCTACCAAGGCATGGAGTTGTTTCTTATGCTAATAGGCAGCTTTGATCACATGTGCCAGTTCTCTGACTTCTCTCTGGGAAATCATAGTGGTGTAAAGTTCAAGATGGTTTTTAAAAAATTACCATTCCTTTTAACTGTTATTTCTGATGCACTATATTACACACCCAGCTTTTGGGTGCTCTTATGTGCAAACTCTCGTGCAAAAGGGAGAAGTCTGAACGTGTTTCAGAAGCTAGCAATCTCATCTCAGTCCTTTGCTATGCGATGAATGTTTATCAGAGTTTCAGTCTTGCTGGCAAAGTGTTTTTAGTTGTCATCTTTGATACTGTTAAATCTCTAACATCAGATTCAGATTTGTGTGGTTTTATTTTCTTATTCCCCCCTCTGCCAGTGGCGTTCCTGTTGCTTCCTGGAAAGTCTCCTTGTCTGTTCTGAAACTTTGTGGAGTGCCTGGAACGACCAAGTTTTCCTTGAACGTTGGCTCCTAATGAGCAGCAGTGCCATTGGTGATGAATGGTGTGAGCCTGTGGGGAGGTAAATAAGAGCTGATGGTGCTTTCCTACTTGAATGCTGGTTCTTTGAAGCACTTCATGCTAATGGAATGAACTCTGGCCATTCTTCAGAAGGGAAACAAAAAAGGGAACAAGTTCACTTCTGGTTTAAATCAAAACACTTTTTAAACGCTTGTGAATCATTTTAAAACTTTAAGAATGGAGATGCCTGTTATGTGCTGCCATGCCAGGAACTGCTGTAATTACCAATGAAAGGGGAAGTCTGCTTTCTTCAGCATTAACAGAATGTTAATTCTTCAATGGCAGCAGAACTGAAAAATACAACCGACCACCTTCAGAAACATATCTAAAACCAAGCTTTGCATAATAAATACAGTTCTGACCCTTTGGGGCTAGGGCAACTTGCAGTCATCTTGTTTGTTTGTTTTTTTTTCTTATTTTTCTGTTTCTGCAGTGATTTTTTTTTATAGTGTGTTTAGGAAATAACTTTTTTTTTTTCTGCGTTTTCTAATGGAGTTTGTGTGGCCAGTCTGGCATTGCTTCCATTTGAGCTGTTTTCAGTTTCCAAGAATCCTGCTTCTGTTCTTGTGTTCTAGCTTCCTGACCCATTTGTCTCCTAGCCCACCTTTTCTCCTTCCCCCTATTTTATCTCCTTTACCCTGAAGTTTGTCAAGTTCTTCAGTTCCTCCTTCCTTTTCTTTGATAGTGTGGACAGTCCCTTCTTTTTCAGCACCGATATTTAGAGCTTACGTAAGGGTCAGGAAAGATTGCTTTAGTCCTCACTTGTTCCTGTTACGTGCGGGCTGTAGAGAAGCAGGCCCACTTCCCTGGCTTGCACTTGTGTTGTGGGCACAGCAAGGCTGCCCTGCTAGAGCAGACCTCTTCTCATTGCTCACATTGAATGATAGAATTCTAGCCCAAATCCTCAACCTGACTTGAGGGCTTCAGTGCGTATGTTGACACTGTTGGACGTTTGGTGCCCAAACAGGCTAAGCAGCTGCAGCTCTGATACTGGGGTGGGGAATAGGACATGGTCAGTATTCCTGCATGTTCGTCCCAGATGTCTCACTCATGTTCACCAAAATAGGGGCTGTTAAATTCTTAATGCTGTTAGTATTTTTCAGGAGGGAGAGTACAATTTAACATGGTTTTGTTGTGGAGAAAGTAGTTCAGAGCCCACTCCTCCCTTTCTGCTTGCCTGAGTTTCTTTCTAACCTACTGGTTATTTGCTGGTCCTGAAGAGAGGAGATGGGAAGGAGTCCTCCAGGAGAACTGCAGTTCAGCATTAGCTCTTTTTGAGAGATCTGATTTTCTCCAAGTGCGCTGATGTGTAGTTTGACATAGCAGAGATGCTATGCTGAGGTATAAATAACTTCAACGCTGTGTTGTAGCTGCAAATGACAGCTTGTGCAGTTTATTGGGGCTATTATAATTATGGGATCTGCCTTAAATCTTCATTCAGGAAACTGATACTGTAAACAAAAACCTTTAATTAAGAAAGAAAAAAAAATGCCCTCAGCCCACGTACAAAAGGACGAAACAGCTCAAACTGAAGAGAGCAGCCCAAATAATTGCAGCATTCTGTGCAGTAATGATGGAGAACAGACAAAGAACATACACCAAGGAGCCATGGAAGTGAAGTATGGTGACAGATGAAGCTGTTAGGAGCACGCCAGCCCACGTGGACGCAGTGATCTGTGTGTTGGCACCAGCGTGCAGGGGGAATGCTAGGAGTGGTTGCACCAGGCATTTGCTGAGAGCACAGGCATTGCAGGCTTATGGGAGAGGAATGGCTGCTTTGCTGGGAAGCAGTTTGTGTTTTTCCTCTTGAGATGCAGTCTGGACATAAACAGCGGTAGGCTTGAATATTCAATCAGTCTCTGCTCGTGCAGAAGGAAATGAAGACATCTAAGAAATCCCCTTTGTCCCAGATGTGTACACACACATACTTCCCTCCATTTAGAAAATTTCTTCAGATTTGAATGACTCCAGAATTTAACTCGCTTGTTCTCCCAGAATCCACACATACACACACACACCTTTCTGTAGCTTTGTGGTCACTGGGGAAAGGTTTGATTGTGTTTGAACCTGTGTGCAGACTTGCCCTAGGCTGCACACCGATGACTAATCCTGAATGAGCTCAGTGCTCTCTGCCATGAGAGCCAGCATTGGAAAAGTTGCAGTTGTGCTTGTAATTAGATTAGAAGTCCTCTGTTCTTCCACCTCCCCATCATGTTGCTGCTTGGGAAGGCACAGCCCTTCTGTTTCTCTGATCCTTGTGACAGCCCTGATGCCTGTCCAAGTTTATTCCAACTTCTACAGCTGGTATTCAGAAGAAAACTTTGATCCTGTGTCTTCTTGCACCAGCCTTTCACATTGGGCATGGAAAATTACTGTACCTGTAGTCATACCCAGCTAGGGAACCTGATTTTCCACTGCCGTAACCAGATGAATGTGTTGCCTACCATCAGCATTCAGAAAATGAAGGATTACTGGCAGTGTGAGAGCAGCATTGTGACCCATGTGGATATGAGTTGGATTGGAAGCAGATGATGTGTAGAAGTCAGTGACAAGAGGTAAAATATAGTGCATGCCATTTCTGAATTGGCTCTCCTCAGTACAGAGATTTTAATGGCTGTGCTCACCCTCCTGTTACGATCCCGTTGTAATAGTTTGCCTACCAATACAGCTATACTAGGGCAATGCAAGACCTAAAAACCAGTAAAATCCACCATTGTGGTACTTTTTTGTCCTTGGCATATTTTTTTTGTAGACTTCTAGCTGAACCACACTGAATGTGGCTGTTGTTCATTAAATGCCTCATCCAGATTGGTATCCTTTGGCTCCTTGATTGGTGATGCTTCACTTTTTTTTTACGTAATGTTTGGGTTTCTTAAAGGACAGTGGATGTGAACTGAGATGTGGAAAAAGATTCGCAAAGAACCTCACAACATTTATGCAGTAACTGCAAAAAGCATCAGCATTTACTTGGCAGGTTTTCTAAGGCTTACACCAAGGTAGGTTGAAATTGAATGGGAACATCAAAGTAGTTAGCTTGGGATCTGACTCCAATACAATTAATTTTTTACTGACTTCTGTTTGATATCAAAAAGTAGTAGGGCACTTACCCTTATGATTTTAAAAGGCTTAACTTCCAATGATAGAGGGGATCAGAAATACAAGCACCTGCTCCAGCGAAGCTCCCTGAGCCACATGTTTATGTTTTCTAAGCAATCATACATGAAGTGTATTCACCAACTGGGCAGAGAGGATAAAAAGTGGAGGTGGTGCCAAATCTGCAAAGAAAATGTCCTATAAAAGAGGATTTCATGCTTGCTTTGCTATAAACTGTTGCAGTGTTCCTTAACTGAACCTGACTTGCTACGTTTCATGTTATAGATATTCTTCCTGTCAGTCCTCTGGAAATACAGGACTTCTGTTCAGGGTAGTCAGTAGTTGCATTACGGTAGTGAAAATGTTACAGATGTGAGAATGAACTAAAAAGATGCATTATGAACGATGGTTTTATTATTTGATTTATCTCCTAGGTTTGGATTTTATCTTTGTTGGGATCCAGTGCTAGAACATAAAGCTTAGCCAAAGTTTGTCAGGTTCAGGGTGGTTGCTCCTGGCATATTTGCTTCACATTCTCTGGCTGCTTAGTGGTGCTCCTTTCTTCTCTGCTGGCTGGAGCAGCCTGGATTCACACCTTAATGCTGCACTAGTTGCTTCAGAATCCATTATAGTAATTTTAATATCAGAAGCATGGTATCAGAGTGTGGCTACTTAAAAAAAACAAGTTTTCATTCAGGGATCAGGTCATTTATACCTGTTTTTCTCTTGCAAACTGGTCTTTTTTTCCACCCTTTTGCTACCATTTTCCCACGTCTTCAGTGATTCACGGCCTCCTACACTGAGGTCTCCTGGGTCTGTTGGGGATGACTTTGTTATTAGATGATGTTTCTTGATGACCCAAGTTTCCCTTGTAATCTGATTCCAGCAAGGCGATGGTATCAGGTCTCTGGGGAATGGCTTGAGTTGCACACACAGAAAAGAAGCTTGTTGGAAATGACCGAAAAGCTTAGAACTCTCAAAGCAATCACCAGCTTTCAATCCTGGGCTGCAAAACGTGGGTTGCTATGGCACTGCTGCCTCATGGCCAAGCTCTTCTGGACATGTTGCCTTGTCCGTATAACACAGACGCCTGTGTCTGATGACCTCAGGTGTCTGCTCTGTCCTTGATGCTTCCACTATCATAGCCTTCTCTCGTACCCATGTGCTTATTTACTGTGTGTCTGCTAGACCCCATAGCTGATCTCTTCCTTTTTCACCTCTGCATAGAGTTGTATCCCTCAGCCACACAAATTCATTGCAAGACTTGCCTTCCAAGTGATGAGTTGCAATAGTGAATGTGTATCTGTTCACTTGAAATTGTACTTGTTGCAAAATCGTTTCCTATAGGTTGCTGATTTGCTGTCATACAGATAATGAGCAGTGTTACTTATTTTCGCTGTTGACTGCAGTCTCACTTCAGGTGGTGAAGAAGGATACAGAGGATATTCAATATAAATCTGAACTATGCAGTTCTCTCTGTGGGTTTACACTATGAAGATGCAAGGGAAATAATTCTGCTTCTGGCACAAATGGCATTTAATATGAACTGAGAAACCTCAGCTGATGCTCAGTGTTTTAGTGTGTGTCAGACATACCCAGAAATTTTCTCCATGACAACTGTGGGTGATGCTGGCTGATGAAATATTTCACCCACTTCAACAGTGGGAGCGATTTTTAATTAAAAAGAATAGATAGTGTGTAGTACTATATCAAATGCTTTAGCTCTGAATAGTTGGAAATGAGAACTAATAGATTCATGCAGGAGTGTACTTACAGGGGATTAATGACTTCTGTTGAGCTAGTGATTATCCATTTCTGTTTGAATACATTGCTCCAAGATCACACTTGCAGCCCCCCCAAAAAATAAAGAAGTGAAAATAATGGAGATGTGGGGCCTTGAAGGCAGGAAGGCCAGAGGTGTCTGAAGAAAAACAGAGCATAAGGTGGTTAGAATAAGGAAAAGGTGGGGTTTGTGATAGAGGAGGATAGGAAGGTGATTGGAAAGATCAGGAGGAAGAATGAACCTCCAGTGATACTCACGCAGAATGGAGAGAGCTGTAGATCAGATCTATTGATTGGCACTGTTACAATCTTTTTACTTTAAACACAACACTGCAGCGACAGCTGTTGTGTTACTGATGTCTCCTTCTAACAAAGACATTACCTTAATGCTGAGAAATGGCTAAAAGCAGCATCCATAACCTGAGGCTGTGTCATATTCTAGGCTATAGTAAGGTAGGTTTCCCAACTGGAATGGTGCTGGGAGGCAGTTTTCCCCCAGCTGTGCAAAATCCTTATAGGCAGCAAGTGAGATCAGCGTGAGAGATGAGGATGAAAAAAGTGAACGAGGGGTTAAAAAGGCAATGTAAGTGGCTGTGGAGCAGTGTTGTCCTTTATCAAATTTGGCATCCTCATCCGCTAACCATCCATCTCAGTCCTCATTAAAGTTAGTGGGAGCTTTCCATTAACAGGAAAGGATATTGGCTCAGCCCCAGGTCCTCCGTGCTGGGCGTAGCAGGCACAGTTCTTGAGCTCAGAGGTGAGCAGAACTGATTTCTGACTGAAGTCCCAGCCCATCGCATCCAATTGTGAGGCCCCCATTAACTTCATTTAGTGCAGGAGTTTTGCCTGCCACACTCAGCATGAAATGAAATCAACGTGACGCGAGGCAGCGGGATGTTTAACAACAGAGATGCTAGGTTTGTCTTGTCTGTAGCTGGAGTGCCTGAGCCTTGACTATTTTTGCTGATGAAGTTTCATGCTGCCTCATCCTCTGATGCATGGGAATGGTATGAGTGAATTGTTCACTGCTACAGCTGCTTGTTTTGTGCAGAGAGAAATTCCGGAGTGGTACCTAGTATGGGCTCTGCATCCAAAAATACTCCCTCTGCAGTTTTCCCTTTCATCCAGAAGTGGCTATATGTAAGACATGGCAGATAACTGGCATATAGTAAGTTGCTTTCATTCCATTCAACTCAGCTTTCATTCCACACACAGATGGGAGAAAGAACAAAGCAAGAGTTAAAAATAAGAGATTCAGAGGAGAAGAAACTTGGAAGAAAGAAATGAGCTGTACCCATCCAGCTGTGCTATCTGCAGTGCAGTTGGCAGGGGAACGGTGTATTTTTGAGAAGGGGGTGTGCATAAAGAAAAGATGATTGAAAACACATGCAGAATGGAAAGGGATTTCACCCAGCTCTCCCTCAGGCTGAGAAGAAAGCTGTCCATTGCACTAATTGTGATGTGAACCCTAGAACTGCGCAATGCTGCTAGACCAGATCCCTCCGTGGAGAGAGCAGAAGGATGCGGAGGGATGGCACGTGAGGTCAGGGGCAGGTCACTGCAAAGACTGCAGTTCCCAGACGACTGGTGCAGGTTTTCCTAGAATGGGCTGCAAATCTTTTTCCCGTGAGTAGCTGAGCTCCCAAACCCAAGGGTCTTAAAATCCTGTCCTCTTTCAGGATTGCCGTGCGGTTATCAATAGCTCACCCTGGGCCTGCTTTTGAAGTCTTCACTGCTGAGACTCCACTGCGCTGATCTGTGAGCTCACATTCACCTTGTGTGATATGGCTTGGCCCTTCAAATGCTATCATCGGCAACAGCAGCTGCGGTGTTCGTGTGCAGAATTGCTGAAAATTGAGCATCTTTCCCCTCCTTTTCCATGTGGTAATGCTGAACGTGTCCAAACCCCCCATGCACGCCATCCATTTTCCTGCTGGAGCATCCGGCCAGAATGACTTCATCTGCTGGGCTCTCAGGGGGCCCGGGGCTGCTGGCCATGTCCCACAGCCACAGGAATGTGCTGAGCAAACAGCTTGGCATCAGCCTGCAAGAAGCCTTCCTGGGAGCCACGTCCCTCGGCCCTACTCTGCTGGCAGAGGGCTTGTTAGTGGGACAGAGCAGCAGGCCGCAGCACGGCCAAATGAAAGGGCTCTTGTTTCTAAGTGGTTTTTTTTTGTAGCTTTCTAGGATTGTGCTTTCGCACAGAAGTGGGCATTCGTTTGTTGTGAAATTGCAGTTCCCCCAAGGATCGGTACTTATCTGCACCTTGCATTTCCTCCACTGTTACTCCAGAATCATCGACCTGCCACTGTTTTCACATGGCGGGGGTGAATAATGTGGATGGCAATTATTCTTCATGTCAGCTACGCATGTGCTCATTAGTGTGAGTAGTGCCAGGGTCCTGTCAGGCCGTGGAGCCACTGTGGGGTTAGGAGCTGCTGGTGCATGTAGGGACACCTGTCACTTTCTGCCAGATTCCACACCACGTGTGTGAAGCTGGTGTCATGTACGTGACCTGGTATCACAGTGATTTTTGGGGTGAGTAAATCAGCCAGCTCCAATCAGGAAGTGACTTAAGGTCTTGCTTGTAACCCAAACTGAGTAAAACAAAGCTTTATTATCTTTGTAATTGAAAAAAAGGCATGAAGCCCTTCAGGCTCCCTCCTAGCCCATCATGCAAGCGTCAAAGAAGCTGAGCCAGGAGTGCTTTCAGATGTTCTAAGGCAGACACGGTTCCTGAGGTTGAGCAGTGCTGGAACCAGCTCCCAGCATCTTCTCAGGTGGAAATGCTGCATGTTGGGCCTGGCACCTGACTCACCCATGGTGGATTCTCTTGAGAGTGGCATTCAATCCAACACTAAAGTACAGAATCTTGCATGTTCTAGGAAATGGGAGATACAGCTATGTCACATAAAAACTGAGAGAGCTCCAGGGCAGCTGCAGACTGACATTTTATAATCAAATCCAAGAAATTTGTATTAAAGAGATGGTGGGACAAGCTCTTTGGACCTCTAAATTGTGTGTTTTAGCTAGTGAGTGAAAAGCTTGTAGTTATCACATTGTGAAGATGGAGTGATGGTGGTAGATATGAGTCTTGACATTGATCCAAAGCAAAATAATGGAATGACTGAAGTAAGGCTCTTTAATAAAGAATTAAAGGACTGCCACTTTGTTAACGTCCATCTATCTGAGCTTAAGGAAAATAGATTTTGTCAAAACAGCTTGGTGTGTTTTACTGAGATTATAAACCTGACTGATAAAAGATGAAGGAGTTGCACTCAAATGTCTGCTGCACGTCCTGATCAAGAGATGAAATGAGCAAGATCCAACAGAAAGTGGCTTTGACTGTGATGGATCTCCACACGGAGATGAATGGAGGAAACCCTATCTGAGGTGGAGTGCTTTGCAGGACTCCTTAGGGATCGTTTACTGCCTTTCCGCTGTTTAACACTTTCACCACTATCTTGCTAGAAAAGATAAAATCATTACTGATAATGCTTGCAGATGTGCACACAGACTGGAGATGTCCGAGGTGATGAGTGAGTCAGCTCACCAGAGGAGCTACCTGCATTATTTGATAAACCAGAATACTGCAAATGCTCGTTTATTGCTGCCCAGCATTGGGCTTGTGTTTAGAGTTCAAGGCAGCAGGTCTGTAGGGGCTGGCTCTCATGGAAGACTTTACAGGAGATCTGATGGGCAGAGAAGAGAGCGTAAACCCAGCACTTCACCAACACGTGGGGTTTGGTAAAGCATGGCTATAGGCATGGAGGGAACTGTCAGAAAGCTAAACTCAGCCCTGGTGAAGGGAAGTGGGTTGTTTGCTGGATAAGATCCACCTTTGTGCAGCGGACTAACAGAGATAGCATCTAGGTTTTGAGTGAGATTTTCATCTCAGGCTGCCACTCAGTGCAGGGGTGGAGTTTGCCCTTTTGAGCCTGTGATTGTGCTACAGCAGGACTTACATTCTGCATTTAATGTTTTCCCAGCAAGCATTTAGGTAAATGTTGCGTTAAGTAGACATTTATTTTTAATAGCATTGACATTTATCTTACTTTTCTCCTGACGTTTTTAGTGTCTGCTCAGATATCTGTGTAACTATTTCTGTTCTGAAATCTGCACTAATTAATTGCATTTCTGTGTATCTACCAGAGCAGCTACCAGCAAAGAGAAAGGAAGGCACTATATGGCGCTATGAATTTTGATTAAAGACGCATTGAAAGAATTAAAGATGTGGGCTGAAAACCTACATCCTGATACTTGTTGAGAAATATCTTACTCAGAAATTGTCCCTATTCTGGTCATTTTGACTTCTCTAAGGATGGTGGTGGAATGTGGCCTGTGGTAGGTGCTGCACTGAGATAAAGGGCATGCTTTCTGCTTACCCAGAAATAATTCTGATCACTCCTCTCCTGTTGCAGAGCACTGTACGTGTAATTTAAGATGTACAGCACAGCAGCAAAGCCCTATGGATTCGGATCATGCCAGCAAGCAACTAACATGGAGTTGTAGAATCATTAACGCTGGAAAAGATTTAAGATCATGTAGTCCAACATGAGCCATAGGTGAGCAGACCAGCAGCAGTGGTACCTGGAGCTGGCTGGCAAGGATGCTATGCAGTGTTTTCCATGTGGCTGCCTCTGCTTTCCACCACCTTGTGTCTCAAGTGCTGCAGGAAGTCTGGGTCCTTCTCTTTCCTGCCTCAGGAAGAAGTTTCAAGTCAGCACCCAGTGTCTGCTGCGGGCAGGATTGCTTCATCATGTTCTCTGTGTTTGTGTGACAAACTAGATACATTTTGCATGTAGTTTGCATGTCTAATGGGAGGTGGACTAAAAACAAAACACCAAGCCATGTCTTTCTCTTTTATTTCTGGAGCCATCCTACTTTTGTGTAAAATCAGCATAAAGAATGAGGCATTCTTATTAAAATTTTGCAGTTATGCTTGTAATGCAAGGCACTGCAACGTGCCATTCTGCACATCTTGTGCTGTGTTGTTATTTTTTTTCTTCTATTCATTTGTTTTTGCTTTTGGTTCTGAACTAAATTAGAGGTTTCAGACTGACAGTTCCAGACTGTCAGTTTGTAACGCAGGCACAGTACAGTAGCAGAATTAAACTACCAGCTTAATTTCACTTGAGCACCTCTGCCCTGATCCAAAGAAAGCTGCATGTCAGCAAAGAATGTTAGCAATTGTGCTTTCAGCGTGAGCATGGATGTCCATGAAGCCGAGTGCTGCAGCTGACTGCAGTGAGCTAACCAGCAGCATTGCTCTCCTCCCACCTCTGTCCTTATGTCTGGCTATTAGAACCTCTCCTCAACCTTTCCTCGTAGCCATTCTCCAGCACTCTGGATTGGCTTCAATGATGTTTACTATGAAAAAAAGAATTGTCTTAATTCTTAAGCCTCATGAATTTTAGTGTTTGCATAAAAATAAATACATAATAACAAAAAAAAAAGGTTGAATCCCAACAGAGAGGCTATTTAAGCTGTGAGTGTAACATGGAAGCCAAACCAAACCTTTTCCTTTAGAATCCTTCGCAGACGGTGCTGCTTCTATTCAAGAACAATCTGCCCTAAGTACATTTATAATTCAAAATTATTTCCAGCGATGAGTGCAAATAAAGCCAATAATCAGTACTTCTTTCTGGGTTCTTTCTATCTTCCCATAGGGGAAGAAATTCCTTCCACTGTTCTCTTGAAATTGAGCATGATGAAAAAGTCGATGCTCTTCCCTGCACAGCTGTCTTTCCCCCTTCCTCTACCTCTACCAAGGTGCGGGGCTGGAGGGCTGCTTCTGCACTGGCACACATGCACAGTAGCCACATCTCAATCTAAACCAGAGGAGGGAAAAAATACCTCCTTTAAGGAAACCTGGCAGCTGAAACAGAGCAATACAGTCTCAGCCCCACAGGCTGAGGGTGGTTAGCTGCTGGTGGGGGCTCCCTATGCCCATCATTGCTCCCAGGTGGGAATGACTACAGCTCTTAACCAGAGCATGTGTTCGATCAGACTGGGCAGTAACTGCATGCCGTCTTCAAAGTCATTCAGAACTGAATTAATGGAGTGCTCTTGTAAGCTGAAGCATGGGGAGGCAAGTAAATCCTTTTCCCCAAGTCTCAGAGGAGCTGCTGTTTTCCTGCAGCAAGCAGGGACTCACACGTGTCTAAAATGTCACATATCAGTCTCAGAGCCCATGCTGCTGTTCGGGTAATGCCCTTGGTGAGCACACAGGTTTTGTCCCTCTCGACCTAGTGATGTGTGTGCCGTGTCATCACCATCTCCTTTTTGTTTTAATAGGAACTGGGTTATGCCAGCAGCGTGATGATTGGTTTTACAGAGATTTCTATTCAACTGGTAATGATAATTAGAAAAAAAAACTGGCGTTGGCTTGACACATGGGAAATCACTGAACTAAAGCTGGATTGGTTCGAGGGTCTGGCCTTGCTCACCCTCCCATTAAAGCTAATGCTGCTGCTGTTGCTTTTTAGGATCTGCTTCAGGCAGAAAATCAGGCTGGATACACCAAGAACAAGTGCCAAATGCAATTCTGCCTGGAGAGATACAGGAGGTACCATCCCCTTTGTCTGCCAAAACACAAAATCTTGAGTGCAGAACATCCCAATGAATCGAAATGCGTGGCACCGACCCCCTCAGTTGCCCTCTGAAATTCCAACACCTCCATGTATTTATTAATTATGGAGGCATTCCAAAACCTCAGAATAGAGCATGCATGTTATGTGACATGTCAGCTTCTTGGAGAAGCTGGCAGCACTGACTGCTAGAAGTGGGGATTTCTCACGTGACACAGTAGTAGACGCTCGGTTCCCCATTCGTGGGAGGTCAGCAGAAGCTGCTGTTGATTCTTGGCTGCTGGTAAACCTGGCAAGTTACTTCAGAGAGGCTTCTGGATGGGAATTTTTTGAATTTCTGCTTCTGGGATTGTCCTATACAGGGTCTAATCCAAAAACCTGTTCACATCAGCTGCAGTCAACTGAACGGGGATTTCTGTTCGTTGATGTAAAGCCTAGACAAATGGGGTGCAGAAAGCTGCCCATCTTCAGTTGTCCTCAAGTAGATGCTTCTGGCAGGGATCGTTCCCTTCTGGGGGTGAGAGTGAATGGAAATTAGTTACAGTGGGTCCCAAGGGAAGGCAGAAACAAGTTTCATTGTGAATAGTAGAGTGGTTTAGGTTGGAGGCGACCTCAAAGCCCACCCAACCCCAACCCTGTGCCATGGGCAGGGCTGCCCCCCCAGCTCAGGCTGCACAGGGCCCCACCCAACCTGGCCTGGAGCACCTCCAGAGATGGGGCACCACAGCTTCTCATGCATCCACCTGATCCCTGTGTGCAGTGGAAGTTTTAGTCCAAAGCAAGAGTAGGGATCTCCAGTATCCAGCTGCTGAGACTTCAGCTTTCTTCAGTGGTGATGTGTTTGTGTTGAGGAAGTAACTACAATTTTCCTAGCAATAGTGGTTTTAGGATATTAAATGAAGTATTTTATTCAAGACTCTGAATGCGAGAGTTTAAGTTGAAAGATTTTGTGCAATCAGTTTTGCCTAGAAAGTGAGATTTTTGTCACAGAAATAATAGCAGAATATGACTCTTAGAGATCACAGTGATGGAGGAACTTTCTCTTATCCTGGATTTTTCCCATAAGTATCTTGAACAAAAATCCCAATGCTTTTAGCACGTGCTCTGAACACTGCCCTGTGGTGTGCTGAATGGAGTGTGACTGAAACAGATGAAGGGGAAAAGTATAAAAATGGTTGTACAAAGAGAGAGATTGTTTAGATATCTTCATATAGCAAGAGGAGCACTTTGCCAATAGGAAGGAGAAAAGTGGAGACTCAGCTGTGTTTACAAAGTAAGACCGATTTTGACATGAGCTACTGAGTTTTCTTGATTTTTATGGGGTTAACTCTGAACAGGATTTTCATATCATGATCTTGAGTGAGGGCAGAGCTGATGTGCCTCCTGCTTCTCTGCCCCACTGCTCTGTTTGGTGCCTGTGAGGTGACTGAGGTGGCTGCATTACAACCCTGGGCAGGTCATGCCTGGCTGCAGTGCTCTACCTCTTCAGTATACTCTTGTGAGAAGCCTGGCTGTGGAGCAGTTGCTTGATGCTAACCTTTGCTTGAAGCCTTGCTTTGATCACCTGCTCTTACTCCTTCTCACCTTTCATCCCAGTAAATGTTTTCCTTATGGCTTCCATCCAACAAACTGTTGAAGTGCACACAGGTGTGAGCACACGAAGGGACTACTACTAGCACATCTTACTGGGTATTAAGCTGTACTTCCAATGAAACTGCAAAACAACCCCTGCACACACCTGCCCATGCCAACCCCAGCCTTTGTTATTGCTGGACTGCGAGCGTCTTGTGGCCAGCCAGAAAATACTGACTAAAGGTGCAAGTCCCTGTAGTGTTCTCTGTGACCTCTGAAAAGGGTTACAGTGATTGGGAATTACCCGTGACACTTTGGCTTCATCTGTGAGAGCAGTTTTCCTGCCTGCTAAGAGAACCCTATTCCTGTGACTCAGTGCCCCACAGATGCAGTTGCCCAAGCACAGTTTGGCTTGGCCAAATGTGAGGCCACTTGAGACCTCAGCACCATCAGTGATCCACATGGTAGAGGTTTTCAGTGGCAGGTATGGGTGGAGGTGACTTGGAAAGTGTCATCCTTTAAATACCAGGCAAGGGTGAGTGCCTTTTCAAAGGGTCTCCTATCATTTTTTTCCCATTACAGCCCTTACGTAGGTGCATGCATGACATACTGCGATGGCATAGTGAAGATTAAAAAAAAGCTAAGTGGTTCTGATTGCATTCTAACAGTGGTTGTGCTCAGCCTTTTAAATGCTTGGAGCATGCAGAAAAAGAAGTCATGGACCTGTTGTCTGCTATGGAAATGTTGCACAGTTGTTTCCCAGTGCCTTAAGTACCTTCAAACCCATATGAGAAATCAAATCCACCTCCATGCCTCCCCAGGTAAGTGGCAGATATGCATCCCAGTACATGGCCATCCTGTCCTGTCTCACTCACGCTCCTTACCTGTTCACCATCAGCTTCAGAGCCTTGTTCTCCAGCCCCTTTCCTGCTGCAGATGCTGTGAGAATCACCAGTGGCTCTGAGGGGGTCTTCTCTGTCCTGTGCCCTCTCTAATCACTGACCCTTCTCTTAAGCACAATCCTGTGGCCTTTTCTTTCCCAATATTCATTTCATTCCTAATAATTTCACCCTACCTACTACTCCTTCATTTCTCCTTAATCCATTTTTTTTTTCTGCCAGGGAGGATTTATTTAACTTCAACTGGATTTCTTGCTGTACTCAAATTACATCTCCTCAAAGTGAGTCTTGCCCCTTCTCATCACTTTCTTGGCAGAACCAGACTGTAAGAGCAGGCCATTAGTTATCTTACTTCCTTCCACTCCCTGCCTGAACACACGCAGTAGTTATTGTTCAGGTTTATGGGCTATTGAGCCCTCCCAATGAAAGAGAACAATGCGAGGCCAGAAGATCTGTCCAAGCACGTATACTTCGGCATGTTTGAATGAGTGTCTTACACATATGATCATGCACAAAAGAGTTTGCTGTAGCAGTGGAGTGCTGAATTTGCCGTATCGTAGGTGGGACTTGGTTAGTTCATCAATGCAAACTTCAACAGGGTTGCAACTATGAAGCTGTGACCAGAATCTGCTTGTAGTCTCCAGCCGCTGGTTTGGGTACCCAAGAATTGTCAGACCCATAATGTTATTTATGGCATTTACCTCACCTCAGTGACATTTTCCTCCTCAGGAGTGCTATGAGCATTCACTGATTACAGCCAAGTTCAAGTAGAGACAGTTAGGGACCTACTACTCTGCCTGGACTGTCACTAGTCACAGAATCACAGAACTGTAGGGGTTGGAAGGGACCTCTAGAGATCATCTCATCCAACCCGCTGCCAAAGCAGCTCCCTAGCCCAGGTTGCACAAGTAGGCATCCAGGCGGGTCTGGAACGTCTCCAGAGAAGGAGACTCCATCACCTCTCTGTGCAGCTGTGCCACTGCTCCGTCACCCTCACTGTGAAGAATTCCATGGGACCAAACAGGATCCACCCAAGGGCATTGTGGGAGCTGGTGGAGGTGGTAGCTGAGCCACTTTCCACCATCTATCAATGTTCCTGGTCAACAGGATTGGTCCTAGGGGACTGGAGGCTTGCCAGTGTGACTCCCATTTACAGGAAGTGTTGGAAGGAGAATCTGGGGAACTACAGACCTGTCATCCTGACCTCAGTGCCAGGGAAGGTTATGGAGCAGATCATCAATACCTCATGGACAGGACAACCAAAGGATCAGGCCCAGCCAGCATGGGTTCACAAAAGGCAGGTCCTGCTTGACAAACCTGAACTCCTTCAAGTATAGAGTGATCCAGCTGGTGAATGGGGAAAGACTGTTGACAGATTCTACCTAGACTTCAGCAAAGCCTTTGGCACTGTCTCCCACAGTACTCTCCTGGAGAAGTTGGCAGACTGTGGCTTGGATAGGTACACTCTTTTCTGGGTAGAGAACTGGCTGGAGGGCTGGGCCCAGAAAGTCATGATTAATAGAGTTAATGAAGGCCAATGGGATGAAGTTCAACAAGATTAAGTGCCAAGTCCTTCACTTTGCCCATAACAGCCCCATGCATTGCTGCAGGCTTGAGACAGAGTTACTAATAGACTGTGTGGAAGAACAAGATAAAGAAAACATTATCACTCTGAGGTGATAAAATTTTTTTCAGCCTGCACATTGCTTTGACAGTCCAACCAAACCTTTAGGCTTTGCCCTCTCCAAACTGCTAATGGTAACCCAAATTTTTACTTCCATCCTATCCATAAATTGGGCACTCAAGAGAAAGTCACATTATTCTGGTGCTGAGATGCTGATGATTTCTAGCCTTCCTTCTAGTTATAGAGTCTTTTTAAGGCCTATGTTCCTTCAGACTGTTTCAGTATCACAGCTGTGCTAGAATACAGTGCAAGGCAATTAACAGAGCCATGTGTTAGTAATGCTTTTGTATCTGCTATTTATGGTTCATTCTCTCTAATTAAGTAAATAGATAGATAAACAGATTAATCATCTACCAGGCAGCACTGTTGTGTCTGTGATTAATTATGGAGAGGACGGAAGGTCAGATGACACCTTTGTGAAATAGTTGCATTTGTCCACTGATGTATGTGTACTGATATAGCAGTGTGATGCAGTGGTGACCACCTGGACTGTTCTGGTGCAGGGCAAACATCATTCCCCCATCTCAAATATCCTGTCCCAGCATTCATCTACACAGTACAGAGGGATCCATCCAGCTCCATGTTCTTTTGCATCAGGCTCTTGCTGTTCCTGCTGGAATAGCCAAAGGGAAGGCAGCATGTTTGTTTACACACAGTTTCTCCCACCCATCAGCTGGAGCAAACCGTGGATCCCAGCCATTTGAATCCTGAAAGGAGTTTCCCTTTCCCCTCTTCAACTCTGCATGCCCACATTGAAAATAATATTATAATAATAATAGTAATATAATTTGGAGGCAATTATTTTTTGTAGCTCCTCATACAGCATGTTCCAATCTGTTCAAGGCATAGGAGTCCAACTGGGGTCCTGTAGGTCAGGCTCACCATTTCCTCCATTGAGCTCAAACACTGGAAATGCTGAGGCATCTACCCCAATAACTTGTACTGAAACCTCAGCTCCCACTTGCCCCTGGAGTGGTAGCCACCATAGCCAGATGAGAGGGCTGGGACAAATAAACACTCAAATCTTTATTCTGCCCATCAGTAACAGGGTTATGAAGAAGTTTGGTCCTTTTTGAGGTGGAACATGCTGGTTGGCAAATCTAATTCTGAGTTGCAGTCCTTGTCATCTAATGAGACTGCTGCTTTCTGTCTGTCCCTCCATCACCAGTGAGGTCTTCTCTCCCTTGCAAGAAAATCACAAAATCTTATGTACTTCTGCAAGCCACATCTGCCATTCCCAGGATCAAATTCTAGGGCGGTGAGATACCTGTTTTTTCTGAAAAAACAACAAAAAAATTGAACAGAGGAGACAGTACTGGGTGTCCAGAAGGTGAAAGCAAGCATTAAGAGAAACATTTCATATCAGGAAAACAAGTGCACGCATGTCTGGAAAACAGAACAGCAAATGTTAACAAATCCTTGCCCTGTTGGTGTGCCCTATGGTGATTATTATTTCAGACATCTCAGAATGAAGGTTATCTCCTGGAGCTTCTTACCTCCTTAGCAAAACAAGAAACTTAGTTCTTGAGATCCATCCAGCTGTGTTTAAGGTTCTGAGTTTCTAATCTGAGCTGCTACACAAAGCTGTAGGACTGAACCTAGGCCTTTGCAATGGAGGTCATGGTAAACCTACAGTGAGTGCAATTGAGGGCGTGAAGCTAGGAAGGGAAAAAGAATCTGAAAGGTGGACAGAGAATGGAGGATTTCACTGACATGAAATAAAACTGCTACGTTAAAGATTTCTGTAGGAACATAGCAGATCAGGTGCTGATGAGTAGTAACTGCCCAGGCCTCACTCATGGGCTGTTGTGAGGTGGAAATGAACAGCTAATCAGAGAGCATCCTCATTCAGTGGGGAGAGCCCTGCCACGCTCTCACGTGACGCATGGGGGCTTACCTAAGTGGTTTTGGGTAGTGCTTTAAATACATCTGTTATAATTAAACCAGGACAGCCCTTGGCATGGATGCAGTTGCACTGCCAGGACCTAATTCCCATGAGCGTAGCAGAGAAAGCTACATGGACAGGAACAGCTTCAAACCAATACGGCTACAACTGGCCCAAAGGCCATGACATCAGCAGTAAATCACAGCTGTCTACCCAAAGGTAGTAAGTCATTAAAACAAACAAAAACAAAACAAAACAATCCATGTGTCACAGTTTAAAAGAGAAAAGGCAATTATTGTTTCACTGCGCTTTTATTTTTCCAGCTCCTGGGAGCCAAAAACCAGAGACACACGCAGCAGGAGGGGACAAAGGCAGGGTGAGCTAACAGTGAAATAGAGCTATAGTATCGTGGAATATCCTGAGTTGGAGGGAGCCGTGAGGATCATCAAGTCAGCACACCAACACTGTGCCCATCACTGGGCTGCTGTGCAGTTTTACATGCAGTGGGATGGGAAGAAGGTGCAAAGGAGGATGTGAAGAGACTGGAGGTCCTGGAGGGCTGGCTGTGAGATGATGGGAAAGGCACTGAGTGAAATAGCATCTGATGGAGTAAAGCAATTGGAGAATTATTGGAAAGCAGTAAATCTTCAGGCCCAGCACACATCTGGCTGTTCCATTTGCTTGCTAGGTCGATGACAAAAGGGTTATTCATCAAATGGTCACATCCTGAAATGTGCTGCATCTTAAGAGAAATAACACTCTGGGGCAAGATGTATTTTTTACTCCTGTTCCTTTTGCCACAGTAAAGATGTAAGTGAATTAACAAGAACATGGGGAAGCAGTGATTTCTGCAGCAGTGCTGACCCCACTGCTGGGGCCGTGCCTGGAAGGAATGGTCAGGGGGAAAAATGAAACAAAGAGTGTGCTTTCTATGAGTGTTGAGATGGTGTGAATGAGCAGGCTGGGATGGAAGCCTCAGCTGGCACTGCCACTATGCCCGTGATGTTGACAAACCTGAGCAAGTGGTCACATAGGAGAGAGAGAGGCAACAGGAATAAGAGTGTGCTAATAGTTGGTGTGATGCAGTTCAGTTAACAGCATTCCCAAATGCTCACAAAGGATCACAATCTCCTCACAGGATGAAATCAGCTGAGGAACATTTTGTCTAGGACAGGAAAGGGGCTGAGTTTAGTGGATTATATACCCACAGCAAACAGCATGCCCATTCTCAGAGCAGAAATCAGGTTTTGTGTCCAGTGGTTCTGCTTGTCCTCTTGTCCTGCTGTATTAATGTTAATTGTTGGCTCATAAAGTGAGCAGGAGGCTCCCCTAACATGTATGGTACACCTTATCATTACCTTGCTGCTGTCATCTAAGCTATAAGAAAGTGTCACTGTGCTCCACAGCCCTGGCACAGGGCTGAGTGCACGTCTCCCAGAGATGCAGAATTACCTAGTCAGGAAGGTAAATATTTGGGCTGAGACAGAGGCTGAGATGGGACAGCATCAGGAGTGAACATTTTTCCTCTTTGCATGCCTTCACACTGGGTTTGAGGAGGGAGCAGCTGGGAAACAACTGGCAGCGCTGCCTGCTATGCCCAAAGCTAAACGAAAACAAAGCTCTCACAAAAGCTCGGTCTTGGTCCTGATCTGCCCTTGCCCTCGATCTGAGATCACCAACCATCAGTCACAGGCTGTCAAAGTTCAAAGGGAAAGATGCTGAACTTGGGCTACTCTTGCTGCCAGGGATTTATTGAGCTAACATCTTTATTATTCAAAATATTTGAACAAGTGGCGGTATGGTCACTCCCTCATCTGCAGACCCGCTGGTGCCAGCCATAACACACTAGAACAAAGCAGAGGATTTTGCTCAGCAGAACTTTCCTTCCCTCTTGCATTTCCTCCTGTGAGAAATGACCTCCGATCAAGGGCAAGTGGAGGCTGGAGCTTTAAAACAGATTATTTTGTTCAGCACTGGAATGGAAAGCAAACACTCCTGATTCCCCTTTGATGCCAGCTGACCTGAATCAAAGCCCGGAGACCTCTAGCTGATAATGTTTACCAGATGCCTCAGTGAAGGAGGGTTTCCAATTGAGATTCTAGCTTCTAGATACCCCTGCTGAAAACTCAAGCACCCAAGGACATGGATGGGAGTTCAGTGTTTGGCTGCTGTGACAGAAAGCTCGAGCAAGAGAGAGAGAGGCAGGTACAAAGCAAAGCGATGATCTTTCTGCATAGCCCAATATGTTCAGGTGCTTGGATAATAGCAGGGGTGTGTGGAAATGTCCTTGTTATGGATTCTGCAGCACAAAGGATTGCTTGGGATCCATAATCCGCTCATACCAAGCAGACCTCCATTCCTTTATCCCCATAACTGTCCCAGAAAGCAGCCATGGTAGGGCTGCTTGTCATCCAGCACATCCAAACATCACACAGCTGGGGACAGAGAGTGTGGCACAGAACTGCTTTTGGTGCCCTCCCATCCTCCTCCTCCTTGTGTCCTGATTATTTTTTTCCTTTCATTTTTCTTTTCCTTTTTTACTTTCTTGGTCTCTGTGTGTGTGCCATTAACAGATTAATTGTCATCCCCGAGAGAGCACGTTAGGGCAATTTGACCCAGCATGAGACCTCTCATCTATCTTTTCTTTTCAAAGAATTGTGTGTAACTAGCTCATACAGCCAGAGGGCTTTATGCCACACTTCCTTACCCTGTGCTTTGCTGTGTTTAGAAAATAATTAACTTGTTACAGCTGCTGGGGCACCCCCGAATCCCCTCCTGCATTGCTGAAATGCAGGGCAGCATCCACTTCCCCAGGTGGGTCCTGCTGCCACTTTCTCCTACCCCCACTTAGAGCTGATAGAATGGCAGGGCAACACCCAAGCCAAAGCCCATCCTTAGGCTTTGGTCCTTCCACGTGTGTCCTATTGCAGCCTTACACACCCAAGCTTTGCATTTAATCTCTTTTGACATTCAAAGGTTTTCACTCTGAACTTGGTCTGTTCCCTGGCTGCATCATCAAGGGTGCTATGATGCTGGTTCAGACCTTGGTGCTCTCCTCAGCAGGCCAAAGGATGCAGTAAAAGGGACAACGTGTCACTGGAAAGCAGATGTTCTCCCTGCCCGATCCTGAATGACCAAATCCAATCACTGATAAAAGGAAGAGTCAGGTGTCCCTGCTGCTGGTGGGCAGCCAGGCAACTGTTTCAACAAGGGCTGCATAAGGGGCCCCCAGGGAGTACACCCTAGCTCAAATTCCTATCAAAAGGAAATCTGGTCTCAGGAGGGCATTTTTTTCCTCAAGAAGTTTTCCAGCCATATGTTGCAAGTCTCAAAAGTTCGCATCTGAATCATTTATTTTTAATAGGCAAATATCTTCCTTCTGTCTCTCCCTTGTGCAGATTTCATTAGAGGGAGCAGAAAAAAATAAATTATAATAACTTTTTAAAACAGGAAAGACAACGAGTCTCCTGCTCCAGCCCCTCAGATTTGTGGAAGGTTTCCATGAGCACTTCCCTAAAGGTGGCTGTGGAGACTGACTTTTTACACAATATCACAGTGACAGAATGAGGGGGAATGGTTTCAAACTGCAAGAGGGGAGATACAGATTAAGTGTCAGGGGGAAGCGTTTCATTGAGAGAGTGGTGAGGTGCTGGCACAGCTGCCCAGAGGAGCTGTGGTGCCCCATCCCTGGAGGCACTCAAGGCCAGATTGGATGAGGCCCTGGGCAGCCTGAGCTGGGGGGGCACAGTCCTGGTCATGGCATGGTGTGGTGCTGGGTGGGCTGTGAGATCCCTTCCAACCCAAACCCATCTGTGGTTCTGTGATTCTATAATCACTCTGGAATACATGCTTCATCACTTTGCCAAGTATACACGTTCTTAAACTCTGTTGCAAGATGGAAGGGAATCTGTGCTTCTTTTCACTCCTCTCCTGGAAGCCAGTGATGCAGATTTATATGCAGGTGGCTGGGTGTGGTGGTTTCAAATGCATTGCCTCTTTGGTTGCCATTTGCTCCCAAAGCAGCTGAGCAAGACCACCAGCCCTGCAGCTCTCCTGCCCCTACCTTCTAGCTAGGCTCTCATCAGGACTTTCTGTTTTACTGTTTTATTTTTAGAAACACACACTGTGAACATATAAATAAATAAGTAAATAAATAAATGAGATTGTTAATAGTGGCATGCACTCTCATTTGTGAAAGTAACTTTTCACATGTACGAGCGAACATTATGCTGTTATATCTATGCTTATTTTGCTGACTTGGAGGTTGGTACCATTTCAAAGACTTGCTCACTAAGCCTGATTTGTGCCCTTTATCTTTTGATGTTTAAGAAGCTTTTCTTCACAAAGTCTCCTTTTCTATCAAGGTACTTCAATGAACATCTTCTTTTGCCCACCTTTAGAACTGCAAATAGAATCTTTCTGTTCTCCCTGATTTATCTTACGTATTCTCTTGACTAGAGGCAGGTCATAAATCTGTCCTAATTTCATAGTTGGCATTCTTTTCCCTTTTCTTTCAATTCTGCTGTTTTCTGAGACATTCACACTAATGAAATACTCAAATACTCAGTATAATCAGCCCTCTGAAAGCGAACTGCTGTGGTCTCACCGATACAGTAAGGACATTAAATGCATCAGGATGAAGCAGAAGCAATAGATTCCCTGCTGTCATTTCATCAAGCATCTGAACTTACTCTGTATGTTTAAAAATAGACTGAAGGGTCAGAACTTGAACTTGTCTTCTGTGGGAATTGCACTGATGTAGTATTTAAGACCATGTTATGGCCAGAATTCCACAGAAGAAAGAGGAGCATTCATTGGTTTGGCTTGGAGCTTTTTTGGGGGCAGCCATAGCTGCAGCGTAAAAGACCCACTTATGTCTGGTTTGGAGGCTTTTAAACAAACTGAGTGCTCAGTGACAGTTCTGGGACTTGTATATCTCTTCCTTTCTGCATTTTTCTTCCATTTTTTCTTATCAGAGGTATTTACTAGAAAATATGTTGTTATTATTATCATTATTATATTAATTTTAAAGAGACAATTTGCTCCTGCTTCATCTTTCTCTGTCTCCCAGAATCATTATTTTCTGTTTGTGACATTAAAATCTTTGTTGTGAGAGTTTCTGTCAACTCAAAAATGGAAGAACATGACATCACTCATGAAAATAGCAGCAAGAGCTGAAGAACTTTCAAAGGTGCCCTGATTTTAGATTCTGATGTGAACTGTTTTCCCCTGAACAAGATGATTTGGTGGCCAATAGGCCTGCTAGCCACAATGTCCCTTGCTAGCATGTGTGACTTCCCAAAGCTTCAATGGTTCAATATGAAATGGTCAGAAATGGCTTAAGACTAAAACTTCTACATCAGAATTAATCATGAAAACACAACTAGATTTTCAGGAACAGATTGCCTGGCAAAATGCTCCTTTGACTGTGGCTCCTGCCAGGTTGGAATAAAGATTAATTAATTTCCAGATCCTGCTAGTCCTTTGCGGCTTCCCTTGATACTCAGTTATCTGTCAGGGATAGGAAAGTTTTGGACAAGAGGCCATGTTTCATGTTCTCCCTCTTTCTGGAGGTCAGAGATTGGATACAGAAGGAGAGAAGGAGTAGACAGAAGGCAAATATTTTCAATGCAGAGCCGAGCAGCCTCTCTTCAAGATGATCTTTCTGGTCCTCAGACTAAGAACTGAAATGATCATGTTTCGAGTCATAGAAATGTGGAATGACAGAATGGTTTGGGTTGAAAGGGACCTCACAGCCACCCCAGCCACAGCCTCTGCTGTGGGCAGGGCTGCCCCCCTGCCAGCTCAGGTTGCCCAGGGTCCCATCCAACCTGGCCTTGAAAATTAGAATCAAATGAGGAACTAATGGGGTTTTTGATTCTGAAAGCAACATGGGGTGCAACCCACCTTTGAAGATCTTTTTTTTTTTTCTCCTGAAAGATTCCTTACTCTGTTATGGTCCTAAGACCCTTTCTTTCCCTCTCTCCTCCTACCTTCCTATGGTACCTTAAATTGGCTGCCAAAGTCTGGATCTACTGACCTAGCACACTTCTTCCAATTGCATTACTGATACTAGTTGCCTAGGCTGAGCCTGTAGAAGAATCTAGAATATTCCCTTGACAATGCTTTATTTGCACTTAGACCTGGGTTGAAAGTAGGACTTCTGTAAATGAGCTCTGAAAGCTGCAAGTTGACCCAGGGAGAGTAGCCAAAGCGAGTATTATACTACTGAAAATGCAGCCTTCATATATTTGAAGCATCTTGACTTTGTATCCAGTATTCTTCTGAACTTGAATTTTGGAGAAAGTCTTTATCATTCTCCATGCAGCAGCAGCGTCCCTTTGCAGCTCATGGTCCTAGGCATGCTTGAGGTCTTTGGATTCATTAAATAATAGTTAAAGAATCAATAGTCTTCTGGTAGCTGCCACAGCCCTGCAGACTCTTCTTATTCAATATACATATCTGCTGTGCAGTGTTTGGCTGAACTTGTGGGACAACTCTGTTTTGTCTATTTTCTTCCTGGGGTTTTTGGGGCCTCCACTGAGTTCTTCTGTCTTCACTCCACCTCTTGGGACGTACTTATCTTTTTACACGTCTTTTTCAGCCAGCAAGATCTTGCAGTCTCAGTCTTCGGATTTACAGTAGCTGTGTGAGTATCAGAGTGGTTACATTTTCACCCAATGGGCTTTTTATTGATCCTGCATGGCTGCATCATCTCTCTGGCTGAGAAGCAAGAGGCTGTTCAAGAATTCACTGCTTTTTTTGTCTTCTGTCTGAATTCTTCTGTCTTTATTTTGGCACGGGAACCTGAATGAAAATGTCTGGGAACAAACCAGGGCTGAGGCAGGGGTACCCAGTCTCTGCAAGGCTCCACAAGGGCTGAGTGCAGCGTTGAGCGCCATACAGCAGACCCACCTGCTGCAGTGTCTCTATGTGTTCTTGTAGTATTTCTGACTCTGAGAGCACAGGAAACCATGGTGCAAACTTCTCACAGTAGACGATTTCCATAGAAGACGTAAGGGAGACAGACAGATCCATTCTGGTCCCATAGTACAAGCTCTGCTCAGCTTCTTGAATAATTTACAAGCAAGGAAGCCATCTCTGCCTGCCCAACAAGAGAAGAATATACACAGCAAAATGCTGTCACACTGATTTTTGGGAGCTACCTCAGAGAAATCACGATAGAAAAAGCAGTAACCAAACACACACAGGTTAACGGGAAACAGAAGATTTAGAAAATAACCATTGTTATGTGAAAATAAGGAGATGCCAGCAGACATGGTTTAACAATGGGTACTTTATCCTCATCTTTTTCTATAATAGGAAAGCTGATTACATTCTCTTTCTCATGAAAAAATAAAACAAACAACTGAATAGGAGGGAATGCTACATTGTTAGCTGCCTATTTAAAACACTGGAACTGAAAAGAGTTATTCCAAACACATTTTCTTTGCGTGGCTCACTAACTCATAACTCAAGTGGAATAGCTAATGAATTTGGGGCATTCTGAAATGTGCAAGCATGCTTCACAGCGTCCACTGTAATCGGTCACACTACAGGAGACAATTAATTTATCAAAATTAGAAGTTCTTGATAGGGCTGTTTCACATTTCTTGTACCTGCAGAGAGGAAAATAAAACAATGAATTAAGTAAAAAAGAGGATTTCTCCAAAAAGATGGCTCTTCTGCCAAGTAAGTTTGAAACCGCTGCATTAATGAATTTATTTTGGTAATGGCAAGGAAAGTGAGCTCAGAAGTAAAGCAACAGAGGGCAGTGGGAGCCAGGAGCTGGACTCAGTGATCTTTGTGGATCCCTTCCAACTCAGGATTAGTCTGTTATTCCGTGACTCTGTGGTAGTGGAAGCCACCACTACTAGTGGACAGCTGTACACGGCTGGTGTAGGGCACTATGCCTGACATCTCACAGTCTCCAGCAGCCAGTAGATACACGTGCTCGCAAAACCTGAAGTCTTCATGTGTGCTTATCCTGAGTTCAGCACGGTGAGATTCTGAGCTGAGGACTTTCAAATACTATTAGAGCACAAATATTAGATAACAATTCCTAAAAGTAAGAATAGGAAAATATACTAACCAAAATCTCGGTCCAAACTCTACTGAAATCAGTAGGGCTTTCTTTTGAGCCCATTAGGACTTCAGTTTTGCTATCTGGAAAATTATACCTTCTCATGAAAGAAAAGTAAAAAGTATGGTTTTTTGGTGCTCTGTTCAGACTATAAGGACTCTTTCATGTTTTCTCTGAGTAATGAAGAATTACAGATTCATTCCGAATGAGTTAACAGCAAGGAGTAAAGTACAGATTCTACACACTAGATGTTATCAGAGAGACAGTGAAACCTGGATGACATTTCAGGAAGAACTTTGAAATCCTATTTTCTCAGGTAAGCTATCTGCTCTGTAAGCAAAATCGTTGTGACTATTTTCTTTTCCCACTTGGTTTTCATTAACACAGCCATTTGCATAAAAGCTAAGACTCTTGTTTCTGAAAAGTTCATATTCTCCTGCTGCTTCTTCCCCCTCCCTGATGTTTTCATTCTCTGTTAGCAATCTGATAAATCACTTCCACTAAACTCAATTATGGTATCACCAACAGGGCTTTATCACTTCGGTGATAAGAAATAAGCACAGTCACAAAACCTGCAAGAATACAGATTATGCTTCCATGTCATTTGTTCCATTAACAGCTTGTATGGCGTGTTTAAAAAATAGGAACAAAAAGAAGACATGATAGAAAGAGATTATATTCTTTACATAGCTCTGGTGCTTACGGTGAGGTAATGCATAGAATATAAGCCTCAAGTAATGCCTTCTGAGACCAGTGGAAGGGCTTTCATCAGCTTCAGTGAGTTTCAAATAAGACTACTCATTTAGAGTGAAGCAGAGTACCACGGTGTAATCAATACTGACAAAAACTGAAGAGGGAAAAACAATAAAGCAAGTGAGGGAAGGGAAGGGAAGGGAAGGGAAGGGAAGGGAAGGGAAGGGAAGGGAAGGGAAGGGAAGGGAAGGGAAGGGAAGGGAAGGGAAGGGAAGGGAAGGGAAGGGAAGGGAAGGGAAGGGAAGGGAAGGGAAGGGAAGGGAAGGGAAGGGAAGGGAAGGGAAGGGAAGGGAAGGGAAGGGAAGGGAAGGGAAGGGAAGGGAAGGGAAGGGAAGGGAAGGGAAGGGAAGGGAAGGGAAGGGAAGGGGAAGGGGGAGAGGGAGAGGGAGAAAAAAGGCTGCAGTCACTTTTGCTGACTTGAATTCATGATGGAATCCGTTGAAGCCCAAGTAGATCCAAATCTAAATGGAAACAAGGAAACCACTACATCTGAATGAGGTTTTGCTGATCCCATCTAATTAACCCGTTAAATGTTGAAGTACCTTGGTAATTAAACTTTAACTTTAGAATCTGAATTCCTTCTAAATAAGCTGCTGGAATTTACCTTTGTTGGGGATATCAGCAGTCATCTGCATTACAAGAGCCTGGAGCATCACTATGACAGCCAGCACCACAGTCTAAACCATCACCAGAAAAGGATTTGAAGAGGAGACTCGTGTTTAACTCTCGCCAAGAAGGCCTGTGAAATAAAAATCAGGAAGTTTACTCAGCAGAATTTCATCTAATATTTAAATCATAGAATGTTACAACCATGCTGCAAAATTAAATGTGCTGTGGGAAAGTTGGTGGATGAAACTGTGATGATAATGATAGGCTACTGCAAAAGAATAACGTCTGATTAAATAATAACCATCCAAAACAGGTTTAAGTATTTCTAAAATAGAGGCAGACTGTGGCTTGGAAAACAGAAGGAATACCTGCAAGGAGCTGTCATAAATAACCTTCTCGACATGACTTCCCAAGGGAAGGCTGTGGAAAGCTCCAGCTGTGTAGAAGAGGTGCTTCACACAGGAGCAGCGAGCCGTCCTGCCTCTGTGTAGCACCAGCAAGGCCACTTCTGGAGAGAGGCACACAGACTGGGGAGGGGAGTAAAGCATTGAAGGTGATCTTCAGGATGACAGTCAGTGAGCCCTAGCTGGGATCTAAGCCTTTCCAGGTGTGGCTACAGGCACACAGACTGGTTTTTCAACCAAGAAGGAAGCTGTGAGGCGATGTTCCTAAACATACATATGAGGCTTATCCATATATATGCTTTCATGTGTTCTGTATAATGCATAAGTCTAAATAAAGTTGCAGACAAGGGAACAACAAGAGCCGGTGGGTAGGAATTGAAGTCAGACAAATTCAACCCCAACACAAATGTAATTTACCACTGCTAAAGTTAATGGGATGTCAGCATGCCTGAGAGGTGGGGAGGCAGTGCCAATCAGTTACACTAGGTGCCTCTGTAGATTTAGGATTATACATGCCCCTCAACACCACATAATTTGTACAAAGACACCGAGGGGCAAAACAGGCAAGAAGGAGCTGGCTGTAGGGGATCAGATGCTGAGGGGGTGCTGGAGCAGACGAGATCCTGACACTGATGTGTGTATAACTTGCACTGCTGTGGATAGCTGCAGTGATGGGAATGCAAATTTTCCCCTTTGCTCTCTTGCAGAGAGGCTCACTTGATGTTAAGGCCATCATCACCATGGACTTCCCTGCCTCCTGGCTGCACACGGTTGCCCAAAGCACCCAGGAGGGAAATAGTTTATGTATATATACAAGATATACATCGTGGTCCATATTACAGCTGAAGTCAGACAGAAAAAAGCGTTAATAGCAACCAGGCACAATGAATGGAAACAGGAAAGATAATGCCACACCAGAGCAAGCATGAGGTGCTGGGAGATGGCATTTGTCGCACTCATGGCATTTCAGCTCACCCATCACTGGGCATGGAATTAAACCAGGATGAAGCCTTCAGCTGGCTCCTGCAGCTGCAGACAGTGCCCCCAATGTTCCTGTTGCTGCCCACCCCACGGGAGCCCCAGCTTCATTCACAGCTCACAGCAGGAGGTGGCAGAGTCAGCTTGGTGCCCTGGAGGATCAGGTCAGGCTTCAGGGCCTCCAGCTGCCTGAAAGCTGAACAGAAATGGAAAGCTGTTGGTTAAGGAGCAAGCTCCTCAGGCTTCCTGCTGAGTCTGGCTGCAGCCCTTTAATTAGGGTAAGCTAATTACATCTGACAGAGGAAAAGAGGCTGTCAAGTAACATGGGAGGAACTCTTTTTGATTCAGCAGAAAACATTTTAACTGCAGGAATCTCGCAGGCTGACAGGAAGCTGGCATGTCTGGAGGGGGGATGCACCATCTCGAGAGCATTCCCTCCCGCTGGGGACATGTCCCTCACGGGAGCAACTTGCATCCCACCTGCTACCTGGATCCGCAGCTGAAATCAGCCACCTGGGTTATTTCATAGAATCATTCAGATTGGAAAAGTCCATTAAGATCACCCTGGTCCAACCTTCATCCCATCAACCCATATTTGCTTATCAAATGTGGGGCTGGGGCTGAGCTTTTCAAAAGGATCTGGCAGCATGCTAAGGGCATCCCAGTGTCATCCATACCCAAGAACCTGGGCTCCTTGATTCCCAGGGCCATCCTTGGCAAGCCCAAGCCTCCTCATCCTTCCTGCAGCTGAGGAGCTGGCTCAGGCTACCTGCCTGTGAGTTGTTTCCTAACACAGTCGAATAATTCCAATATCACAGAAAAACCTACAGCCCTTAAACCCCAACAAAGTGGGGTTTGAAGAGCTGGCGATCACAAATAGTTAACTAATGAGTGTTTACAGTGCCTGATGATAGTTGCTGGCACTAGGACAAGGGCAGTAAAAAGTGGATTAGATGAAGATAAATGTGAGACACAGGCAGAAACAAGTACTCCAGCAGATGTGTGTGGAAATTAATGGGGTGGTGATAATAACAAATTCTGATTCGCCACACAGTAAATGTGTCTCCTGATAATCAGTTTCAAGTACAATACCAAGCGCCTATGCATGAATCAGAAATCCAAATGAGATGGCATCTCAGCACTGAAAATCCTTTGGGTAGATACTGAAGAGATTAGAGAAAATAGCTGGGAAAGTGGTGCTTATTTTGTCCCCTGCAGTCTTTCCACCCCCTCAATATTTTATCTTTGATCATAGTAGATCTGTGATCCTGCCTGTTTACAAACACCAGGGGATCCAGGTTGTGGTCCACATTCTGCTTCAGAGATCCATCTGAAGCAGAGCAGTGAGTCCCTGCAGTCCCCATGGGCTTGCTCATCCACTGAGCTGGGACGGGAGAGCTCTCACATGGCACACTGCTTGGCCAGATGTGTTGTTAAACTTCATGTGTTTATGTTTGTTAAGGGAAAATAGGAGGAGAGGCATTACAGAAATGCAAAATATGATTTGTTATGATTTAAAAGCCATTCCGTTGTATCAATGCTATTTTAAAATATTTGCACTCTGAAGACAATTCCAGAGAAGGATTCTGGCCCATCTTTTCCAGTCCCATTTATTAAAGAAACAGAAGTTTGCCTTTTGGACAGTGTCTCTTTGCTTTGACCACTGCAGCCCCACGCCATGGTGTGTGCCCCACAAGAGCAATGTCAGAGTGCTTTTCTTATCACAGAATCACAGGGGTTGGAAGGCAGATAATGTGAGATAATTGAGTCCAACTCCCTGCTAAAGAAGGTTCTCTACAGTGGGTTGCCAAGGAAAGCATCCAGGTGGGTCTTGAATATCTCCAGAGTAGGAGTCTCCACAGCCACTCTGGGCAGCCTGCTCCAGTGCTCTGTCTGTGTGCTAAGCACTTAGGAAAAAAGCTGTGGAACAGAAAAAGTTTGCTGGCCTTTCTGATTGTTTTTAACCCAGGCCCTTACCCAGGGTGCAAGGTGAGGATATAGGTCTGCAGTGCAACTTTCTAGACCTGAAAATCTTTGAGTACAGACCCATTCAAAATTATTCAGAACAGACCCGTTCACCCACCCTTCACGCCTTGCTCACTGTTTTCCTGCCCTCAATCAATGATCTCTGCTGCCTGAATTGTGAGCACAAAATTAGGACACAGCTCTGTACATCAAGGCCTCAAAAAGCTCCAGATTAGCAGTAGAAAGTTGAGGGTGTTTAGCTCTGCTTTGAGGAAAAATTTTATTTTTTTTTAGATGGGGACATTCAGATGAAGCCATTAGTGGAGCAGCTCACGATCATTTTATTTAAAACTTCTATCATACGGTTTGGGTTGGACCTTTCGTGAGAAATTCTTCTCTACTCGAAAGATAAAAAACAAAGCTCCACCCCAGCACAACCAAACCACCAAATCATTACAAAGCCATTAAACATACTACTTATGGAAAAGTTTTCCATTGCAGCACTCCGTGCCCTGGCCCCAGGCTCCCCAGGGCCGGGTATCGATGACATTTCTCCATGAAGACGTGGCTCTAAGAGGGCCTGCCAGCACCCGGTGAGGGACAGCCGGGCTTAGCTGAACATGTCCATGTTCCCCGTCACCGCCCCTTCTGCACATGACCTGTTAAAAGGATTAAATAAAAAGAATTCCCAGAGCTAATCCAGTGATGATATTATGAGAGACAGGAGCTCAAGCGCGTCCTGGGGATGGCTGATCAGGTTGCCTAGGATGTATTATTTATGGAGCCATATGCTTTAGACAAGGATTGAAGTCTGAGCGGGAGGAGGGTTTTGATGGAATTCAGCCTTTTTACTGGGACAAGGGGGCTGTAAAGTATTTTTTATCCCCCCCCCCCCCAAGAAAAAAACACAGCTGTTGTTATTTATTCCATAAATCTGGCACCAGAGTACCTGTGTGCTGATGACTTCCCAAAAATACTGCTTGGCCCGGAGAGCCCACAGGAGTCCCTGCAGAAGGGGTGCTCACAGTGCAGTGTTTTAGCAGAGGGAGAGGGATGCACAACGTCGGGGCTCCAGCTGGAGTTATTGGTACACAGGCTGAGAAATGCAATGGTATAAACAGATCTGTGGCTGGAATGTGAGGAGGCAGCAGGGGCAGCCAAAACAGGCAGCGTCCACAGGAAGACAGGAAGAATTTCCCCAAAATAGCCTGTTCAGTTACTGGGCAGCTCAGTAAATGTAGCATTTGTGTACGGCTATTACAGGCAATGCGAAGCCAAATCACAAATGTGAAAAATAAACTGTCTCTCTGATTCAGACTGACACACCATTTAAATAATAGGGGCCAAGAAATGTGAAAGAAGATATCTCACTTAGCGGGACGTGTGTCCCTTCCCTTCCTGCCCATTCCTGTGGTGCCAGAAGCATGGTGTTATTTTTTCCCCATCACAGTTGCCTCGTCAGATTTCTAAATATCAGTGTCCCCCCAGGCTAATAATGTCCGTGTGTCTCTTGGTGATCAGGAATGAAACTTATACCAAGGCTTTTGTTGGGGAGGTTCTGTTGAACCTTTACGTGGAAATTTGCTGGAAGCTACCTGTCAGCTTGCTGCCCATTTTCCAGTAATTCAGACTAATGACTCGTCAACTCCTTTTTTCCTTTCTTTTACATCTGTCTAGAAGTAGTTTCTGCTCCAGTTGCTGGTTTAATAATGCAGTGCTATCTACCAAGGAAAGTCTCACCCAGTCATACTTGATTTGTCTCATGCTTATAATCCTTATTTAATTATTTATTAGCAAAAAAATAATAATAATAAAAAAATCTGGGCAACTGATACCAGTTCCTGGACTAGAGCTGGAGCATTGAGCATTGGAACTGTGTTGCTACCTGTCTGTGATTTATCTAATCAGGGTAGGAGCTGGCTTTCTACCTGAGATGAGTTGTTCGATGACCCACAGCACGGACAGAGAGAGGCGTCCTGCGTCCCACAGGAGAGGGACTCAGGCAGCGTGCTGGGGATGCTTGCCCCCACAGACTTCATGGTGACTTCTTTCAGAAGCATCTCCTGAGCTGTCCCATGGCTTTCTTGGATGTGGCACCCTGGCACACCGTTTGTCACTTCTGTTTGGGTGACAGTACCATAGGATACAGCAGCAGGGTCATCAGCATAACCAGTTATACATAAGGACCTAAAGCAAAGGGCTGGGTGTCCTCAGTGTACCCATCTCTATGAAGACTGGCCCATGAGGACCATGAGCAATGCACCAGAGGAGCCCCCTGCTGCAGGTCCAGAAGCTTCTTCATTTTCCTGCTAGCCAGGCAGAAGAATCGTGAGAGCTTCTTAAATACTGCCTGTAAGCTGGAGGCATTGTGTCTCCCTGTGTGCTGTACAGCCTTTATCACAAGGTGTCTGATTGCTGCCACCCCACAGTTAACTCAGGGATAGAATCAGCCTGCTGATTTCACCCCTATTAGCCACTGCTGTGTCTACATGGCCACGCTGGATGACGTCACTCCTCAAGTTGCTTTTCCTGCTCAGAACAATTTTCTACCAGGCAGCCAAAACAATCTCCCAGTTTGCTTGTGTTGGGGTAGCCCATTGCTCAACTTCAGCTGCTCATTTCCATGGCCTCCCTTGTCACATGTTTTGTTGAGTGCACCTCGTAGTTCACCTCAAGAAACATCTGAGAGGGGACTGAGACTCATCTAATATCACCCTCATCCTTTCCTGGTGCCCTCTAGGTCACTATACTGGCAAACCACTTGGTCAGTTATGGACTGGATCCAGTTGAAGTGCTGAGGGAAGCTGAAAGCTTGGGGTGCTGTCAGCTGAAGCCACTTTCCTGGCACGGATTGCTGCACAGAGAGCTGTGTAGGAAAACACAACAGCGAGGGAAAGGGCTGAGCAGGGATTGCTTAACCCATCATTCTGTTAAAAGGTGTTCACTGAGTCAATGCCTCAGGGATCAGACTTGAACATAAATTTTCATTATCTTACAGAGTAGGTCTCCTCATATAAGCAGTGAGGTTTCCAGAGAAGTCAGCAATGAATCAACATAAAAGTGTTTTGAAGGTTTCCAGTTCCTGTTCCTTTTGATGTAGGTGTCTACGTTAAGCAAACTGGGATTTGCACAGTACACAGCAAGCTGTAATAGTGGCATCATAATACAGCTGCAAATTCTGTAACTGCATCAAGAGCTTCTTTGACACTTTCTCCCATGAAAACCTTGTAGATAAGCTCAGTAAGTGTGGGATAGATGAGTGGACAGTGAGATAGAGTGAAAACTGGCTACCTGGCAGAGCTCAAAGGGTCACTTGTGACACTGTGTAAATCAGCACAGTCTGGCTGCAGGCCTGTAATTAGTGGTGTTCCTCAGGGATAGATGTTGGGTTCAATGTTGTTCAAAACCTTCATCAGTGACCTGGATGAAGGGGTAGAGACACAGGGTCACAGAATCATCAGAAATGGAAAAGACCTTCAAGATCATACAGCCATCAACCTGACCTACAGAGTTTCTAAAACTTGCCCCACATCCACACGATTTTACAAGACAGAGCCTTATTTCCCCCTTTAACCAAGCCTGTCCTGCCCTGCAGGCCATTCCTTCTCTCTCTGCCCTCCTGCTAACCCTTGCCATGCTGCTCCTCCACATATATTCTAGATGGCAAAGCGAGGCTGTAACGCCCCATAGCACACCGGCTTCCAACACCTGCAAGGAATTAAGGGAGGGTGAAACACTCCCAGGAGCCTGTAGCACATCCTTCAGCCTCTACAAAATCCTGAATTCCATTTGGATGAGAACATGGGTACATCTGCTTGCAATCATCGTTCCCTAGCCAGCCTGCCTGCTGAAGCAGAAACATGATTCTCCACACTTCGGTCAGCATTCGCAGCCGAGGGGCCAGGATTTGAGAGGAGCAGAATAAGTCTTCCTTTCAGCCACACTTCCCCAGCAGCCTGCCTGCCCCAGTGCTCACAGTCCTGTGCTCTCCTTGCCCTACTTTCAGGGATTGAGAAATGCTTAAATAAAGAGAAACTTGTTCTGTGGTGGAAAAATGGTCACTTCTTCTGGCTAGGCATTTGAGAAGGAGACAGGAAGCTTGTTATTTTAAAGGTAAACTGATAAAATATTTGTTTTCTGAAGGAACGGGAGGAATGTCGAAAACATGTCTTTATATACTACTGCACAAGAAGTTATTTGAGGATATCGTTTTGCCCTGACAACAACTGCATGGTGTTGTAAAGGAATATTTTAACTTTCAGTTGTCTGCAGGCTCATATAGGATCTTTTCCTGGCCATAAGAAAGCTCTTTGTCAGTGTATGCACATGTATGTGCTCGTGTGTGTGTGTGTGTGTGTGTGTGTGTGCGCGCATAGCTGTGTGAATGCACACTTTGTAGCCATGGAAATAGCTAAATGTATTACAAGGACAGTGAATGGAAGCAGAGAAATGCTATCAGAGTCTCTGGTGATGCTACTGTTTGGTTCTTAATATTTTCTCAATTTCAGATGACCAGCAAGGAAACAGCTAAAAATGCCTATTCTAATGAAAGCCTCATATGCTGTGCTGTTGCAGGTAGTAGAACAGAATCACAGAATCATTAAGTTTGGAAAAGATCACCAAGTTCATGCAGTTCAACCAGCAGTCCACCCCCACCATGCACACTGACCACATCCCTCAGTGCCACATCCACGTGGTACTTGAACACCTCCAGGGATGGTGACTCCACCACCTCCCTGGGCAGCCTGTGCCACTGCCTCACTGCTCCTCCTGAGAAGAAATCATTCCTCACATCCAACGTGAACCTCCCCTTGTACAACTTGAAGCATCTGTTGTTCTATTGATGAGATAGATAAATTAAATACTTCTACTGATTTGCCAGATTAGATTTAGAAGGCAGCAGCCTTGAATACTTCTACACAAAAGGACCGAACTGTACTTTATGAGTGCAACTAAGAATGACATGTTTTGGGAAAAAAAGTGAAGGTATTCTCAACAAAAGAGAACCTGACCATCAAGTAGCTCAGGTTTCCCATGATTCCTGAAAGCCAGCATCCTCTTCTTCCTCAGCTCTGATTGTGCCTGAGCATCAACAGGTGGGACATTTACCAGTCTGGTTAACAGCACCCGAGATGACATCATGCCATGACCCCACATGACATGGCTGCAGATAGAATTCTGTGGTGGGAGTCCGGCCAATGAAACCTTGGCTCTCCATAGCCTCTCTTCTGTTCTCATATGCTGACACTCACCAGCCATTTGGCTCTGCTTTTTCCGAGGGACAGTGTGCTCCTCCACTCTACCCTTACATTACATTCAGAAATCTAGCTCTTTAAGAGAAGATCCTCTGTGAAGCCAACTGGCAGCTCCAAGTGTTTTTGCTCTACTTTGGCAATTTTGCTAGCTATAGACACAGAAAAGGATTTGAAATGTCAGTACATTCAAAGAAATGCAAAGCCTTTTTGTAACACTTTCCAGTAGGGGAACACAGGCACACACACAGCTATATGTTAAAATCTGGCCTTTAACATATTGTAATTTAGCCGTATCTTAACTGAGAGGAAGATGAGATGCAGGAACCTAAGCACACCTCTGCAATCTGGTAGGAAAGTTTTGAGAGTGTGGCAGGTATATTTCCTCATTTCCTCTTCAGGTGTCTTTTACAAATGTCTGCTTTGTGAAGTGCTTGTTTAGCTCTCCAGCTTGACTTTCATACAAGAACTGTTCCCAGTCACCAGGGAAAGCAGTGGACAGGCAGCTTTTAAAAAATATATGGAATACATATATTCACTAGTATGCACATTTGAACACCACAGTTTATCCACATGCACAGATGGAGAACTTTTATCCCACAGTAGAATGACTTGTGCTAGTCAGTGAAGATCAAAAAAAGAAAGCATCTGTCATTAAAAAGCAATAGGAAGACACATTTATTTAGCACAAGCTGAAATACCGACATGTTTTCGTGCTGTGTTTGGCTTGGCTTACCACAGGCAAGACTTAATGAAGTACAGAAAGATTGTCTGAAAGAAACTGTGCAGGGTCTGATGTTTACTGGAACTTCTCTCTGTTGGCTGCCCCTAAATGTTCATTTGAGTGTTGCAACACACTGGCACACTAATAAATCCATTCTGGTCCTATTTAGAGATCTCATACTCGATGCCTTTCTCTTTTTAATACATCTTTCTGCCCTATGATTGCTAACACAGGTCTTCCTGACTGACCTCTTCCTAATAATGACATATAGAGATGAAAACCTCTCCTGTGACAGGCACAGATGAGATTCCTTTAGCTATGCCAGTAGCCTTTGAAAGCACTGATCATGAAGTGTGATTGCCTGTGGAACAGAACAGCTGACAGAGCATGGGTCAAGCCTGGATTTGTAGGTAAGTGTATCTCTGTGTCAGCCAGCCAGCTTGATGGTTGGATCTCAGAGTAGCAATGGGAAAATCCACATCCCTTTTACACTTCTCTGTAAATCTGTGCTTGTACAGAACTCACTATTTGCCATGCAGCTTTCATCCTCAGCAGGTGGCACACGCGCAAATGTTTTGCTTCTGGGAGTAAATGTAATTTGTCAAGACCTCATGCAATTGTGTTTCACTCCTGCTCCTTAGTCTTTCTGTTCTGTTATGCCATTTTCCTTGCTCTTCTGCTTAACTGAAGACCCTCAGCTCATTGTAACCCTGCAATCAGCTGCTGTCCTTTTTCAGATATTGCTTGAAGTCACTACTGTGCAATTGAAGGGAAAATGGTAATGACTGATTTGAAGGGAAATTGGCTTCAGATGACATTTCTGTGTAAATATCAGATGAGCAGTTTCATATGTGATTTGTAAATGTATAAACTCTGTGCTACTACCTGTCTTTTCCTTCCTTTCATATCTAAGTGAGATTCGTTGATTTTAAGACTAGAAGACATCGGTCTGATCTGGCCACCTGCATAATTCAGATCCTCTGACATCCCTGTAAAAATTCAGCTTTCTGGATCATAAAGAGTACTTGTGACAGTGATCACCTTTAGAAAGAAAAATAATCTCCCCTTAATTAAGAAAGATCCACCTGTTCCTACACAATCCTTCTTACATTCTTCTTGTGTTGCCCAAGAAAAATGTTGTCTTACACATATGCCACTCTGAAATCAATGCTTCCTATTTATTTCTATGGAAACTACTACAGATACAAAGAACACAATAACACAATTTGATAGAACAAATTCTCAACTTTAAAATATTCTTTTCAACACACTCACCATCAGTAACTGCATAGTTACCAATGATGAACAAGAGCCTGCATGTTGCACTAGTAACAGTCTGCATGGCCATCCAGAATATGACTTGTCTTTCACACTGCAGTCACCACTGTTGAAGCACACCACCACTGCCTCACTGTGCTCACATCCACGGTTTTGTCTCCGTCAACATTCAGAAAGTGTTGATGAATGTCAGTGGGTGCCTTTATTTTTTGTATGAAGGAATTCAGTGACACACCTGTGCTTCATGTGCACTTCTATGTCAAATGTCATCATGTCAGAGTGCCTCTCTGCTGCCATCTGTCACACAGCAACAATATTTAATGGACTATTGGTAAGAAGTTTCTGTTGCCATGACACCAAAATCCACCTCTGATGTCATGGGTCAATATAATAAAACAGGATGCATTACTTTTGGAGCAGCCCTGTCATACACTCATTAACTCCCATCTAATGTTTTTCTTCTGAAGTTAAACTCTGAAGTCATTGCAATGACTCTATCTGCATCTCTATCTGTACATTCACCACAACTGCAAGATTTCCAATATTACAGAAAAAAAAATAGTCACATTCCTCAACTGTCATTTTTCTTGTCACAAATAAATCCTTAGATAATTTTGGGTAATTCATTCCTAAAGCTGATCACTTAGCCTGGGAAAGGAAAAGGTAGCTATACTTCTCCAATGGTGTGTTATGAAGAGAATGTCCTTAGACCTTTGGATAATATTTCCATTTTGCATTTTATATGTATATATGTGTGTGTGTGTATACTTATATATAACTATACATATGAGTTTAATTCTCTGCATGTAAGAGTTTATTTTTAAATGAAAATGTGACGTTTAAATGGAAACCAGAGTTGAAAATGGGAGAGAAACCTCTGACAAAAATAAGACAAGATGGAATTTGCCCATACTGAAGCCAAAAAGTGTCAGCCTTTGTTTTACCTTTTTCCCTTAGGTATGGGCCTAATCTGGAGTTGTCTGTGCTCTTACAGGTGAATGAATCTGTGCCTTGGGCAGCAGGAGCTTTCCTAGAGGAGGCTGATGGATTGCTTCTAATACTGAGACTGTAAGTTTGATGGGAACTGTGGTGTTGTCTTCTTTATTAAAATGTTGACCTTGCAGCAGTCTTTTTTTACCAGATAAAAAGAAAAAGGCTTCTCTCAGCTGTGTAATTCTCCCCTCCCTTGCCAAAAGCTTCAGCATGGCTTGTCTTAAGCACAAACAAAAAAGTCAAATAAGATTACTGCTATGGAAAACTTTTCCATAGGCATATTTAGTGGCTTTGTAACAATTTGGTTATGTTGGGGGTGGGACTTTTTGTTTTAAATTTTACTTTTAAAAGTGTAGAAGAATTTCTCATGGAAGTTCCAATCCAAACCACACAATGGAATTTTCATATAAAATGATTGGCTTTGGTAAAACTAAGGGCAAATGTTGCTTTTGAATCAGAAAACATGGATTCTGCTCAAGGAGCCTAGAATTTGCCCAGCTGAGCACTGGGATGGGTCTCCAAAAAGTGTGCTCCTGTGTTGGGTGTTTCCTACTTCAAGAACCACCTGTGTACACCCTGTGTTCTCCTCACTGAGAGAAGGCATAGCATCCTCCCATACTGACTCCAATAAATGTTCAAAACAACAACATTATATTGCAGCTCACTTACCATCACCACGTCTGCATTAATCAATCAGTAGGAAAAAAGCAAACTTTAACTGGCAGTCTCTGAGAAGGTGCTCCTAGGTACAGCTTGAATGAAGATCTTATTCCACAAAGTGGCCCCTTCTGCTCTACCACACTCTCATTGCTGTGCTTGTGCAATTTCTGCAGGGTACACGGACTCCTCAAGGATTTGTCAGTGACTTTGCTTCCTCTTGCACAACTGAACACCAACATGGACACCCATGGAGAAGAAAGAGGTCACTGCTGCCTGGGAACAGATGTACAATTACCCTGGCTTAGGCCTACCCCATCTCCCATGACAGTTCAGACAATATGTATTTCTGATTAGCTTTCTGGTTGAACTGTGTCTATTTTGGCCCCAAGCTGAACTACTAGACACACAGAGGGGTTTTTTTGTTTTTGTTATTCCACCAGGATATTTTTGATGTAGAGGAAACCTGTGCTGGAGATGGATGGCAGCTCCCCTCAGCCTGATGAACGGGATTCCACAGTGCTCTTACAATTCAAATTGAATACGTGCCTGAATACTGTCAGGACAAGTACTTAAATGATTGCAACTGGAAAATTGTCCCCTTGTGCACCCACAGTCAGCAGCATTGTGATGCCAGGTTGGCAGAGACTGCCTTTGAAGCTGCTGGGTGCTGAGCAAACTTGTCTGGGTGCAGAGAGATTTCATGGTGGAAGATGAAAGATGCCACGATCTCTTACTCAGCAGCAGCATGCAAAGGCTACAAAAGGTGCACTCTCCTGGAAACAAACAGAGCTGTAAGTCAGAAATGTAATCCAGCATCAAATGGGCAGAGGCACAGCCTCCTTCACAGGGAGGGTTTGGGCAGGAGCTGGGTAAAGCTGGAACAGGCTGCCAAGGCAGTGGGCACAGCCCTCAGTGCCAGAGTTCAAGGAGTGTTTGGACAGCACTCTAAGACACAGGGTTTGAATGTTGGGTGGTCCTGGTTGGGGTCTGGAGCTGAGCCTGATGATCCCTGTGTGTTCTTCTGACTTGGATTTCCTATGGTTCTATGACAACTAACTCAGTATTTGCAGACCTGAATACAGTCCCATTAGTTTAATAAACACTGAATTGGCTCCAAAAAATAGGAGAGGTAGTGCTGGCAAGAGAGGAAAGGGCCAGGTGGAAGAACAGGATGAAGCAAGATGGGGGAGATGATCTCTGGTGGGGGTTTGGTTGGGTACTTGGGAGAATGGAAGAACCATGAGAACACCAGCTACCTCATGTATAAATCTAGAGCTTGGGAGAAAGATCAAAGGTGTGTATAAACCATTAAGAGAATGATGACATGAAAGGAGAGGGATGCTAAAGCTAAACTGCTAAAATTAAGACTTGTAAGAATTCTTCGCAGCCTCTTTTTTTTTTTAAGGCAGCATGAATACGTTCTGGGTGTATACAATAAAAGAAGGAAATAAATTCAAGTCAAAAATAGCTCACAAATACGAGTTCAGAAAAAAAGTTTTGGAACGTTAAAGAAATGTTAAAAGGAGCCCTCAGAGACAGCAGTGAAGGAAAGAATGATCTGAAAGAAATTGATTATGATGCCTGTCCTTTCCTGCTAGACCCAACTTAAAGACTTGCTATATGCTTGTGAAAATGTACTGGAGGCAGTGGAAGGGTAAAAGGAGAAGGCCTTCTTTGATTTTTTTTATATAACTTCAAGGTAAGAAAAAATATAAACACTATTGTTCATTTATAATAGGGACCAAAGTAATGCTGCTACCAGGCAAAATGCGATGGATGAAATGCTCGTGCTCCTATCAGTCACAGATCGTGCATCAAGGTCAACAGAACTTTCAGTGACAAACTTAGCCTAAAGTAAAAGGTTTTGAGATGGAACTCGGGTCCTACCCCTGTCAGGAAGGCTCTGCAGCAGAAGTGTAGTGTGCAGCTTTGAATGTTTGGGGTGTAGCTGGCTCATGACTTAAATATTCTTCCAATTGGAATAAAAACACATATCCAGTGGTTTTCTTGGAGCAGGCAGCAGGAACAGCTCAGAGTGCCAAGCACCTCCATCCCACAGCCAGCTACCAGGGCAGCATGGTCAGGACTTATTGTGAAAAATTCACTAACTGAGAGTGGTACCTTTTTGAACGTCAGGAGCACAGTTCAGGGCTGCCATATTCTGGATCCAACAAGTGGTTTCAGTGGATCAATAAAATCTTCATGGTTCTTCTTTGCAGAAGATGAAGTGCCAGCTCCTGCAGTCCCTGGCCAGCATACAGCTCGCCTGTTTATCTGCTCAGCTATGCTGCTGCCAGATCTCACTGTTTTATCATGTCTCATTATATTGTGTTTTTTTTCCCCTGAAAATCCAGCTTTGAGGGTCCTGAGATTATACAAGCACACACTACATTTTGAAACATATTTGTGTTGAAAATATTGAAAACATGAGGCCTAATAAAGGAAAGAAACCCACATCAATTTTTTAACTTCTGCTGTTTCTTTTTCTGTACATGGCATTTCTGGATATCCTTGAATGGTGATACTGATGGTATCTCTTACATTTTAATGAAGGTAATAGTTCTCTCAACAGCTGCTGTGATGAGATACAAAAGCAGAGGTGTTCCTCTATTATTCATGAATCTCTCTGTACTTAATTTTAGTCCAAATGTACAATAATAATACAGGAATGCAGATGCTTTAGAACTCAGTGATGCTTCAGGGCAGAGATATTTCCATGTCATCTTAGGTAGAAGCCACTGGGCTTAAAAACACTGAGCATAAATGTAGAGGTCACACAGATGAAACGTTGCAAACACATAATGAGTGTGGAACCATTTAAAAAATGAGATGGGGTCTTATTTGCTCACCCCCAACAAGGCACCAGGAATGCTGCACTCTCTGAGGACCAAGCAGGCAGGAAGGAGGTGACCAGTGTTCCTCCAAACCAAGAAAAGGATAGTTTGAAGAGAGGAATGTTACTGTTAACAGAGAGAACACTGGAAAACACTGCAGCTTCAAAGCAATGAGCACAGTGACTGCATTTTTAACTGGCAAAAACCAGAAAGTGGCACCACAGGTGTATCAATAAACATGAGTGCTCATTTGAAGGCACACACTTCCAGTAATGATAGAGTAGTCTCAAGCTCAGCAGAAAAGTGCTGCAGCACCAGGTAACAACATCTTAGTGCTTAAAACAACCTGGAATGGAAATACAGATCTCTATTGGAAAAATGCCAATCACCTCTCACCACTGGCTTAGAAAAGAAATGGTATTATATCTTTAACAACTTTTTTGCTTTATGCTCGAAACTACAGTCTCCTGAACTGAGAAAGTGACCTCTCCTGGAAAGATGCCATGTTCAGTTTAACCTTGGGCATGATGCTCACCTGTCAATCATTTGTTCCACCAATGGAGCAATGATTTTCTATGATAGCCATGCACTCAAGTCAATATATCTCTGAGTTTCACAAGATAGCATTCATCTGAGTGGCTTCTTGAGCCATGGTGATGTATGTGGTACACTGACGAGTTTTGGTGCCTTGTATTGCCTTGTATGACCAGGAACCACATAGAGAACTATCTTGCACATGAGGCTTGTTACAAAGGAACCACTTTTGATATAATGAGGAGGTAACTACCTGTGAGATATTGCCCTGCTTTAAAAATCATCTGCATCATGGGTGTTTCATGCAGCCTTACGTGTACATTCCACTTGTGTTATTTTAGCTATATTCTGAAGCTTTCTTTCCAAAGGAAGCCAAGTGATTTTAGTCAAAGTTAAGCCAATTGAAGAACAGGTTGATGCTGAAGGAACCACAAAGATCACCAACTCTAGCCATCAACTTGTCCCCACCATGCCCACTGACCACATTTCTCAGTGTCACATCCACACAGTTCTTGAGCACCTCCAGGGACAATGACTCCACAGAGCCAAGACCCCCAGCCTCTCTTGTCTTCTCACAGCAGCTCACCGAGCCCTGCTCCTCTCTCTTGTCCCCTGCAGCATGGTTAATTCGGGGCATTTCTAGCATTTACAAAGAAGCAGAGAGGCTGAATTTGTGGAGGTAAGTCTAGATCTGAAATGGGAAAATGCAGAGTTGCTACAGCTCTGATCCTGCTGAGCAGGGATGTCCATTCTGAGAGTTTGGGGGTTTGGACCCTGGGTTCATGCTGCAGGCTAATCCTGTTATTTGCAGAAAAGTAAATCCAAGTGTTTTTTAAAGTAGCTCAGTTAAAATGCACTGCAGCCTTCCATGGACTTTGGGATGAGAAGGGTGAAAGGAGAGGACCTGAAAGAGAAAAAAGCAGAACTGAGCCACCTTTGGTTCATTCCAGTTCATTTTCTCACCAAAACAAGCTCTCATTTTCGTCCAGTACTACCAGTAGCTGACAAACTGATTTAAGATGTAGAGAAATGTTAAATGACTCACTGCAGCTATTTTTGTTTCTCATTTCCCTCTAACGAAGAGCCTGTACAAATTGCTGAAAAGTCTTTGCCTGCTAATAGTGAGTTATGTGCAGCCACAAAAATATCCTGTCCTATCATAGAATCACCAAGGTTGGAAAAGACCTCTGAGATCATCCAGTCTGACCGACTGCATATCACTGATATTTCCCATTACATCATGTCCCTCAGTATGCCAGCTAAACATTTCTTGAACACCTCCAGGGACGGTGTCTCCATCACCTCCCTGGGCAGCCTGTGCCAGCCTCTGACTGTTCTCTCAAAGAAGTATTTCCTAACATCCAACCCGAATGCATCCAACCTGGTGCAACTTGAGGCCATTCCCTCTCATCCTACCATTGTTACCTGGGAGAATAGGTTAACCTCCACCTCGTCACCACCTCCCTTCGGGTCGCTGTGCAGAGAGATAACGTCACTCCTGAGCCTCCTCTTCTTTAGAGTGATCAATACCAATTCCCTCAGCCACACCCTGTACCCTGTCCTGTCCTGTCCTGTCCTGTCCTGTCCTGTCCTGTCCTATCCTATCCTATCCTATCCTATCCTATCCTATCCTATCCTATCCTATCCTATCCTATCCTATCCTATCCTATCATACCCTATCCCTCCCCATCCCAACCCATCCCATCCCATTTAAGCAGCAGTGCCCGCACGCTGAGGATCCTCTGCTCCTGACAGCCACACTCCGGAGCATCCCCGGTACCGGGGCCCGCCTTAGCTCCGCTCCCCCCGCAGAGGGGCCCCGGGCCGGGCCGAGGGCGGGCGCGACGTGGGGCGTGGGCACGGCGGCCCCTTCCTCCTCTCCCTCCGACTCGTCCCGTCCCGTCCCGTCCCGTAGCGGCGGGGAGGTCACTCGCCATGTGGCCACCGTGCCCCCGCGGGGCCCTGCCCGGGTCCTTCCTCCTCTTCCTCCTCCTCCTCGTCGTGCCGCTGTTCTGCGCGGCCCCCGGTGAGTGAGCGCGGGCTGAGCTTTCTGCGGCGAATTGAGCCAACTCTCTTTCCCCTATAACTCTTTGTTCGCTGTCACTCCGCCGGGAGGTGGTTGGTGGGGAGCCGGGCAGTGGCTGTGCCGGTGATCAAAGCTGCTGGCATGGGGATCCATCCCACAAAGGGTCGGGGAAAGGATGCTGGGGTGCGTTAGGGTTCCCTGCAGCTTTTCCAGGCAGGGAAATGGGGGCATGGGGAGGCACGGGTGGAAGCATGCTCCAGGTTTTTCTTGGTGGGAAGGAGCTCCACCATCTCTTTTGCGCGTTTTTCAAGACATGGTTGTTTTGTTGTCGTTATTTTCTTCTTACCAAACGAAGAGTGGATAGATAAGTGTGCATTATATTCTTACTTCTCTAGATGTTTCAAGAGGAAATAAGCTTAAACGGATGCTTCAAAAACGAGAAGGTAAACAGAGAGACTGCCAATTGCCTGCCTGTTTCCCTGCTGGTTTAGCTGCCATCCATCACAGCTCTCCAGGTGCTGCCGTTGTGCCCCTCTCCCAGAGGCAGCACAACACTCAGGAGCTGTGTAGGCACCCCAGGCAGACCCCACCATGTGCACACAGAGCAAAGGTTCCCATTCTCTGTCTGGACTATGCATTTAAATTCCGTTACCTAACATGTCTCGAGCTCGGGATAGCTGTGATAAAATCAAAGAGAACAGGGGTGGCATCGCATTGGCAATCCCTGTTTTCATCACTGCTACGCACACTGCTGTGCCGAGCACAAAGGTGATGGAATAAGAGCAGAAACGTGGCGCAGTGTGGGCTGATTAAACACTACCCGGCCTCTCTTTGCGGGGGATTCCTTCCAGCTGCCACGAAGCCGGAGGTGTTGCTGAAGGAAGAGGCGGCCAAAGGGTTCCTGCGCAGCCTGAGGCGCCAGCGGAGGCAGCTGTGGGACCGCAGCCAGCCCGACGTGCAGCAGTGGTACCAGCAGTTCCTCTACCTTGGCTTCGACGAGGCGGTGAGTGCGGGGTCCGGTGGGGCTGGGTCGGCCTCTTCTCCCAGCTAACAGTGATAGCAGGAGAAGGAATGGCCTCAAGTTGTGCCAGGGGAGGTTCAGGTTGGAGATAGTCGTAGATGTTGGATTCTTGGCTTCTGGCAGCTGCACGCGTGCGCTTAATGAGACTGCATTGGCACGGGCGAGATGGAGTACACGTTAGACCTTCACGTTATGTGCACTGCTTAGAAGATGAATGCACTCGTTTTCAAAGCTGGAACAATTGGAAGAAAAAATCCTTTGCTTGCACCGAAATGATGAAGGATACATTTTTTGTTGCTCCTGGACATTATACAGATAAAAGTGACTTTTTAACAGCGGGGCTACACAATATGGAAATTAACAAAAGCAGTTTTATGAACCTGAAGCTGAAAGCTGGGTGCAAATAGCAAGAGGTTAAGTAGGAAGGGCAAACCATGCAGACAAGATGTATTCCTCTCCACAAGTTCCTCTGTGCATTGACAAATGAAATCAGGCCTGCTCTGGGATACAATGAGTCCGCTTAGGAGGTTTCGTGGAGTATTAAGACAGAGTTTTAACAATGAGATAACTGTTAGTTCCAGCAGTGCTTCAGAGAGGACTTAGGCCGTGCTCACCCATTGTGTATTTTGCAAAACTTTCTTTACAAATCTCAGCCAAAAATATTTCCAAAGAGCCATTCAGATGGAAAGGCTTTGGCTTGGCAAGCATTCGATATCCTTGCACACTGTTCTTCCACTGCTGTTGTGAGCAGAACTGAGCTGCTTCCTGCACCTCCGGAGCCTTACAATTTTTCAAGTGAAAAATAAAATGAGACATCACAGGCACAGGGTGAAGGGTGTTGTACCTGCTTTGAATTCAGGTATGCCATAACTACAGGTGTGGGGCAACGGGAAAGCAGACTGCTATATCTCACAGAGAAAGCCTCTTAGATGCAGAGTTTTGTGAGACACATGAAGGATCTGAATTTCTGAGGAGAAATTCTGGATTATCTGCATGACACAAGGGGAACTTCTTTCATCTTTTTGGCTTTTTCTTTTGTTTCATTCTCTTTTTTTTTTTTTTTCCTGTCAGAAATTTGAAGACGACATGTCCTACTGGACGAGCCTGGGTCGTGGTGGCAGTGAGTACTACGGGGGGTACTACCAGCACCACTATGACGAGGACTCACCCATCGGCCCCCGGAACCCACACACCTTCAGGCATGGGGCAGGCGTCAACTATGATGATTACTGAAGGTGTTCATCCTCCTGCAGCTGGGGTGTATGGGGCTGTGTGTGCAAAGCCGAGCCCTCCCCCAGTCAAGGTCTCTGCTTTCCTCCTGTTTGTATGCAACAGCAGGAGCCAAGGAGCTGCCAAGAAACATGACTTTACTTTTACTATTGTCATATATGCTATATATGAAGTACTATAGAAATAAAGCTTTTTTTATAAAGCTTTCAATTATTTAGTGGAATTTGCAACAGTTTCATTTAAGCCGTATTACTAGAGATTACTTTTTTGCTACCTTTTCTACACTCAATCACAAAACTAAATCATATAATCTAGGCTGGCATATAGATTATATAGTATAACAACACATTTCAGATGGGCTTGCTCATTCAGATTTGTGTCAACAAACAAATCCAATTATTCCTTGGGGGGGACTGCAGGGAGTGGGAGATGATTGTCTCCCATTTGCTCTGCCCTCAAAAGGCCAAACCTTCAGCACTGTACCCAGGCGTGGAGACTCCAGCACAGGAGGGATGTGGAGCTGCTGGAGCAGGTCCAGAGGATGATCAGAGGGCTAGAGCACCCCTCCTAAGAAGACAGGCTGCAGAAGCTGGGCTTGTTCAGCCGGAAAAAGAAAAGCTTCCTGGGAGACCTCACTGCAGCTTTTCAGTACTTGAAGGGAGCTTACAAGAAGGAGGAAGACTGACCTTTCGCATGGTCTGAAAGTGATGGGAGAAGGGGGAATGGTTTGAAAGCAAAAGAATGGAGATTTAGGTTAGATGTTAGGAGGAAATTCTTTACTCAGAGGGCAGTGAGGCACTGGCACAGCTGCCCAGAGAAGCTGTGGTGCCCCATCCCTGGAAGTGCTCAAGGCCAGGTTGGATGGAGCCCAGGGCAGCCTGAGCTGGTGGGAGGCAGCCCTGCCCAGGGCAGGGGTTGAGGCTGGGTGGGCTTTGAGGTTCCTTCCAACACAAACCATTCTGTGATGGCATGATTCTATCATTAGAAGAAAAAAAATCCTTTCAGTTGAATTGCTTTCTTGTTGCCTTCTCTCCACTGTCACCATACCCACTGCACACAACCTTCCAAACTTGCGTGACATGGAGCTTATACAGATCCTGTTGGCAAGGAGAAAGAACTGCTCCCAGTGCAGAGAAGCTTGCCTCCTTCCAGAGTGCATGAAAGGAAGGGATCCTCTGGGCCAGAGGCTCCAAGCAGGAACCTGACTTCAGAAGCAGTAGCTAAGATGCAGAGCATCCAGCCTCAGTGCCCAGTGAACCTCAGGCAGCACTTAACTGTGAATATTCCCCAGGTTGTGTCCTTCCTCCTTAACTGCAAGCTTGCAGTCCAACCTGAAAGAGGAAACAGAATAACAAGATGAGACAGCCAAGCTGAACAAGCACGTTAGTCACTTCTCTGCACACACAAATGTGCACTCATGCTCACATAATGTCCCCCAAAGAACCAGCATTCCCCTACATCTTGGAGCACTTGCACTAAGCAGCAGACTCATTGCCAGTTTAATGATTTGAAACTGGTGTGTCTCCTAGGAAAGGAGACCCTTTATTCCAAATATGGCACAGTGAGGTTCTCAGTTACGCACAGTTTTGCACAGTTGGAAAACACCTACTCCTGGCAGAGCACTTCTGTTTTATGCCCCATAAGAGAAAGTAAAAAGAATTTGGTGATGTTTGAACCATGTTGGTAATTTTCATAGTTTCTCAGAATATAAAACAACTGGGAATTTAGACCTGCAGAGTAAGAAGAATTTAAAAAGTGCTGTAAATAAATGCTGTCAATCTGTAGGCCTTTGCAAGCTGCGTCTGTTCCTGCAGGCTCACTCAGTCCAGCAGCTGTCTGTGTCTTGCACATTCCCACAAAATCTGGGTTTTCCAAGATAAAAAACAAATATTTTCCATTACACTGTGCTGCAGTTTCCCACCATATGTTGAGTCTGGATGGGACAGAGTTAGCTTTACAAGAAGCAACGAATTCCCAACAGTTGGGAATTTTTAATTCAAGCTGTCTTGAGAACAAGAAAGTGGGTATGAGACATCACAAGTTTGTGTGCAAGGAAAACTTACTTGTCACCTTTGCATGGAGTGCTTCAAAGTTAACCACATTAATAAAGTTCACAAAATTCACACAGAATTGCAAGGGTTGGAAGGGACCTCTGGAGATCACCGTGTTCGTCCCCCCTGCCAAAGCAGGTTCCCTACAGCAGGTTGCACAGGTAGGCATCCAGGTGGGTTTTGAATATCCTCAGAGAAGGAGACTCCACAACCCCCCTGGGCAGCTGTGCCAGTGCTCCGTCACCCTCACAGGAAGAAGTTTTTCCTCAGTTCAGATGGAACTTCCTTTGTTTTTGTTCATTGCTCCATGTCCTGTTGCTGGGCACCAGTAAAAAGAGCCTGGCCTCATCTACTTGACTCCCATCCTTTAGATATTTATACTGATGAGATGTCCCCTCAGCCTTTTCTTCCCCAGATTGAACAGCCCCAGGTCTCTTAGCCTTTCATCATCAGGGAGATGCTCCAGGCCTCTCACTGTCTTTGTAGCCTTCATTTGGACTCTCTTCAGTAGTTCCCTGTCCTTGAACTGAGGAGCCCAGAACTGGACACCAGGCTCCAGATGTGGCCTCACCAGGGCAGAGTAAAGAGATCACTTCCCTTGACCTGCTGGCCACGCTTTTTATAATGCACCTCAGGATACCTGGGGCCTTCTTGGCCACCAGGGCACACTGGGGGCTGATGGCCATCCTGTTGCCTACCAGGACATCCAAGTCCTTCCCTGCAGAGCTCCTCTCCTCTACACTTCCCTTGTTGAACCTCATCAGGTTCGCCTCCACCCAACTCTGCAGCCTGCCCAGATGTCCCTGAATGGCAGCACAGCCTTCTGGTGTGTCAGCCACTCATCCTGGCTTTGTATCTTGAGCAAGTTAATGATTTCCTCTGAGTATTTCTATCCCCAAACACAGAAGACTCCCTCTCCCAGCTGTTGTGTTCTGCTCACAGACAGCATAGGGTGCATCACATCATTGTCCTTGGCCAACTCAGTGCTGACACCATGTAATCTCTCCACCAGGGCAGAAGAGTGACATTGTTCATTGTAGTTTCCTACAGAATGGGGACAAACAGGCCACAGCCCATCACTTAACATTCTGCAGCCTCACAATGCCACATCCCCAGTTTGCGGGTGTCAGCCAGAGAAGTCAGTCTGAATCATGCACTTTTGGTCCAGGACTGTTTCCTGAATGTGAGGTGTAGTTTTCCTTCTTTGTAACGATGGGGTGGACAGAGCCTAGATTGCAGTACTTGGCTTTGATAGCAGTGTGGTCACCACACTGTGGTTTCATGCTTTGGTCCTTTCAGCTGCTTCAGCCATGGCACAGAGCAGGGCATTCAGAAGATCCCCACCTTACCAAAGAATAGGTCAAAAACTAAGGAAAACAGCAAGAATGAACCAGCTGTTGCTTGTTCCAAATTGTAAAGCAGCAACAAAACAAAGTGGACAAGAAGTTGCTGCCATGTTTGCTATTATAGGTAGGTGAGTAACAGAAGGAACTGGAAGAGTAGGGAACCAGAGCGATCTTTTGCAGGAAATACTAATTATTTCAGAAAAACCTTTCTACTGATAGGGAATCACATTTCAGAACCCCCTGACATACAGAAGGAGCTCTGCTTTTGTCCAGAGCTATCGCTGCTGTTGTAACTCTAAGGGGTTGGTGCTGCAAGTAAGAACTTCAACCTGTGAAAGATTTTCACAAGCATGGCACAACATGAGTCTCAAGACCACAAATAGGATTCAGATGGAGATTTCCATCTTGGTCACCCTGGCATACATGAGTACTGTCTGCATGCCAGCAGTCCCATTGCTTCCAGGTAGGGGGCATCCAGAGCCTCACTGGACAACCTGTTCCAGTGTGTCACTACCCGCACAGTAAAGAATTCCTTCCTAACACCTGCTCAACAAGCAGCCCCATTTACCATGCCTGCTGCGCGTTCCCAACTGCAACAGGAGGACTTGAATCAGTGGCCCTTCTGAGTGGATCACTGTGATCACACAGGCACTAGTCTGCTCATATTAGTTATATTCTGCCTGTCTAGGTGACAGCTGAAAATACCAATTCCCAGATTTCCCCCCAGTCATTACCCATTAAGTGCTTAAGAACCAGCAGATTCTGCTTGAATTTATGCCTTTTGAGAGGGCCAGGGCAGTCACTGGTTTAAAACACAAAAGGCAACAGCACCTTGACTGCTGCTCCTAGAAGACACTTTACAGAAAGAATACGGGAACTGAACAAAAGCTGGAGGTGATATAAGAGAGAAGCAGCAAATCAATACGATCTGTCACTCAGGCCCACTGGGAGGCATACTGCATACGAACAAATCGGCCATACCAGTGCCAGCCATTTGGCCTCCATCTGATTTCCTCTTTTTATCGAGGAGATCAGGCTGTGAAGCAATCTAAAAAGCTTTTAAATTCCTATCTGTAGCATCCAAACATCCAGACTTCCAGAGGGATTTTTTTTTTCTTTGAAAGTGCACATTTTGTGCTAGCCTCCAGGAGTATGCTTTTTCCACTACAATTTAAATATTTTGCACAAAAGTCATTGAACTAAATGAAAAACAGCCCCAGAAGTAACAGCTGGTACCTGCAACTCCCATTTATTTTCAAGGGCTGCTGGATCAGGGTTGCACCCTTGCGCACCACCTCTTCTTATCTAATATGAGAAGTAAGAATACCTTCCCCACAAAATAATTTAATCTTAAGCTTTGGATTGTTTAAGCTTGACTCTTAACCCTTAAGGGTTAAAAACTGTGAGGTGACTTGCCATTCTCACCACAGAATCGTTAAAGGAGGGGGCACTAATTTCACATGTATCCAGCTGTTATTTTGAGCACATAGAGAGGCAGTGATTTGTGTCTGTACTGGTAATTATAGGTTGGACAACACACACTCAGATCACAAATACCATGGTGTACTTTTCAGGCAACTTAATATGGAAAAAATGCCCAGATTGACTATCTGGAAAAAAGCTTCAAGTGAAAAGCAGATCCCTAACTTCTCAGCTGTGAAATGATGGAAGTGATGAACAGTAATTCAATTCTAAGCAAGCTGCTGTCTCTCCAACCAGAGGGGGAAATGCTCCCAGACCCTCCATCTTCATTGTGCAGCAGACTTCCACTGGAAGAAAACCTGTGCACTGTGAGCTGGGAAGATACTCTCATGTTTTATAAGGATCACTGCAGACCTGGTCCAAACAATACCCACAAGTAAGCACAGCAGTTCCATCACTCCTAAAGTCCTGGGAAACTTTGTCAGATGGGCAGGATGAATCTCCAAGCCTTGTAAGCACGAGGAGGTCAGGATGTCTCCACTGGTAACTTGCACTTCCCAACTATCAATCTTCAGACCCCAAAAACCTGAAGAACCCATCCCTCAATAGTTAATGAAACATCAAGTTTTACTGAAGTAAAGCCAAGTCACTTTGCTGGATGAGATTTAAGATTTTTGATTTTGAGTGGCCCTATACCAAAATAGCTTTTAAACACCTTCAGCCAATTCTTCCTTCTAGGTATTCCATCTTCTGTATATGGTACTGTGGAAGTGTGTGGTTTTATATCAGTTTATTTTTTCGGGTGACAAGAGATAGTTATGAAAAGTTGTAAGCATTTACAGGTAATTCAATACATGCTATAATAGCAACATTTATTCAGACAGGGAGGCTGAAGCTAGACTTAGTGGTTTAAATAAAATCATATACTCCTGCATCACTATCAACTGAATTGGAATAAATCATGATGCTTTTGTCCAGCCTATTTCGACAGAGATCCTGCATCCCCTTAGCTATTAAAGTTGAACAGTGTAGGACTGAATGCTGTTAACCTTGAGCCAAATATTTAAGGACTGTTACCTCCTAATTAATAAACAACACATAAACAGACATGTAATGCCAGAGATGTGCCCACAGCAAAACACTGGAACTAAACAGAAGTTTCAATATTTTATTAAAATAGCATATTCAACCACTGTAACCAATAATACATTAACTTTATTCCCAGAGTACGCACGACACAGTAGTGATTCAAAATATCCCTATCATGGTAATCAATGAAAATATCTCAAATTCAAGTGTACAACTAAAACTAAACCTCTGAAAAAAATCTCTTGTTTAAAGAATACATAAAGCTCTCATACAGAATTCTTTTAAACTCCTCTATATTCGATGTCAGTGTCTCCTATCTGACAACACTGCTAATTTTTTTTTCTTATGCATAGTAGAACTTCTCATATTTTATAGTATCCATTTTTATAAATAAATTGGCATTTTCCATCCCGTTTGTGTTTATCTTCAGCTTCACAAAGAAACCAGTAAATAAAACTGTCAAGGACAGTCACAACAAAATGATCTCACAGCAAGATATAAAACTTGAAGATACTAAAAGATGCTTCTACTCTATTTTTACATAAAAAGACAGATTTAAAAAGTGCAAGGCAAGATCTGCAGGGGAAGGGGAATATTTGTTATTTTTAGGCACATCCACTTCTTTAAAGCAAGCTTCAGAATGAAATTCCAGTTTGTTCTTCATGATACCTGTTTCAAAGTCTCTTTCAAATAATAATAATAAAAAAAAAAACAAAAAGAAAAATTACATCCATCAAATGTCAAGCAGGGCGCTTCCCGTCCAACCAACAGTCTTCAGTTATGCCTTGTTCTGCCTTTTTTCATCCTTGCAGGTTTTGGTTTGGGAATATACTGATTGTTTGCCTGATATTCAAGTTCTTTACGGAAGTAATGAATTGCTTTGTTCAAACCTTCTTCCAGTGGGACCTGTTCCCAAAAATGAGAGAATCACTCTGAGTTGACATCAGCTCTTTTCACAACAGTACCTTTTTTCAATACAGCTATTAAAAGACTGCTAGAAAGTCCTTTAATTCTTTGCCAATTTTAAGTATTAACAGCACCACATACTGGTTACAACTCTGCACTGCTAACACATCGAAATTTAAGCTTTCAAACTTCAGAAGCATTTTCTGATGTTGCAAGTAAGAAACAAAAAACTAACAAATTTAAGTTGTATCAGATAGTTATGTTTGAACAGATTTTCAGAATTTAAGAATTATACAGAAAGAGATAGAAATTTAAGCCTCTCCTGCTTTTAATAGTAAGGACCACCTTACACAGAATCTCTAAGAATGGTATATGTTATAGAAAGGTATAAAGCCAGTAGTTTTTGGGTTTTTTTTTGTTATTGTTTGTATCAATATAAAGAAGGGTACAAATCATCTTCCAGTATCTCATTTGACACTCTCAAATCCCCCCCAAAATTTGTAATTCTTCATGTTCTATAACTATATTTAAACACTATGATTGGTAGTCAGAAATGACAGAATTACTATCCACTTTTCTCAGAAGCCACTTGCTCTGATATGTTTGCTGATATCAGTACAGGAGGATTAAAAAAACAGCACAAAAGCTACACAGCCACAACTCCATGTACCAATACTGTGCTGGTGCTTCACAGCAAATTTTGGCACTGACTGCACCAAAAGTAGGTTGGTAGTATAAAAGTTAACTGTTTTAAAGTTCCTGTGATCACCCAACATCCTTCCTGTGCTTTAAGGCACAGTATATAAACGTCTGGTGTCTTCGAATCTTTTAAGAAGGGTCTGGAGACACTTTTTTTTTCCATTAATACGTTTGCATTTACTAGATGGGTTCACGGGCTTCCTGGAAAGATTTCTGCAAATCTGAGAAGCCTACAAACCACCGTGCTGGCTAGAAGGAGGATCTGGCTAAGAAAGGCATGCTCTTCCCAGAGATTATATAGGCCTTTCCTCCCCAGGCAAGCCAACTCTTATCATGAGCTTCGCTTGGTTATACACATGCAATTATCTTCAGCTGGAGGTTGAAAAGGAAAATAAATGTCATTGTGGGCAATGTGTAATTTGTGCTGAGTAATAACGATCTTGACCACCTCAGATGGCTAGTAACCAAGCTTCAGAGGAGGACAAACCTTACTGTGGATAGTAAGATAAGTTCTACTAACCTCGAGCATGTTTCAAGCTTATTTACACATAGAACAAACCCTAAACATCTCTAGATACCACACTCATAGCCCAAAATAAGAACTTCTTATTCTTGTTTAGTTCAGAATTTAAAAAAACCCACCATACAGAAAAGTGTCATCTCTCTCTGATTAGCTTCACATTTTGCTTTGCCTGAGTTTCACAGTTCCCTTTAAATGAGCTATGACAAAACAGAATTTTGTTGTCATATTCCTCCCTACAAGCAATCTAAGAAACACTGGTTGCAATGTCGTTATCAATTATCTTAAAAATAGTCTTACTCCATAGATTTTTCTAAAAATATTTCAACTAAATCAAGAGGGTTTTCTTTTCCTTTCCCAATGCCCATTACCACAGCAAAACAGGAACAAAGACAACAGCAGCAACAGTAAACTCATTAGCTCTCTTAACTCTGTACCATTTTTCAAAGAATACATTAAGCTTCTAGAAAGGTGGCCACTTCACAATATGCATGTGAAAAAGTTGAAAAGCCTACTAAAAAAATGTTTTTTTTTTCCCCTACTTAAATTTGTTACTCATGCCAGTGCTAATCTGTCCTTCTGCATGGCACAAGCCATGCAATCTTATCCAGAAGTTCCTGAATCATAAGCTAGGGCAACAGCATGAGAGACTCTAGGCACTTTACAGCCTTTTAAAAACTGTCCTGGAGATTATGTTGACATCTTTGATAACTGAAAGATGTCATTACCAGGTGGTCCTCCCCATGTTTTTGTACACAACAACAGTAATACATACCACAGGTTCCCATCCAAGTAACAACTTGGCTTTTCTGATGTCAGGTTTTCGTTTCTGAGGGTCATCCTGTGCTTCTGAGAGAAACTGTATTTCACTCCCACTGCCTGTCGAAAAAGAGACTATGCATTATTATCTGCAATTTGCTACACGTTGTGTTTACATCCTTTCTACTACTGAAACTTTAGGTGCTTCTGAAGTTTCTGCATCATAATTCTATCATTGAAAAGCATCCCATGCATGTATTCCATGCAGCAGCTGGGTGAATGGATTCACAAAACATTTCATGAAGATTTCGGCATGCATTCACAAAGGGAAGTAATGCTCAATCAAATTATGCTCTCTGATGAAGTAACTGTCTGGACACAACAGGAGAGCAGTAGATCTTATTAACAAAGTTTCTAACACTGTCTTTCATGACATTCATCTTGACAAGCTATTGATGTACCTACCACTAAGTAGCTAGGTCCAGATGGTGACGATGAGTGACACAAAGCCCAGCTGAAGGCCTACACTACTGATGCAGCACAGGAGTCAACACTGGGGCAATGTGAGTGACTGGTACACCAGTACCAAGGCCATACTGACATCCAGAAGGACCCTGACACATTGGAGAAACGGCCTGGCAGAAACCTCACGAAGTTCAACAAATGGAATTACAGTCTTGTACCTGCAGAGGAATAACCTCAAGGACCAGGACATACTGGAAAGTAGCATGGCAGGAAAAGACCTGAAGGTCTGGCTAGACACTAGGTCAAACAAAAAAGGCCAATGGTATTACTCACTGCATTAGGTAAAGTATTACCAGCAGATCAAGAGAGGTGATTCTTCCTCTCCACTCAGTACTATGTCCAGATCTGGGTCTGGCAGTACAAGAAGGACATAAGCATGCTGGAGATGGTCCAAAAAAACAAGCCATGAAAGACTAAGAGACTGGAATATCTGTGTTGTGGGGAGGGGCTGAGTGCTAAGACTGTTTAGCCCAGAAAAGGGAAACCTCAGGGAGGACTTCTTCAGTGTATACGAATCCCTGAAGGGAAAGCACCAAAAGGACAGAGCCACACTTTATTTGGGGGGGCTCAGTGCCAAGACAAAGGCAACAGGCACAAACTGTAGACGGAGTTTCCCTCTGAACACCAGAAAACATTTCTGCATTGTGTGGACACCTTGCTCTGGGTGGCTCTGCCTGAGCAGGACTTGGGCCATGGAAACCCAGAGATCCTTGTCAGCCTCAGCAGTTCTGCAATTCTGTTAGCATTTTTCCACTGCAAAAGGACTTCACTTGTTCTTTGCCCATACTTTTCAGTCTGATTGTTAAATACCCATAGTACTTGTCTTCCCTCATGAAAACACGCAGGACAATTTATCTAATCTAATCTAGCTAACAGTTTTTATGCCATCTTTACTGTGAGATCTTATGGATGTAGAACTAAATTGTCTCTTCAGGCAGACTGAAACTGGTCAAGTTGTTAGTGAACAGACAAGGTAACGACTATTTTTATCTGCCAGATGGGTTCGGTGCTGTGATTTTCAATTCCCCTCTCCAAAGTGTGGATTTATAAATGTTTTCCAGTGGGGATGGTCCTCTATTTGAAACACCACATGCATCAGCTTTTGTACTGTACGTTTGAACTTGTCTTCTTCAGTCACTTTTTCCACATCTCTCAGAAGCACTCATGGAATCTACAGAATAAAACCCTTGGCTAATGGCACCAGCATGTTTCATCTCATGAGGAAGCCACATTACAAGATCATGCACAGCTATTTGCTTCCATTCCTGAGAGCTCTGAATTGCTACAGATATCAGAACAAGTATGAAGGGAAAGTCAAATTGTTTTCTTCCAAGCCACATTCAAGGGAGGTGCTGGCAGCCCTTGCAGGAGTCACTGGTAGATCAAAGAAGAGTAGAGAGACTGTCATGATAGCATGAAGCTTTTTAATGGTAATTGAAGGAGAATTGCCTGAACCATTGTAAAGAATCACCTTGCTACTGTATCTGTATTTCAGTTGGGATACTATGTAAGACGTTTTTACAGCATGCAGTGAGGAAAGTTTTAATTTCGGGTAATTATCTAGTGACTTGCATAAACATTATATAAAATTACTGACATAAATCACGCAGGTACACAGAAAGAATGCATACATTTGACTACTCATGCAGTCTTTTACATAGAACTGAGAGGATTTGGATTATCTGAATAATATTTAATTATATAGCCAGAATACAATTGACTGTAATGAAGTTATTAAGAAATCCAAAGACCAATTAGATTATCTACATATTACATCTACTAATCAAGACAAAATCATCTAATGACAATAAGTACTTCATGGGATTCACTGAAGAATTACATCTTATACTCACCAACAAGTTTTTTGATTAATTGGGCAAACTCTAGGATTGTGTGCTCCTCTGGGTTTCCCTAGAAATTGAAGGAAATATTCATTACAACAGTAACTTATGTTAGCTTTCTGACATTAGACAGTTCTAATAGAGTGATGTTAAACTGAAAAAAAACATTATACCTCATTTCTACTCAGACAAAAAGAATTCAATGTGATGTGTGGGCATATCCAAAAATCATTATGTGAAGAGTAAACGAATACATTCCTTAATTACAGTAAAATTACATACCCCTATTCAGCAGTGCACACAACCACATCATCAGTTCAGTCTGTTCTCAAGAACTTTGATGAGTTGAGGATAGATGATATAATAAAGACTTGATATATATATGTATGCACTAAGTTCAACCAACTTTGCTGCAATTGATTACTTCCCAATTTCCCACATCTACAAATTCACCAATAATATACAGGCTACCTGCTTTCCTACATTTTTTGAGCAAACTTGCACGTGAGAAACAAACTCAACATTTAAGATGCTGAAAAGCTTCTTGCTAGCTTCTCTTCAGACTCAATTCCCTCCATCCTTGTTTTAATATGCCTCTTACTACCCCTTGTTTGACCTACAGCTGAACATTTATCCACACACTAATCTAAATGTTTAGTTTTCCACAGGCAAATGAATGATGGATTCAAAAACCATCAGCATTTAGATGGAAACACAGAAACAACCAAACAAAATCATTAAAAAAATGAGTGAACAACTGCCCCGTGAAGTTGAGTACTTGATTTGGCAAAAGTTGACATACAGAGAAATAATGGAGCACATGCACCCTTTTTCTATACTTATATTCACTGCTGAAGATAAGGTGATACCAAGTGAGACAAAGTAGAAATGCTATTGAAAAAGGTAAGTTCTAAGAATTGTAATCAATATTAGAAAATTACCCCATGAAAAATAAGCAAATTTTCCTCCAATCAAAGCTAGTATTAAGTGATCTCTGTATATTCAGAGCTAAGTATTCCTTTCAGTGCTCATTGTATTTAAAAACGTCTAATAATTTTCTTGGTATATTTTGCATCCTAATCTTTCTTCTTTTTTTCCCCACTTGATATTCTAACTACATGAATCTTCCTGTTAACACAAACAAAAAACTCTGGAAAATTTCTCACTTTCCTGAAACTATAATTATCTTAACACCTAGGTGCTTAATCTTCTTATTTACAAAGAAAATGCAGGGTTTATTCATAAGAGATTTTTTTTATTCTATTCATTTCTTATAGAAATCAGCATCAGTAACAAAGAGGAAAACACAGGTGATGTTAGCTACTGCACAGTGAACACTCATACTCACCAAGTTGACAGGACTGCTGACGTTGCTGTTCATCAATGCCACCAATCCATTCACAAGATCACTATAAAAAGAGAAGAACAGACTGAGGCAATTTTCACTACCCCATAAATAATGCTCTTGTCTAAAAGGAGAGCTACCTCCTCAGAGCTCTGTTAAAGCAGATTAGTCAACTGGGAAATGTTGAAGTAAGATTTGCAGCATATATGTCAACGACTGCATGTTTCCATAGCTTTCTGTTACACAGTCCCAGTTGAAAGATGCATTGAAATGAAGGTTAGTTTTAAAGGGTTTGAGATATACTGGATACAACCTCTCTGAACATTTTCAGGAAAACGAAGAAAAAGTTACTAAAAAACGAAAATGCTTTCCTTTTCCTCTCCTATCCAAATTTATTAGATGCCTATTTCCCACATATCTCAGAGTAGGACAGGTACTAAGTTACACACAACACCACCAACACATGCTTTTCAGTTTATTATTTCAATCATCTTCTCTTTTTCTGAAAATTCTATCATTTCTTCTATCATTTATGTTATTACTTCCATCAGAAGGAAAGAACAGCATTTCCAAGCACAACACTATTAAAACAACCCAGAAGTCTGGCCCTGATGTGTAACTAACAAAACAGAACAGAAGACTCTAAGGACCAGATTAACTTCTTATTAGTGAAAGTACATTCCAGTCTTGCTTATACTACAAACATCATCTGCAGCAATACCTCCCAACTGGTTCCTTCCCCTAGAAGGGTACACGTGCACAGCACTGAACAGCAGCCCCAGGACACAAGGTGGCAGCATTGTATTAAAATGCAGGGACTTAAAAACTGTTCAGACTCAAAGCAGCATTAAAAACCTTCCTACCAGGCACTGGCTGTGCCTTAAGAGAAAAACATCATATTTTAATTCAGAGCTCAAAACCAACTGATGTGTTGTTTCTTGGTATTTTTAAATACTTCAGCATCTCCCTTCTAAAAGTAAAGCTGGTCTACGAATGGAAATAGTTATTTGATTAAAATGAAGCACATAACTAAGTGACCAATTTCAAAGAATTTGCAAATGAAGTAAACAAGTATCAGACAGTACACACAAGGCTTACCTGACGTACTGGAAAGCTCTTGTCTGAGTTCCAGGTCCATAGACCTAAAACCAGATGAAAATTGGAGAAGTTACAGAAATATAAGAGTCTTCTCCAACTCAATTACCTTTTCCCCACTACCCTAGTAAGAAGTCCCAGGGAGAAGCACCCAAGAAACAAGCTTTGCATTACAAGATTGGAGGAAGATCTGTTTTCAGTTTCTTGGCAAAGTATCAGTTCTTTGAAGGTCTTTCTGTTCTTGGAAATTCCTCTAGCAAATATATTCTTATGCAACTCATTAATCTAGAATTCTGGATGTATGGAACATTCTTAGTGGTGTCAGATAAAGCGATGCTTTGTCCTCTCCCTGCACACTGAAAGGGGCTGCAGCATGGCAAGCAGCCAGAAAAGGGCACCAAATATTTAAAGCAAACCTCCATATACTATGATGTGGTTAAGATGGGCAATTTTTATTCGCTCTTTAAAAATCACCAACTTCAAAGAGACCACCAAACGTTCACAGTCCCTAAAAAAAAAAAAATACTGAGGAAAAAAATTTCAAGGAATCAGAAAAAAACAACAAGATCAAGTAACTTTCTAAATATTAGACTCTGGTGAAATGAGTGCAAGAATAATTTCTGGAGGATATGATTCTGCAAATCACCTGCCTTTTTTTTTTTTTGGATCAAAATATTAGGGAGGGAAAAATATTCCTCTTGGTTTATGCACTGACACTTTTGTAAGTTTCCTCCTGTGCAGGTAAGTTGTTTAAATTCAAAACAGACATTAAAACTACTTAGAATGTAAATAATGCTCTCAGACAATTACTTTTTTTTAAACAACTGAAGAGTGTGCAGAACTAAAAACCCTACAACATGAATGCTTGGATTCTGAAAGCTATTGTCAGGCATACTTAAGTGGGAAAAACACAAACTTGAGAGAAACACATCTCATCATCGATCAGCTACAAAAGAAAATTGTTCTGGAAGGACAGATTTGAAAGCGTGTTTGTTTTCCTAGGGGACAGGAAAGAAACTACAGTTGGTATAGAATGTTATCATCTGTCTTGTTGAGCCTGCTGTCTGAGGCAGATTCCAGAATTTGCATTTCTGTAGACACTGGGTAAAATACCAAGCACTCAAGGCTTTAAGAATTTACCGAATAACTCATTCTGAGAGAAAGGTACCAAAAAGCAGCACACTGACAGCTTGATGGCTTCTCAAAGCAAATGGGAATTACATTCTATGTACACATAAAAATTCCATTTTGACTTCTTTTGGCTCATTGGATAAGTTTTACAGAATTAAGCCATCCGTGCACGATTTGTACAAATCACAGAACTGTAGGGGCTGGAAGGGACCTCTGGAGATCATGGAGTCCAACCCCCTGCCAGAGCAGCTCCCTAGCCCAGGTTGCACAGGTAGGCGTCCAGGTGGGTCTGGAACGTCTCCAGAGAAGGAGACTCCACCACCTCTCTGTGCAGCTGTGCCACTGCTCCGTCACTGCACTGGGAAGAAGTCACCCATGTGGCTACCTCTCCTACACATAACTGGAAAAATGCAGCATTATTTCCCCCCCCCCCCCTTTTTTTTTTTCACTTATCTTAATAAATCCTTCCTTTACAGAAAGAAAAAGAAATGATGGCCATGTTTGTATAAGCTGTAATTTCTTAAAGGCAAATAACTAAAAACAACTTCATCTGAACAACTACTTTGAACCAAGAGATCAAACTCTTGTGATTTCTGAAGAGGTCAATACTAGGTACTCCTGACAGCCAAATACTGTGTTAATACAAGCAAGATATTTTAATTTTCTTATTTTTAATCTCAACTACTGCTCCTTGTTGATAATTCATTTTATTTGACCTGTACTGGTTATTCCCTATGGAACAGAGGTGCTGGACAAAATCCTTTGTTTTATCTCTCGTTACTTTCTTGATAATTGAGTCCAGACAGTATGGCTGTTGTAACAGACAAATAAAGCTTTTAATATTGCCTCCCACAGATCAGCACTGACTCCAGACTTATCTTACTGATGTTCTGAAATATCCCAAGGATTGCACATTTTAAAACATGGCAATAATTCCATTTGATACTGGAGTAAGCTTTCACAAAAGTTCCAGTTAGTGTGTTCATCACGCAGTTTCAGTTCCAGGAGGTAACAGGACTATTTTTAATAAAATTTGAGCAACTAGAGTAGCAATGAAAGAAAAATGTTTCAGAGACCAAACACAGCAAAAGCTCACTACAATCACCAGGGGAGAAAACATAACAGATGGAAAGACCTTCTGACCCTTCACAGGCTAGATAAGCTTTCTAAATGTCATGTAGAGCCTCAAGAGTTTATGCCCCATTATACTACCCTGAAAGTACACAAATTAACTGATCAGAGTGCAACTACACATACTCCATACACATTTTGATATCAAGTCCTACAATGACCCAAAGTCTCATAACAAGAAGCTCCATCTTCTTGTCTGCTTCCATTTGCTTACTGCTGTGCAACAAACAGAGCCAGTCTCAACTTGCAGCTTTCAGGAGATGGCTTATTGGGCAAGAAAATGAAACTCAACACGATTTTATTTAATGTTTTTAAAAGAAAAAAAGTTCATAAAATAATCTCCTGTGCACTTGCTTTGTTTTATGAGCAGTCTGATATGAGTCTAATGGACTGCCTGCAGCACTAATGTCAGAAGGATCACGTTAAGAGAGGACTGACTGGTTCAAGGGCTTGCCTTTTGCATACAGTTTTTCTATCCCACAAAGCATTACAAATCAGTCCCAAATCTGGGGCACCATCAAATAGAAGGAAAGAACAAAGCAGTATCTGGCAACTAATTACCCGAGCTGTATAGCGGTTGCCACAATGTTCATGTTTGAAGAGTGTATTTCTGTCAAAGCCTTGCATTTTTCATCAGTAACTAGCTGTTTCTGGGGCATGAAGAATGAAATCTGGAATATTGCAAACAAGTATAAAAAAGAAACATCCCTATAGTTTCTTCCATGCAGTCAGTACTGTTAACAGATCCTCCATTCCCAAAGCTTATTAATAAATACACACCCTCAATCTAGGCAACCGAGGCAGATTTACTGCCTTGAAAAAACATTTATTCACAAAAAAACTGCTGTAGATGTGCTAATATACAGACGAGAAATGGAATATCACTACACAGTAATTCACTTCCTTCTAGCCATGATATGAGGAGGATGAAGGAGGAAATCAGAGTTTATTGTTCATATACAACACTTTAACAGATTGTACTCGGTGCCATTTTTCAACGAAAAGAACCCCCCAGGGTTGGTCTCCTGACACAAGCATTCAGCTGTACAAAATGTAAAACTCAAGCCAAATAAAAATAAGAGTAGACTACTTATTTTTGATGACCGTTAACAGATGATGTTTCCCTCTGTTCTGATTGCTTAATATCACCCCACCAGCACAGAAGCAGCAGAATTGCTGAGAAATCACATTGGCAAACAGTATTTTCCAATAGGGCATACATTTATGTGGCAAAATTATTTTTCCCCAACTTGTACTGAACACATGTGGTTGTGCAATTAGCCTGTTCTGTGTTGAAAATACTCCTGCCTGTACAGACACGGCACACTGGGCTCACTGACTTTGTCACCTACCCAGGACTGAGCTCTGGCAACTGCAGCCTCAGTCAGGATTACACAGTTGCCACCACACTCTTCACAAATACATCTGAACACTGCCAGAGCTTTGTTAAAAAATAATAAAAGTAAATATTGGGGAAAAACAACCTTTAGGAGATGCATACAACACTCAAATTACAGCAGCTAGGAATAACAGAGTGGTCAACATCCACTGATGCAATGCTAAAAAACAATAATAAATTTGCTTGAGAGAACAGCAAATAGCAAGCAAAAAAGCAAATGCTGAACTAACCAATCTTTAAAAAAATAAAAATAAATAAAAAAGAAAGAAACCATTGTGCTGAAGTTAGGTAATTCCTTGGGACAAAATACTCAATTCTCTGTTCAGTTTCAGATTTTGCTCTAGAAGTATCACAGTAGTGGAAGCTGCCACAGAACTTTCATTCTTTCCCTCCTGGGATCATCTTCAAGTTCCTAAAGGAAGTCCTGGCTGAACTGTGTATTTTATAGTCTCCAGTAGAAGGAATGTTATCTCAACCTCAAAACATCTGTCCCCTGGAAGGGCAGCTTTTTTTCCTTTATTTCCTTTTTATCAGTTACATATTCAGCAGTTCACTGGTTTATCAGAACAAGAGTTCTTTGAGTGAGTGATTTCCTGGCACGTCTCTCTTCTAATCTAGGCAACGTTAACAAATCTTCATAAGAAATTCTGCTATATGTCGCACTGTATATGTTTCCATGAGCACATGACAAATACCTCAAGATGTCTCCACCCATTTATTTTATACATGCTCATTACTTTACAGTAACAAACTAAATAGGATTAGGACATAAATCAGGCACTCTCTGCATTGCTAAACTATCAGCAGCATCTTTGGCAGAGTTTTGGCCCGTGCCAGCACTTGCTCTCCCAATGTTGTAAAACTGTTTAAGTTTCATTATCAAAAGCCAAGAATCATTCCTAGCAAACAGTCTGGATGTACCAGCTTGTTTTGAAGACAGAAAAATGTATCTGTACAGATGTGGGCCATGCCACACCAGTTGTCCATGGCAATGAAAACCAGTCCTGGCCTACTTTATCTACTAAAACATGATGTAGCTTAAAGGTCTTTAATGTTATGTTACTCATGGAAAGTTAGGCTGACACCTAAGCTCGCAAAAAGACATTTGGATGCTTAACTTCCAAAAATGGTTCAGAGAACGCTCCTCAACAAGAACTACAAAGCCATGGTACTCTAAACCTGAGCACAAGGAAGAGTTGTGGCAGATGAGATTGAAGTTCAGGATGTCCAGAATACCTTCTTAGATTGCAGCTTGTTTCTCCCTGATGATGTAATATCAATACAATCAACAGAACCCATAGTTACATACAATTCTAAAAACATGAGCTAGATATACTGCAATTTTATTTTACGTTTTTATCTTTTGAGAGGGGTAGCGCTCAGTGTTTTCTAAAATCCAGGCTCCTTCATGAGCATAGAATAATCAGAACACAACTCTTCATCTCATTGACAAGTCAATACTTACTGTTAGTGGTTCTCCCTGGAGAGCTTGTAGGATGAAATTACTGACAACTCTACCGTCATTCATATGCATTCGAGGACCAAAGGTATTGAATATTCTGGCAACCCTTACTTCAACTCCTTCCTACAGGCAAAAGAAAGAAAAAATGTTACTACACTACCTTAGCAAGCATTTCTTTCTTGACAAAAGTACACACTAATTCTCCCCTATCAAAAATATTTCTTGAGAATTCATTCTGCAGACTTAAAATGCATTGCTTTCTCATCATGAAACACTTCCAACCTCTTATTGATGCTACTAGAAACTGCGGTGCATACAGCAAATATTTTATGCTAGTTCTCAGTATCTGTAATGAAAACTCTAAGTCAATGCTAGAACTGATGATTTCAGTACAAGAATTTCCTTCTAAGAAGAACTTCAAGACTTTCAGTAATACCCATCCAACATGAACATTTTCCTGCCAAGGCTTAAGGAGACTTTTTTTTTCCTTAAGATAAGTCTCACAATCACTAGAAATAGTACCAGGGTAGCACTTCCCAAGATCAGAATAGAACATTTCAGATAAGTGTCTTTACCAGTGCTATAAAGAGGCTTTGTAGCCACAATCATTACCTTTCTTAGCTCCCTGCTACTTATTAAGCTGTATAAATTCATGGATTATATAGTACAGGTCTTTCAACGCCTTAATTTTTTTCCCCAAGAAGCATTTCTATCATTCCCTCAAGGTCATTCAGGAGGATATTCTGCAAAATTTCGAAGTAAAACGCAACAAATGTGAAACTGGGAAACTGCCTGGACAAAGAATTTTAACAATGGGAGACTGCAGGACAGAAGTAATTTCTCTCCAGATGCTTTCTATTGACACTGATTCATTTGGACAAGCAGCAGTTCATGATAAAACTTATAAGAAGGATGCTTGGCCTTTGTGAACTGAAGCACGCATCTGGCTCTGGATGAACTTAGTGCAGCATGGTATGCTGTAAAGAAATGCTACCAAGTGAATGATTGATAGAAGTCAGAGAGGAAGGCATTAACCTCTATGTGATTCATAAACAAATGAATTCTCAAAGCAGTCTTATGAAAACAGTAGTATTACCATTTTAAAGAAGTGCCAGTAAGAGAGGCAAAAGCACATTTAACATTTTAGGTATTACATGGTGTTGACAAATGGGAAAGACCAAGTAGTAAACGTAAAGTCCAATATCCCTGGTAGGGAGAAGGCCAAGCAACATTAAGTTCTGCTTAACTGCATGTAAGTTTTCAGACTATGAGACAAAATACTATTTATATTTGCAGATATATTGTAAGCTAACACTAACCAGGCAGATAACCTTTGTGCCATATGAAAAGCTTGGACTGCTCTCACACATCAAGCTTGTGTCCATAGCAGAGCCAAAAAAGTACCTCGCAACACACTCTAGTATCTCTGCTGAGATACCCTGAGAACTGCAGAAGTTTCCTCCTGTGCAAAATGTATAATCTGGGAACACATTCCTCGTATGCAGTTAAAAAAGCATGTCAAACATACAGTTCCAGCAGCATATTACAGAGCCATTCCCCAAAGCCTCCTCTGTATCTGAAAATACACTCTGGCAGTTTCTTGTTCTCCTGTTTTCCCCAGCACTCAAGCTTAAAAGGACACTGACTCTTCCAGAGAGGGATTGTATTTCACGTGGGCTTTCCAGACATCACCATTAATAACAAGTACTGAAAATGAGACACTTGGAAGCTAGTACTCAAGATAAAAATAACTCATTAAACAATGCTGACCAAAAACCCTCTCTTGTACTGCACAAGCTACAGGAGCAGCCTTGTTTTCCTGTATTGGCTGGAAAATAGTAAGGGCCCTTGAAAAGTAAAACAACACATGCTGGATAAGCACTTACTCATCATCACAGTGAATCCAGTATTTCTCCTCCCTTTTATTTATTTCATCTGCAAAAACCTGAAACGTTGTACTTTAAAAACCACTAACCTTTTATTTATAGAGCCATCTAGCAAAGCTATTCTAGGCAGCAACCTGCTTCGAAAATCTGTTTTCTCTGCAGCAGACTCCCAGTTTGTATCTGTGAAACTGTGATCTGTCTTCTCAAAATAAGCTCTTCCAGAAATAGATTTTGGTGCCCATACCCTAATAACTGCTCTAAATCTTCTTTTACCATTTCATGAAGATCTCCTTTGAGATTATTCCTTTATTCAAATACTACCGGAACTCTCTTACCTACATGTCGTTACTCTCAATATCAACGTGTTACTTTCAACTGATTACCACCACAACGTTCCCACTACCAAAGTCAGTTTACTTCCTTGGTTTTCTGGCAGTAAGTCACGTATAATTTTTTTTTTTTTAATTTCAGCCCAAGAGAAAGGAGGAAATTTCTTTGTCCTACACTTATACTGCTCAATGAAGACAGCTTGAGACTAATGCCTAACAATGAGATCAAATGTGGTCAGCCGGTTTCCATCCTCGCTGCTTAAGGGAAAAAGCTCCTTGAGCAAATCAAGAACCTGGGAGCAAGCTAGAAAAATGCAAAATCATCAACTATCAAAACGCTTCAGTTCACTTATGTACGAGTACCAACATTATAAACATAAGGATCTCAGGCAAATTCATCTTACTAATTAAAAGCACTAAACATTTCCTCCTTGTAAAGTCTGTGGATGCATCTGAACAGCAGGAATGAATTAGAACTTCCTGCACGCAAAGTCAGGAGAGAGAAACCTGCAACTTTGTCATCCAACAGACAATGAAATTCATGAGCCAAAAAATCTAGCAGGGAAAGCCCAGACAGTTGCATGGACACCACCGACCTGATTCAAATCTGTACCAAGGCTTCATCTAAAAGTACTAAGGCCTGCATCCTTCATTGTATTAGTCACTTTCCTAGTGACTCATATTCTTAATCACTGAGATCACTAATAAACTCTGATTTAATCATAAAACACAGTAACACCAGGAGCCACCCACAATGTGTTAATCTAAGGTATTCTAATGCTGAGGCTTAGCTCAATGTATTTCATATGTGTATATATACATATATATATATATATATCAACTTACTTTGAACTGTTTTGCAAACATACAGTGATGTTGATATATGAGTTTCAAAAATGGTAAGCCTGCTAAGAAGGGCAATCACAATTGTCTGACTACTTTAGGTAGAATGCAAGTTCTTGGACATAATCAAAGCGTATCTTCAGCACTCTCATCTTACAGCTAAATATTACCATGCTTACAGTTCAACACTTCCCTGATTAGAGAAGCTATCATATCAGTTCAAGGTCTCTTCATACCATTACTTTGATCTCTCTGCTAAAATGTTTTACTTCTACCATTTGCCACAGCTTATTTATCTTTTCTAAGTGCTGCATATGGACAATGAAACAGCAACAAGCCTGTTCTATCAGCACTTGGATGGGAGTTACTGCCGTTAGGAAGAGATGTGTATCCACCAAAGTGCATCTATGCCTGAATTACTACGGTGTCCCTTCAGACAAGGATTTTAACTTCCATGTGGCTGACACACCAGAAGGCTGTGCTGCCACTCAGCAAGACCTAGATAGGCTGGAGAGCTGGACACAAAGGAACCGGATGAGGTTTAAGAGCAAGGTAGAGCTTTGCACCTGGGGAGGAATAACTGCATGCACCAGTACAGGTTGGGGGATAACCTGCTGGAAAGGAGCTCTGAGGAGAGGGACCTGGGTGTCCTGGTGGATGACAGACTGGCCATGAGCCAGCAGTGTGCCCTGGTGGACAAGAAGGCCAATGGGATCTTGGGGTGCACTAAAAAGAGTGTGGTCAGCAGGCTGAGGCAGGCTGGAGTCTTCTCAGCAGTGTGTGGCGATAGGATGAGTGGAAATGGCCACAAACTGAAGCATAGGAAGTTCTGCACAAACGTGTGTGGGAACTTCTTCCCAGAGCAGTGACGGAGCAGTGGCACAGCTGCACAGAGAGGTGGTGGAGTCTCCTTCTCTGGAGACATTCAAGACCCGCCTGGACACCTACCTGTGCAACCTGGGCTAGGGAGCTGCTTTGGCAGGGGGTTGGACTAGATCTCTAGAGGTCCCTTCCAACCCCTACAATTCTGTAATTCTGTATTTTACTGCACACCATTGCTCTGGAACATAAGGAGGCAGTTAACATAAACAGTGTAATAAAATCCAAGGAATGAGAGCTTTACCACAGCTTCTATTAAGGGTTGTGAATACTCACAAATAACAACATCTATTTCAAACAACTTTAACCTCCTGTATGATAGAGAGTTCACCAGATCTCTACTCATGAATAGTATGAGGAGCACACTAACAGGTAAAAGGCAATGCCTTATCAATGGTTTGAGAGCAATGGTGGCTGAATGAGGAAGATGTATCTTACAGACAAAAATAAGAGGTACACTAAATTGAAAAGAAACAACGCACACTTCGCATCAACAGATGAATGTTGTTATGAATATATTCTTATTCAAACACTCGTTAAATCAACTGAAGGGAATCAATGTTCGAAAAAAATCATTAAGTCCTCTTTACTTCAGAAATCAATTTGCACGCAACAGCACAATAGTATCAGGAACAAAGTTCTCCCATTACCTGAGGGAAATCAGAAAATGGGATTTCTTACAGCACAGCAGGGAAGAACAAAAAAACAACAAAACTTTGAGCACAGAGATTACAGAAAGCATTCAGATTTTGCTTAGGAAACCTATATTCCTTCAGTCCCAGGCTTTGACCTTGTCTATAGTACAAGGTTATTTTGTACTTGTTACCAGCAAAGACCAGGTAGAAACAGTAAAGATAATTCAGCAACAAAAATGCCATTTTGGACAGGCAAGATGTCCAGACAGGACAATAGGGGCAAGATGACCAGACAGTTTTTTCCTGCTTTATCTTCACATAATTTTGAAAAACAGTGCAGCTGCACTGACAGAAAAAAAGTTTTCAATTGCATACGTGCTATATTTGTATAACGAAGCGCTGACAATTCAGATACAACAATCAACATGATTCAGGAATGTATTCTAATAACAGAACCCTCCACTTACAGAGGGGCTCTTATTGCTAATGATCCAATAAAAAGATAGGCTGCATTTTTATGATAACATCTCAGACATTACAGTTCTCCTCCCATTTTTTCCTTCTTCCTCATGAAGTTACAATGGCTGGAAACAGCACTGTTTCCTCATTTAAAGTAGAAAGAGGTAATTGGAAAGATAGAAGTGACCAACAAAAAGTACTTGACATTTTCAATGGAATTGCCATGGTTATTGGGGATATTAACACAACTGAGTGTGTAAGCACTCAAACTCCACAGAGGAAAGGAACTGCGAATGTGTTTTTCTCCCTGCTTTCTGATTTTCACACTACACTAACTGTGGTAATGACACCTGCATATTAAAATGCTCAGTCAACAGTGAGAATGGCTGTAGCATCTTCTCTCGTCTTTCCTACAATACAGGCAGTGCCTGAGGTGCTGAATTTGTCTGTAGAATCTTACAGACTCCTTTTCCAAACTTTACCTCTTTCTCCCTCAGTAAGTTTGCAGATGACACCAAGTTGGGAGGATGTGTCAAACTGCCAGAGGGTAGGGAGGCCCTTCAGAGGGATTTGGATAGGCTGAATAGCTGGGCTGAGCTCAATGGGATGAGGTTCAATAAGACCAAGTGCCGGGTCCTGCACTTTGGCCACAATAACCCCATGCAATGCTATAGGCTTGGGGCAGAATGGCTTGAAGAATGTAGAGAGGAAAAGGACCTGGGGGTGTTGGTTGATGCTCGGCTCAACATGAGCCGGCAGTGTGCCCAGGTGGCCAAGAAGGCCAACAGCATCCTGGCCTGTATTAGAAATAGTGTAGCCAGCAGGAGCAGGGAGGTGATCATCCCCCTGTACTCAGCTCTGGTACGGCCGCACCTCGAGTACTGTGTTCAGTTTTGGGCCCCTCACTACAAGAAGGACATTGAGGCCCTGGAGCGTGTTCAGAGAAGGGCAACAAAACTGGTGAGGGGTCTGGAGCACAAGTCTTATGAGGAGCGGCTGAGGGAGCTGGGATTGTTTAGTCTGGAGAAAAGGAGGCTCAGAGGAGACCTTATTGCACTCTACCACTTCCTGAATTGGGGTTGTGGTGAGGAGGGGGTCGGCCTCTTCTCTCAGATAACTAATGACAGGACGAGAGGGAATGGCCACAAGTTGCACCAGGGAAGATTCAGATTAGATTTGAGGAAACATTTTTTCTCTGAAAGAGTGGTCAGGCACTGGAATGGCCTGCCTAGGGAGGTGGTTGAGGCACCATCCCTAGTGCTGTTCAAGAAGCGTTTAGATGAGGTGCTAAGGGATTTGATTTAGTAGTTGGGTAGGGATGGTGATAGGAGGATGGTTGGACTAGATGATCTTGTAGGTCCTTTCCAATCTAATGTATCTATCAATCTATGAATCTATTCCTGCACGTCAAACTCCTCCACATGGTTCCTAAAACAAATTAAGAGTTCCTATATATATATATATATATATATTTACCACTACTGTTTAGATTTGACCTAACATATATCCCAACAGTAACCATAATCTGCAGCATTAAAGAACTGTTCTTTTAACTATTGTCCTGATGAGATGCAATGCCTCCTCCTCTTCTCTTGTTTTATTATTACCACAGATAATCCAACACCATCTAACAACAAAAAGTATCCATTCTGCATCATCTCTTAAACAAACTGCTTGAGAACTTCATATGACAACACTAAACAGAAGGCTGAATGCTTAAAAAAAATCTGTAATGAGTGTCAAGGAAGCAACTAAAGATAATTAGAGAATACAAGATAAATATCCAGGAGACATTTAGAAGAGAATTGCTCTATTCCAACATAGCTATGTGTTTCCTACCTATTTACTCAATAACTACAGTTATTCACTATTGATTGCCTTTTCAGTTGCAATTCAATCAAGTTTTCATTACCCCTGCATTTTACATTGAGGCTTTTCATGATTACTGAAACCAACTCATTTTGTGAATTAAAGATTAGACATAAAAGTGCAACTCAATATGCAACAGGAAATCACCCTAGGGTTGCAACTGTAATGTGCTTCTATAATTAACTGATTTCAACATCAGTTTTATATGTTATTCTCTCATTAGTAAAATATACTTCATTCCTCGTTTGTCTTTGTCTTCTGCTAGCTGCTAAAATTTTTCAGCACCTTGAGTTTTCACAGTCTGAGCTTCAGAAGATTCTGCAATGCACAGCATAACCTTTGTCCATCTAAAGGTACACTTACTATTTTGTTATCATTACACGGTTCACTGCTGTATGCTAAGTAAGGCATCTGATGCAATGCTTAATTGGAAGATGTAAGGTATGCTAAGGCAATTGGAAAACCACCATTGTTTCACATACAGTGAAGCCTATCTGCTACCACTGAGGCTTGTAAAGTTATACAGACACTATGAAAAAGAAGAGGTAAAAATAGTGAAAGAAAATTAAGTATTTCTCTGTGCTATTCTATGGTGAGCGTAAGCATTGCTCCAGGTCTGGAGAACTTCCTACCAGACCAATGTTGTAAGAAGAGATTAAATCTAGTTCACAAAACATCCTTAATACTCTAACGTACAAGTCTGTATTTACAACATGCTTAAGCAAACATACCAGATTCCTGTCATGCTGGTAGTGTCAGATTATAACTAGTGTTTAAATTAAGTCACAGAGCGGAGTGTACATGAATTTTGGACTTCTAGGCAGACCAATAATTCCAACCACAGATTTTTGATGTTACCAGCACACCAAACAGCAACTCCTGAACAAAGCTCATAATTTAAACTGCAATAATATGTGTTTAAATTCCTCCTTAGCCCCCTCTAACCTTATTCCACTTCAAACTCCCGTAACATTTTCAGGAAGATCTTATTGTTTGTTTAAAGAATGCTGCTCATTCTGGAGAATGCTACAGTTTACCTAGTAAACTGTAAGCTCTGTGGAGAAGGAAAACTGTTAGCTGCATAGTCACATCACATCTGTTTCAAGTCACTCAGCTGCATACAGTTTATGCAAAAAAAGCACTAGAAAGATTAGGAAAGATATGCAGAGGAGCGACAAAGGTAAGAATCTAGGATGGAACAAAAGCTGTTGCTTTAAGAGATTTTCAGAACTATGCCTTGCATCAAGTAAGGGCAATTGAGTGCTGAAATAAAGTTTTCCAGGAGGGAGTGTTAGGAAGCACTGGAAAAAAAAAGTTGAAGGAAACTGAAGTCTGAATCAAAAGATGCAACTTAGTTTCCATATAAAGAGGGCAAAGGAATTAAAATCTCCAGCGGAGAAGATGCAAAGTAGGTATTTCCACATCCACATGTAGCCTCATCTAAGCTGACCTACGCTCCCACACAAATTTAAGGAGGGACATCTGCTCCTGGAAACCCATAGCAAACATCCTTTCAAACTGCACACTCCAGTGCTTCACCATGAGACGACACGACCCAAAAGATGACATGACACGAGTACATGCTTCGTACTCATGAGCTCTGCATTTCTCCAGCAAACATTTCAACCCTTTACTTTCTATAAAAAATGTTTACATCTTGCTGAATGATTCTGCTGTGCTTGAACTCCTTGATAAGGAAGCTCTAAAGAGCTTGTTTGAAGTTGGCAGTTGTAAATAGGAGATTAAGTCAAGAGTTCTTTAACTCAGAGGCTCAAAGCAGTGAAGAGAACCTTAAAGCAGAGAAGAATGGACCAAAAAAGTCCTGCTCAGAATAGGTACTGAGAAACCTTAAAGACTCCTCTTTGAATTACTTCAAGAACTATTCTGATTCAACAGCCTAATTGGAAGTATAATGTGGAAGTTAGTTTTTATTCTATTATCTTTAGAAGCACAATCAGATATTTAATGTACCTAAGAATGTATGCAATTATGGAAAACTTAACACAATAAATAAGTTTGCTTGCTTCTCTTTAGTTATTTTTTGAGAAAATTCTAGAAATGCTTTATTGTAAAATCCCGTAAATCCAGTTGTTTTGGACTGTGACACGTGGTCTCTTCCTCCCAAAACAGCACAACACTCGTTTTCATAGCAGAAGTCAAATCTTTCTCCTAGCAAAGGATAATATTTCCACTGGTAAGTGTACCATCTGTACTGTGAAAAAAAAACAACCAAACAACTCAACGTTTCAGAATATACAGGAAGGTAGGGGAAATTTGGGCAGACTTTACTAATCCATACTCAAGAACAAGATGCATAAGACAGAGAATGTACTGACAACACGCATTTTCAACTGATGCATGTGCAAGCAGCAGTTTCACTTTACAAACCTGCAAATCCTGCACAAATCTTATGGGATAGCATTGTAAGTCATTCTGTGGCTTTAAGAGGCAAGCTGGTGATTTTCAAGATGACCTAGCTTGCCCCTCTAAAAAGAACGTTGCGATGTATAGTATATACTCATAGAAAATGCAATACCCTACAGCACAAGAATTTCTCATTAAAAAAACTGTAATATTCAACTGTGAAGCAGATTTCCAAACCCAAGAGTAGCATTTTGCTATAGTGAAATATAGAAAACAAACAGTACAACACCAAACTCCAATTTAATATTTTAAAATGTTCAATGATTTATAAGAGAACAAAGCAGATATGAACCTTAAGAATTATCTTCTGTTTGGTGCAAGAGTTTACTGAAAATTGCCACATCCTCTGTAGGATTTAGCATCCAAAACACCACCCCTTAATTCCTTACTTTTAAGCTCGATTTTGTCTACATGTTTTTTAAAAACATGTTCGGATTTTATTACTTGAAGTTTTAAAATTCTACAGAATGTATTATGTTTGATTGGTTTTTACCTCTGTACATTAAGGCTGCAAACACCAAGAAACAGTGAGATGATTTTCTTTAATGTGCCACATTTTATAATTGAATGGTCTTCTGGAGAACAGTAGAATAGCAATTAAATTAGACAAGACTCACATGCATTCATGTAAAAAGTCACTGCTGGGTTAGTTACGACTTTCTGTTTGTAATTATGAAACACAAGGGAAACTGGCCCGTACCACTTCAAAAACATATTTTAAATTGCATTTTAATCTTCACGTTACTGTACTTGTCTGAAAAAAGTGTATTACATAACCAAGGATTCATATTTTTCATTAAGCACTATATTTATACCTAACTATTTTTAAGATCTTTCTAAAGCAATTCAGAATACATTGCTTTATGTGAATACATATTAAAGAACTTCCCCATTTTTACCCACATATTCTGACTTCAATTATGCTCACTAGATGTCCCACATTTATCTGTAATTGCTGTATCCAGAAAAGCATTCCAGCACAAGACCAGCTTAAAGCAATCTGTTATCTGGCTCCTAAATTCGTAAGGTCACCTTAGTTTAATCAGTCTGAAAACTATTTATTATACTAGGAGACATAATAAGTTTATCAAGGACTAAAACACATTTTCTTGAACACTGCTAATCTGAAATAACAAAAGATGGAAGCAATAAGACTTCCACATTAAGGAAAGTACAGATTTTACAGCCACAGTTTGAACACTACTGAAGACATTCTCTTATGCCCTCCTGCCCCTAAATACACACACTGCAGTTTCCATTAATTTGAAAATCCACTGAATCTGATAGAAATTTAATACCTGCTTCATGTATGCATAGCACATGGTCTCTGCAACTCGCTTTCCTTCGTCATAGCAGGCTCTTGGACCTATTGGATTCACGTGGCCCCAGTAATCCTCATTTTGAGGGTGAACTTCAGGATCTATGGGGGAGAAGAAACACTTCAAATAATCTTCTGTCAAACAGATGATTATATATAGTTAATATTCTGGTAAATCACTGATGTTAAGACAGTTAATCAGCATATCTCTGAGCTATGTGGTTAGAACACACCAAATTTCAACATTATTCATCAAAAATATATTCACTAGAACCATGAAAGCAACAGTTATAGAAGATACAGGTCTCTAGTAAGATAACCAAGCACAGGTAAACAACAGCCCTCAAGAGCTTTGCAATAAGAGACTGAGAACAGAGGGTTTAAATTCAACTTTTTGAGGCAAAGACTAACTGTCTCAAGTGCATAGATAAGATTCTGATCTAACACAATTCCAAGAAAATATCACTGGTTACTCACACAGCACTTTTTTTACTGTATTTGGAAACAAATTAACTTCAAGTTTTATAAAGCAAAAGGAAACAATGAACAAGATGCATAAGCACTGCCTTTCAAAAAACAAAAGAAGAGAGGCATCACAATATACTCATTTTTCTCCTAATTCATCCCAAGCACTTTTTTATTAGTCACCTCCAGCCACATTCAAGCTAGACAATCCTCTTGTTAGACCTAATGCAATAGTCCTCAATTAGCAAAAAAATAACAAACAAAAAATGAGGCATGTGTGTGCCTGCCCAAAGGCTCCATACGAAACAACACAACCATATATTACATTTCCTCATGTTGCTATCTACCTGTTCTGTCCTATCCTTTTTAAATGGGTTTGAAGTATGCATGTATTACTATGGAACTCTCAAGTGTTACAGGCTCATTTGTTGAAAAACTTTGATAAAAGCAGTTTTTACGTGAATACAAAATCTTGTAGGAGTTTTACAGAAGTACCAGAAAGTGCTACAACCTGGCTGGTCTGCACAGTTTGTATCCTTTCTGACAGATGCAGCACTATGAAGCAACTGTGAACTCCCTACATAACACTGCCTTGAAAACTCCTGTGGAAACAGCCAACAAAAACGTTCTTTATATTTTGTCCTTTATTTTTCAGCAAAATAACTTCCCCTGGTTTAGAGCATGATCTAAGTGGATCCACTCCTGCTATGTTGGATTTACTGACACACTTTTGCTTCTTCATCCCATATTGCAAAATAAGAACTTGTTCAATTAGTCTTTAGGGCTGTTATTTCTTCTCTGGGGGGTCTGATCATTGACAATCAAAGGCAAGGGAAGGAGTGGAAATTCTGCATGTACTTGACTGTCATTTACTTGATTTCCCCTGACATTTCAGGGGATTCTCTTGCTTAAGTGTTTGCTTGAATCTTTTTGACTGAAATTGTGACCTACTGGAGGGTACCTGCTTTAGCAGAGAGCTGGACTCAATGATCTCTTGAGGTCCCTTGCAACCCCTGCAATTCTGTGATTCTATGAAAAGTGACCACCCTGAGGTATGCTCTTCATCCTTCACTTATTTTCCCTTGCAACTCTGCAATGCATTTTGTCACAGAGATTAGCAATTTTTCTTTGCTTGTTTGCTTTTTCAAAGTTCTAGATTCAAATAGCTTATAACGTTCACCAGGTACTTGTGCTTTTCTATCTCCGTTATCCTTGTAGCACTGCTATTATCCATATTAAGCAAGAGTTCACAAAAGCAGAAAGTTTCTGTTAGGCATATGGTCTGTTATACAGGGTGCAAGAAATCAAGGATATTTTACTGCATACAACTAGCAGTTCTATTTGTCATTCTCTCACTAGTTTACGTCTTAAACACAGTAAGAGGAAAGATGAGAGATATGGCACCACTGCATACACAATCACTTTTTTCATGGCTTGGCTTTGTGCTGTACTGAATACATGAAGGCTACTGCTGAATTTTAAGAAGATGATTCATAAGTACACTAGGAAGAGAAATACTACCGAAATGATCTATCCTCATGAGTCTGAATCTTAATAGGTGTTCAACATTCTAATTACCCCACAAGCCCCTTTGAAAAAGATTCGTAAAAATGAGACATAGGAAAGTTAACAAACAGCAGTCTGAACCTTCTTCCACCCTTCTGAGAAAACACTTAAAGCAATTACTGATTCATTTTAAATTGATTTTAAATGCATCTGAAGAAGTCAACAAATATCTATTGTTCATCTAAAGGCATATAAATACCCTCCAGCATTTACATCCCAAGAGCTCTAAACACTTATCCTTACCTCCATATACTTCTGATGTAGAGGCCAGCAGCAGCCGTGCTCCAACTCGTTTGGCTAACCCTAAATTTTGGGAAACAGTGAAAGAACATACTTGAGCAAGCACAAGAATCTTTCAGCAACATTAACTGCTTCAGCGTGACCCTGATTTGTACTATGTTTAAAGCAAATCAATTTCTCTTTACTAGATCAATCTAGCTGTAAGTCACATCTGTAGCTCCTAATCCCAAGCTAGAAGACTTGAGAAACAGAAGAACATCTATATGTGTGGTATATTCAGTTATGGGACTTAAAGTAAACTAAGACCCAAGAACTTAATATATTACACCCAAGTAAAAGTTGAAGACAGCATAAATAATTACAGATACTCAGTGAGAATCTTAAAACAACACACTGTATCATAAACTAACAAAACAGAAAGCTTGGTTACATAAACACACTTATACAGAATAACATGTTATAGGACAAAAACATTTTCTTCCTCTTATTTGTAGTTACTGCCCTGTTAAACAGTCTGAATGATTGTATCCAACTCCTAAGATTACTCTGCTCTCCATTCCAATGACTTCATGGGCTACAAGTTAACATGGCCACTCAAAGAAATCACTCATCTATGCTGTACAAATGTCTGATATCACATTGCATTTAAGTCACATAATTCTCTCAACTGAGTTCACTAGCATACCAAATGAGAGACAGAGCAGAGTCCAGAAGGTTATTTTTCCTCACTCTCAGTAAGGATCACTGACAGCCAGTACAAGTGGTAGCATATGCCAAATGGATTAAAGATGAGAAGAAAAAGTAGTAAAGGCTTAAGGCCTTCTTTTATACAGGCTCATTCCCAGCCCCAAAACCAACAAAAAAAGCTGAAAATTTTGCCCTGTAATTATCTTGTATGAAGCTAGACAGTAAATGTCCTTTCAGCACTTTTGCCAGCCAAGGCACACACAAGACAGATCAGTGCCCTTGATATCCAGGGTTTAAATCGCTAGTGTGGTTTCCTATTGTTCAGTGCTTGCTGCAGTAGAAAGAACCAGTCACTCATGGACCATGTGTAAATGTTCACTGTCATCAAGGTGGAAAGTGTAGTCACTGGCACAATTTTACTAAAAGAATCCCAGGCTCTTAGCTGATCCTGTGATTTCTGTAATTACTGCATACATATTACTCCATAGCTGAGCTACAGGCATGGAAATTCTGTAGCTTTGCTAGCCCAGCTGAGCTTCCATGTTGCCAGAGCTTACCTACAGATATATTTAAGGAAAACCTACAACAATTTTTTAAGAGAGAAAAAAAAAATAATTTTCTATAAGAAGCAACTTTAGTGCTCCTGACTCACATGCTCTGTCCTCTTCCCAATGTACTCTGACCAGATCATATTACAGTGTAACATTGTTAAGTAAGAAGAAAAGATTTCTACTTACCCAGCATATTTAATGTCCCAATTGTGTTGGTCTTCAATGTTTTTATAGGATTATACATGTAATTTGGAGGTGAAGCAGGAGATGCTAGATGATAGATCTGGTCCACTACAGAAAGCCAGGGAAGGGAGGAAAGGAAATGTTAATATTTTTCTATGTGATATATTATAAGAGAAAGTGTAAGAGTTGAAAAAAAAAAAAGTACTCTTTCTGCATTTCCTAATACTGGAGTTCAAATGCTACATATTATGCATTTGCAAACCTGCTGTCCACCACCACAAGATGCAATTTTCAGTAAAACAAAAGTACATCAACATCATACATCAGCAATGTTGATTTGGAAATCTGTCTGCATGTTGAGATTTCTTAAAATAACACCATTCTCAATAGATAGTCCACACCTTCACGTTATGAAATATATTTTACCACCACATTATATATTATTTACAATTAATGAAGGGATATTGATGTATAATAGTAAGATAGCTTTTATATTTGCAAGAAATTGTCCAGGTAATTAATGCTAGTCCCAGTCTTAACCAATTTACATTGCTGTATTTCTGTCACTGAAGTGTGCAGAAACCCAAAGATTCAAACTACTGACAAGAAATATACATTCCACACAACAGCAAAAATAGAGCCTAGTGTAACTAAGCTAAACTGTTATACCACGTGTAATGACCAAATATTAGTTCAAATCCAGTAGTCATGCTTATTCATTTATTTTCAGATCATCCATATGAAATAAGAATGCAATGTTTGATATTACCAGAGGATGTGGAAATGGCAGGTCTGAAAGTTAGTTATGGTAAAAACAGTATAATAAAAGCTGGATTATTTCTCAGAAGCAAGATCCAATACTCAACAACCCCAACCAGCAAGTCCTTCCTAAAATAACTGCAAATATAGAAGTGTCTTTCTCTCTTCCATTAACATGAATCAGTGTCTACAGCCCTTAATAACTAGAATAGAAATGACCAGTTGTCTACAAAATGTCAAAGCAGCCTAGAAAGTTGAAGGAATAAAATTCTGGCAAGTATAGTCACAATGGTGAGGGCTTATTCTCACATTAAAAAGTGGAGAGAAATACAATTTCCTATAGCAGACTTCTCTGCTATTTACGCTCTTCTCAGCAGAATGTTATTTTCATTCACTAACCACTCCAGTGCGGTATCAAGAGAGCTTTTCACAGCATACAACCTACAATAGCAAAAAGAACTGTATCCAAAATGGTCTAATGCAGCAAGTGCAGGGGGCTAAATCTTCATTCAAATCCACAATGGTAACGCCTCTGACATTGAGGATGCTGCCCATTCCTGAACACAAACAAAATAAATAAATGCCTGAAGTCATCCCTCTGTACGTTATCATCCCTCTCCCTGCAGCACAGTACAATCAGGATACCAAAGAAAAGGCATAGATTGAAAGCTTATGAAAGGAGCAGTTGGAGAAGCTGTTTACTGGTGCCCTCAGCATGCACATTGCTGCCCACAAGGTCTCTCAGAAAGGAAACCAAGTGACGAGTCACCAGCTGCCACCAGACTTCAACTGTCATCCTAATTTTACACCATTTCTCTCCACTTAGTCTTTCACAACCTACTTTACAACCTAAGCCTACTTTTCAACAGGCTTTAGTGAAACATTTGCAAAGTGAAAACATTACTTCAAAAGCATTGAGGAGTAAATTACTGTCTAGATGTATGCTGTCAAAGGAGAAGTGAACACTTTCTTGTCTCTCTACCTCTATCTATAATCTTTTTGCAGATTTTTTTTTAATACAGGGTGAATTTTCCATGTGCTGCCATTCTTAAAGGAACAGGTCCCATAAAGGCTTGAGGCTATTCAGATGCACAGTTCCAAAACCTACCTTGCATGCATCCCTGGGAGCATCAGCAAACTAGATGTTTGTCCACAATAACAGCTGATAACCAGATCTCAGTCATGAAGACAGACACTAATAGCTTTAAAATGCTCTGTTCATGGTATGACTATCATCTCATAACCCCAGTTTGAAATTGGCTGCCCTGCTCCATTTATGTGTGACAATATTTCACAGCAGAAACACAGACCATAGTGGATTAGATAACCTGTCAAAAATACATTTCACAAGTTTATAAAACATTTTCTGCCTACATAGTCAACACTAGCGGAAACCCGGCTATACACCACGATAGCACTCATTTTTAAGTCACTACTAAGTACATTATTTTTCCCTTCATACATTTAATCCAAAATTTCATTTGGTAGTTTTAAAAGCAATTCCACTGCCGTGAAGTGAGACAGGTCACAGTAATGCCAGCTCAAACATTCATTCCCTTTTGTTCTCCAAATAGCATCTATTAAACTTCGCACTGAAGTTTAAGGGAACATAAGCCACAGGGCTCTCGAGTAAACATTTTCTGGAGGTTGTAATGTTAAAGAATGTAAAGAATGAAAGGTAGGATGTCAAACAAAGGTGAATTTCTATACTTTTATTTTTCTTTTTCCAGACAACACAGAAAATAAGAGATTCTTTTCTTTATACCTCACCCTTTATAAAAGAAAATTATCTTGATGGACTAGAAAAACCCACATTTATTAGTGGTGTAAACCTTGACATAAAAAAAAAAAAAAATCCCAGGTAAATAAAGAACATAAAATTCAAGTACAATAAAAAGAAGTTCACAAAATTGTTTTTTCAAGTTTTCTGACTATTTTCTGCCCTTCAAGTACTTTCATTCTATTATGAAGTTCAGTATCTTTGCTTTTCTCCTTGAAAATGCCCAAATGAAAGCCAAGTGTCCCTGTGCAGTTTCTGCTGATATCTTCCCTAAATGCTACAGCAACAGAAATTCTACTGCATAAAGTCACTCAGCACTGCCGTTAACAGCTGCAGGGCTAAGAAATAAAACTTGTATTTTGCCAATTTATCACAGTCTCTGGACAATTCAGATCACGATAATGACTCACATAAGGTAGATTGTATGTATGCCTCACTATGAAGCCAAAAAAATTCATCAAGAAATTCAGTGAAAGCTACACAACCCTGAGACTACACTCACTTTCCATATCAAAAGCACAAACACCGTTATTCCTAGATCAGAAATGATGCCTCCTTCCAAAATAAAGTCCCAATTACTCTCTCGAATTTAAGTGTTAAATATCCTTAAATTATCTTGTTCAGAGTATAAATTGGAATTCTTTAGATACAAACCTTTTTTCAAGACCTCCCCATCACAATTTCAATTTTCAAATGGAAAGGACTAACAGGGACTAAAATAAGAGTTATGGATCCATGACAGAAGGATAAAGCAAGTTCTTAATTTGTTATAAATTACTCTCTTTGTTATAAATGTCCTCCCCTCTCCATCTTTTTTTACCCCCTCTTTTCGTTCCTGGACACCAAACTCTTCATTGTTTTTTCAGACTTTAACAAAACTTTAGCATATTACCATACTACATATTTTATTGTGTTCTTAATATTTAGTCAATTTTGTTACTTAGTCAAATCACTTCACATTTATGTTGTTGGTAAGAAAAGAAATTCAATAACTTGCTGTCATCAGACAATAGAGAATTTGTGTCTTAATTCCACAGAACATGGGACGCATAGTAAAAGGATCTCAGAGTTCCCATTTTTTCTGTACCTAGTAACTGGAAATAAGTGATAATTCTCTGAAAAGCTCTCAAGTGTCAGTTAGAAAAAAGTAATGGAGGAGAGATTAGGAAAGCTGACAAACCAATGTAGCTGTGGTATAAGCTACTACCACCTGGAGCCAATTAATAAGATCTTAGTCCTATTATCCTGTCAGTGACAACACAAGTTTGAAGTAAAATAACACACAGTAACTGAACCAATGCATTTTCAGAACAGAGGAGGAACACATTTGCAAAACTGTTTCAGCAGTGTTGTCAGGAATTCATCACAAGCAATAGTACAGGAGATGAAATTGCTAAAGATTTTTTCCGTGAAATGTGGCCCATAAGAGTGCAGCTTGAGTAATAATTAAAAATAAAAAATACAGCCTCAGATTCACTGTTTGGTTAAAGTTAAACTACACTGCTACAGAAGTCTAAGGAATAGAGCAAAGTCACCAGGACTCCAGCATTATTAGAGTAACTTCTTCACTACTTCTTCATTATACGCTGATGTATTCCTAATGTCTATATATGCATATTTTTAAAATACAGCTGTCTTACAAACTGCCATAATAGTCAAATGCTTAATGATAGTTTAGACATTCAGTTGCTCCTACATCTTTGAAGTGAAACATTTTTTGCTCTGTTGTTGTTGGAACTCAGTGATGACACGTTCCTAATCTATAGACAGTGCAATGGTCACGCCTAAACCAGGCACACAGTTTTCCATAGAAAAAAGGAACAGTAAAGTAACTCAGAAAATCGAGTTGACTTGCTCTATGATAGAGCTTACGTTTCGATGCAGGAGGTATCCAATCCTCAGTACCAACACCCGTGATTTAAGCTTCCCAGTCCATGACAAATCGAGATCCAGTTTACATGTATGCACACATGGATATGAAACAACAGATGGGACAGACTGATCTTTTGTTAACCTGTCACATGAAGGAAATTTTAAACACTTCCTTCTCCCACTCATTCAGAAATGATGAACATTCTAATAAAAAGGAACTGATTTGAAAGACAAGAGTTATTAAGCTCTCACCCCATACTACTCATAGAAATAAGAACAACAAACAAAGTATACAGGTAATAAATCAATTCAGAAGTCAGTACATAAACTTCATAACATGCTTATCAACATAAAGCACAGCAAAGTGCAGGTAAGGCAGAGGCTACTCACCTTCAATGTACAGGGGCTCAACGACGTCATGATTTATCAGTTCGAAGTTCTCATGACCAATCCAGTGCTCCACATTTCTTTTCCTGCCCGTAAAGAAGTTGTCCACAACTGTAACCTCATGGCCATCCATCATTAGTTTGTCAGTAAGATGAGAACCCACAAACCCTGCTCCTCCAGTTATCTGCGTTAGGACAGTTGGTATAAATTTCTTTTTCTTTTTACAGAAACACCAGACAAAGTCTACAAGCATGAAAACAGAAAAACAGTAGCTTTCAGACCCTTGCTTACCCCAGGGGAAACAACTCCATTTCCATGTACAAATTTTTCACCCTACATTTAAGGGTATGTAAAATTTTGAGACATATGCTTCATCACTTTCAACCTAAAAGTTCCACTAACTATTCAAGTCAACAAAAATTCTTTAAGATTAGATTATTTTCCTTTCTTTTTTTCCTACAAATTGGATTGTGCCCTTTTATGACATAGCAAGACTTAAAAAAGACCCAAAAAGAGGAATTCCCTGCAATCTCCATTCCTGAGAAAAAAAAAAGATGACAAAAGCACGTTATTTTTGTGTAATACCAGAAATAACAAATCCAGCTTCTGTCTGGATTAAATGGAAAACACGTTTCGTGTCCTAAGTACTAGGAATGATTTCACATCACAGACATGAAAGGCTTCTCATCTGAAATAGCTGTTAAAATCATCCTATCATTCTGTTTTCAGCCTCTCACTTCATTAGCTCTAACAAGCAGAAGGAAAACATTTAAAATCTGCTCTTCTTCCACGGTGGAGGGAAAAGGAATCAAGGAAGCAATCTGATTTTCCCCTCTATGTACTTAATTTTATAAGAGTAAACGACACTGAAAAAAATATCACTAATACAGTGTTCAAGCAGTCAACATAACAAGTGGTTGTACTGCCAGTTGTGTGACACATCCAAGCGGACAAATATGGAAGGAATCTTCCCCTGCCTTTTCAAGAACACAGATGACAAACACTCTGAAAGAATGAAGGTAAAAGGCCAGTGTGGCATCAAGCTGCACTACATGACTGCATGATCAAATTCATATTTTGGAAAAGATATTCAGCCTCTGATCTTCCATTCTTCAACTAACCAAACATAAGGACACGGTGCAGCTGTCAAACAGCAATCTAACACATGGGGGCAGTGCCAAGATGACCAAGCACTGTGTGTAGAATGATGAAGATGTACAAAGTTCTTTCACTTTGCATTAATCAAAGCCTAAACATTTATCCTGCTCCCTCCCTCATGAAAAAAAAAAAAAAAAACAACTAACAGATGAGCACAATTTTTCTGATTTTAAAATCAGGAAAGAAACAAAGCTAACAAACTAAAAAGGAAAAAAAAAAAAAAGATTGGCTTCATTCTCCAAAATACAGCTTTCTAGTTGTTGTTTTCCCATGTTTTTCGTAATAAAAATTCAAAGCTATCTGTGCCAAAGGCATTGTAAGTACCAAGTTGATAAAGAAACCATTTAGCTGGTCTACTTGGTATTCTTTTGAATCTGTCAGTGCTTCCCTGCACACAATTTGGCTACATGACTCAGTTCCTTGACAAACGTGACAAAGAAAGAGGATTTAGGAGTAGCCCTTTTTAAAAGAAAGCAATGATCTTGGGGCTTCCACTATCCCTTAACAGATAGGAGGAAAGAACTGGTTTCTAGCAGAATGCTAAGAGTAAGGAAAGAAGAGCAATAACTGAGGGAGAACAGCTTTTTGCCAGGTAACTCCACCTACCAAAGGAAAACAAATGCATACAAAATCTAGTGCTATAAGTTTATATTGAGTTGGAATTCCATAACTGGCACTCTTGTTGCATGTTCCAAGGTGTTAGCTTTTTTGTGCTGATCAGGAACAAAATTTCCCGTAGAAGATAAGAATCTATCAGAAATCAAAAGAAGCATGATTAGCATGTCAAGGGAGGTGATCATGCCCTTCTACTGCATGATGGTAAAAGCTCACGTGGAGTCCTCAGAACAGGAGATATGGACCTGTTGAAGCACATCCAGACAAGGGCCACAAAAAAAACGTTTCAAGGGATGTAACACCTCTCCTATAAGGAGGCTAAGAGAGCTGGAGCTGTTCAGCCTGGAGAAGAGAAGGCTCTGGGAACACCTTACAGCAGCTTTTCAGTATTTAAAGGGAAGATATAGGAAAGAAGGGGACAGACTTTAGCAGAGTCTGTTGCAACAGGACAAGGGAAAATTGTCTCAAACTTAAAAAGAGGAGATTTAAGTTGGATATAAGGAAAAAGTATTTCACAGTGAGGGTGGTGAGGTGACGGAACAGGTAGCCTGGAAAGGTGGAGGATGCCCTATCCTAGGAGACATTCAAGGCCAGGCTGGACCAGGTTCTGAGCAACCTGATCTAGCTGTGGATGCCCTTGTTCATTGCAAGGGAGTTGGAAGGTGCCCTTAAAGATTGTCCAGTCCAACTCTAATCCTTAGAGCTGGATTAAATTCCTTCAATCAAGGACCATGAAAATTCCCTGCCACTACTACTTCCAGGTTTCCAGAGAAGACAAACTCAATGACTGCAATCTATGTTCAGTGCAGTAAAACATCTGAAGCTATCTTCCTTCCCATCTCCTAACCAAAGCAAGCACTGCTTACAGCATCCTTTCACATTATACACAAGCAAAAGGGAAAAAAGGAATGAAAAAAAGCACAAGCCAATTTTCTTAGGAAAGAAATTCCAAGTACTTGAACTCTACTTTTATTATAGACCTGTATTCATTTTATTAACATATAATTTACATAGGTATTAGATAATGAACTTCCTGGAAAAGGAGCTGAATTTCCCCTGGAAAAGTAAAAAATTGTATAAATTACTTATTGTTACTTGAGGCTATATTAAAAAAGAAATTTTTTTCACTGGAACTCTGTATAACCTTCCTGTAATCACTTAGAAAAGCAAGGTTAATACACTTCATTTCTAAATATGACTTCCTGCAAATCACAATTATATATTAATCTCCAAAATCATATACTGTACATGAATCATTTCCATATCAGAACTGAAGCAGCATTAGCACCTGAGGCTTAAAAAGACTTTCTTTACTAAGACCTCATTAAAAAGTATGTACTTCATTATTTAATAGTGCCAATATGCCTTGTAACTTCAGCATCTACTGAAAAGTACAAATATTACTAAATTTCCTGTAATAGAGGCACTTAAATACTTGTCTATTTACTCGACAGATCCATTTCTGTTGTCTGCAGTCAAATTCAAAACATCTCACATCCCACTTGGAAATTCCATCATATTACTTTGTGCTTCTACTGGTCTAAAATAGTGGATTTAGAATGAAAAAACAAACAAACAAAAAACCCCAATACATAACAGATTGAGATTGCATCAGCCCTTTCATCAATAATATTACATAATTCCCTCTCTTGTATAAGATGCCTGTGGCCTGGTCACGTCAGATAACTGAACATGCTAGACAAAACACCACAGAATGAAGTTTAATGGACAGTAGCTCTTCTGAATCAAAGAGACAGAATATCTCATTTTTGCTGAGATACCAACCCTACCAGAAATTATGTGCCAATAGATACAGTATAAGCAAAGGACTGCTAGAATTGTTTTCTGATCATGCCAGTATTGCGAATATTTCCAGGTCACAGCTGAAGACTGTCATTAAAGAAAAATCAGAATTTAGAATGGTATAGGGAAATCAGCAAAATATGCAGTAAGTCATCTACCAAGCTTCAATTGGCTTGCCCATTCTTGTTGTTTACTCCTGACAAAATTCAAAGTCTAACACAAGATCTCTACATGCTGACTTTTAACTGCTCAGAAGAACATTTTTACTACATGATAACAGCAACGTTCTAAATAAAACTGCCCACCTGAGCAGAAGGCTTGCAGTTCACTTTGAAGTAGTTTCCAAATGCAATAGAGAAGAAATGATTATATCTCGTGACTGTGACTATGACTCACTCACATTTCTGACCAGCTTTCCCTATAGTAATTTAATACCTACAAAATGCAGACACCAAAAACTCATCCATCTCCAGATCAGCAGAAACGCTCTCATCACAACACCTCCCATCTCCACCCAGTGCCTTCAAGTGGTAGAGTTTAAAGCTGTGTATAAAGACCTCCATAACCTTTTATCAGCATGCAATGATACTTCTCCTGTGAACACCTCCAAACCAGAGCCCAAGTCTAATAACCATATGCTCTGTTTGAGCACATCAGAGTGGGGAAGCATTAGCCCCAATTCTGTGCAGCACATACGATAGATAACAAAGTTAACTTATTTTACCCCTGTTCATAGCTTTAATCGATCATGTAAGACTGATTACATTCCACTGTATTCTTATTTCCCAAGCACAACCCCTGAGTAAATACAAACTTACCAGGATTCTTTTACGGTCCTTTTCTGATAAAAATTTCACTGGGGGGTATTTCTGGGTAAAACTACAGAACATTTCAAAACAAAGAAGAAAAAATACGTAAGTTAGAGCTTTGCTTTTTCTTTCACACAGTTGCCTCTGAAACAGGACACACTATACTAACAACCCCCAGTTTTTCAAGCTCTAAGGATGTTTACTGCTTTCTTCAAAAGGATCTAGACCAACATGTGAAATTACCTATACTTTGTCAAAACACAGAAAACTAAAATCTGACCTGCAAGAAGCACGCAAAGCTTTTGTTTAACTGATTTTCTAGTATGAGTCACTTTGCTTCTAACTGTTGAAAGCAGAACTGAAGCCAGGCCTGACATCACAAGAGAACAGAACAGCAAAATGTGAGCAACAGATTTTAGTTTATGTTTATGTTTTAAAAAGCAAGCACCTTGTTAAAAAAAAATCTGTGGAAAAAAAGAAGAAAATTCTGTTAACACATTGACCTCAAACAACTACTTCTACAATTTCAACATAATCAGCATTATGCTTTCAATCAGAACACTGAAGAAACTCTCTTTACAATCCTTCAACTTAAAAAAACAATAACAAAAAACAAACAAAAATAAAACCCAACACCTCAAAATCTTATTCAGTCTGAAAGCTAATCTTAAATTTCTTCTCAAAAACTGGCTGGATTGTCATTATTTTGATGGTCTGCAAACCAATTTCACTTTAATCTTTTTGTGCTTTCTTTTTTCAAGGGAATTCAATCTAAACTAAAATATCCTAAAAATAAAATTGTAAGATTTGTATTTTTTAGGGCTCTCAATTTCAAAATTGATGCTCAGAACCTCAAACGCTTGTATGATTGTAGAATTAAGGAACTTTTTTCTTCCTTACACACTGGCTGGCACTCTGCATATGACAAACTTCTTCTTTCATATCTTCATTTGAAGATGTGAATTATTATTTTATTTTTAAGGTAAGTTGCATTTTAGTCCTGGAAATATTTCAATAGTTAAAAGTCATTCTTCATTAAATACAAGACTGACCAGAAATGAAACTATGGTTACTCTTCTCCTGCAGGCAGTCCACATGCTAGAGATGCAATTGGATTATAGCAAGGAAACAGCATTTGTGTCAAGAATTCACAGTGAGATTACATTTTCTTTCCCACATAAAATGACTGACAGAACTGACTCTACAGCTCTGATCATGAAGCATCTCATCTACTTATATCCTGCAGTACTGGCCCAACAGGAATTTTTCAGAGACAAAGCATACATTTCTGTATGTATTAAAATTTTTTTACCCCAGTTTGCAGTTTCAGAGATAGGGGAAATACAGCAGCAGAATCTTCAAACATCACCTGTACAGGAAGACTGAAATAAGAAGCTACCAACACCTGCCTTGTATTGCTACAGGAGTTTGTAAGAGTAACCTTAATTCACTGATTTGAGATAAAGCCATGAGAAATAGCAGTGCACAAGCACAATGCAGACACGTAAAATGGTGTCTCACATTCTTGTGAGAGAAGAGCAAATCTACTGATAAAAAGAGATAAAGATACATTGAAATTTTGTGAAGTTAGTTTTTAAAAAGCATTAATTAACTTGATATCAAAATCAGTCTCCTTCATTTTAAGGTCAGGTTACATTAACCTGGCATGAAGTGACACTGCTGCCAAAGGGATTTCCCAACCCTTCTAGCACCTTTTACTAGGCCAGCAATGGCTCAGGGGCAGCCTGCAGGACTCCAGAGCTAACTGAGCAGAACACTCATCTTTTGGCAAAAACTCAGGCTTATCTAGACCTAATGCTTTGATGAATACACTAGCCTAGTAATGCTTTCTGCTGCGCAAATTATTAATAGAAACATTCCAGCTTTAGCTTGTTAAACAGCCCTCTGTCATGACACTAGCTAGCATAAAGGAAGTCTTGACTTTCCTTCTTCCCAAAAGCAAGAAGGTGGCTTGCTTACAGGTTTTAGTCAGCTAATAAGGTAAAACAAAGAAGCAAGACAAACAACCAAATAACCAGTGACATTACAGAGTAAATTTCACAAGCAGGATCAGCCCTCAGGCTGATGAGTGAGTAGTTACATACTGTCACTTTATACAATTGCAACATTTAAAAATAATTAGCAGTAACATCTTATAGGCAGTTGAGCCAGCAGAAGTAAGCAGCTGCACTGTTTAAAGAAAAAAACCTAGAACAGTAAGAGCCTCAGTTTTGATCTGAACCCCAGCAGCCCAGAAGGCAATGTTTTATGAAAATGGAATTACATTTTCAGTTCTTAAAGACGTAAAATATATTTTGATTCTTTCTGCTCATTGCTAGACATTTGTAGCAGGAGACATTAATGCACTGTTCGTGCTACTTAAAATGGAATGAGCTTCCTGAAGGCTCCTGAGAGGTTCCAACTTATCGGTTACAGCTAACAACTCACTGCTCATTTGGAAAAAGATCAGATACTCCTATACCACAATGGCAGAAGGAAATATCTGAAACTGAAGATATACTGGCTACCAGTTAAGGTTAAACAAGTCAATTAAACTGACAGAGTACATGAAAAATTTAACCTGAATTCATTTCTTCATAATTTCACTATTATGACTGGCACACTAGCATCACATGCAACTACAGATGACTCAGTATAATCTGCTTCAGCTGGCCAGTAAATTGCCTACTTTTACCTGTGAACTCTATGCTTACAATGAGATGAGTAATGAGTTCCTTTGGCTTTTGTTGTTTTCTGTTTGTTTGCTAGTTATCCTGCAGATGTAGCAGGGAGGAGGGTCAACTACTCCTATCAAGACAAACCTCCAAACACTGTGGGTGTCAAGCTCACCTCTGACTAAGAGCAATGTCATTCTGCCTCTTCACCACAGGAATGGCACATGACCATCAGTATGCCATATGAAACTGTCCAGGTTTACTGAAACAACTGCTGCATCTTACCTGAACCATGGTAAACCATCACTAAGTACGTGAAACATAGAGCTTTTTGTAGTTGAAACCAGTACAGTTCAGCATATATCTGTACTGAACTTAGAAAACCATGGTAGCTGTTCACCAGCAGTTCTAAAACCTGCAAACTCCTCCACAGGATTTGTACTTCACAAGAATTCAGCCCTCACTTCAATGACATTCAGTCAGCTTGATTATCTTCAGCATTAATGTCCTTTGCCAACCAAGGGCCCATCCTTACGTAAGTATGATAAAAACTGAAAGGTATTGAAGACATACACAAAACATGAATTTCAAGCCTACAAGCTACAAAATTGACTGCTACAAAGCAGAAGCTGTGCTTTTTAACTGAATCTGAAACTTACAAAAGATTACATACCTTTTCTCTAGATCTTTGATTTTCTCCCTTAGAGGTGCAACAGCCTAAAATAAATTAGTAATATTTAAACTTTGAAGAACAAACAAGATTCATACCTCAAAACATTCAGATAGAGTTACTATGGAGCAAAAATCATGGCAAACAGTTTAATGAAAAGCTTCAGTGCTCTTCATCCAGACACTCCTAGAAACTTGTACCTTTAACTATTCTTTATGTTAAAAATCCTTAAATTATTTTCAACATAAAAAAAAAAACAAAAAAAAAACAACCATCTGATAGCATGAAATCCCTTAGCACAGCACTGAGAACAAAGCATATACAGAGGTAAGGGAGTTGCTCAAGAGCATCCAAGGCTATAAGTACCACAGTCTTGGTGATAAGAACAGCTAACATTTTGATTCCCACTTGACTTAAATGGAAATAAACACAGAAACAGAAGCATTAGCTGCAGAGCAAAAGCTGTAACTCTCAGAACATGTGAAACTGAAGAAAGACCACACTGAAAAAAAAAAAAAAACCAAGATGTAAAACATTTCCAGGGTTTCTAAAAATATTAATAAAAGGAAAGTTGCTAGAAAAATATAGCTCACTTACTAATGCTTCTGTTTGCATTTTCACTACATTGAATGAAAATCATGCAGGTCAGCATCTATGTCATGTTCTTTATTACAAGACCTGAATTTCTAACAGCACTGACAAGTTTCAAAAACAGATTTACCATTTATAGTCATATGTAAATGGAAAGCTATCAGAAGGTTAATAATTGAAAAGGTATTAAACATTAATACATAATCAACACCTATTCATTTGTTTTCTATAAATTCTGACAGTTAAAGCCAAATAACTGAAAATTCAGGAATGAACTGAAATAAGCTGCACACTCATATTCAGAGGAAATACAGTATTGTTATTTATTCTTCAAGCATCTAGCTCTGAGGAACAGCAAAATCCCAAAGAAGTAATACTTATTCATATAGTTTAAAGTACTAAACAACTAAAACTCTAAAAGCAATGTTCAGAGCTGCCTGACTTCTCAGAGAAGCAACCCTGATCTACCCACATTTCAATTATTTAATCATTCTTAAACAACTGGGATTTTCAGAATGCTTGTTTCAACGTAAAACGTTTCCAGTAAAAAAAGAAAAAAGAAAAAGAAGAAGACTTGACCTAAGAACAGACTTCTTCCTGATTTTAAGCAGCTGCAGTAAGCTCTTTGCTGTATCTACAGGAACTGCAGGAACCCAAGACACTACACAAATCATAGTAAATGAACATAATGTCACACAAGCACACATGAAAGTAGTGGAAGTACTCATCTCAGAGACATTGATGTCTGTTATTTTATTGTCATTTTATAGGAAGTCTACAAGCATCTGGATAAAGGAGTATTTGTAAACGTTCACAGTATTTCACAATAAACTGAGTTTGAAACTAAAATTCAGAGGTGCTGGTAAAGAATTTCTGAACCACCAGCACGTTCAATACTTGTATCTACTCAGGAAATTGTCAACACTTGTCCTTAAGGCATTATTAGTGCAAACTAGTCTCAGTTACCAACAGAGCTACATTTTTTCATAAGTCGACAACAAAGCAAAACACATTTGTGAGTTTACAAATATCTACTGAAGCTTAGGTGTATTTAACACTTCGGAAGGATGACAGAGGTTTCAAAGAATCTGCATATGTCCAATAGTCAATAACTAAAGTCAGTTCTCAAAGGGATCTACAAAGCCACAGCAGCAAATGAGACCACCTCTACTGCTACAGACACAGAAATGCTTAGATGAAAAAAGAGGTAAAAAAAGAAAGCTAAGAGTCAGAGACACACATTAGTAACTCTACTACAAAGAACAGTTCAAATACTGTTACGTACAAATGTAATGCTTTGAACAGTTTTAGTGGAACACAGAATAATTAGCTAAATAACCACTTTCAATGTGAAATGAGCAAAATCAATCCTTCAAAACAGAACAAATGCTTATTAGAAAACTAACCTCCTCTATTTTACTTTCTACCTTCTGATCCCCGTTTTCTTGAAGAGACCTGTTGGCAAGAAAAGAAAAAAACGTAATTTATTCCCAAGCAATGCTTGCTCCACTGCACCTACATCATACTTTCCCTGTTGAAACAGTAGCTTTACAGCATCCTAAACAGTATTTAATAGACATACTAAGAGAAAATGAAAGTGGTGGCCCAATTCCCACTGAAAAAAGCTACAGCCTTGTCACAAAGTTTGGCAAAAACTGAACCACACCCTCAGGAAAAAAATAATAAAATTAAAGATGACAGATTCACTTCACAGACAAAATCTATTAAACTATAAAAAAATGCCTTTTCACTGTACAGAGACAGTCAGTAGAAATATTTTTAAGTGCAGTTTCAGTATGTGAATGTTTAAGATAACCATTTGTTGGTCCACATTTACTGTATGCTAACAAAATATTTTCTTTTATTGCCACAACTGTAAATTTAATTGAAAAAAAAACAAAACCAACAACAACAACAGCATATGTGCCTAGCTTTGAATTCAAACTTCCAAGGAAAAAAAACAATACTGAAAGTAATTTTAAGTGATCATCTGATGGGCAAATGACTATTCAAATATGGTACTTCTCTGAAATTATGCCAGGCTTGTACACTGAAGAATGAAAGATGTCATGGTAACTTGTAAAAACACAGGACTGCCTAGCAGTTGGATTCCTGCATAAATCTGTGTGGACTTGTTTAGCATGCAGTTGTGTAAAATAACTTAATTAGTTCTGTTCATTCGTAAGTGAATTTACATAAATGCATTACATTTTAATATTTTACCTCTTGAATCTAGTTATATGATTTTCCTTAAGTTTGCATAATTATTTTTCCTCCCCCTCCCCCAAACTAAACCTTCTGAAAAGGGAATTATTTAATCAAGCCTTACAGTAGTAATTTTTCACATACTAGAGGATTCATTGGTATCCAACATAAAATGGAGTTCTTTCAAATAAAACAGAGCTCCTTTACTTGGGACCTGCAGTCATTACACCTAAGGAAACAGAAGGCCCTTTGTTAAGCAGATATACTTATGCTACACCATTCAAAGCCACAGCAATGATTGCCTTCATACCCTTCTGTAAAACTCCCAACACTAAAGCCCGTTGGTGATGTTACTGAGGCAAAAATCTCATTGAGTAGATTCATTTTGTCATATCAGAGTGCAGTACATTTCACAGCTGCAACTCATGGACTCTGAATCACCTTCTCACAATGAAATGTATTTTTTTATAGTAGTACTTAGTAAAAACACTCCAGTTAACACAGTAAGAATTTATTATGAGGAAGCATTATTAAGAAATGTGTGTGAATGCTTCAAATGTTTTCCTAACAGGAGAACAGTCCTCACAGAAACAACTCTGCTATTTATTTGAAAACACTGGAGCGCTGAAAGCCAGCACTCTACCATTTAGTTTCTAATGAGCATTTCCTCCTAACAATGTTATTGATTGAGTACATTCAGAAATAGTTTTCCCGCAACAGCTCCATAAGGCTCTCCTCAGATGAAAGGGCTGACGCAGACAACTTTTAAGGAGAGCCTGTCAAGCAATCAACATGCTGGATTCTACAAGCAGGGCTCTGCAGAGGGATCTGGACAGGCTGGATCAATGGGCTGAATCCTGAGGTTCAACATGACCAAGTGCCAGGCCCTGCATTGTGGCTACAACAACCCTATGCAGCACTACAGGCTTGGGGCAGAGTGGCTGGAAGACTGTGCAGAGGAAACAGACCTGAGGCTATTAGGCAATGCTCAGCTGAACATGAGCCAGCAGTGTGCTCAGGTGGCCAAGAAGGCCAATGGTATCCTGGCTTGTATCTGAAATCATGTCACCAGCAGCCTCTCACTGCAAGAAAGACATGGAGGCACTAGACTGTGTCCAGGGAAGGGCAATGAAGCTGGTGAGCATTATGGAGAACAGGCCTTATGAGGAACAACTGAGGTAAATGGGATTGTTCAGTCTAGAGAAGAAAAGGCACAGGGGAGACCTTATTGCTTTCTATAACTATCTGCAGGCAGGTTGCAGTGAGCTGGGGGCCAGCCTCTTCTCTCTTGTAACCAGTGATATGACTAGAGGGAATGACCTCAAGTTCACCAGGGGAGACTGAGGCTGAACGTTAGGAAATACTACTTTTTTGGAAGAGTGGTCAGATGCTGGAATGGGCTGCCCAGGGAGGTGATGGAGTCACCAACCCTGGAGGTGTTCAAAGAACATTTAGACACTGTGTTGAGGGGACATGGTTTAGAGTGAACTACTGGTGACAGGAGGATGGTTGGACTAATGATCTTGTAGGTCTTTTCCAACCTTGGTGATTCTATGATCCTACGATCCCCCGTTCTTCTCAAACAGCTCACTGAGATATCAACCTTCCTTCAGAAATGCTCAGCTGCACACCCAACAGCTGCTCAACTGTCATAGTTGGATGATCACAAGATAATTTAAATGCTAACTCTGTCTGCAAGCCACAGTAGCTCAGCAGCTGTTTGAATAACAGCCGAACACTTCTAGAAAAGTGTAGGAAACAGCAAAAAAGAAGAAAAAGAAAAAGAAAAGGTAAAGTGGATAGCTTGGGTCAAGAACAGATCCCACAGTAAGCCATTCTGTGTAAATCAAAGCCCACAGAAAATTCACTGATTTTTTTTTTTCACCATGCTTCAGACTTCCTTAATTCCATGCCAGCAAGCATAGCAACAGAATAACTAAGTCCTTTACTAGCAGAACAACCTGGTGAAACATTTTGTCCCCTATGAACAAAGACTTCATTATAGAGAACAGCATCCTCCTGTTCTCCTCACCTTCTTTTCCAGTTGCAACTTCCCAGTGAAATGCCTACGTGACACTTGTGTAAGCAGCAATACTATGAAATATGCATGGTTTGCAATTAGATGTTATGCCATGGTATTTCCAAGGGCAATAACTCTGGTGGACACTACATAATTTTTTGCTTTTCAGTACTTAAACCACCAGATTATCTCGCAATTAACTATGGAGGGGAAAAAAAAAGTTCTCAAAACCTTATTTCCAACTCTAGGCACAGAAGCAAAACTATGGTAAGCCGTGGATGATCTGCTACTTTTCAGTGTGATTCATCCAGCACTGTCACTAAGATACGGGTCAAGTTTGTGAAGAAGAATCCCAGCCTATGTGCTCAGCTATGCTAAAGTAACTTGCCATAAGCAGACTCCCAGGACAGAAGATGATCTTGTGTAAGGGAACATACTGAAGTGCAGGAGACCCTGGGTGAGAATTATAGCAAATACACACCACTCTGTGACTGAACACACTGTATTTAAAAGATGGTATCAGCTGCTTAGCAACAGCACGAGCCACTCTCCTGTTTTCTTCTTCCTACTTGACATACACCGATGGATGTAAGAATTTTATTTCAGATAAGGATATTTAATACAAATGTATACATTACCTCATACTGACAAAGTTTCCCCACACAGCTGAAAAACAAAAAGGAGAACATTACTATCATGCAACAACAGTAGGAAGTGATTTTCTTGTATCATCATCAGACAGAACTTAAAACAATTCTAAGTACATTCATCGTATGATTTAACTGGAGTTGAATACACTGCAGATACATATGCAAACCAAGTGACCAGAACATGGTTTTGGAGTATAGGAGGAATTCTGATGGTTACATGAAATGACGTAGAAGGAAGACAGAATGATTTAAAGAGGACAATTCCAGTGCAAGTCTGGAGTTCTCAGACCAATAGCAGAGCCACATATCTATCCCCAAACTGTATTACATTACATAAAATATACAAGAATTCTCTAACTATAATTTTTCCACTGTACGCACACACACACACACAGAATTCTAAGCTTGTTTATTACATATATTGGAGACATGGCAAAAGCAGGAAGTCCCATATACCTGTACCACAGGAGCTGAGAACTGCAGAACAGCAATAACAACTGGCCACCACAGGTAACAGCTGAACCAGTTCAGAGGTGCCACAGCCCCGCATTAAAGGCAGTTGGCAAGTGCTAATGCTTATTCACTATTCCTTTCAGTAAATACAAAATAGTGATGTAAACTCAAAATGAACCTAAGCAATATAACCAAATGCCTCACCAAGCAAGCGATGCTCATTTCTTATACTTTGGTATGGAAAACAGCTTTAACAAAGACAAACAACAGCATAAAATGACACAGCAAACAAGTATCAGCTCTTTCTCTGCATTTGCCAAACCTATTCCTACCTGAAAACCCATCTGAAACTATTCAGAGTTTAAGCACAAAGATCATCACAACACTGATTTTCACTTTCAACCAGGACACAGAATATAGCTGAAAGTAAAAAACAAACAAGACCCTATAAAGCAGGCTACAGAATAGAGTCGACAATTTCAGACTGTCAACACAAATAAAGTTAATATGGGACAGTTATGTAAGGAACTCTGCAATGATAAGCAACACAAAATATACCCAGCATATCTTCAATAAATCATTCCACAATTGGTCTTAGAGAGGGCAAGGCTCAGTCTGAGCACTCAAATTACACTGTGTCTTAAGTATAGCAGCCTGTGTGCAGTTATGGTGGTATTAAGCCTATAGAAAGTTTCTGAGGTTTCGGCAAGCAGTGCTTCAGGCCTCAAGTAGCAGATGAATTAAGTACTTTGTCGAGATTCAGGCCTTACAGCTACATTTTCACAATCATTATTTACTGATCTCAAGCAGTCAGTAAGGTCTTACAGAGATGAGAACAAGAAATTGCAACCGCAGACACAGGCAACAGAAGGGACAAAATATACAGGAGGAATGCAGTAACGCAGTTTACTGTTCCACCCTCCAGGGGATGGCAAAGCCACTGAACTGTGTTGAACTACTGAGTGCTGCCGAGTAATTCAAATGAATCCATGACAGAACATCAGAGTAAAGGAGGGCACTACAGTATCTGCAATGGTATCATAAAACCTCAGTCTTTAGGGCAGGAGACGGGTAAGCTTTATGTTTGGAAAGATGATCAATAAAATCTAGATGAACTAAAAAACATTCAGCATTTTACATTAATTAGATTCCCAGTGGGGAAAAGAGATAGAGCATTGAACACTAAAACTGCATTCCATTTATTTACCATCTGGCTAAAATTTCTGAATTATTTTTTATAATATTAGTGGAAATGTTTTTTTCTGTATTTTTTTTTCTTCCTTTTCCATGAATGACTATCATTTGATAATTACATGTACATAATTGCCAAGGTATAGATCACTCAAATATACCACTGTTTCTTCTCCTAGGCTGCCGAAATTCGTACACACAATGTAAGGTATTGTTTATGCAATGGCAGGAAACATCTGGGCTTGCTTGGTGAAGCAGGAATTGACACAAAACAAGTTGCCAGCTGCACCACAGTCATCACACTGGTAGTTTTGTTGCAACAGACAGTGAAGCTACGCTACATACAAAAAAAGAACCTGCTTGCTAAAGAAAATGGGCTAACTGTGCATTCTCGGATTCCACAGCAGGGATGGGAAGCTCAGAAAAGCATCAATATATTTCCAATACACTGCACTCGATATTAAGAGTTCTGTAGGAATAAATGACCTTCTCGAAACTTCCACAGAGCTTGAGTGTGTATGCAACACACACACTCACAAAGAATGCAAAATTGCAAAATGAAACACAAAGGAAATCTTCTATGGAAAAGCCTGAAGAACATCAAAGCATCTCATGAGAGAGGTGCCACAGAAGTTTGCTTGGACATACTGTCCTCACAAAAGACTCCGAATAAACAGCTCTAAAGAAGGTTCTCTTTCACTGCTCCATGTTTCTGTGCAGCTTATGTCAAGGTTGAAGAGATCACAGGTTTGGAGGCACATATCAGCAAGCAGAATGAAGCAGAATTACAACCCAAATCTGAGACAAAAACCCTCAGAGGCACCAGAGAACCCACACGGGCCAACCAAGACTAGGTTACACCAAAAGCTGCAGGTGTGCATGGTTAGAAATGTATCCATAAAAGCAAGGTCATGAATCAGACATTACACACAAACCCATCTTTCAGAAGAATCAGACTCCTAATGGACCCAATATGAGCAAACTCTGAGACTTTATTGCAAAAGTCAGCCTTCAAGAAAAGAACAGCAGCAACAAAACAAAAGCAAACCCAAATCTTTTAAGCAGAGAATTAACACACTCTTCCTCCACAGCCACACGCAGTACATAAGCTGTGAAGGACTTCCCATTCACCCATGCAGGGAGCACACAGCCTTCCCTTGCCATCTACCGAAACCATGAAAGTGAGGAATTCATGATTAATTGGACTAGACAGACAGGTGCATGACTTGTAACCAAACAAGATGTTCAGTGCAACAGAGAAGGAAGAGAAATTCTGCTTTTTCTCTCAAAAGACCATTTCTAAACCTCACCCAATGACTCATTAAGGTAGTAATATGCAGTCATTAGTGGTATTTGGATTGTTCAGAGACAAAAACCTGGTTTAATAGCCTGAAGGAGAAAAGGTGCAGCCCTATTTTGACTCTATGTTTTTCCCCCATTGCTTCCCGTCCATAAGGTAATGCTCACTTATCTTGCACGGGTTTTCAAAGGATTAATTACAATTACCACTAAGATTAAGAATACATCAGAGTCACTGATCACTCCCACAGATAATACACTTCAAGAAAGAAGAATGCCACTACTTGGATGAAGTGATAAAGAGCCATTGTTCCAGGAAAAAAGGGGATTTGTTTTTTAAAGCCTTAATCACAGCACTGTTATTAAAGAGGCTGTCCAAATTTAAATACTAAACATTAATTACTCCTGGGTCCCCTCCCCCTATTTTGTTTTCCTCCTGGTCCTAAGAGATAAACCTACAACCACGTGGTAAGCATAATCTTATAAAACTGTTGTTGATCTCCAATTCTTCTTAAAAGTACCTTAAAAAAAAAAGACAGTCGGTCAAGTAAAAGAAGGGTTTTGATCCTACTGCATACGTGCATATTCCTATAAATTTAATACTTTATTCAGTCTTCCTGGAAAAGTTAATCTTTAGACTTCCATGAAATTACACCGGATGCAGAGAAGTGCAACAATTGAGCTATTTTCTCCAAAGGAACATTTCAAGAGCAATTCTTCAGACAGATTATGCAGGCAGGGTTGGCTTGATTTGAAAGACAAAACCTATTAAATCAAACTACAAAGATGTTCAATAGAAATCCCGAGCTACTTGTTGTTCAGCATCCACTGTTAAGTGCACGCTTCCCTATGTAACACAGACTTTTGTCTCTGACCAATTGTACTTCACAGCAGGCAGGAGTCGTTCATTTAGATTCTGAGAATGTAGGAATAGGATGCATATTTTACTTGGAACGCTATTTCGGTCTGCCAACTGCAGTAATACTTGCTGTATAGCTTTTCTATAAAACACAGCTTACTGCTCTTGCATGACTTAATTAGCCCATCCTCAATAGGCTGGGGAACCAGAAGAGTAGTACCACAACAATCTTAAGGCAGGAAAACGGAGAATATCAAAGGAAACATGTGCCTTTATCCCAAGACCCTTCTCACTGGAATTAAGACTATGACGTTAATATCAAGCTGTCATATATCACAAGGGAACCTCATTCAGTCATTTCAGACTGCTTCAGACAATTTTATTAGTTTCAGCACCACGTGCATTTTGAAATCAATGTTTAAAAAAGCAGGGTCCTAATGCCCATGAAGATACAACTCCATTAAGTACAACAACGAATGCAGTTCCTTTAAAACCATTTCCCTTCACAATGGCTCTGTTGTTTGCATCTCAAAGGTACTTAAAGAAACTTTTATGTGAACTTTTGCCCAAGCAGATTTAGTTCAAAACACAGGATTTCTCTTCTCTGTATTGCCCTCCTTACATCCTCCATTCCTCAGATTAGAAGAGAACAAAAATGATGCCTGTTACAAAGAGATTCTGCTATAAGAAGAAACAGCATGAAGGAACACTGTGGATTGATATACAGTTGCTACCTGAACTTCTGGAACAAAATCTTAACCTTTGAAGGCTCACATTGAATTGCTTCAGCCAAACCTATTTCAGAGAGATGCAATGATGTTAAAAAACAGGATTTATGTATTTATTTTCCTCTTCCTTAAATCAGGCTCTCCATGGTTACGTAGCAGCATTGGTTTCTTGGTTAAAAACAAGATTTTTCTTTCCAGAGGAAAACTTGACGAAATGGAAAAGCATGCAGAGGGAGTTGAAAATGTTGATTACAGACCCATTAAAAATAAATTATTCTGCAGATCTCAATTGCATACGTAATGATATGAAGGAAGCTAGAGGAAAGTGGTGTTTTTTTCTTTCCCTTTATGCATTTTAGACTCTATAGTGTGGCTCTTGCAGAATAATCTCTTAGCCTTCGGCTGACACTGATACTTAAGCCCAATAGCACTGCCCTGCACAATGTAACCTTGACTGTAGTCAGATGTTACAGAAAAATCACCTATGGTATTAACGTAGGTCACGGTCCAACTCCCACTGGAGTCAATGGGAAGAACTCAACTCACTTGAACAAGAGGTGAATTTGGAAGGAGATCTCATACTTTCGCACAGGAGTTTTCTTATTAGATACCTTAGGCTTACAGCATTATGGATCCTCAATTGCTGCTCAGATTGGCACAAGCTCAAAAAAAAAAAAAAAAGATACTGTGGGCTCTGAAAGGAAACAGCTACAGGAAAGGGGAAGGAACAAAGAACAATCACTTGGTAAAACAACTCTTAATGGAGTAAGCATGGAGATTTTACCATTACATCTCAGTACAGACTGGAGACTTGACAGTACGCAGCCAAGGCAAGAGCCACGCTGCTCTTTGGAATGTAAAGAATAAGTAATACAATTTGGCCTTGATGGAATTGGATTTAATTTGCTGCCGATTAGGACCCCTTTGAAAATCACAATTGAAGAAAGCTGAAACCACAGCAGCTGGGGAATGCAGATATACACTCTTGTAGAAGACTAGAGCTTTCACAGCACACAGAGATCAGGTGGACATATGAGAAGCAGTGGGTGCTCCATCCCTAGAGGCACTGAAGGCCAGCCTGGACGGGGCCCTGGGCAGCCTGAACTGGTGGGGACTGCCCTTGCAGGGGGTTGGACCTAGCTGATCTTTAACATCCCATTCAGTCTAAGCCAGTCTATAATATGATATGACTATGATAAGCTATTATTTGGCCAATGCATTTTTAATTGAATTTTATAATTACATTCTCTAACACATACAAAAACGCCACTGCATCCTGACTGAAATTCTAATAGTTTCTTAATATGCTGTGGGAAAGTACTATATAGATGAGAATATGTTGTGATGTTAGTGGATATGACAATGTGCAATTACTAGTTACAGCTTTGTGTAATGGAATGTCACCTTCCAGGATTATATAATGCCACTCAGGAGCATGCATTAGTTTGAATTTAAACAAACAGAACTAAGGCTTCAGTACACCTGCATAGATCTCTGAACAGCAAATAGTAATTTGTGTTATATTTCCTGAACCAAAGTCATGTTCAACATTAAAGTTCCTGCCCCAAATCCAAGACAGGGGATAGAACCTTCAGATTTCCCCTCGTGGGGAGTAACCTAGAGACATCAGGATACAGTTTTTTCTTAGGGGGGTTCAAGTTGGATATCAGCATCATTGTATGCCATTCCACAGCTACTCATCCTCCCAGCATAAGAAAAGCAGTCACCAGAATAACATTCTCCTACCTTCTTTTATGAAAGGAATACTTACACTCCTTAGAAAGGAATATTTATACACTGGCAAACTGCTACACTCCTACAGCTGTCAGATACAACAACAAGTGATTTTTTTTTAATAAGAGTTAATCGAGCTTCATACTGGATGGAAACCTAGCTATTAATGCATATTCATTGCTTACAACATTTCAGTTCACATCACCACTTAAAGGCTGAACAGAGTTCTTCCTTTCATTGCTAGGACCCTCCCCCCCCCCAGTTCTTTGTTCAGTGTTTCTCATCTATTTTTGTCTATCCTCTGTAAGGTAGCAAGGTAATCCTATCTGATCATTCACTACTACAAACATAAACACCCAGTAATTACAGCAACTAAATAACAACGGAATGCATCTGGTTTTCACCCCGAAGCACTCATCACAATTTTGAGGTTCCAATCAGTTCTTCGGTTGTGCCTGGACATTGTGATATTAGTGGATATATCAACATTACTGTCTCAAAACAACACAGTCATCTGCAAGTAGGTTGATTCCCCAGAAACAGCAGGAATTCTCTTGGATCCAACAGCACTTTCACCTATACCTCACTGGAGCAGTATGCAATAACTGTGATTTCAATAAGATCAGAATTATTCTGACAACATAAAATCTAAGCAATATAATTTACTAATACCTCTGTGACTTCTTTTCACTTCATGTAAGAACTGAAAACCCTTATGTCTTTCCTCAAACAGCAGCTGTCACTCAAAAAAAAATTCCCTATAAAGTAACATTTATCTTCTGATAGACCCCATCTACACAAGAAAAAGTTTCTACTTTTGCTTTAAAGCAACACTGAAGGTTAAGAACAAAAACAAAACAAACAAACAAACAAACAAAAAAACAAACAAAACAGAAAGCATAAGGGTTGGCTTTCTTCCCCAGAGAGGAACAGATCTACAAATATGTTATGTAAGCCTGAAGTATGCTTAAATAAATGCAATTCCAACACATTCAATATAAATGCATCCACACAAATTTAACACAGTTCAGAAACTTGGAAGGTAGTTTCAAGTAACAGAAGCATCTACCTTCCTCACTAAATATCTGCAAATAGGAAATGTCTGCCTTTCTCTTTTACAATGCTCATTTTCCTTCTTGAAGGCTGACTGATTTTAGCTGGTGGTTTCCAACTTCTAGTCTTTGGACTCCAAGGAAGGAGAGGTAGGGGTCACTGTGTCAACTCACCTGAAGGGGTCTGGCAAGAGGTAACTGGGTTAATTATTAGATAACTTCGTCAGTAACATCACAAATCAGCTACAACGAATTATAAATCAAATGCAAGTCATCCCGAAGCTGCAAAACTGCCATGCAGAACACTGAAGGTAAATAGATTTTATAGTGGCTGACGAAAGCATTAGAGGTTAGGTTTCTTTGTTTGTCTTTTGTTAAAATGATTGTTAAAATTAAAGCAGACAGTGCCCAAACATCACTTTTTTTTTTTTTCGCCTCAGGCATGGCCCACAGAATGGAGGATAATTCTTAAAGAAGCTCAGAGTGGCAGAGAATATTCCACACTTTGGATAACAATGACATACCAACACAGTCTACAAACCCAAGAACCTGAGCAGTCATGAGAGACAGCAAGACTCAGATTAGGGATAAGGATCAAGTACAGGGTCGTGACTCAAGTCAAACTACAAAATGCTGCAAATAACTATTTATTGCCACAGTTTTCTCAATCATAGCACTGGCCATTGCAGCATGCTGTGAGTCTGCTGAAAACCAACTCTCTTCTCTTCATTACATTTTATAAACCCTTTCAAGTAAACCGACACAGAACCCCCACATCTCCCTCCCAAAGGTCCAAGGACCTGAAGTTGAAAACCACCAGCTCAAACTGCTTTGGCCAACCAACCTTTGAGAGAGAACAGACACACAAATGATGGGGAAACATCTCTCCTTCGCAAAAAAAGCAGAGGGGGAAGCAGATGAAAGCTCTAGAGTGCCTATCCTAGAGTGAAACAATGACAGCACCACCTCCCGCACATGCCATAGTAAAGACAAATACTAAGAGAGTTATGCTGGGAATGGTATGGGTGAGCTACTCCAAGATACAAAAAATTAACAAAACTAGAATAACAACAGCAACAATGTTTCTGGTCCTGCTTTGCTAACCATCTGTTCCTGACTTAAACCCCAAACTGCTATGGGAGCTCAGTCAAATTTTCATAAGCTAGGCAGAAATGTTAAGTCAAAAGCCACAAAGTAAACACTTAGGATTTGTTTTCTGGATTTTATTTATTTATTTTATTTTATTTTTAGTAGAGAATCCATGGCATGTTGGTGCAAAAAGCAAGCCTGATGTCACATCAGACCATTCCTGAATCATCCTTGGCCTGTCAATCCTGCTGTCTCATAAAACAAACAGGGAATGAAGAACTGTTCCTGCTACTCTCAAAAGCAGTGCCAAATTACCTCCAGACTGCTAGCAGGACAAGACCAAATTCACAGCTACTTTTCTACTATGAAAACTGAAATTACAAGCTTATCAGAATAAAAAAATCAAGTATCCTTTACTCCTTATTTTGAACAAATTTACGTAAACACACAAGGTGCAAGAAGCTGGTAAGATTTAAGCCTAGAAGCTTACCCACGCCTCGTTATTCTGAGGGAAGGGGACACGACACTCTCCCTACTTGATGGAAATCTGACTAAAAAATGGCTAACATTATAAAACAGGGAGCAACAAACACTGAAATTAACAATGCTCAGAGACATCAAGCTCTTATGCTGCAAAACACACTTTACTCACAGTATTTTGACATTTAAAGTTGTTTTAGCAGCTGTTTTTTTTTTTTGACTTCTTTTATAAAGGAAAAGAAATCTTAACCTCAGATCTCATGACAGCATCCTACTATCCATTTGCTTTTTCCTTAGAAAATGAAAAAGGCTACCGACATACTTCCAGAGAACTATTTGATCTACAAATGAGCAAAGAGAACCGTTCTACTTTACCAGAAATAGAATTCCTCCTTTATTTTCAGTAAGAGCATGCAACTCCCGTGTTACATCAAGAGAGCAGATTATTTACAGTAGCATCAAGATTAAAGCAAACCATAGATGGACAAACTATTGTCTGTAAAATCTTGTAGCCAGGACTCAGAATCTACTTCCAACAATTTAAATAAGGGCCTGATTCTACAAAAACGGTCTCATTGAAGTACCTCAGTATGCCTGTACAAAGCTGAATGAATATTTAAAACTTCAAAGGAAATGAACTTAAGGTATCGATTTATTCATGTACTGATCCACAAAAAGACAGGCTTTTTTCTTTCCAATTCAGTAAATATGTGCATATTACACCAAGTATTTTTTTATTTTTTTCAGTACCTTTTTAATTGGTTGCTGGTTTACAATCTGTCTGCATTTCTCTTGTATTGGACAACAAAATTCAATTAAATCCATTTCACTTCAGTCCTAACCACCTCATGTTCTTAAGCTGTGGTTTCACAATGGCTCCAAGATGATGCAAGTGCAGCCTGTCACTGAAAGGATTTGTTCTGGTCCACCTCCACACTCTGCCCCTCTTCTTTCATTGACGCTACCACACCTGCAGCATCTTGTAGGAGAGCAAATCAGAGCAAAGATGTAACACAAAACTTTGCTTCTTCAACGGGGTAATAACCCTGGGTCATGGCTCCCTATGATATCTAGCACACTGCAGCCATGCAGACAGCAGTGCAAGTGAATTAAATGAGCTAATTCTGGAAACAAACCAACCAACCCACCCACCTAGAGTAATTTGGACAGTACACTAGCCACAGTATCATCAGATTTAAGTGAATAATGATTTCTGAAATTAATAAAAATTAGATTTAGAAAAATGGCTAATTGGAATAGACATTGAAAGTAAGGACCCTTCTTACTTCTTACTTTTCTTTACCTTTTCTTACCTTCTTACTGGGGGAATTAGTGAAGTCCATAAGAATCCAAGGTATCTTAACCATCAGCCTGATTGCACACCTCACATCACGGTGGTACTCCAACCAAATTCAGCAAGGCTCCTTAGATAAGACACTAGTTGTAGAACCAGCAAGGTTCTGCCAAACACTAAGCACAGCTCTCCATTTCCCCACTGCATGGGTCATGGCAATCATTTGATACCCACACCGTAGAACAGCTACAACCTAAAAAGGAAGCTAACTTCTTACCAGGTGATCTTACACCGTATCTCCTTTAGCTGGTGCACATGACAGCAGTTTAAGTCCTTGTATGTGGAGGACTGGTTGGAAATGGGAAATATACAGCAGGGATGCCTAAGCCAGCCCGGCCATCCAACATTTGTGTGCTGCAAATCCACCAAGAGATACACCCAATGACTGACTCTTGAGAATGAAAGGGCTTAGTGTTCATCACAACAGCCTGCAGTAAGCTCTTCCTCTGGTTTACTGACTCCAACAGAGAAGTTCCTCAGACACATTTTTAACCAATGTACATTTGAAGGCAGAAGATTTCTATGAAACAAAACACTTCTCTAAAAGACACTCTCCAAACATTCTCCCATGGTTTCATATCCAAACTCACAAAATGGCACGAACAAAAAAAAAAATCCTATCTCCTAGTTCATAAAAACCAACCAAACAAAAGAAAACCGAATACTTCCAAGTACTCCATTCCCTGAAACAATGCTCTCCAACTCTGGTTTCCCATGCACTAAATACTGAACAGAGATTCATTGAAAAGAGGGTGCACAGCCTGAAAACACTTAGTCATCTGGAGAGCACTTGAAAAATAAGGAATGTAAGTGCCAGCACATACATTTACACCAGCAGCTCAGTTTTCTCAGATTCCATGCTATTTTAGTCTTCCAATATCTGACAGCACGCAGAGCACAGTGATGATTCAGTAATATTGCAAGTAGTACACTGTAAGGATAGGGGGATGGAATCATAATCATTTCCACAGAAAAGATAATGAAAAATAGTCTCTCTACAATCTATTACATCAGTGGCATCTGTCAACATAACGTACTACTTGGAGACACCAGAACAATAACTAATGATTCTATTACCCTAAGACTGAAAAATTGGAATAGTACCACAACTGGACCTGTCAGATTCGCAGAAACCATAGTTCCACCAGGTACCATCTGTCCCCTTTTTAAGCTGCCCTTTGCCACACCCAGCTGCAGTCCTCTGATTTATTTTTTCCAAATTCAAATTCAAAGAATGACCAGAAACAAAGAATGTGAAGATTTCAATAAGCTGCAGTCTGAACAGCAAAAATAATGCAGCAGTTTTCCCCTTCCTTAAGGGTAGATTTTACCCAGAAAGCAAAAATCACCTACTATCCACAGAATCTATTCAGTAGCCAGGTCCTGCAGCCATACCAACTGCCTCTCAATCCCAGTGTCCTCAAAGCAGCCTGGTAGCATTGTTTTCTATATTAACTCTCCCTTTTGCAAAATATCAAATCCTTTCAGAAGTGGAAGAATTATCATCAAGCTATTCCTGCTTTATAATGCATGGGATCTGAAGTCACTTGGACAAATCAGAGAAGAAAAGGCTCAGGAACACCTGAGAGCAGCCATCCAACCAATACTTAAAGGGAGCTAACATGCAGCAGGGAAATCAACTTTTTACATGGGTAGGTAACATAAGGACAAGGGGGAATAGTTATAAACTAAAAGAGGAGAGAATTAGGTTAGATGTTGGGGAAGTTTTTTACAGAGGGCAGTGAGGCACTGGCACAGCTGCCCAGAGAAGCTGTGGTGCCCCATCCCTGGAGACATTGAAGGCCAGGTTGGACGAGGCCCTGGGCAGCCTGAGCTTGGGAGGCAGCTGGCTGCGCTGTGAGGTCCCTTTTAATCCAAACCATTCTGTGATTCTAGTAAACTGTCTTTAAGAGCGAGAACTGATAATATGATTTCAACCATTTCAGCAGCAACTAAATGACGAGATCTTGCAAACACAGTAACGCGCAGTGGCAAAGGGAATTCCTATCTTGCAGTTCTGGCGTAGGAAACACCATCTCTCTTCCCAAATGCTCAAGCTGTACCTCCGTACCGTGTCATATGCACACGGAGGACTCTGGGCGGCCCTTGCACGCGCCCACCTCCAAGGCGAGCTCAGCAACACGCGCTGTGCAGCACGGACAGCATCTAGCGATGCTGACAGGGCTTCCACGGTCCTGCCTCGTGACGCGCAGGCCACGCAAAATCCACGCAAGCATGATAAAAAGAGCAGGGGAAGACAGCTCACAATCCGATCCCCGTCCCGCCGGCACGGCCAGTCCCGCCGGGCCCAGCCGCCCACCCGCCGGACCGGAGGAAGTTTCCGCGGGGCGGCGAGAGGAAAACGCAGCGCGGCCCCTTCCCCGCACACTCACACGCGACGTAGGCGATGCAGGCGAGCCCCACGAGCAGCTTCATCCTCCTGCGGTTGATGGCGGTCAGCAGGCGTAGCAGCGGCCCCTTGCTCACCATGCCCAGGGCACGCAGCGCCGGGCACGACAACCGCGGCTCCCCCCGCCCGGCTGCCCGGGAACCGCTCGCGCAGGCGCAGTTGCGTCCACCCGCCCTCCTCTTCCTTCTACCCCACTCTGGATGCGATCGGCGGCCGGAGCAGCGGCGGCGCCGCGCCGCTTGGCAGGGCGCATGCGCGGTTCGCGGCGCGACGCAAGCGGTGGGTGGAGCGCTGAGGTCGAGGTGCCGCTCGATGCGTTTGTGGCAGTGCGTGTCAGGTCTTCCTTCGTAACAAGCTGTGGGGCGGTGGTGGCCGTTGGGTGACCTGCTGGTCGCACTTCACACGGGTGCCATGCTCTGTTTCTTAGCAGTCAGTGCCTGGTATCTTGTAAGCTCCATTTCATAAGTTCATAAGTTCATAAGGTTGGAAAGGACCTACAAGATCATCTAGTCCAACCATCCTCCTATCACTATCTCTACCCAACTACTAAATTAAATCCTTTAGCACCTCATCTAAACGCTTCTTGAACAGCGCTAGGGACGGTGCCTCAACCACCTCCCTAGGCAGGCCATTCCAGTGCCTGACCACTCTTTCAGAAAAAAAATGTTTCCTCAGGTCTAATCTAAATCTTCCCCGGCGCAACTTCTGGCCATTCTGGCCATTTGCCTTAGTGCAAACAACTTGGCTTATTGGGAAGTGCCCCTGCCCATGGCAGGGCTTGGAGCTGGATGGTCTTCAAGTTCCCTCCTTGAGGAGAAGGCTCCGGGGAGACATTAACACTGTACAATGACCAGAACGGAGGTGGGGACTGGCCTCTTCTCTGGGGTAACAGCGACAGGATGAGAGGGAACAGCCTCAAGTTGCACCAGAGAAGGGTCACGTTGGACATTTAGGAAGCATTTCTTCTCAGAAAGAGCAATGAGGCAGTGGCACAGGCTGCCTAGGGAGGTGGTGGAGTCACCATCCCTGGAGGTGTTCAAGTACCACGTGGATGTGGCACTGAGGGATGTGGTCAGTGGGCATGGTGGGGATGGGCTGATGGTTGGACTGCATGATCTTTCTGCTCATTTCCAACCTTGACGCTGTGGTTCTGTGCTTTTCTCTGTGCATCACTTTGCTATGATGACTATAAAATGCAATGGGTTTCTTTTTTTTCTTTTTTTTTCTTTATTTCCCAAAGAAAGTTTATCAAGTTGCATCTGTGTAAGGTAATAAGATTTAAACTGCTCTAAAATCGTTCCCAGTTCCACTGCAACTTCCATCTGATGACCTTGCAGCCTGTTGCAAACCACTGATTTGTATTTGTCTGGAGTGGTAGGAACCTCTCATGTGTCAAAGCATTCTTATCTTGGTAAAACACAATCTGAAAAGTAAGCTTCCATCAAAAGCATTCCTTCTCTGTATTATAACCTTCAAGCAGTTTCTGACAAATATTCTTTCTCATATTCATCTCCTTCTGGAGAATACTGCAAGAACAAGTGTTCTTGAACTAAATGACTCGTTTCAATTATTTACTTTCAGCAGAGAATGACAGCTGTTTACTGTGACCTCTGTCCAGTGGAGGCCCACATACTTAGCAAGAGTTGACTCCTCCTTGTTACAAGGAATAAAATGTGCGAAGTGTAGCTCTTCAAAGGATAATGTACAGTGAGATGCCATTCAGCATGATGAGGAATATCACACTGTGGCCTGGAGACATAGTGACGTTATTCAGGAAGCCTTGAGAATCAAGATTTCCTATCTCCTAATCCTGTGCTGTAAGTATAAAGCCAACTCCTTTCCTCTTAAGTTTTGTTTCTTTTGGTTTGTATTTGATATACTTTACTTGCATGTTTATTCCACTTGCTTATAGACTGGAGAAAAGAGTATAAACATAAAAATCATTTAAAATACAATCTAGCACTGAGTTTATCTGCAGAGCAATCACTCAGATAGTAACAGTTTATACCAGGAGTAAATTTGGCCATCAAAAATCTACAGCTGAACAGTGCTGCGTGAAAGCTAGAGAATATTACTGTTATTACTGCATCACTTTTATGGAGTTAGCCCTGCAGCTCAAACTCCTATTGTTTTCAGTGAGAATTTTGAATAACGGTACCCACACACACAACTTGTGTTCCACAGGCCTTTATGGATAGACAAGACATTGTTAACAATTGCCCTACCTGAAGCTCAGCTGCACAACCCGCTGGGCTGCTTGTGTAAGACATCTTGCTTGGTGCCGTCCGCGCTCTGTTTTCAGGATGGTGTACTGCAGAAGCATACTGAGACAGGCTGCAGTCCATGAAGATGAGAAAAGGAGAGTATGTATGTAGAGTGCCCCGTGTGGGTTCGTGATTGAGGAGACTAGAACCACGTGGAAGCAGCCTAACTATTAGCTCCCTAAAGGGCCAGCTCTCTGTTACACATAACCTCTGTCTTTTTGTCCATGTCTTTTTGCAAGTAATCCAGAGCATGTCTAACTTAACATAGGCTGCAGGAGAGTGTGCTTAAAAGTCCATTGTATCTCAACTATAACTATAGGCAAGTACATTTTAAGTGCTATACAGTTCTCTAGTCAAACAGCAGCACACAGTAGGAATACTTACTTTAGGATGTGTTTGGTCACCCCCCACAACCTTGTGCCAAGGACTGGCATCAGTAGCAGAGATTCTGGCACGTAGTAGCTTGCTAAATGTGTCAAGAGAAAGACTGAGGGATGGTATGGTTTTGGATGCTGGCTCTTAGGAGACTGTTATGCATCAGGAAGCAAGCATCCATCTGCCTTAGGTCATTATCTCCGCCAGGCTGTCAGTATGACCTCAGCTAATGGCAATCCTCTCAGGGCTAGTTTGCAAGCAGTAAACCCCATCTCCCATATTACAGTTTTCATCTTTAGTTCTTAAAGTGGTTTATGAGAGCATTTTGATTTTTCACTGAACCACAGCCTGTGAAATGATGTCATTTTTTTAATGATTTTTGTTTTATAATTACGTCTTCCTTAATAATTAAAAATTTGAAGGCTGGTATAAACTTAGAGTTAACAACACCCCTGCAACATACTTTTCTCTGAAGCCTGACCAAATCAGAACAGTGGAAGTGTGCAGTTAACCAGCTGTGGTTTCAGAATAAGGAAGAAAAGGACTGCCATGATATGCACAATTTCTGTGTGATGTTACATGAGGGAGGCTGTTCTGTCATGTGAAAATACAGGGAAGATCCTGTGATTCTGTTCCAGTCATGTTTCTGCAAGAGATAATATTCCACAATACAATGTGCCAAACAGAAATGGACTCTGGGCAGTGAGACCTAAGCAGAGAAAACTGCTGTGCATGAGATAAGGAAATGAGCTATAAAGCACTGAAAAAATGCAAAAATAAAACCAAGCCATTACCACTGTATTACAAATCATCTCAATTAAGGATGAAAGTAGACAAGAAAGTAAGGCTGAGTTGCACAGCTCTGCCCTCCCTTGCAGCCCATCTGCATCCACAGATACACCACAGCTAGTGGTATGTTTCTGGGGCAAATATTTCTGCTACAAATATTTCTGCTTATCTTCTTCTAGGAAATCTATAGGTTATTCTATGGAGTAGGACTTTTGTACTGCTTAGGCACAACAGTGCAGTTGTACAAAGCCCTAAATAATGTTGAAGAAACAATGGCATTTGTCCCTGTTCCAATTGGAAAAATACAGAAACAGGTTTCCACAAATAAGTTTGAAATGTCAAGTGTTGTGTTTTGTTTTCTTTTAAAATTAAGTCTGCTTTTAACAATAGATCACAGTGACGAGGGGAACTCAAACAAAAAAGTCTGAGATAGAGCTAGCAGTGTTTCTTTTTAGGGAAAGTTTGAAGTTAGAGAGTTTGTGAGTTTTTTCTAAGACTAAAGAAAAGGGAACATACAGTTCTGGGAATGGGATTCTTTTAACATTAGCATCTCACAAGAGAAAAAACTGCTAACAGCTTCAGAGAATTATTATTTAATATTTGGATGGTGATGGCAATGAACAGTTTCAAATATGAGTGGATCACAGCTGCCCTAAGGAGTACATGAATGCAGAATTGAGTCAATCCTAGATCTTGAAATTATACAAAGCAGGAGGCAGATCATCCAGCAAACGTGAACAAAAAAACAAGTGGGTGTCAAACTTGGAAGGGACTGCTCATAATAAGATTTGCAGAAGTTGAATCATTTAATTATTTAATCAGCTATTTACAAAGAATGAATTATAACATACAAACATAATTATATGTCAAAAATCTTTGCAGTTCATCTGTTTTGCTTATCAGTTTCTTTCTGTGAAAGCTGAGAGGCTCCTTTTTATATCAAGAACATGGATACTCTACACAAAACACTGCTTGGAAAAGTTGCTTCCATCTCCAGATTTGAAATTGATAAAGAATAGAGAGACAAATAAAAGTCAAGCAACTATCACAGATTGACTGGTACAAATTACCTACATAAAGTACTTGTTCTTCATGACACATTATTTCCAAGGTAACCAAAGATGACCCCATACATGTTCATAGTTGGAAAAAGATTTTGGGATGCTGTGTCTGCTCTGAACGTGCAGAAGATAATTGAGTAAGAATGAAGTTGTGGAGTGGCTAAACTGCAAAATCTTGTGAGCAGTTGAAAGTACTGCTCCTCAAAGTTCTTTTATCATCCATCAAAGAGGCCAATTCATTAGTCTGGGTCAGCAAGCACTCCTCATCTTTCATAATTCACTCCTCTTTTACATTTCATTATTTCCCTAAATCCTTTGGAGATTTTTAATTGGCATAGTTCTATCCTACAACATGTGGGAAGTAGTGACTTTGAATGGCTTTATTTTGGGTTGGATTCAAAGTCGTAACAATATGCCAGCCCAGAAACTGGGAAAAAAAAGAAAAAGAAAAAGAAAAAAGCTGTTTTGGGGTGGGCCAGTGATGTATATGCATGTACATGTAATGTGCACTCTGTGTTGTGACTGAGAATGGCTTTTTCTTAAGAAAATCCTCTTGGGGCTTATGCTGGGAGGCTGTGCTGCTGCTACAATGCTGGGAAGCTGTTCTTCTTCGGCATCTTTATTTGTAATGATGCAGATTGGATGTGACTTTAGCTGCTTTAGCTGTATAGTATATAAAAAGTCTTTTTCTCCTTTCCTCGTGTGAGCTCCAGGCAGGTGATTTACAAGTCACCTCAGTGATAGTGATTCTGAATTACACGGCTGTGAAGATTATCAGTTTAATTGTGAGTAAAGAACTAATGTGCAGTAACTGAGGAAGCTGGGCTGCAAGACTGGAGAGCACATCTGCTCTGCAGTCTAGATACGGTACTGATGGTTTTTCCCTCTGAGGCAGGAAAGAATCTTAGTTCTATTCACCTCACAACATTACTGACAAATAAAGCAGAAGGTAAACATCGCTAAAGGTTATTAGATAATTTGTAAGGTTGATAGAGAGGCACTACTCAGAAGAGTCTATATCTCAGTCCAGTTGAAATGTATTTGGAGTGCTCAAATTCCTACTGACACTTGGTATTATTCTATTCAACAAATTTCCCTAGCTGTAGTGTCAGAGAGATAGGATGACTGACAGACACGCATTTCTGGATATGTAATATAAAAACATTATTAAGTTTATGTGACTTGTAACTATAAAGGTGCATGATCTTATGAAGAGGGATCTGGAACAACTGCAAACTAAAGAGCCTTTTGTTGCAGGCTCCTCAAGAGCTGATCAGCAGAGAGCCATGTGACCCATGGAAGCATAGGTCCTGTGCACAGATGTGCCTGTGTACTTCAGATCTGGGATTTCATGAGGGCCAAATGTTTCCTTTTTCTCCCACAGGAAATTATTTTTCCTTCTGGATGGGGTGATACAGAGGAGATGTGTACAAACAGAATCTCACAGACAAACCCTCGCCACAGAGAAATCCAGTGGTATCCTAGGCTTTGTTAGTTAGAATCTCACCAGCGAATCAATGGAGGTGATCTTTCCACTCAGGACTAGTGATGCCACACGAAGCATCATGTCCTGTTCTGGGCTCTGCATTACAAGAAAGACATGGCCATACTGGAGGGTTCAGTGAATGGCCAGCAAAAAGACTAAGGGACTGGAACACCTGTCTTATGAGGAAAGGGAGAGAGCTGGGTCTGTTCAGCCTGGATAAGAAAAGTCTCAGGATGGATACCTGAAGAGAGGGTGCAAAAAAGACAGAGCCAATGGTGCCCAGTGATAGGACAGGAGTTAATGTGCACAAACTGGAATGCAAGATTCTCCCTCTGAGCATCAGGTAATGCTTTCTTACTGTGGAAGCAAATTAAGAATGGAACAAGCTGGCCAGAGAGGCAGTGTGGTCTCCTTGGAGATCTCCAAAAGCCTTTTGGACATAGGCCTGGGCACTGTGCTCTGGGTGACCCTGCTTGAGTGCAGGCTGGACCAGATGGACCCAGAGGTCTCTGACAGCTGCAACCATTCTGTAATTCTGTATTTACAAAGCAAACAAAAGCACAGGTCCAAATATTTTCCATTGTTGTGTGTCCTTGTGTCACTCTTATTCTGTTCCTTGATTGAGCTGAATTGATACAAAACCATGTGAATGCAAGTTTGAATTGACTTCAGTAATCTCAATAGAAATATTCATGTGAGTAAAAACAGTGATGAACAGCCATCTGTGTAACCTTCATTCTCTTTTGTAATTACCACCTTTAGAATTATTGCCTGTGATCAAGGTAGTTTTAGTATCAAGTTTGTGTTTTGAAGTAAGGAGGATTAGTAACTTCCAGATACGTTTTCCAGTAGCTAATAAGATTTGACCAAATAAACATTAATTGCTGCCTTCCAAAATTAAATCATAGTCTTACATAAACAATAAATTCCCCCAGTGAATACCTGTTAAGTGAATTTGCAAATTGTATTGCAGCGCAGCAAACAAACAAACAAAATTAAAAAACAAATCCTTAAGTGTTTTTGTTGCACAAATCATCAATTCATTCCTGGCCAAAGCAATACCACCATAGATTTCCAAGCCATGTAAAAGTAGTGTGAACTTTTGAGTATGAAACTTATTCATAGAAAAAAATGTTGTAATTCTTCTGTGTTTATTTTTACCTTGTGCCTGTCACTGGAACTGAAGATCTATTTTAAAAGCAACCAATAACAGACAAAAGGCTTAAGGCATACAGCGTTTGAACATTAGATAAAAAATAATTATAAAAAAATTATCCTTTCCTGTTATGCCAGTGCTTCCATGGGAAGGTTTTATAAATAAATAGGCTTATATTTATCATGGGTTTCCAGCTTGGCAATTAAGCTGAGTTGATTAGGCCAGTCCTAGACAATACACTATGACCTTACTGGCTCATGCAACCATCTCTTTTTCCTGTGGAAACAATACTGTGAAGTGAATGGTGAATTGTGAAAGGAATGTGGTGGAGGCAAAGCCAAAACATACACCTGAACTACTTCTGGAAGTACTCCTAGATCCTGAAGTTTTAACTGCTTTGAAGGATTTTGCAAAAGGTTCTGAGAAAAGGAAGCCTTTCATCAGGAGGCTTACATCTGATGTCTAGGGGTCTGTAGAACAAAAAGGAATAGAAACCTTTCTGCTGTGCACTTATGATAGGCTGAATATGTAGGAACAGAATCTCAAACTAGTGCCTGTTAAAAGGTAAATCATTATACTGATTCAAGTTACTGTTGATTTCAGCAAATGCATGGCTCAGTAGCTTGCCTACAGTACACACAGAAAGATTTCCCAACCAAGCTATACTGGATTCACTTCCTGTGCCCACACAGATCGTGCTGGAAAAAGACATCTCTTGTGAGGATAGCTTAAACCAGTAACCTGGAAAGAAACAAACAGTATCAGTAAAACTGAGTTGTTACTGGACATTTTGCCCTAATCTCTGTGTTGGTGAGGGCTATGATTTTTTTAGCATGCACATATGTATGCTTGTGTCTCTTGAACTGTCCCTTCCCTGTCTCTCTGGTCTCTTGGTAAATTTTTAATCAGCTTGTTTCATCTGATAGCATTGACCACAAGGGTGTTAAATTCATTATTGATGGTAGCTGGATAGAAAAGATAGAGATTATACTGAAGTCTAATTAAGCAGCAAAGAGTCCAAGCAGGACTAAGATATATGAACACTGTGACAACTTCAATCAGAGCTCATAATTTATTAGATATGAAACAATCCAACTACAAGACACAGATTCCCTTGCAACTAGACTTAATTAGCTCATCTGTTTCTGGAGTTACTAATTGTTCCTGCAAAACTTGAAAGTAAAGCCCACAGTACCAGCAAACCCCGAGAAATAAGCAGAGCCCCAGAAGCAGATAATCTACAGAAGGTAAATAATAACATGGGAAGGGGAAATGAAAAGAAAGCACTCCGTTAAAATTAAAAATCTGTGTCTAAATATTGTAAAGAAGTTCTAAGTATGCACATTTTTCCTCAAAATATTGAGAACAGTGCCAGGCAGTGGAGATCTACAGTAGAATTCGGAGCCCTTTTTATCCCATTAGCTGGCATTTACAAAAGGAGGAGGTTGTTTGTATGAGAGAAGGAAGGGTATCATTCATATGGATGGCACTTTGGTAGTATACCCTGGCTCAGGCCCTCCATTCTCACCCAAAATGAACCTGGCTGTAGACTTCTATTACTCATGTATCTCATTAAGCCTTCATTTGCTAAACCTAGCCAACCAGAAAGCAAGTACAAGTAAAACCAGTTTTATACTCCATCTGTTAGGCCATTCAGTTGCTTTCTGTATGGTTCTGTCATAAGAAAATGTATTTTAAATGCACTGTTTCTGAATTTAGGTGGTTTTTTTTAAGAAAATGACCATATGGAACAACTGCATCAGCAAATTCTCTCTGGAGATTAGAGTGCTCTTCTACAGTCATTCCAACAAAAAATTCCTCACTGCTTGTGTTATTTATTTCAATCTTTAGAGTCAAGTAGACTATAAAACCTGCGTTACTCTTACAGGTGGAACCCATCATGTTCCTCCAGCTTCAGTAAAGGCTTATACTTACATATTTAAGGGCTTTGGTACTCTCTTTGGTTTCTATGTGGAAATACAAACAAATGCAAATAAAAACTACACTAAAAACCCAGCTGTTAATTATTTTAAAATTATGCCCTTCAACATTGTCATCTACTTTGGGATGTAATTACAGTTCACCACCAGAAACAAAGAAATCTCAGTTATTTAGCAGTAGCTGCAGTCTAATTGCATCCAACAATTAGTTAAGCTACTATGTACAGTTCTTATGTCCTTCACTGGGAGCTAAAGGACTCCCTAATACCAAATTACTGACTGTCCTTTGGTCTCAGGCCGCACATAAAATTGCTGTTAGCAGGCAATAACTGACGCAGCAGCACAAAAACCTTTGTATTTCCCAGCCCTCACTTATCATCTAGCATGCCCCACTGCTACTGCTGATGACTGGCAAGGGATTCATGTACACACAACTGCAGCTCAGGGTTGCTGAGTGCAGATCTTGGGTATGCCACAGTCAAGCAGCAGGAAAGGCCAGTAGTCTAGAGATTTGTGTTTGATACCTGGCCAAAATTTTCATCTTCCCCACATAGAGTGAGGCTAAGGTGTTTGGCAAAGATGGGAAAACAAAAAGCAGGGCTCTTTTTGTAAGATACAGAGCTGCTGTGCACACAAGGAAGGGGAGAAAGGCTCTGAAAAGGTGTGTGAGATTGATAGCATTTGTGGTGTTGGCATCATGGTCCCATATCCACGCTCACACACGGACATGCAATGGGGGCATGGCTACAACATGGCTGCAGACTAGAGGTGTAAGGCTTTCTGTACACCAGTGTGAAACAGCTCACTGCTCCTGTAAATGCTTCTTTCCCATCTGTTGTCCCATTTGGCCTGGAAGCTCAGCAAGCCATGGATATTCAGTAGTTAAATAGGAAGAAGTAGGCAGAGCAGAGAGGGTACTAGGAGATGTGTTTTGGTATAATAGTCCTTTATACTGTCTAATTGATGTTTTTGATGACTGTGTGTGCAAATTTCTACTGTTAGTCCTGAGCCTGTCCGTGTGTGTTGTTTCTGTTTTAGATGATATTTATTTTTTAACAGCTTTCTCTTTATTCCTCAGCTTTTCAAGAGTTAATCTTTCACCAAACAGACAGACAGATCTCCTTCCTGAAGCACCTTTCCTTTTTGTAATCACAGACAGTGTGTAAAAGTAGATCTCTGAGTACAGCAAACAGGACAGAATTTTACCCATTGAAATACCTGCTCAGGTGTATTCTTTGAAATCCTTCACTAGAAGACAGGCAGTTAGGGAAATTTTTGAATCCTTTTAATATGCTACCATTACCATCACATGAAAGATCTTCCCAGTTTACAGTTCAGATGGTTTTAAGAAAGTGATTGAAAGCCCTTGGAACAGTTAATGTAAGTCACTAAGAAAGTGTTCATGCCTGAGGTTTTTTTTTAAACTTCAGTGGTTTAATTGCTTCTTGAGCTTGATGAGGTGTTGATCGCTACTAGATTGCAATAGCTCAGCCTCCTCTGGCAAAAACTTTGAGGTGAAAATAGGGTAATTATTATCTGGCCATCCAGTTTTCCAAATAAGAGCAAGAAAAATGTTATTTAAAAATTCTTCTGTAAGGAGAAGGAATCAAATAGTTGATACAATTAAACTTTAATCTGATAAAATTCAAGGTCTGCTCATAACGTGCATACTCGCTGCTTGATTTAGATGCAGAAATCATTTTTTAATATGTTAGCACTGTCTCCCTCCAGTCTTCCAGAAGAAAGCTAACTCAGAGAGAAGGAAGACAGTAGCTAAGGGGTTGCTATTCAGAATCAGACATATAAATATTTAATACATTGATTCTCTTCCAGAATATACTTCTTAACTGTCTTCTCTCTGTGAATTTAATGGGAACCACACGTACAAGACATGCCTTTTATATGTGTGGGTCAGTGCCAAGTCAGTAAAGAGCCCCATCTGAGAAATCAGGTGAATTCCTTGTGGTACAAGTTAAAAGCAAGAAAAGTAAAGAAAGTAAACTTCAAAAGAGTGTCTCACAAAGACTGATTTGTTATAAATGCAGTGTTAAGCCACATGTTTAATGGTTAGATGAGCTGGGGTAAGTCCTGAACTCTACTCTGGATTGGGGTTTAAGACCAAAAGGTCTATGAATGCTGAAGCTGAGTCTTGTCTTGCTGTTCTGGTGGAAACTGAATCACTTTTGCAGACTTTTTCCTGTCTTTTTAAAATGAAAGTTAGAAAACCCAAATAATAATTCCAGAAACTTCTGGAATCCCAATGCTTTTCACTGAAGAATGTGTTTGCTGAATGCTAGTTGTATTTATGAGTGCTAGTTGTATTTAATAACAGCTATACCTTCAGTTCATATGTAAGCACTTCTCGAAACTGTTTTACACTCTTTGTGACCCCACTTTGACTATAACTATGTTGCAGGATTGAATCTATCAAAGTGAAAAATTACATCAAATGAGCGTGGCATAGGGAGACACGCACAAAGTCCTGAGCCTACTGGGAAGGTGACTTACTCAATACCAAGGCCACAGGAAACACCTTATGGTTTGTTGTGCAGATGGATTTTACCCCAACCTAGCTCCTTCTCCTCATAAATTATGTAAAAAACTTGTGGCACAGGAGTGTAGGTTCACCTTTGGGGTCAGACATCTAAGTGTTAGACTGTCCAGGGTTCAGTTCTTGGGTTTAGATTAAGTCCTTGATCAGCACTGTACCTGTCAGGTTCACAGAGAAACTGGTTCTCTTCTGAATATCCTTCATTCTGCCTGCCCCTTCCCTCTACTGCACCAATTATCTTCATGGGATGAGAGCAAAACTATCTTCCCTCGTTTCATGAAGAAGTGGAAAACAGTGGAGCAACCTAAAGTACCCTGGTGTTGCAGATTGGAGTGGCTGCGCAACAGCTAGCAAAGTCTATATTACATGATTGAAATGCTGAAGGTAGTCTCTGCAAGTCTGGAGGAATTATTATACATTACTAGAGATTTTACGTGGACTTTATAACAGGGCTGTTACCTCAGTCTTCAAGTAATTTTTACACCTGAATTAATTTGATGGTTTTACTGTTACTCTCTATTTCCACCAAGCACAGTTAGCTAGTTGACTAGCTTTAGCTCACATGCCAATTCGAAGTTTGTCATTGACAAGGGCTCTGGTTTCAGCATTCAGAATAAAGGCTTGTCTGGTTTTGATTGTAGACATGAACATTCTGTGCAACCTGGGCTAGGGAGCTGCTTTAGCAGGAAGTTGGACTCCATGAACTCCAGAGGTCCCTTCCAACCCCTACAATTCTGTGATTCTTTCAGTCTGTAACTGACAGTACGGATATCACCCGAGCACTAACAATCTCTATTCACTTTTAAACACAACCATATAGCAGTTTACTTTCCTGTTTTTCTTAGTTGCAGTATCCTGTGTAGTTCACAAGAAACCTTGCAGCTGCATGCTTTTTGTGACCATAGAACAAAGGCAACACTCAGAATCATAACTGCTCTTAAAGAATATTCCATTCTTCCTGAAAATGCATGATTCCACTTATAAGTACTCCCTTTTCATTTCTTCCAAGAGTTCATCACCATTTAGAGGAAGAACCCAAACTGAATGCTGGTGTCAGGAGTCCAGAGGGTGCCAGCACGTCCCTCCTCCCCTCCTGGGAGTATGCTTTCCTGGGTTTAGAGATAAGTGCATTCAAGGTGAGCAGAAATCTGATGATGAAAGAGCTGGAATATACTTTGGCTAGAGGATTTCAGTGTCCCTCACCCAAGCTACCCTATCATTTTGACTCAATTCCTACGTAAAACATGCAGAAAATACTTGGAGTTATATGCAGAATCTCTTCTTTTTGTCCACCTCTCTCAAAGCAGTTTTCAGTCGTGGTTGTCCTAATACTGCATGAATACAACTAGGTGACATGTCTCATACTGAAGACTATGGGCCAGAGGGGCCCAAGCGGGGATAGGTCAGTGCTTTGCTGCAGTCAGCAAGGCTCTTTTCTACCCTTTTGCACAACTCTGTATGACCTTGACCAGCCTGTTGGGACTGACATTTTCTCATTTTGGAGTTTTGCAGGCTTATCATAGAGCTTTTCTCCCTTTTCATTCTCATTGCCTCAACATGGTTCTTCCACATTTTAAACCTGTATCTTGGTAATACCTTGTTAAACCTGAGATGGACTTTAATACATCCTATGTAGTGTTCTTGCTTAAAAGGTGAGATTGCCATTCTCAAAAGCAATTTAGCTGCCCAGCACTAAATCTGTTTCTGACCTTATCTGGAAAAGACATATTAGCGATCCACTAACAGCTACTGAGTTATGTTACCACAGGAAGGCCCTCACGCAGACTTTTAATGGAAGTAATTTGCCAACAATAGCCAGAACTCACACAGACCAGATCGTCACAGTACTAAACTGCAAGCAAATCAGCTCCATGACAGAAATTTCTGTCAGGCACTCTATGAACACTCTCTGAATTATGTATTCTTCATATGTTCTGCGTACAGAGCTGGTATTGATGGAGGGAAAATAAAAGCAGGAATACAACTGAGACAAAAACAGAGAAACTGCAGTGTGTGGAAGAGATGTTTTCCTTCGTTTTATTTCTTTTGGTAACAGTGTTGTTTTTTCAAGATTGTAGAAGGCTTCCCAGAAACCTTACTTCGGTGTTGCAAGGCTTCCTTGTTTACCAAGAGGCTTTTCCCTCTGGGACCATATTATGTGAGGGCAGTGAGTTTATATTTGTCTGGAGGGTCTCCCCTGAGTATCTCAGCTCACTGCTCTCATAAACACTGCTAATAGCCTACCTTCATAACAGAGCTAACTCAATTGCACATAGTGCAAATATGATATCAGACAACTCAAATGTAGAGTGTGTTAGGTCTAGAGGTCTTCATCCTGGAGATGCTGCAGATCAGACCAATGGGACTTGTGCCCGTAGAAATGTTGTCCCAACATAAGTGCTTTAAAAAGGATTGTTCAGTGAACACATTCACAAGGTACTCTCTCATCTGCCCTGAAGTAGTGTCTGTGGCAGTGGCATGAAAACAGTGCTTGATGTAAGTAGCTTCCATGCAGTTAGTCATTATTAATGCAGACAATTCTGACAGCTAAAACAAACAGCATTTGGCAGCAAGAGCTTAATAAGGATGCTGTTGAGGAATGCAGTCTGCCAACCAGCAAGTGCATTTATTGTGCAGTTAGCTGGCTTCCTTGTCCCTCCACTTTTGGCTGTTAAACACGAATATCTTGTAAATGTATTTTATCTCTTGATATGCTTTACTGGTCCCACAGCTTACCACGAGATTGCTGTCAGTTCCTGACAATGTTTTCTTTTGTTGATGTCATAGAGATGGAACTGAAATATATGAAGAATCTAGAATGCGGGAGAAATTCAGCAAGGAAGTACAAGCCTGGTAACACATAGGTTCGAACAGTAGGACTGTCTGTACCAACATTTAGTTTCCCTTCGTGATCATTGAAAATAAACTGAATGCTAGCAAAAACAAGAGGGCCCACATATTCAAAGTCATCACCCATTATAGCACTCATCTTTTTGCATTATAGCACTCATCTAGGTGGATTAAGAAGATTTTCTGTGTGGGCCAGCTGTCTCAGTTCTGACTTATGTCTTTTATCTCCTGTCCCTTGGCTTGTTGAAGGAGCTGCCAAACATCAAAAAACTGGAGGCTTTGATAGGTACTTCTGTGTCCATTTTGGCTTGATTTGCTATGTATTTTTTACATTGAGAACTTAAGTGAAACCTGCTTTTCTTTCAGAACAATATTGAAAAGTCAGATATTGCTTCTTAGATAAGACCTCTAACATAGAAATGTTTTTGATTTTGTTCTAGAAATTATTAATGATAATAACCCTGATAGATTCTTTAAAACTTAGCTATTCTCCTGAATTACGCTGAAGTGAGAAATAGTGAGTTTTATCCATGTCATATGCTATACAACAGCAAAAATAAGTTTCTTCCTGTTTATTAACACTAATGTCATAACTTGTGAAGGCACTTTGCAGAGTATTAATAGGTGGCAAACCTGTAAGCATGATTCTCAAACGTAACACCTGCTCTTTCCTTGCTTCATGCTTATTCAGTGTCACAGAATTAAATCATGTTAAAAATTAAGAGAAATAATTAATTTTAAAAATGATTTTAACTATATTTAGTAGAACATTTTCATCAAATAGCTGGAAAGAATAGGTGTATCAGTTGTTTTGGAAAGGTAAATCAACTGCATTGGCTTGTGGCACTATCCTGCATGGCTCTAGAGAGAAAACAATGAAGTGCTCTCCTCGCAATCCAGATTCAGCTGGCTTTGGATCAGCGAGGTAGAAAAGTAAAATGGTCTTCTGGAAATGCTCACTGCCACCAGGTCAAGACAGTCATGAGGATGCTGTAGACTGAAAGAACCGGGAGGTGGTGCAGTCACTGTCCCTGAAGGTGGTTGGGAGGCATCGAGGTGTGGCAGCTGGGGACGTGGTTTAGTGGGCATGGTGGTGTTGAGTTGATAGTTGTACTATATGATCTTCGTGGTTCTCTCCAGCTTCAATGATCTAATGATTCAGTGTACATGCTAATTCATTACAGGTGATTTGCAAAGGAGAATGTTTGGCAGTACTCATTAAAGAAGAACAAACAACAACAAAAATAACCCACAAAAGAATAAAGTGCAATTCCCAAACTTCCTTCCTGCTTCACTTTATAATATTAGGAATATCAGGAACAATAATCATCTCCTATAGTTTCGCCAAAAGATTTATCAGCATTCCATTAAAATAGGAGAAGTGTTGAATGATTCACACTGATTGTATTTCTGATGGGTAGTTTAATTAAATGAATGTAAACTAACACTGATCAAACATCAACAAATTGCAGAACTGAAGTGTTTCAAACAGTATGAAGAATTATCGCATTTACTTTACTTGATCAGTCTGTTTCTAGGTATGTGCCATATAAAATCCCTGCCATTTTTCTAACTCTCCTTTGAGATTGTAAGAGAAAACAAGACATGAAAGTATTTCTTTTTAAAAGTGCATATTTTTGAAACTTCTTTCTTAACAAGACTCTTAGATCATTAACCATACCCACAGTAATTTAACCCTCCTCTCCAACTGGTGTCTGGTCAGCCCAGAAAACCAACTGTATTCTGTATAACTGTATCAGTGTGGTCAGCAGGTGGAGGGAGGTGATCCTGCCACATTACTCTGCGCAGGTGAGGCCTCACCTGGAGTACTGCATCCAGATGTGGAGTCCTCAGTACAGGAGAGGTATTCACCTGTTGGAATGTGCCCAATGTAGAGCCACAAAAATGACCTGAGGGGTGGATCACCTCTCCTGCAAGAATGAGCTGGGGCTGTTCAGCCTGGAGAAGGCTTTGCTCAGCCTTTCAGTATCTAAACTGGGGCTATAAGAAAGCAGGAGACAGATTCTTTTGCAGGATCTGTTGTGGTGAGACAACAGGAAATGGTTTTAAACTAAAAGAGAGGGGATTTAGACTGGGTATAAGGAATAAGTCTTTACAATAAGGGTGGTGAGGCACCAGAACAGATTGCCCGGATAGGTGGTGGATGCCCTGTCCCTGGAGATGTTCAAGGCCAGGTTAGATGGGGCCCTGGGCAACCTGATTTAGTAGTTGGCAACCATGGGTTGGAGAAAAATCATAGAGCCCTAGTATCATAGAATCATTGAATTATTTGAGTTGGAGTAGACCTTTAAAGGTCATCTAGTACAACTTGTCCCTGCAAGGAACCTGCAGCTAGATCAAGTTGCTCAGAGCCTGGTTGCTGCAGAGCTCATGTGTCCTGAGAGTGTTCAGAATGGGTGTTTGTTGCTATTGTGTTTTGTGTTCTCCTCAGTGAGTGTATTCCACAGTTACGAATCCATAATATTTTGATCCTGAGAGAATTGGGTGTTTGGTGGTGATTATGAGCATGTATCTGCAATTTGCTGTACAGGGGAATGAACTCTCTTAGTGACCATCCTTATGCCACAGGATATATACTTCAGAATTAGTCTTTTCTGGCCTAAAGATACTTTCAAACAAGCATGTTTTCTTTTTTTCTTTTCCTTTTTTTTTTTTTTTTTTCCTATCTCTAAAGATAACGAGTTGAGTTTGGAAGAAATCTCTGGAAGTCATCTGTAGCACACCATGACTCCTCTCTGGAAGCTCACCTGAGCTCTCACATCAAGGCATTCAAAACGTAGGCAATTGTTACATATAATTGCAGCTTGGCAATGATCTCTTATTTATTTACTTTGTCCAGACAGTATATTCTGGAGAAACTTACAGCTGAAAGCGCTCGAGTAGGCCATGTCTTCCAGAATGCAGTGATGTGCATAAATTGTTTATGAATGTGATATCTTCAAACTTTAGCTTGAGTGAATGGACAAGGTCAGTAAAAAATGATGGAGAGGATAATATTTGAAGGTTGACTAGACATATTCTTTAACAGATTATCCACATTGTCTCCACCATGAGGCACTTTCCTCAGCAGATGTCTTCTTTCTTTTTTTTTTTTTTGCAATAACTCACAGGAATTGTAGTGCACATGGCAACAACTAACAGGTCTTGTAGCATTTGGCTTCTGGAATATACTAGGATTTAAGATGCTGTCCTCACAACAGAAGGTAAGAGATTTGTGATGTAAAATGGTCAGCGTTCTGTAGAGCATCCACACTGTTATCTGTTTACTTGGGGATTTACTTTGTCTCTTTGAACTCCATTGTGAAATGACACCGCTGGAAAGTAAAAAATGAAGTTATTTGGAGTGGTTCTTGTCTACCTGATATTGTGGACGGAATGATTTCTTGACAAACTTCAACTTATTTTTCTATTTTTTTAAGCAAGTAATTTCATGACGGTGGTTTTGGTTGGGTAGTAGGTTTGTTTTTAAAACCCACAGAGCAATCAGACTAAAATTCAGAAATAAAAGAAGTATATACTAACAAGAAAAGATTACCCCAGAGGTACCACGGAAAATGGAGGTTGTGTTCTCTATGCCATGTTTTCCTGCGTAGTTGAGTTCTTACTTTACTAGAATCCTTGATTCCAGTAAAGCCCCAACTGTGTTTTGTGGTCTTGATTAATCACCTGAGTATATACTGGAAGTACTCACATGAAATGCCTATTGGAAAACACTCATGCTTAGGATTCTAACACAAGAAAAATGAAATTTGAGAGAATGAATTCTCCTGAAGTTTTGCATTATATTTTCTTAAATAAGACCCTTCTGATTGCTGCAATATTTAATTTCTCTCTCTCAAAAAAAAAAAAAGCCCCAAAAAACAAAGCAAAACTTAAAAACACTCTTTTGCTTTTTTTTCTTTTCAGAACATCAGATTTACTGCTGTTCAGAACTTAGAAAACTTTTGAGTTTTATTTACATTTCATACAGTTTTATTTTCATACAGTTCCTTTTAGTCAATGGGAAGTATCTGTGATGATTAGCAGCACTGGCTTTTTGATGTTTCTGGGTATAACTTGTTACCTGCTCATTGGTTTGATTTTCGTAATGGAAGACTTTGAGGGTAAATGGTGTTTATCTTGTTAGTTAAACTGAAAGGTTAACTTCTGTTCATTGGTAGATAGAGAACATGTTAAACAAAATAAGCCTGAAAGACTGTTAGCACGTGATTCTTCATATGATATTGTAAAATAGTATTTGTTGCTTAGTCACTACCTTCCAGTTTCCTCCTTGTCCTTGTTTGATTTGGTGTCAGTTTCTCAGCATATTTGGCTGTGTTTTATCAGTAAGGAAACAGAAAGCAACAAATTCCACTTACTGATGCATCTTTCCCAGGCAGCGTTCTTATCTGCTACTTAACAATTCAAACTGAAGCTTTGCAGATAATGGTAAAAAAATTCGCATTATGTATTTTAAACTGTAATTATGCGTTAATTTAAGTTATTCAAATTATTCAAATTAAAGAGACGTTATGAAACTAGATAAGTGCATGTTTGAATCCTTACTTTATACCAGTTCTATGGACTGGTTAAGACCACAATTATTTTATATATTTTTTATATAATTTAGAAGAGATGAAAAGTCGTATATTGAATGTAATGGACAGTGTGACTCATGAAGTCTGATAATACACTCTGATCCTGAGCTCATATGGAAAGAAAAAGGAGCACACAGTTTGGACTCTGTGATGCTGTCTCCATCAGGGAGACTGAAATTCTGCCAGTTCTACTTAGAACTTGAGTTTTTTATTTATTTTATTAATTAATGATCTTAATTATGCACAACAGCTTTCTAGGAATTTTCTGGGAGAAGAGAAGCAAAAATCTCTTTTGTGAGAAAAAAAGAAAATTTATTTTCAAGCTGAGAATATCTTGTGAAGAGAGGAAGTTCAGCCTGGAAGAAATCTCGCCTGACTGAAAAGGGATTTATTTATTTTTGATGTGACAGACAGTACTGATGATGATATGCACAGGGTATAACATCTAGGTCTTTTCAACCAGGAGAAAAAAGACTAAAGAATTATGCAGTTCCTCACAGATTTTGTTCATTTTGCTTAAAAAAAAAACAAAACAACTTGCTGGCAAATTTTTATCCTGTGTGACTTATATTTTTGATGTCTGTCCAGAAATGGGTACTGTATTAAGTTGTATTAATTTTATTGTTATCTTCAGTTGAAAGTAGTAATGAGATTTATCTCCACAGTCTCTTCCTCGTCTCAGAAGCTCTTCATTCTCAGATGAATATTTTACATCCCTGCCAAACATGAAAATGACCAATGTTCACATCAAAAGGCTGTGTATCAAACTCCAATTTTTCTTATGGTTCCATACTAATTCTCCTAATTGAAAGGCAAGCAGATTTTACAAGACATTACTTGATATTTGCCAAAGTACATTATAGGGATCTATGGCTGCATCTACACAGGACTTAGCCTTGGTACAGAACTGGGGCTGTGGAGGGAATTCCTCCAGCTGTTGTCAGCTGTGCACCGAGCGTTTTGCCCTGTGGAGCTGTTGGCTGTGTGCAAAGCTAACATTCCTTTGAAGAACGTAACATCAGAAGCTGTGCTCCTGCTGTGCATCAAGTGCACTACAACCGCTAACAGACTTCATGTTCCAAACTAATCATGGACCTTTGGAAAATTTTGGTCTGCAGCCAGGTGAGCAGCTGAAGTCTGATCTGAAGTAAGAGCCCTGTGCCGTCTCCTATAGCTCTATCAGACAAGCTCTAATTGCTTCCCTGAAGAGCTGCTTTTCTTACCCTGTGTACTTGCTAAAATTGATGTTGTCTCTGATTCTTCTCTTTCTGTGAAGTATTTTAATCTCCTTTCATTTTCATCTCTTAAGTACCTATTTATTTCCCCCTTAATATATACACCAGCCCCTTGCCATAATATCCCATATTTTTTTCTGATTTATTCTTGGGAAAAAACAAAACAAAACAGTGTCTTCAACAAGTTCTCCAGTTTTCAGTGTATATATGCAGTCTAAACATAATTTATTGTGTCTCATTAATCCTTCCTTGAAGGTTTTCCCTATCACTTTTGTGACTTTGGAATGCCCATCCTCTTGTGGAGTAGCATGAAGGTGGGGAAGCTGTTTGCTTATAAATTACTTTCCTTCTTCTCTTGTCCTACATTTCTAAAACATTTTGCAGTGTTCTTTGGCAACATTATTATAAGGGACTCTGAGCAGATTACTCACTGGGCTCAACACTTTGCATGTTGCAGTAATGCAAAAAGCATTAAAAAACATGAAATTCAGAAGGTGTTACTAAAAGTTTGTATGCTTGAAGTAAAACTACAGCAACCCTTCTTTTGTGCCTGAACTGGTTTTTGTTTTTATATGTCACTCAAGAGTGGCTACTTCACAGCTTGAGTAAAAATTTTGTTTTCAGACCTTTTGTACTGCTTTTACTTTCACAGTATTCTTTTATATTATCAGTGTCCTTAGATGTTAAAAGTCTACATGAGTTCAAGGGAGGACTGCACTAATTAGGAGAAGACAAATGCAAGATATGGGATGTGGAAAGATAGTTGTGAGAGGTACTATGTCTGTTCAGCCTGCATGTGTCTACTCTTGGGCATCTGCTTCTCATCAGCCAGGACCTCTCCAGCTGCCCTTGCTGCCCTGCAGTGTCGAAGTTCCAGTTCCACCTCCAGCCTTCTAAACCTATGCTTCCTCACAGTTGCCTTTTCTACTCTTTTTTTTTTCAGACTTAAGTGTCCCACTAGGGAAATTCTTCTATCCTTCCCTCCATATCTTTAAAACTAGATACATACAATCCTTTCAGGGAATAGATGTTCCTCCTCCAAGAGGAGGAGGTTGACTCCATTTAGCAGGGAATGCCATTTTTTATTTTTTTTAAACTGTATGCTGTGTGGCTGCTTTTTAATTTATTGTGACCATTTTCCCACAGATGCTCTGGAGCTTTAGTATTTTGTAAGCACACAAAAGTTACAGCTCACTGCAAAGTCTAAATTAGGCTCTCAGTGTGATTTTCTTCTCCTCTAACTACAGTAGTCCACACATTAAATGTCTTTCTGGTTTCCCTCATAGTCCTGGGTACAGGACAGTGATGTCCAGTTGGTGATATCTCTCCCCCTCACACAGACCTATGCAAGTGCCACTTTCCCTCTGTATGCAGGAAGTGGAACTTGAAGGACTACTTTAGATGTTTAAGAAACTTCTACCAATACCAAGAATGGGAAAAATGATCAGCTTCACAAAGATATAGTTAAAGTTAGTATTTTACATCAACCATAATACAGAAGTGTCTAGAAGGATCCCTTTGTTACTGTGATGGCAGCTGTGTTAACTACCATTACATGCCCTCGTTCAGGTTGTTCACTTTAGGGTACCCATTCACTCCCCCTCCTGCCAGTAGGATGAGGGAAAGGACTGGGAGAATAAAAAAGATAGAACTTGTAGGTTGAGATAAAAACTATTAACTAAGATAGAAAAGAGAGAAATAACAGTTGTAATAATTACATATATATATATGTATGTATGTATGTATGTATGATGTTATATATATATATTATTTTTTCTGTCACCTGTCATCTCAGCAGCAGCATAGATAATTCCAGGATTTCTTTGAGAAAAATAGTTGTGATGAGAATTACAACATTCACATCCAATTAAACACTGTCAAAAGTTTGTTAAATCAGCTCTGTAACAGATTGAGTAACTTGTTTTCATGTAACGTGAGCAAAATACTTCAAAAGGAATTTAACTCCATGAGATTTCCCAACTCAAGTGCTTTGCTGAATCAGTGCACCACCTGCATTGATATCTTGTTGAGATACTTCATATTTCAATCATCCAGACAAAATTATGTAGAAGTAGATATTTTTGACATAGTCAGTGTATTAAGAACCTACTTTCAATAACCAAGCTGGTATAGAGTGAGTGCACTAATTTATGTTTTGTTTGGCAGGTTATTGCTGATCCTAGTACAGTGTGACATATGTTTCAGGAAAAAGTAGGTGGCAATTAGTTGCTTAGCACAGCATTTTTTGCATTATTTTATGAAAAGCAGAATGTTGCCACATTTTGCATTCTACTTTTATGATGTCATTTCTGAATTTTCCAGTTTGCCCCTTGGGCATGCAACTTTGTTCCATATATTAATCTAAATCCAGGTCTCAATCTATTTTTTCTTCTTTTTCTTTTTAGGTATATGATTGCTAATCTCCTTGGAGTGCGAGGAACTGATGGATTGGAGCCAGTTCTAATTGAAAACAATGAAATGCTCAGTTTGACATCAGTGTTTGAAAGATACAGAAGGCTTAGTGATTATTTTAAACTCTTACTATTGTTAGTTGTTATTTCTACCCTAATCGGATCAATTCTCATTGTTTGAAAAAAGACAAATTCATTTCAGTGACTAAATTGGACAGTGTGGTTTATTTACATATTTTATTTGCTCATATGCACGTAAGAAACATTCACAAACAGATATACAAACCTCCTGCTACTCTACATCGTGAACATATTACGTAAACATATTTATCAAACAACGTAAATATATTTATCTGGTAACTAGAATTTAACAGTGGCTGTGGGACTTGTTAAATCCTGCTGAGGGTAATTTTTCAATGTGCATTCATTAGCAAATATTAGCATCCACATTTCATTTAACAGAGCTAGGATAACAAGAAAGTAATGGACCACTCAAAATGAATAGCTTCAATCTCTTAAACTGACAGAATCAGTCAATAAGAAATGTGTATTCACCATACTGCAGTGCACTTTTAATAGATGCATAGTTGTCTGTGATATTTGGATCTTGGAGCCCCAGTAGCTTTGTCCCATGCATAGGTGGCAGCCTGGGCTGGGTGATGGCTAGGAGCACGGCTGTGGCACCCCAAGAATGCAGCAATGGGGTTGGGCCACCAGGAAAGGCATGGAGAGGCAGGATGGTGCTGAGCTGACTGCTGCCACTTTTAGCAACTGCTGAGCAGGGAAGGAGCTCTCTGCCCCTTTCTCCTGCTAGAAAGGAGTCAGTTCACCCTGGAGATGGCTTGTGGAAATTCTCCTTCACTAGAAGTGTTGCTTGAAGAGGTGAACAAAAGGCAGCAAGTAGGCTTTTCATCCTGGTAACATGTAAGCTGAATCGATAAACATTAGGGAGAATTCGTGGTGCAGGCCCAGCCAGCACTCTGGAGGTGGAAATAGCTTTATTTGAGTACCTTCCAGGACTATCATCCTCTATGAAAACAGATGGCACCCAAGTTAGAAAGGCAGAGAAGAGGTGCAAGTGGCAATTCATCAAAAGGATTTTTCCTTTCACTGCAATGGGCAGGCAAGTAAGTTAAATTTATTGTAAAGATGGGGGTATTATTTATTACTTCTTTGTTGGTGCATGACTTTTCCCATATTTATGCTGTCCCATCATCTCTCTTTGCCTCCTACTTTATGACATGGAATCACTGCCTGGGGCTGATACTCTGGAGAAGGGCTAGGTATTTTCTATTTTTATGAGTGAGGGTTCTTTGGGGTTTGCAAGTTTTAAGAACTGTGGTATAACTGGAATCTGGCAGATTGTTCTGACACTGGCAGGAAGGCTCTACAGCAGCGTTTCTAGGTGGAATACCATGAGTTTTTTTCATTAGTAATAGTTGCTGTTTTGTTTTGGATTTTTTTTTGAGGTAGTGTGCTTGAAGAGCAGAGGAATGAGGTCTTTAGAGTCGTTATCTAAAAAAATGACTTTGTCCTTCACTTAAGGTACCAGTTATGTACATCCTCATGGTCAGCCAATGTCCACATGAAGGTCTGCAGACTTATCCTTCAACAGGAGACCCTCTGAGCCCGGTCAGGAGTATGAGGTGAGTGGTGCCCTGTGAGGGGACAGATTAAAGCATCCACTAACATTGTATGTCATGCTGTCTGACAGCAGGAGAGTCCACAATGCTGCCTAGCAGTCCTGCATGACCCCTGCTCATCTTGACAAGCGTGGAGTGCCTGGGAGCCCCTTCTTGTACTGTTTGGAGGGTTGCATCTGTCCTGCTCCATCCCCACAACTCAGGATCCCCTTGCAGGGAATAAGTGGGGTGCAGCAGTGCCAGCAGTCAGTGTTTTTAGGGGATGAAGTTTGGTGTTTCTACATCCACTCAGGTGAGCCACTGCAAAAGAGGGAAACAAAACGTTCTTGGACTGACAACACTGTTGTGACTGCATTTTTGTCAGTGAGAATTGTCATACAAACGAGTAAGAGATAAATGTCTCAATTCCACTTCACAGTGCAGTAAGTATTTGCTGCCAGAGTGCAGTCTTTCTGCCAACAGCTGGCAGCAATACAGTGGTTATGAACAGAGCTGTGCTGTGAACAGAGGACCGTGGCACATCAGTGATAAGCACTGCAAAAAGGCATTGCTGCTAAGTGATTGGATAAACAAGCTGTGTAAAAAGAAGAGTACATGAATACAGAGCAATGTTTGAAAAATTCCCTTACGGGTTGTTCAAGCTTTCATAGGACATAAACCATTCAAGGCAGTTTTTGATTACATAGTTTGACAGACAGCCACTTGTCTCCAAACTGGTCTTCCTGAGGGTTCAGAGATCAACTTTCAGGAACTAGACAGTCTTGCTGTGGCTTGTGCTGTGTTGAATCTTTCTTCACCTCATCCTGTAGTTTCAGGATAACAGAGCTACTTCTGGATGATGTGGAGATGTAGAAAACCTTGGGAAGAGAAGCAGGTGGATGTGATCCAAAGGCAGCCATAGTTCAGTTCTCAAAAAGGTGTTTTTCACAGGCATAGTTCTGATTAACTCCTCAAAGGCACAAGTGTGAGAGTCATCTCATTCAGGAAGAAAACTGTCCAGTAAGACCATCTACCAATGAAAACACAAGGAACAAGCAATTCTGTGTGCATCAGAACTGATGAAGCTCAATTTCTAGAGCCTGTTCCTTATCACTTCCCTGCTTCCTCTTCACCATTGGAAGTTTTAGTATCTAATGGAGAGCCTTTCCTTAATGAGAGCACAAAACATTCCACAAGCTCTATTAGCTTAGACAACCACCCTAAACATAATGTAGGCTTTTTTCTAGTTTCAAAATCTGATTGGGTGCTGTTGACAAGGGGAGCAGGAGGGAAGAAATACTCCAGAAACATTAATCTTTGTGTATGAACAGCAGTGGAAGACTAGCACTGAACTTGCATCTGAAGGGACCTTCAAATAGTAGTTTGCATGCTTAAAAAGCATACTGTTTTTTTAATTGTACATTCATTTTACTTTTGCTCCTGATCTTGCTGAGACTGGGTGATCAGGTGCCAAACCCAAAGTCCACAGGGAGTATAAAGCCAACAAAGGCCTGGCCGGATGGCCTAGATGACAAAATTCTAACCCTCTAATGCAATAAGGAATCTCAGAGCAACGCCACAGAAATCTATTCTGATTTTACACACGCTTAAAACACAAAATTTAAACTCTTAAGGGTTGTAATTGCAGTGTTCCTTTCATTCTGTGAAACACTTCATGTGTTGTGAAACCATAAGCAGAACTAAATGTAAGAACAGAATTTGCAATTCAATATTCCTCAACATCAGCCAGGAAAGAAGTGTATGAACCCATCTGGAAGAATTTGTTTTAATTTGTTTTCCATTTGATTCACTCTGTGCAGTTTGGTAATTTTTAAATTCTTATCCTTCACTAGAACTGTAGTGTTGGTGTGATCTTTGTACAGTGTCATGCATAGCAAGCTTTGTATTTAGTGCTAGACAGAGGTCCAGGGAGAGTAGACAAGAGAAATGATTATTTTCTACAGTACCAGAGACAAAATATTTGTGGTTATGCTTTATGAGATTTATTCTTTCACCTCACTTACCACCTAGGGTGATAATACACTGGTATCTTGCTGTAATTCACAATATTAATCACTCTGTGAGACTTTTGTACTCTTTCCTGCAAATTCACTGCTATCCCAATATTATTTTAAGAACCATGGGGGGAAATCTGAACTATTTCATTTCAAAATGTAAATCCAAAAAATATCTTTCTATGAAACCTGAATATATTAATGGAACAGGCTTTTTCCTTTCCAGTCCTTTTTGCCAGGTGACAGAATGCAGGTCAGAGTAGCTGGACAGGAGGCAGGAAATTTGTGTCTGACTTGTACTAGAATTTGCATTATGTGTGTTAAAGTGTAAAGTGCAGAGTGGATGAAAAGCAGTGTATGCTCTTAATGTAGCATGTACCAGTGAGGACAGGGGATATAAGCCCTATGCTGGTTCTTTACAAATCGTCCAGCCTTCATATCAGCCACCAAAATGTCTGGTATATAAAGTAATTCACACTGCAGTGAAGTGACTTAAATCAGTCGTAGGAAATTCTGTTGTGTTTATGGTGCCAGGCTAAACACCAGCTAAAGATTCTGCCCTTCTCCTAATGACAATTTACAGTTTATTTACCTCTTCAACTGAATCGCCTTATTATCTGTGAGGTAAAACTTAAATATTTCTTGAGTTTTTATGGTCGATCTGAATATGTATTATTCTAAGATATTTGCATAGCATCATAAAATCTGCAAACAGTACTCATAACTCAGCAACATGTCATCAAAATTTATTTTTGCCTGAGCTCTTGAGCACATTTTCAAAATCCCTACCTGACTCAATCAGATGCAATCACCCAGAGTATTCATTAATGATTGACTCTGACATCTGGAATGTAAGATTATTATAAAACAGAATAAAGCACCTGCTCCACTTCTTTCTTTGAGTGACTGTCAGGGTAATAACATTAAGTAATGAACTAACACAAATGGTTAATGTGAGTAGTTAAGCTTTCACAACCAAAGCAGAATACTTAGAGACAAGCAAGATTTATGAAAAGCTCGTCTCACAGTGCACAGCATCATCATCCTATATAAAGACCTACATAATGATGATTCTCACTGTTGGCTCACAGTACTCAGCACTGTGTTTTGCATAATTAAGCTAGCAGTGGCTGCTGTTTGATCTTGCTCTGCTGGCATACATACTATTTATAGTAAGGCTTGCTATATAGAGTTCCAGCACACAAGATTTTTAAAATAATAAAGCAGTCTTTAAGGGACTGAGCCAGACTCTTCTCAGCAGTGTGTGGTGATAGGATGAGGGGAAGTGGCCACAAACTGAAGCATAGGAAGTTCTGCACAAATGTACATTTGAACTTCATTGTGGTGAGGGTGACGGAGCACTGGCACAGCTGCACAGAGAGGTGGTGGAGTCTCCTTCTCTGGAGACGTTCCAGGCCCACCTGGACGCCTACCTGTGCAACCTGGGCTAGGGAGCTGCTTTGGCAGGGGGTTGGACTCCATGATCTCTAGAGGTCCCTTCGAATCCTACAATTCTCTGATTCTGTGATTAGAGCGTAAGTACATCTGGTCAAGCTAGTGGATCTATATCCCCCTGCTGTCAGCTCAGCATACAGAACATCATGTTTCTACTCCTAGAAGGACTAGTAAAGTAGCAATTTAGTTTTTCAGAAAAGCATATTAGTCTTTTTAGCAGTTGAATCCAGTGTTTTGAGAATATTCTTTTTCTTGGGTAACTGGGAAACTGAACGTATCTTTGGTGAAAATCAGTCCCAGTCTTTATAATGGCTGTGCTTGTTATTTCATAGTTCTCTCAACTGCCACAGTCAATCTGGCAAAACAAAACCATCTATATCAGATGAATTCTGTTTGCTTCCATTGCTGTCTTCACCCTCAGGTACAATAGCACCATCTTGCTGGAGTTATATTTATGTTCAACTGCAATTTAATTAATCCTTCACATCCCTCCATGTTCCTTACATAAGTAATAGGAAGAGCTGCTTTTCGTGATTAGTCTTCTCTATACCAAAATATTGGTAATAATTATAATATTCTATAAAATCCAATCAAAAGAGGTTTTTAATAACAATGGCATAGGAGAAACTCACATCATTGCAAGGAGAAACTCACACCATTGCAGTCAAAAGTCAGTGGGATACTGTGGGGCCAAAAAACTGGTAGGATTTGAATTAGTTTGTGGGTTGTTTTTCTGTTGTTTCAAACAGTTTTGCCTGCTGCAAGTTATGTTCTTCAGAATGGGTACAATAACAGATATTTTCAGTTAATCCATTTGTTGGCTGTGCCGTAATTGTCAGGATGTTTATACCCAAGTGTTTCAGAGGGGAAGAAAATGTGAAGCATTTAATAAGACTACTCAAACGAATAGTGGAACAAAAAGACTTTTACTTAAGCAAGAGTTTCTTCAAGATGTAGAAGATTATCATCTTGGCAAAACCAGATGGGAAGCTTGGAATGTAATGGCACTAACAAAACACTTTGAAGCATATCTTTTTAATGCCTCAGAGCTCCCTAAAAAGACAACACTTTAATTACTGTTTGTTTAGAGGCTGTAAGGAAACATTCATGCATTTATGCAAATTTCAATAGTACAACTAAAAGAAACATCTTTTAGTTTTCTGCCTTCACCTCCTGTTCCTCCTGTATGTGTACTTTGGACCCACACAGAAGAGAGATCTTCGTTTTGCGAGCTCTAGGCATAATCATTTTGAGACTTAAGCCCTAGATAAATCCTTGAAGTATGTATGCTGCCAAGACCATTTGTATTTAAAATGGAGTGTATTATTACTGATGTATCATAACCCGAAGATATTTCTAGATAATAAGGAAAACATGTATATGGTTCACTTCTTTATCTATCTTTGTGAGTCTCCATTGTGAGTTTCTCAGGCTACAGAAGAGAAGAAAAGCCTGCCTTGGAACTTTGCAAAGAATGTGTGAGCATGAATATATATGTGTTTGAGAAACAACAAAATATTTATCTTCTGAAGAGTTACACTGTGAACCTTGGTCACCTCTTGAGGAGAAAAACAGCAGCAAGAGCCTGCTCTCCCTTCTCATGTAAGCTACTTTCAAGCTGAGAGTATGCTTATTTGTCCTGCAATAGCAGCTTGTTTCTGATCTGGACCTGATGGCTTGGCTTCCTGGCTTGACCCTGAACCTTGCTGGATGATCACTGGATGGTGACTGACATCAACCTGTGTCCCCCTGTCTGACTTCCTAGCTTATTGCTCTCAGTCACTGCTTGCACTGCTTTGCCATTCACACTCCCAGATGCTGTAAAAGGTCTCCAAATTGCCATCCCAAGAGGAAAGGAAATCTTATTGGGAAGAAGAGCAAGATTCAAACGAACTGGAAGTGACATCAGTATTTGCTGAGTTTTGCCTAGGCAGGGGTGACTGGGAGTGCTTCAGGTGGTCACTGCCTCTCATCAGCTATGTTATCCAGACTTTTTCTCCCCCAGGGAGACACGAAGCTCACCAAGTTGTTGGTCTATATTCTGTCTTCAGGTGCACAGCATTTCCTGTCTATTCCTCTACTATCCTATCCCTTATAGGCTGCATAAATGTGCTGAGTCCAACTGTATGAACTTCAACAAACCAAATCCCAAGTCCTGTATTTTGGTTGCCAAAACCCCATGCATCACTACAGGCTTGGGGCAGGGTGGCTGAAATTCTGTGTTGAGGAAAGGGATCTGGGGGTGTTAGTTGACAGACGGCTGAACATGAGTCAGCAGCGTGCCCAGGTGGCCAAGAAGGCCAATGGCACTGTGGCTTGTATCAGAAATAGTGTTGCCAGCTGGAGCAGGGAAGTGACCATCCCTCTGAACTCAATCACTGGTGAGACCACACCTCAAGTACTGTGTTCAGTTCTGCTCCTCTCACTACAAGAAAGACATTGATGCCCTGGAGCATGTTCAGTGAAGGGCAAGGACACTGTGAAGGGTCTGGGTCACAAGTCTTATGGGGAGCAGCTGAGAGCTGAGATTGTTTAGTCTGGAGAAGAGGAGGCTCAAAGGAGACGTTATTGTTCCTTTAAACTACCTGACAGTGGGTTGTAGTGAGGTGGGGTTCAGCCTCTTCTGCCAGGTAACAATGACAGGACAATGGGTAATAGCCTTAAGTTGTACCAGGGAAGGTTCAGGTTGGATATTAGGAAAAATTTCTTTTTAGAAAGAGTGGTGAAGCACTGGCCCAGGCTGCTCAGGGAGTTGGTGGAGGTTTTTAAGAAAAGAGTAGATGTTGCACTGAGTGACATGGCCTAGAATGGTCACAGGCATGGGCTGTGATTGGACTAGGTGATCTTAGTGGTCTTTCCAATCTTAATGATTCAGTGATTCTACCTCAGGCAGCCCTTCCTCTCTCCTCTTTAGGCCCATCAAACCTGTAAACAGGCAGCCTGAGCAAAATTTGCTTTGTATCTTTGTATATTTATCTACAGCCCTTCTTACAGTTTGCTAAAGCACCACCATAAAGTGCTCCTTTTCAAGTAGGAACTTCATAGGTTATTAGTTTGACAAAGTGACTTTTTACTAAAGAGACCATACACTGATGGAAGCTACCTGTTGTTTCCTTTCCTCAGACTGCAAAGCATGTACCAAAATGTTACTTCACTACACAAGTGCTTGGCAGGAATCTCCATGCTTCATGGAGAGGCTGTCCAGAAAGTCAGTACGTAAGCACAAAAGCTGCCTTTGTGGCTTCAGCACATGAAGATAGGAAGAATTCGTCTCAGCTGGATTTAGGCAGCTAATCTTTGTTAATCAGCACAACAATTCTAATCATCTTACGATAAGTGTCTAAAATAACTAGACATTGCCCATTGGAGATGGCTGTCTCTCTCCCTTGGCTAGAGAAAATGTTTAGACTGCCAGCTCAGTCTGGACACCTATTTTTTAGATCAAGCAGTCAAATGATAGCCCACTAATAGCTTCTTATGTAATCTGATATTCAGTTACTTCAAATGCCCCACACTGTTTCAGTTCTTCTCTGCCTTCTTCAGACAGTAAACAGCTTCAGAATCCTCCCTGTGCCTGCTCATGGCCACAGATGCCTGGTGTTGCTTCAGTGTTATCCTCATGCTTATTGAACATTGCAAGAAATGAGAAGCAAAGGTCTACAAGATCCCTGCTTGTGAACCGTGTTAACCATTGTGCTATTCATTGTCACAAAAAGGGGAGTTGCTAAAAACCTGTGCTGCTAAACAGCCTGCTCTTGGCTGTGGTGCCACTCCTTATCTCCTGACAAAAACTGATGGATCATCTCCTCTTGAAGATTGCTGACTTCAAAAAGGAAAGAAGGAACTTCTTGTATCTGATAGAAAACATAGCATCTTAGAAACCAGTGTGCATAATGATGATGGGATTTTCAAGCGTTTTTAGGAGAATTACATGCTGAAAATGCAGCAATACTGTGAAAGTTGACAAATGACCTTCTGTGACAACTGCAGCACACTCTCTCCAGGACTCAGAAAGCAGTAAAGCACAGTTGCTGCTGAAAGCACATCTGTACCTCTTTCCTTATTAGATATCATACTTTTGAATGCTACCAGCATATAATTACATATTTATCCATCTTCCAAGGTGTGCAAGAAACTTACGACCTGCTTCATATTAGGGAACAAAAAGATGTTAAACAGAATCTATTCAATCTTTCATCTGAAAGGAAACAGTACGTCTTACTCTAACAAGCTTTAAAGTAGGATGACTGAATGCATTTTGCCAGCAACAAAATAATAAAGGGCTGTCAAATTTGTGTTGCTGCCACTTCATAAGAGTTACTATGTCTGCCTTTTCATTTACTGAAAAGCCATCTTTTTAGAGGAGTGATGGATGTTATTAAACTCATTCTTTAAAATTTTTGCTTTGCCAAAAATATACTGCTAGCTCACAGTTACAGAACTCATCTGAACAATTGTACAAATCAGTGTGACATCATTAACTACTTTGTAAGTGGGTTTTCTTAAAAACAAACAAATAAATAAATAAAGATATCTCAAAAGCAGCACATCTTCAACCAATTTTTGATACGAATGTATTTTAGTTATGACTTGAAACCTTTGTTTTATTCTTTGTGTATGAGGTTTTTATTTTACTTTTCAATCACTTAGAATCTTGTTCTGTTTCCATTTTGTGTGTTAGCACTTTTGTTCATGCCTTCAAATTCATAAAATACCCTATTTATAGCTTTCTGTGGTAATATTTAATTTAATTTAATTTAATTTAATTTTAAAAACATGTAATGTGTAGGCTTGTCCAGTACTGGAACAGAAACGGAAGAAAATCTTGCCCTGTACTGCATGTTTTCTTACCTTAAAAGCAAATGCTCATCATCTGTTCTATATATTCCAATTACCTCTGAAACACAAGGGGAAATGGCCACAAACTGAAGCATAGGAAGTTCTGCACAAACGTGCATGGGAACTTCTTCCCAGTGCAGTGACGGAGCAGTGGCACAGCTGCACAGAGAGGTGGTGGAGTCTCCTTCTCTGGAGACGTTCCAGACCCGCCTGGACGCCTACCTGTGCAACCTGGGCTAGGGAGCTGCTCTGGCAGGGGGTTGGACTCAGTGATCTCTAGAGGTCCCTTCCAGCCCCTACAATTCTGCAATTCTGTGATTACAAGTTTTGTGTTTCTCTTCTATGCAGACCACTTCCATGCTTGTGTTCCCTCACCAACCCTTTTCAGGTATGTCTGAGTTGTCTCACCAGCACAATAGATGGAAATTTTCCAGAGGCTCGTTGATGCCACTTGTGTGGGATTACTAGGTGGTCTAGATTTTATCCCTGTGATTGCGTACACAGTTTAATAGCTTTGCTTTAACCCTTCTGAATTGGAGTTGCCTTTGGTCAGGGTCTCCATATAAGTGTGCCTGCATACTACCCTACTGACATACTATAGACAGCTGTCTGTGTGGCTTTGTTTTCTTTGGTTGCATCAAGGAAAAACGAGTTTTGATCATGGCTTCACTTCCAGTGTCATGAAATATGCAGCATTGTCACAACAGCTCTGATCTGTACTGAAGGTCCCAAAAGCCTGCAAAGAGGCCCCACTTTGCTCCAGGAATTCATAGAGGATTTCACGAAAGATGTCTTCCTTTCCTTTCCTCATATATGAACATGAACATAGAAGAATTATTATGCCTCTTTGTTATCTTAGAGGAAAATATTTTAATGAAATACCTGACTCTGTTGACTTTGTGTGCTAAGTATGTTATCCCTGTGCCAGTAAAGACCTCTTTCCTGAGCTCCTGAGAAAAATCTGGACTCTTGAGGAAATAAAGCAATGAAATCCAATTTCTCCATAATAATCCAATCTCTGTTATATATTTCTTGCTTTCTTTTCTTTTTGCAGCACTAAAGAAACGTAACACTGAAGGGAGAGGACCCTTCTGCATTTGGCCACTCCAGCGTAGGGAGAACGCTCCAGTGTACAGATGATGTATGATGCAGGAAATGAGTATAGTGAAGAAGGAGACATGGGTATTGAAAGAGGCAGGCAGAGGTGAATTTAACCAGGCTACTGAAACTGTGACTGTGTGTGTGATAGGAATGGAGGATTGGTACTGAACCATACAGAGAGAGAGAACTGATGGGTGCCTTCCCAGAGGTGTTGGATCTTAAAACTCATTTGTTCGGTATATACAAAGCTGTGCAGTGAGAATGTGTTAAATTCTATCTTACATGAACTATACATAGGTAAAGTCCATATGCCTGGATTTTTACCAACAAGAATATGGAATTTCCTGCTTGACTCCAATGAGTATTCATATTTTCTAGCTGGTGGAATCAGTGAACTTGTTATACTTTATGATTTCACTTGCACTGATAAGAAATAGTATTTATTTTACTTTGAGCTGCTGGCCATGTGCTGCTTATTTTTTGTTTTTGTTTTTGTTTTTCTCACCTGCTTAAAATGAGAAAATGTTAAGAGAATATATGTTATATTCAGTTAAATTTAGTTCTGAAAGAAATAATTCCAAGCTGTTTTAGCATAGAGCTTCTAAGACTTCTAAAGCTCTATTATTTATAAAGCCATACTAGAATAGGGATTTATAAACCTCTGGCTTGGATACAGAAACAAATTTGGACTGAAGACTAACTTTAAAGTGTTAAAAAATTATTTTTGCTTATTCAGACAAAAGCAAATCCCCTGACAACTAATGGAGACTATAGGCAGAGATGTCAGTTCACTTTAGTATTTTCTCCAAACTCCTTCTTGTGGTTATTTTCAGGTACCCCACTCAGGAACCCCCTTTTGATTTAAATATCACTCACATAGTTTGTTAACTTATTGTTTTGCAGAAGAATAACTAATCATGTCCATATGACTTGCAATGATAAACCCAAAGTGAAGCTTTTTAAAGTGAAAAGAGAAGAAGCATGTCAGAAACTAACTTGCTTGTTTAATCTCATCCGCAGTGACTTGGAACCCTAGAGTCTTGCTCCTAATCCTGCTGTTCTCTTCTTGTCAATGAAAACTATGTGGAGACTGAGGAAGGCTAAGGGCCTCTTGGAATTAAACTTTGCTAGGGAGGTAAAGGATATTTTTAAAATATACCAAGAGTAAAAGGAAAACTAGGGAAAATGTGGGTCCCCTACTAAATGAGATGGGAATGCTAAGAAGGCAGAGATTCTGAATATCTTCTTTGTTTCAGTCTTTACAACAAAGACTGCCCCTCAGGAATCCCAGACCCTGGAGGTAAGAAAGAAAGAAAGTCCAGGGAATGGAAAGCTTCCCTAGGGTTGAGGAGGAGATGGTCAGAGAGCGTCTTGTCAAAATCAGCGCACACAAATCCAAGAGCCCCAGTAGGATGTACTCATTTGTGCTGAGGAAACTGGCAGAGGTGTTTGCTGAAGTGCTCTCTGTCATCTTTGAAAGGTCTTGGTGAATGGGTGAGGTGCCTGAAGACTGGAGAATAGTCAGTGTCACAGCAGTCTTCAGAAAGGGCAAGAATGATGATCTGGGAAACTACAGGCCAATCAGCCTCACCTCTGTCCCTGGAAAGGTGATGGAACAGCTCGTTCTGGATACCATCTCCAAGCAATTGGAAGAGGAGACGGTTATCAGGAGTAGTCAGCATGGATTCACCAAGGGGAAATTGTGATTAACCAGCCTGGTAGCCTTCCATGATGTCATCTCTGGCTGGGTAGATGTAGAGAGAGATGTGGATGCTGTGTACCTTGACTTCAGCAAGGCGTTTGACACCATCTCCTGTAACATCTTTGTTATGAAACTTAGAAAGTGCAAGATAGATGAGTGGGCAGAGAATTGGACTGAGAACTGGCTGACTAGCAGTGCACAGAGGGATGTCACTAGTGTCTCAGAACCTGTTTGGAGACCTGTATCTAGCAGTGTTCCCCAGCAGTCAGTGCTGGGTCCTGTCTTGTTTAACAGTTTCATCACTGACCTGGTTGAAGGGATAGAGTCCACCCTCAGCAAGTTTGCTGATGATACAAAGCTAGGAGGAATGGCTAACACAACAGAAGTTTGTGCTGCCATTCAACATGATCTGAACAGACTGGAGAGTTTGGCAGGGAGGAACCTGATGAGTTTCACAAGAGTAAATATAAAGTCTTGCACCTGGGGAGAAGTAACAGCATGTATCAGTACTGGTTAGGGGATGACTTGATGGAGAAGAGCTCTGTAGAGAGAAGGACCTGAATATCCTGGTGAGCAACAGAATGGTCATGAGCTAGCAGTGTGTCCTGGTGGCCAAAATGGCAGGAGAGGTGTGTGCCACAAATAATAGGTTGTTGAGCTGTTTCTCAACTTGGCTGGTAGCTTGTTAATTTTATTGAGTGTTCCTTTTGCAAGCCAAGAGGGACTGATTGATCAGAGGATAGATTCCTCTGCTCACATCTGTGTTCATCTCAACCAGTGTGTGTATGGTAGTGTAGCTCTCCCTGAGCACCACTGTTATCTGTATGTCCAGTCTGTGGGTCTGGGAAGAGTCACCAAGGCAGCATCGTTCCTCTGTTGTCTACAGAGCGTGGTAGGACCTGATCCTGAATTATGCCTGGTTATCAGTATTCTTAAGGCATGGAATGATTGTGCTGCCTTGACTGTATCCAATGTTCCCATGATGTGGTTAATTGGCAAATAACGTGTTAAAGGGAGGGGAGCGGGGTTGCACAACCTGAAACATAGCCAAAACAAACCAAAAAAGGGGGGAGGGAGCTTGAATTACTTGAATTGTGGAAAATAACTGACTAAAAGTCAATCACCTCACAGTCCTACAAATAATTAGCAATCCTAATTGAGGACCCCTGGGGTGGGCTGTGATCCTCAATCCCTCCTGGGGCTGGGATATCTCTCAGGGAAGAGTCCTTGAGGTTCAACAATGGTCTGCTGATAGCCAACATGTTGTTGGAAAGAGTGGGAAAGAGTAAATATTGCACTCTAGTGGGAGGAAATCTTCAGGCACACAACTAGTTTGGGAATCCCCCAAAACCCTGAAGTAAGCCTCTTGTGAACCCTACCATCCCAAATACTGTTAATGCCACATTTATTACCTCGATTCTGCTATATCTCTATCTTTTTACAATTAACATATTATCTTTTGTTCCTTCCAAGAGAAGTGAATTGCTTCTTTATTCTCCTGTGTTTATCTTCCACAGTTCATCTGAATTTTTGAAAACATTTGGGCAGTTTGCCTCTGACATACTTCTGAGTACCTGTGCCTCAGAGGCATGAAACAGAAAAATGGTATTCTAGCATAGCTCTCCTCTTATTCCAGTGCCAGAAGAGCTGAGCTGCTCCCTGAAAACAAGAACTGCCTATCGTAGGGTTCCTAAAACTGCCAACAGAAATTGAGTTTAAAGTCACAACAAAGAAGGGCAACTTTTGGCCTCTTTCTCCCAGGGTGAGCAAGGCCACTGCGAGAACTCATCAAAACCAAACATAAAAACCATGCCTGTCTGAAACAGGTACCAGGAAGGTCAGGTGGGCTGGGGGCTGTGGCACACAGGGAGCTTAATTAAAATGTAAAATGACAGCAGACTACATTGCTGTCAGTGCATGGCTCAATTGAATGCTGCCTGCACATTGCTCTGAATCACTTCAGAAATGATAACATCAGTGCAAGTGCTCCCAGCAGCAAGAGCCAAATGTGGGAAATGTTTATATCTTTGTTTAATTTCTGACAGTTAATGAGACCTACGGGGAATATTCACAGAGCAGAAAGCACCTACTTTTGGTTTGTTTGCTTTCATTAGAATAATTTATTGGTCTCCAGTCACTGCCTCACAACACTTCCCTCTTCTAGTCTTTGCCCTCTGTCATTCTGGATATAAATACGTAAGAAGAGGAAGGCTTTGCAAATCACTGTTAAGAACAGCATGTTCCCTGGGATACCTGTTTGCTCCTGATTGTTCTACACCCAGAGGTGCTCACCTTCCTGATCTCTGGCACAGGAACCCAAAGGCTCAGCCCTGGGCCTGGTCATAGTCCTTTTGCTGCACCCACACGGGCACATCGCACCCAGCAGGATGGTGCCCAAGGCAGTTGTCAAGGTGACAGCTTTACATCACTGGACAGCAAGAATGTTTGGTGAGAGGTGGTGTGGAGAGTCCTCCTGGCTGAGCTCCTTGTGAAAACATTGATGAATAAAGAAGGTTTTGTTCTGTAAATAATTTTGCCCTCAGGCTATATGAACAGACTGCCTATGGCATACACACTGCCATACATGTGGCCTCCAAAGGAACTGGGGTTCTCACAAGGCTCTGCAAAACTCTTAGAAGGGAAGACTGATGAAAATTCAAGTGAAGTAGAGGTTGCTTGGCTGTGGATAGCATTGTGAAAGGTTTTCTTATTTTGTAATGCCTTCTTCTAAGAAGAGAACAGCTTCTTATTCCACCTAATTCTCACAAGCTTTTCAGTTGTGTTTGCTTTGTAGAATTGTTAGTACAGTATGAATCTTTGCATTCTGTCTTTGTGAAATTATTATCCAGAGAGCAAGAAGATACAGGAAAGCACACGTTTTAAACAAAGAAACTACCTTTCTGGAGTTATTCTGTACTTTTCTTACTTAGTGTAGGGAAAGATAAACCTAACTCTGAGTGCAGTGGAAAATTCAGGTGGAATGATTCTACTGTGGTGACACACAGAGAATATTTATGTCCTGTATGAAAAGGCTCTGATATATTTTCCCATGTCCCATTTCAGTAGGTTGCAAATATTGAAAATCTCCTCAGCTGGTCATAATAGAGATTATTCCTATTTTGCTGGTACATATGAGGAAAAGAAAAAATTAGTTATAATACAAATGACTGCAATTATTTTTCTGATGGCATTTCCACTTTCAGATGATAATTTTTCTTGCTCATTTGGATGCAGCAAGAAGCTGCAAGAAGATTCTCTTTTCAGTACAGGAATGTATAGCCTTTCAGGCCTTCAAACATGGTGTATATATAGCAAAATAAGAAATCTAATGATCTCTGAACCATTGAATCATGGAATTATTCAGGTTGGAAAAAGCTGGGGGGTGTTGTTGGTCTAACTACCTTCTTAAAACAGAGTTATCTATCTGATGAGACCAGGTTTGTTAGAACTCAGTTCAATCTTGAAAACCTTTAAGGACAGAGATTTTTATAGCCTCTGTCACTCTTCTGGGTATTTCTCCATTGCACACTGCAGAAGTAATACCCAAGAACACATACAGAAAGCATTAACATCAATCACAGGGAGGAGTTATTCTCCTTAGTATATACTGTACCATATCTCCATCCAGTTCTGGTCCCCCAGCAAAAGAAAGACATCTCTGACCATGTGTACAGGTGATTGTTTCTTTCCCTTTTTTTCTCAATTTATTTGAGCAAACTGAAAGTATATGTTTTAACTAGGCCAAACAGCTTCAGAAATACACTGGAAAACTGAGCAATCCTTTGTTTCTTGATGACTGATTTTTGTTTTTCTTCAGTGGTGTGATCTTAGGTACTATGAATAGCTTAGATTATCTGTGATTTTTATTTTTATTTGTGGGGTTTTTTTGTTTGTTTTTTAATGAGATGCTGTTGTCTAAAGAGGTCTGAGTTGATGTGTTTTTCATGTTGCTCTTAGACAAAGGATTTTTTTTAGGAGATTGGATTTTTTTTTATACTGACCATCCTCAAGCAGAGATCTTTTTTTTTAGATTCTGTAAAATAACTGTTAGGTACCTAAGCAGTTGATTTTTTTATATAAAAAATCAAATACATTTGAAGACACTGAATTTCTGAATAACTTTTGTGGGGTACAGTAAATACCAGAAAACTGTACAATCATTCCAACATCCCAGCCTGTACTGGTAAGGGTGTTGCCAGCAGGTCAAGGGAAGTGATCCTTCTTCTCTACTCAGCCCTGCTGAGACACAGCTGGAGGACTGAGTGCAGTGCTAGAGTTCCCAGTATGGATGGACTTGCTGGAGTGATTCCAGTGAAAGGTAACCAAGATATTTGGCACTGGAGTATCTCTCCTATGAGGAGAGGTGGAGCATAAGATGAAATACATGGAATTCCATTTAAACAACGTTGTTGTTGCTGTAGTCTACTACCTGGTTGAAGGTAGTTGAATTTCCCTCCTTGGAGATAATCAAACCCTTCCACAGCAGAGTTCAGCTGTTTTAGTGCACCCTGTTTTGAGCACAAGGTTGGACTAGATGATCTCTGGTGTCAGCTTTCAGCCTCAGCAACTCTGTGATGCAAATCATTTGACCTAACCCTTTATTACTATTTACTACATCTTGTATTTGTTATAAAAAATACGTATTTCCTGCTGTCATCCTCTACTTCCAGGCATTGCTCTACAATTGTGCTAAATAGGATAAAGCAGTGGGGGCCTGTACAGAGGCTAAAGATATGAAAATATCCCATTCAGCTGAGCACTTCAGGACAAGTCTGCCTTCAAGTGTTGGCTAACGTTCTGCTAAACTGAGCACAGTGAACATAATTTGGAATCAGAATGGGAAAGTGGAATTTCCACTGGTATTAAGAATTAAAGATTGAGCCCTTAATTCTCAGATTGCTACTTTTCAGGTTACAACGTTCTACTTTGGTTTCAGTCCAAGAACAGATTGCTTTAGAAAAACACAAGTAACTGTAACTCTCAGTTTATTTTTTTATTTCTTAATTAGAGTAGGAATGGAAAAATGTTTTTTTCCTCTCCAGCATAACAATATTACTTTCACTGTGTTTTGGCAGTGATAACTGAAAGGCAGCCAAACTTTGAGAATGGAACTTACTATGTTGCTTCCCCTCTGACCTGACTAAAATTCTTTGAATCGTGGGAAACAGGATTGTGAAATGATGTTAGGAACATCCACTTATGTGCCAGTGAGCTTATCCAAGTTCAATTTCTATCTCCTTTTATATGATAAAAGACTTTGTACCTTATTTCTTTTGCAGCTGGAAAAACTATCTTAATGAGGACTACAAAGCAAGATAAGTTTGACTGTGTTCTTTAATATCCACAGAAATAGTCACAGCTAGATCAATAATCATGAGAACTATCACAGCTGCAGAACCATAGATCTCTCATTTTAACCTTTGCAGGAGTTCTTTGCTTTCTCCAGATTAATAGTTTCTTGATATAAGGTTTGTTCAGTTTTAATACATACATTTTTTTGTTTGAAAGTGGAATCATCTGACTGGAAGCTATGTAGAACATCTCATAGATATACATGAATATGATTCCTTTGTAGCCTTTCATTTCCAAGGATGAGCTGTAACAAGTTTAAGAATCTTTTGGTGGCTGCTTGCACTGAAAGCAGCATAAGCATCATGTGAGGTAGGAGAATTTCTTCGGGAGCGGAGTTTTTCTTTTCTTTAGCTTGAGAATTTGACTATAGCTTTGACTAGACCTTATAACTGCATGGATGCTGTCAATCTGCTGAGAACAAGTAGTTCATGTTCTCAAGCTGTTCATTCAATAAACAGTGGGTCCCACATATCTTCAACCATAAGGCACCTGTCTGTCATGCCATTTTTTATAAAATCATAAAACCATAACAGCACATATGTTTAGATGTAGGTGTAGATGTGCATACCTACAAAGTATGTATCTATAATTTTCTTCACTATTCTAACAAGGTTCAGGATGACCTGAACCATGTGCTACTGGTAAAAAAAATGAAAATCATTGTCCCAAAGTACCCAGCATTTTATTCTTCTATTAACAACCTCATATTTAACAGTCCTAGAATGTAGAATATAAATATAATTAGTGTATAAATAGTGCACAAGTGTTATTAATCTTTTATATATTTTATATTCTGATTTAAGCAAATGTTTAAATATACCCCAAAGTCCACTAACTTGAGACATGCAATGCCAGCCTGAATAAAAATGTTTCCCTGAACTGGCACCGTGGCAATTTAAATTATCACCACATTTATGTTTTAAAAGCTTCTCCTCTGAATCTTTCTTTAACAGGCCATGTAGAAGCAAGTCAAAATTTATTTCTACTTTGGAGGTCCATTCTTATCTTAAAGCGTCAGCGAAATTTGAAATATCCTTCATGTTTGGGCCTATCTGTATTTTAAAGGTTAGTTCCCCTCTTTAAAGAAAGGGTTGCTTTGAGTACCTCCACTCAGGTTTTGTGAGCTGGAACCCCTGCTCCTTGTGAGATCCACATCCTTACTGCTGGGACTTAATCTCCAGAGGGAGCCAGCGAAGCTCTGTGGGAAGTGTTCCAAGATCTGGCACAGGCACAGAATGGACAGCCAGAGTACCAGGTCCTGGCAGTGAAATAACTATAAAACCAGACTGGTGGTGTAAATGCACCCTCTGATGGTTGATTCAATATAACTCTACATTTTTTACCTTTCTGAGGGTAAGGATGATGAGATAGCCGCTGTTGTAAGTACTATTATATCCTTGCAAGTAAAATGTAAATGTTTTCCAAGCATAGCTGCACTTGAAAGTTAATTTAATTTTAATTTGAACTGCTTCACGTGTGAATTCAGTGTACTGAAGCTATTGCTGATTAGCTGTGAAGACACACTTTCCCAGAGTGATATGCCTATTTGTGCTTATCTTAATTCATTCTGAAAAGGTCACAAGAGAAGAGAATCCAGCATAAAGGTGCAGAGCTGATTTGGAATGGCAACGTGTTGTGATACACAAAGTGCTAAAAACATCAAAAACAGCTAAAAGGGTTGAGTCACTTGTAAAAGAATAATGTGAGAAGTGTTAAAAGAGAATAAAGAAGCCATGGTTGAATGGTTCCTGGCATAGGGCTTTTGTGGTCATCAATGTCCACATTGAGCACTGGTTGTGACCTGTCCATGCTGTCTGGCTGATAGAGTTCCTTTTGCTGAGGCATAAAGCTTTGTCCTGATGACCTCAGGTGACAGGTTCCTTCCTCCCAACCAATACACATTACATTTTCACACCTGTTTTTATTCTTCTGCGTTATTCTAGATCAAGAACAATAATTTCTTTAATAAAAACCCAGTAAATTATGAGTGATCAAACTACACGTGTTCCTGAGTGGTTTTGCTCAAAAATAAATAATTTATGTTCGCTTTTCTTTTTGTTAATTAAAATATTTAGGAACTTGGGTTCTGAAAATTACACTGCAGATAGTCATTAAAAATCATGGCCTGAAGGTGCACAAATCTACAAAATCTTTACTTCTGTGGTTAAGTAAAATAAATGTTAATTCTATGAGTAGCATGTCAGAACAGTACTCAGTAGTTGGTTGAACACAACATCAAAACCAAACACTACAATTCTTCAAAAGCCCTCAGCTTGCATCTGAAGGCCACCTCTTTCCTGAAATACGTTTGCATCCATTACAAAAGTCATCTTCCGTAGCTATCCTTCTGAAGAGGCCTCTGTTTACTTATGGAAAGCACTTTGTCAGTGTGCACAGATCTAACTTCAGATGCAGAAGCAGGGGAACACTTGAGAAGTAAATCAAAATCCACCTCTCTGAGCAAAGGGCTATCTCTGTTTGGGATGCAGTTTGGTGTACCTAAATTGATACACCAGGTTTTGATGGTATTCTTCACCAGTATTCCATGTGGTACATCATGTCTTGTAATGGCTGAAGTTAGGAGTTTCTTGGTAACAGGTAATTTCTGTGTTAAATCAGATTTTTCCTAAACTTGGGAAAGTAAGATTGTCAGGCAAAAATAGTCACTTGAAATCAGCCCTTTGGTAATGAATTAAAGAAGCTTGTTGAGAACCCTGCTGGAAGCACTCTTGGATTTCCTTCCCTAATGGAAAAGAAGTAGCTTCTTTTGTTCTCTCCTCTGCAGTCTTGTTTGGTGTGTGCCACATAGCATACATCATCTTTAGGAACTAGATCTTATGTCTCCCAGGTCTCTGTTGTATGTGGGAACAGATATGTGGTAGGGAACACTTCTTATGAGTTAAGATTGAAAGATACAGAATGTTGATATGTTGATATATAAAATGAAAATGGCATGTAAAATGGAAAGTGATTTTGATGAATCAAGCTGATAACCGGGATTACTTGATACTCAGGATTTGTCAACATGCAGACTCCTTCTGTTTGGGTTGAGGGGAACTGTGTGTATGCTTTTAGCATGGCAAACACATAGCAGCTTGAACTAGCTAAATAAGCCGTGTAGGAATGACACATTCAGAGAATCAACACAGGTCAGCTACATCATGGAAATTTGTTAAATCTAAGCAAGATGATTGCAGATCAAGACCCCAGCCCTCATTTCTGTCCTGGTGTAGCTTTTATTTATTTATTTAGAATGAATGAGTGAATCTCATTACCCGTGGAGATTTCAGAGACCTCAGATGGACAAGATAATACTCTGCAAGCTGCAGGAGCCATCTCATCTTCCTGCTTCATCAGAAATTCTCATGCAGTAACACTGATGTTGCCCTGTACTGACCAAGGCTACTGCACTGGGCTCAGTTTCTTGATAAAATGAAGTAGATAACTGACACCTTTAATGATCACATTTTACTCATTTGTGTCCCCCGTTCCACAGTGACAGGGCCTTCTACTTATTTCCTTTGTTGCTATTGACTTTCTTTGATTTATGCACTTCACTGAATCACTCATTCATTGCAAACCAGTCTCTTCTCGCCCTTTTCCTGACTAATTATTTGCTGCCAGCAGGGGTCACACGGCGACCGCAGCTTCCTACTGCTGCTGCTGCCCTATTCGCTGATGCCAGGGCCTCACTCTCAAATATCTGCTGCTAATGAGAATAAAACTTCATGTAGGAGAAGAAAAAGAAGTTGATTGTTGGAACCCTTCTAGTAAAAGCGAACTGACAATAAAAAATCAAAATAAACGCATTACAATTTTATGATTTCATGTTTGATATGCCTATTAAAAGTGTCTACTTTTACAGAAGTTTGCATCAAGGAGAAAAGTTGGCAATGAAGATAGCTAAAGAATTAAAGGCAACTACAGTATTCAGAAAACTACTGAGATGTAGAGTGATATCTTTGGTCACTTATGCACAGTATTGTTACTTCAAAATTGGTCAGGATTTCAATGAGTGATCAGAGCACCAGGCACTGTGCATGCAAATGCCAGATGGACAGTTCCTGCCTAAGAGAGCCAGAATCTAAGACCTGGATAAATCACAAAGGGAGGAATACTGTGATTTTTACTAACCAGGTCCCAAAAACCTCCAAGGATGGATGGAGGTGTCAAAGGCAATATGTTCCAGGGCTATACTACTCTCACAGTGAATCTTCTCCTAATTTGGTTGCCTAAATTGCCCCTCCATCCCCAGCTGTTAAGAGGCTATCCTATGTTCCTGTCAAGAAGAGCTTGCTTCCAGATGCACTAGAACATGTAATCTCTTAGAGTGTCAAACAGTTGTTAGCACAGACCTGAGTGCAGGTAAGTGGCAGAGATATTGTTCCACCCCTTCCAAATGAAGAATGACATTTACATGGCTCCATATGCATTCAAGCATTGTCATTTCAACACGATCAAGTAGATAAATGGAAGCAGTAACTAAAAATCTTTTCCCTTTTGCTGATAGCTATTTAATTGATTCATAGCTTCGTCTCTTACAAAAATGCCTCAATGCAGATATACCTGGTGTTTACCTGCAGGCTGACCAGCAATGCATGGGCTTCAGAAGACACAAAATGCTTCCGGCACTTTCACCTATGCCTTGCTTCATAAAAACTATGGGAACATCACATCTGCCTAGTGTCCTGAAGTCTGGGCTTACACTTGCAAGGAGGAATTGTTATAGCATTGCAGGGAGACACTGAGCCACAGGACTGGTGGCACTGGATATGGCCTGTGCTTCAGGATGTGTCTGAAGCCAGTTTCTAGTCCTTAGAAACTTACTGCTTTACAAAGGAGAAGGGAGGGGGCACATGGGATTTATAGTCCATGACTGTGAAGGTGCTTTAAATTGTAACTTCTACTACTTGATTGCCCATTAATGCTTGTTCATTTTATTTTTGTAGTGAATCAAAGTGATTAAGTAAAACAAACAAACAAACAGAAACAGAAGAAAGAATTGCAAAGTTTAGCCGACTTTGAGAATAAAGAAGAAATGAGAGAATGAGACTGAAGACCTGAAAAAAAAAATTAAAAAAAAAAGGAGAGGTGTCAGTAGCACCCTGAGGTAAACATACTCAGGAATTGTGATAGCAACAGTCCAGGGCCGAGAAGTAGCAACCCATCTGTAACAGAGGGAATGGGTTCACTAAAGGTAGTTAAGGCTAAAGATTGCTTTACTTTATCTGCGTGTAGCTCTACTTCTTCAAAAGAATTACAAATGAGTAAGTCATTACCACATTAGACCAAGTTTTAATTTGGATATTAAAATTCATGTTGTGGTCACTGGTCATTCATTTGCATTAAGAAGTTTTCATAATCCCCAATTATCCCCATGCAAATGACCTGAGAACTATTAAAACAGATGTTGCTCTGAATGTCCATCTTTTACAATCATTGAGATGATGTATAAAAACCAACTCATGAGCTTAAAGCATGAGATTGGCAGCTCACATTCTAATTTCATAAAGTCTTATTGGTGTTACTCATTTACTTTGACAAATAGGCAAAAATAATGTGAAACATTGAATGACTGGGGCACTCCAAGAAAAAAATATATATTTTCTGCTACAAAAGGTTATTTATACGAGAAATGGTGTCCGTCCCTTGGTACAAAATTATACTAGAAATTGCAATGTCAATATGTGAGATGTATCCTAATTCTGTCCTAAACTGCAGAGTACCCATGTCAGAAAAATCATGCATTCACCCAAAAAGATTATACAGTGCATAAATTGAAAACATTTGTGAAGTGCTCTCCCAAGAGAGTTGTTTGTGCACTAAAGCACAATATTGCTGTGAAAACTAAAACACAATAGTGCTGTGACTCCTCTTCTGCCTGATGAGAATTCTCAAACTGGAGGTCTATCAAGATGAGACTGCAACTCCTAAGCTCTGTAAGTGTATTACCATAGAACACTCTGGGAAGAAGGGATGCAAAGGACACAGGTGGCAAGTCTCAGGTAAAGCTGCTCCACAGCGTGGCAACTGCTCAGAGAAGCTGAGCAATGCAAAGTGAATGAGGACAAATAAAGTCATCTCTTTGTCAGTGTCAACAGGACAGGATCCTTGAAACTAAAAGGGCTTTTGGGACAAATAGTAAATTAAGAATCAAAGTGTCTTTAAGTGCTTTGAGAGAAGTAACGTTATCAGTTCTGAAGATGATCTCAAACTAATAACATGGCACCATTCACCACTCTGAAGCAAAAACCATGTCTTGGACCCTCTGGATCTACTGCATTTCACCAAGAACACCTACCCATACACTCCTGTGCTCTTCTCACCTTCAAATAACAGTTCTATAGAAGTTGACATGAAGTTAGCTGTGTGAGAGACATCCTCAGTTATCTTGTGTCTTGTAGCCACTGAGATCACCCAGCCATCTACGCAGTTTTGAGTCTGCTTTGTCCATACAACATTTTCACATTCCCTTTTGCTATAGAGTGTGGAAGAAGAGACTGAAAATCACACTGTGCACCAGAACTTGAGCGTGAGTTTTCCTCGTTCTTTGACTTGCAGCTCTTCGGGACAGAGTGAATCTTGAGTACTATTCAGATGTCCTTCAGATTTTAAGTGTGTGGCAATAACAATGTGAAAATATTTTCTAAGTGAATTTTCTTAGTAGATTGGTTGTTTTTAACCACCATTTGAACAAATGTTTGTGTCTCTCTCCAGAAGATGCTCAGAAGACAACATTTCCAGTCAAATTCCTTGAGAAATCTGGTGAAGTTGCCTGGGGAACTGTATTTTGGCTCGATGTTAATTGTACTGGGCATGATATTGTTGCTGCTGTTTATATATCATTCTGTCATTCTGCAAACGTAGGCCTTCAGACCTCTGCTTTTTCATTTTTTCCTGGTTTTCATTATTATCCTAAGAAAGAAAATAATTTCAGCCATCTGTGTTGAATAGAATTTACCTGACAAAAATGCTGACCTGGACTGAAAATGGTCATTACAAAATTTAAAAATTTTGCATTAATGTTTATAATTCAGTCTTTTAAATATCTAACAGACAAATGCTTTGCAAGCTTTCCACAACAGCAGCATACTTTGGGATGATTTATTGACAGCGAAAAAAGGACTGAGCCTTGGTAGGCTGCAGAAATGCATTGTGTCTGCAAGGTTATAATCTAAAGAACATAATGGAAATATATGTTACAGCTCTTCAGTATGGAAGTCACATTTGAACATCTTGTCCCATTTACAGTACACGGCAGCATAGAGCAATAAATCCTTGACAGCAATTCAATGAAATGCAAGGCTTTTTTTTTTTTTTTTTTTTGTGCTTATCAATTACATATTTTTATACTGTTTGCAACTATATACAGAAAAAAATGATTGTGAAAACAGTAAAAGGATGTAAGATTTTGGAGTACCTAACCCACATTCTGCTCATTGTACTGTGTATTTTGCGAGACATATACACAAAAAAATCCCAACATCAGAACATTACAGTGTGTACAGCCTGGCCATCTGTGCTTGCAGACCCACTTCATGGAATAAAACTAAGACAACTGTAGTGCCATGAAGTTATATATAAGTAGTGCCCTACCCTGCAGCTTGTGTTGTCAAGAGGTCTTATTGCACTGAGAATTAACAGATGAAAAAGAGCTACAGTGTCAGCCTTACTGAGGACATTTCTAAAATAGTTATGGGGTTTTTGCCATCTAATAAAAAAGCAGGTTTTAATTCATACTTCCTTATTTAAGGTCAGTTCCATGAGCCCATGTAGATTCTGTGCATCTCCTCCTTCCTCTTGGTGTCGGTTGACTTTCACAGAAATACAAAACATTACCCAAAATACTGATTAATAATAGTATGTAAGTAAGATGATGAAGATTGTCATGGGGCTCCAGGCTGAACAGGGCATTAAGCAGCCTGGTCTAGAGGGAGGTGTCTGTGCCTATAGCCAGTGAGGTTGGAACTAGATGATCTTAGAGGTCCCTTCCAACCCAAACCATTCTATGATTCTGTGGTTCTCATAGAAATAATAACTTCATCATAATCATCAGGGAAGTCAAATGTCCGACTTGCATTTTGAAACATTTGAAGTTAAAATTATGATGCAAAAGTTTGGTGGAAATTCTGAGACCCCAACAATCATGTTTCATTGAAACTTTTCCTATCCCTAGTTTTTCATAGTGAGAGTAAATAGCAGTGGTACAATGGTGGAAGTCCTCACCCAGCCTTCCCACCAAAGCCTCTGATTAAGGCCATAATGTAAAATGATTTTGCAGGATTTTCCCTTGGAAGTGGCATAAACGAATTGGGTTTGGTGGTGGAAAAACAGTATTTTCCATTTCTAAGAGTGACCGTTTGGAAATCTTTCTCTCCTTCTAAACAGTACAAAACCATTCCTTAATGTTCTATATGAGATAAATTTCATTTTAGTCATCTACACATACCATGTTCTTTCAATTCTCTTGAGCTTTTTAAAACTTCAGTTGGTGTTGAAATTTAGAGAACCTCCAGAGGGTAACTGAACATATTCAGTTTAGAGACATAGTGGGAGGCAAACGACTTTTCTCTTGGAAGATTTTAACTGTTCCTTTTGACTCCAGATAAGAATATTTATTCAGATGTGTGATTTTAAAGTGACTGGAGTAATCAGGGAGAAAACCTAGCCATTGGTAAAATTTAGTAAGTGTGTGGTATGGCATAAACTTGAGGACTATAGACATCTTCTGAGGCAATAGTCTGTCACTGTTTCATGGCCTCAGATGTGAATGATGATAAAGAGGCCCCTCATTTTTTCTTTGGGATTTCTGTTGGGAAAATCCATTGATTACTCAGAAATCTAGACTTTACAATGGAAAAGGAGTAAAAAGGGAAAATTTTATCCTAGTTTGATAAGTTTCTGGAGGATGAACTGTTAAACTAAACAGCTGGAAAGGAAGGCTGGAGGGAAGATTATTGTTATTTCTCTGTTTGTGGTGGCACCCAAGGCGTGCTAAGCACTTTTCAAGTGAAAGAAACCACACTTCTTGCTCTCCACAACTCACAGCAAACCGTCAGCCAATGTGGAAGAAAAGGGCAACATATAATGTAGGTAATGGTATGATAATTGTAGATAGACTAAAAATATAGATAGATAAATGTAGATAGACTATTTATTCTATCTTCACCCGCTTTTTTAATGATATTGTTTTCCTGTCCTGTTATAATGAATACAGTTTCAAGAAAATTTGATAGCAAAAGTCTGCCTAAGGTCTAAGTGAAATCAAACGAGTAACACTGAAACTGCATCAATAGAATATCACTGACTTCCTGAGTTCTGTGAGTTTAAAATCAACAGTGTGAATGACCTCTTTTAAAAATAGAGTTATCTGGAAGGTATTTGTTCAACTGAAGTAAAAAAGGAGAGAAAAAAGAGACCCTGAAATGTTACGAAATGCCTCTCCTCAGTAGTAGGTCAGGTAGACCCGTTCTCAGTGACAGGAGGAACTGTAAATCATGAATTCTTCAGGGTAAATCCATCTAAAAAGTTTGTGCTCCTGCTTTTGTATGAATGCGAGATTAATTTTCCCCCTTTAAAAATCAGTCAGTTCTGATGGAAGAACCAGGAGAACACAGAGGTAGAAGAGTAGAAGTTACAGCTCAGCAGCAGCAACTTTTTGAAAGTATGTTTAATATGAGGGTAGGCTGTAGGCTAAGAAAGAAGTGTGAATTCCTCTCCTCTTTCTCCCCCAAAAGCTAGTGTTTTCTTTTTTTATTATCTGCTCTTCAAACCCTTTTTGTTTGCCTGAAGGCAGAGGAATGAAAAGTGGGGTAATTATAGGCAAAGAACAAAAATAAAAAATAAGGTAGTGCCTTTACTCGTACAAATCCAGCACTGAATGGCAGTAACTGTGATTCATGATTACTTAACGTTTTGAATATTAGAGTATGTAAGTGACTATATACGTGGGCTTACTTCGGGTTGCTGACAGCATGGTGGCAGAAGCAGCACTGTCAGACTTTGGTGTAAGGCAAATGGCCTATTTTCCCCAGCTTCCTGTGGTCAGGAGATTTTCTTTATGTTCTTCATGGTTACACATTAAACCTATTTAAATAATTAGCCTATTATTGATCATAGGTGTACTGCTATGATAGGAGGATGGTTGGACTAGATGATCTTATAGGTCCTTTCCAACTTTATGAACTTATGAACTTATGAACTTATGCTGCCTCCCACTTCACTGCAGGAATTTTAAAGAGAGATGCTTTGTTTTAGCCCTTGTTAGACAAAAACAGGCTATGTTTAAGCATGCATGTCCTGCTCCAGAACGGAGAGTCACATAGTTCAAGCTGAGCACTGGCTAGAAACACCTGCTCTGAGTTTATAATAATTGTATTATTTGAGAGAATAATTCAAGTATAAAGAAAGATGTTAGTGAAAGAAGAATGACATTATTAGCCTCTGAGAGCTACAGAAGTACAAGCAGGTAGCATGTGTGGAATGACACAGTTTAAGTAACAGGCAAAATGTCATGGGAAAAATAGATTATTGAACAAGATTTATTAAATCTATGATTAATGTTCAGTGTAGCTTTTATTTTCCAGTCTTGTCTTTTTGTTAGCATTTGTAACTAACAATCTGAACTCTGTCTTGAAGAATACTACACCATGCAGTCAGCTTTCTGAATACAAAGTAAACACCACTATCTTAAAAATCTGTATCTGGAAAAGTTAAATCAGAACACTCTGTATTAATTCAGTTATTTTCTATCCTATCAGCTCATTTTCTGCTCTCATTGTTGTTGAATAAATTTAGCCTCAGCCTAACTTATTTTCACTTTAAGGGGTCTTTCCCAGGAGTGCATTTAACCATACATACCTCTACTATGGCTGAGGTTTTCTGCAGAAACCTTGGTATTGATTCAGAGATGCTATCTCTGAGTGTGTTATGCTTACATTATAAGGAAATCAGTTGTTTTCAGAAGGACGCCATTTGGGAGAAGAAATATATGAGTAGTAAGAGAAGGAGAAAAGGAAGTAAAAAGGAAGTAAAAGGTAGCAAATGAGAGTAATAATAGAATTTGTGAAGGATGTGGAGGAAGGATGATGGCTCTTTTTCTCCTAGATATTTTCTTGTTTAATTATTGCAATGCCCTCAAATCAAGTGAGATAACCAACAGCATCACCTGCTTTGGAATACAGCAGCCTGATGGGAGAGTAAAATCTCAGTAGGAACATATGAGACTCATTTTTTTCTACCAGCTAGGAACTGAAATTCAGAATGTCACCTTTTCAAGTCTAAAGAAATTCTGAAATGCTTTGGGCTGTGTTCCTATCATTTTGTAAATCTACTCCTGGAGTAAGCATTTATTGGAAGTGCTCAACGTATATGCATAAGCAGAAGGTGGATGGATGCCTTCAGGCAGGGATCGGTATAGTGGTTCAGGGTCTTCGTGTTTTATTTGTTATTCTTTGCCGGGGTTTGAATCATGGAAAAACCATTGCCTATGGATTTAATTATCATGTCTCCACTTAGTTTATACTCAACCACATTTACCTTCATCTGATAGACATCTGTAAGAAGGCTCCCATCTGTGCAGTTCATATTCATTATGCTTTGCTCTGTAAAATTATTTCCTACTGTGGCCAATTCACAACCCATTTTCTAATCTTCCCTTAAGGTACCACACTCTCACTCTTCTGTGTTCTTGCCACAGTAAGAAAAAGAGGTGCTGGAAGCCAAAACCAAAGTGATAAATCCTGATAAAGGTGATTTTGTGAAACTCTGAATGAGAGAAGACTGAATTTCCCACTTGCCCCCATGGTTATGCTTTCTCCTACATTTTCTCATATTACTTAGAGTTGCATTCAGTTGAATTACAACTTCATTCAGAACATTACTACAGTGGGATGCAAACTACATAGAAATTCATCAAAATAATCTTGGAAAGAGCAAATATCCCTTGAAAAAGCTGTAAACTCCTCATACACCTGTCAGTATTCATAAAGACTGAGTCTGTCTTCTGGTTTTCTCCACTGATGTTGGATCAATCTTGCCTCACTTCTCTGGTTCCTTTGGCCAAGCAGAGAGGGTATCTCCTATAGTATAGGTATCCCTATAGTATGATAAGTTGAAAGTCAGGTACAGACAAACCTTTGTGATTTCTCTACATTTTATCACTGACACTGTGAGGTAGGAAAATGGAGCTCACCTCCAGAACTATCATGCCTTTCCTTACCCCTTGGCCCTAATCCTGGTGTTTTAGAGAGCTGTTGTTCAGCTATGGTTGGTGTTTTCAAACTGTCTATTAGATTAGCTGTGATAGGAAAAGGTCATGGAAGGTATAAAGAGCTGTGTGTCAAGTGTGGTGATGCGATAGCTAGGGCAGGGCTTGCTGCTAAGGAAGCTGTGATCTCTGCTGGTGTCACTGTGCAACCTGCACAGTTGTGAGTCAGAAGTGCCCAGCAGCTGGACCTAGACACTGACTAGCAGTGATGGTATGGGATCACAGTTTTATTGCCTGTGAATGGAGAAGGTTTTCTTAACCACCCCAATGCTGTCATTCATATTGTCAGCCATCAGCCTTTCTTCCTTAGCCAGTCCAGCCTCATAACATCCCTGGGGCTGAACTGACACCAACGTTTGTATTGTTGGACAATGAAGTGAGATCTATTGCACAGGGGAAATAATCCCTTCTTTTCACTGAGCTTTCATTCAGCTCAGTCATTCTTCTACTCTAGTTCCTCACTCTGCACAGAAAAGGAGGTGTCATCATCAGGCTGGGCAGAACAGAATAATGGTAGCTGATGGATGATGGTGAACATGCTAATGAGATCACAGCTGCAGTATTTTTGTCAGAAACTTTTAAAAGTGGAACTTATATTTATACATAACAGAGTAACTGCATATACAATATTTGCTGAGAAGCAAGAACCAAAGTCCCTTAAAGGCAGAGGTCCCATAGGCCTCTCTATGCTGCAACTGGAGGTGTGAGAGCTGCCCAGAAATGTGCACTCAGGCTATTTTTAATCCAGTGGGCCATGACTGGCAACGATTTTCTGGGCCTGTATCACTGCTGACCTGTTTAACTGAAGCCAAAACCCATACAGATAAGGTTTGATTCCTCACAGGGCCTAAATTAGCTTGATTAAAACAAGGTCATAAGTGTTTTCTGTTCTTCCCGTGGAGTATGCCTTTTTCCACTTTGCAAGAAGGATGTTAAGAAGCATTTTTGATCTTATTCTGAACAGAAAATGGTTTCAGGCCAGCCTAAATACTAAATATAAAGAAGGCCACACTCAGAGCAGTGGGTAGTATTAGCATAAGTGTAATGAAGGCCTAAGGTAAGGAAAGGCTAGAAGTGGCATCCTATTGGGAACAGTAGGGTCAAGAAATCTTGCTAGTATTAATGAGACCTTATTCAACGAATGACTCAGCTTGCAAAATTAGAGCATGGATAAGATCCTTTCTGAAGCTGAGTATGGGGAGACCGATCCCCCTCCTTGGCTGTAATGTACAGATGAAGTAAGGGTGAATACAGAGCAATGGCAAAGGAACAGCATGAGGCAATTCTCTTTTATCAGAACAGGAACCAAAGGCCAATGTTTCTGTAGCGAGGGGGTCAGAACAACTTATATTTTGACAGCTTGCTTTCACATCATCAAAAGGATTTTAATCTTAAATTCATTGTGCTTACATAGATCCTATATGAAATTATTTCTATTTTTAAAGCTTATAAGGAGCCTTGCTGAGCCATCTCTGAGTGCCAGGATATTTTGTCTGCCTCAGCAGGCTAAATTTGCAAAACCAGTTGTAATATCACATTGATGTGAGCAATGGCTCACTTATTCCCTCCAGTTTTGCTCTCATGGATTAGACTCCTAATCTTATGGATTGTTATAATCCCTTGCTTACTCTTGAGAGTGGAGTAGCAGCGAGTATGTATTTTCAGCTATTATGTGCTCAAATATCATAAAGCATTGATAAACAATATGGTAAATGATTAGACAACAGTGTGGCAACTGTGCTGCCTTTGCTGTTTCTGAGTGGAATTCATTGTTGTTATACTGCTCCATGAGCAGAAAAATAAACCCCAGAAATCTCTATCTACCTCTAAATCTTTTAGATAGCAATGGTGAATACAATTGCAAAATCCACTTAGAAGCATGTATTGATAAATGAAGTGTTACTTAGGAATCAATTTACCTTCATGTTTATGTTACTGTGTATGTGAATTACCACACCATAACAAAATCACTGAAAAAATATGTAGTCCTAATTATGAATAATATAGCAGCATCTGGGATGCTTGTGTAGGTGCCAGCATGCAAGCCAATGTCATTTCAGTTTAAAAGCTGGAACAGTGGTTTCTGAATGCATAACATTTCCTGCTCTGGGAATTAGCTTTATCAAACCCATTCAAAACTTATGGCTTACATAAATGTTCGTAACATGAATTGGAAGGTAATAGTTTTAAGAACATGTTTCAAGTTGAATGCTTTAGGTAAGATATCTTTGTACAGGACATTCGGCAATAAACGGATAGAGGTTTAGAGGCAGAACAAGCATAATCCCTGAGGACTAACAGTTGTCAGATCAATTAAGCAAGGCAATTCTAAACAATTACATAAACTTTTGGTCTTTGCCAGCCAAAAATGGAAAATTTGACCATAGCAAAAGCAAACGAACAGAGCAATCTAACCTTAATCTAATTGCACAAAAGGCCACATCTATTTGTGAAAGATTGTGAAAGATCTTTAAATGTCTTTCCTTTTTTTTGCAACACAGTCTGAAAGAAATAATAGGAAGAATAGTCAAGGGGGCAAATACAACTTAATACTGATTTTGATTAAATACCAACCCACTGGTATTTAATTTCCGATTATACATTTCATAAAACTTACAAAATTGTCTTGACTGTGTGGATTTCCAGACACGAACACGGAAATCATATGTCATCAACAGTTCAATAAAGTGCTCAGATGTAGAGTTTAGAACTGTCAAAAATCCGTATATTTATGCAGATTTATGAGGAAAAGAAAAGAAAAAAAATAAAAGAAAAAAAAACCAGTGCAGAATACAACTTGGTTACAGATCAATCTAGTACTCATATTTAATTTAAATAAGAAATGAGTCTTCTGTACACTTGATGAAAAACAATGATCTGTAAACGATTATAATTTCAGAATAAGTTCCACTTCTCTTGTCATTCCTCAGCCTTGTCTCTCAGAACTGCTATGCAAAACCTGAACGTGAAATTTCCTCAGAAAACTTGGGTTCCTCTCATCTGGAACTTTCTTGGGAGAAGATTTGGATGGGTGTTACCCTATTTGTCTGTGCCTTGACAGGGCTGATTTCAGACTGTTTCACCACAGTGGAGGTCTACAATGATGGCAGATGGAGTACTGTATCTGTAGTAACAAAAAGAATTTATAAAAATTGTCATGAGAACAGGTAGTTAGAAATCCTTCGTACTTTACAGTCTTCTTAAAATGCAGCACCAACAACTGAATTTTAGTTTTATTGTTACCAAACCAATGCCAATACAGAGCCCAAAGCACGCTGGAGGGAGGAAGGGGACTGATATGTACAAGAATGCAAAATATCTCTTAATTTAACTCATTTTAGCCCCCAGGATATATAAGCCCAAGAGACCACAGCTTGAACTCCTAATTTCATATTGAGGTTGGACTACTTATCATCTTCCTTTTCCTACTGCAAGAGGGATCAGTTCAGTATGTGCATATAATGTAAAACTGAATGACATACCATGAGGTACAATTATAGATCTATATCTTATTGAATGTATATAGAACAGGGAACAAAGTGTCTTACTGAAGAGAATTCGTAACATCCCTAAAAAATAATTATTACCTAATCAACAACAACAAAATAGAAAATGCTTCAAATAACAGTGGAGCTTCTTAGGTTGCCTCCTTTACTGTAAGATACAGTCCATTTAAAAGAAGGCTTCACTGCTCTTTACTATTCGGTTATTGAGACATCAATTGTATTGCAAAGAACAAACAAGGCAACCAAACAAATTTAGTTGTGCCATGATTCTCTGAAGCTGGAGAGGGAATCCTGCCTTTCTCTTCTTTGATCAGATTTTCCTATTAGTTTCAGATTTTCTGTGTGTGTGGGTTTTTTGTTTTTTTTTTTTGCATGTAAGAGCAACATTACCCTCCTGTACACTGAGTAGAATTTCCTCTTGATTATGGAATAAAGCTGCTGAATTATGGCCAGTCTTACTCTGCTTATGCCAAAATCTCTGTGGATCAGGAATAGTACAGATCTATAGGCAAACATGAAAACTGAAATCAATGCACAGATATTTAAATTATTTCAGTTTCTAGAGGCTTTGCAAATCTTTTCAAATACAAAATGATTCTACTGCAGAAGCATGACATTTCTTGACTAATTAAAATGCATTCTGCAGGTCCCCAGAGAATTTATCTGTCAGATTATTTATATCTTTGAATTAAAAAAAGGCTTTAAAAATATGACATCCTAACATTTAAAAAGCCAAGGATATTTGTTATTTATATTTTCAAATGTGTAATATTTGATCACCTATAAAAGCTCCTAACATCTCTTATAAAGTTGGTGAGCATATACTATATCTGATACCACGTCTTTGGGAAAGCACTCAGTGTAGAGATCTGTAACACAGAGGGGGAGAATAAAAGCTACTGATTGAAGGATGGGAGGAACGTTGAAATAGGAGAAGAATGGGAGAAGACAGAGGAAAACAGCATACTGGGTGCTGCTGCCTATATGTGACAGATGATCTCCTCAGGACAGCTCTGCCACTGCCACCAGACTGAAGGGAGTTGCCCCACATGAGTGTCCTTGCTGAAGTTCACACTGGGGTCCGCGAGTGAGTGCCCTGACAGAGGGTGGGAGTATGGCTCCTGCATGACCACCATCACATTATCATCCTTGAGAGAAGATCCTTACACCAAAATGAGGTGTATCCTAATTAAGAACGTTGGCATGAAGTGAGAGGGAGAATTTATGAAAGGCAGGCATTGGTTGAAGGGCAGCTGGCACATCACCACTGTCCCTGGCATGCATCAAGGTTGCTGTTTATTCTTGCATCCTTAGACATCTGCTGTCCTACAGGACTTCAGAAAATGGGACACTGATGTTTGTGGAAGATGTGGAGGCTCCCTGACACGAGTGCAGTCAGGGACTTGCAACCTCAGGCAAGTCAGTTGTGTGCAATTCTGATCCTTTTTGGTTAGAAGAGAAGCAATTTCAGCATAAAAAGAAGGAGCAGTTGCATGTCATATGTGAGAGAGTCTATCTACATTCTTTCTCCTCCTTTTGTCAGACATCTCAGAGTTGTGTGTGGAGGTAGCAGTGCTAAGCTATCCAGGTATTAACGAAACTATATAGGGGAATGACACCATTCATCCCAGTGACTGCATGGCCATAGTGGATGCCTGTAGATGAGCAGAAAGCCATGGATGTTTAGTGCAGGAGACATCAGACCTGGTGTAGAGTTTACCTTCTTCAGTGAATAAATGTCCCTTTCAGGAGCAAAATCTAGCCAGTTTGTGGAGCTTTTGCAGCAACAGGCTTCCATTTCAGTTGGAACAGTTTTCCATTTTAACACAATATCCATCAATGAACCTAAGGAAGGTATTTTCCTCTTGTGGAAGGTTACTGGTTCATCTCATTTCCAATTCTTCTGCTTGCCACTTTAATCATTTCCTGCCTGGATGTAGTTTTAGTGTCAACTGTTAAATCTGCAAGAATAATTTTCCTCTACAGTCAACTACACAAAGGATTTTTTCAGATATTTCAGTGGGGGAGCAACTGTCACTGATAAGCACAGAAGGTGTATTGTTGGCTTCAGTAGACTTAGATGTTTTACATGGGTTTCATCCCACTCACCTGTAAAGCAGTTTGTTTTATAAGCTAGTCAACCAGAGGCAGGCTGCTTTCCTGAGTGATTTGTCCTATCCCAAAATAAGTAGCTGAACCTAGAGGTATTTCTCAACTTTTTCAACAGCTGTGAAGGTAGTATTGCTGGATTGCTAAATGGAGCTGAGCATGTAACTTGGATGGCTGAAGACAGCTGAGTTGAAAGTATTTCCCTTACATGCAAAAAAGACCGGATATAGAAGTGTAGGTTGGACGTTAAAGCTTGACCTCTTTCTGAATCAGATCTTTTGTGCTCTGTAGTTTTATGTCTTTTCCTGTAACCATGAAACCTGTGCAACCTCAGTGTGTTAAGGTATTAGATCAAAAGACATCAAACTCTCTAATGAATTAAGGTGAACAATACAATGACTGGCATGTCTGCTGAATTTCACAGGCCTCATCACAGACATACACTAGTTTCCACTTACATCTCCTCGGTACAAGCTGTACAAGGTGAAGATGTTTAATTGCATATGTGCAGCAGAGAAGCAACTCCTGGGTCTTCTGGGTTGTTCCTTGGAGAGGAAAGGATGTGCTCTTTGTCCCCTCTTAGGGGACTCTCAGAGGTTGCAATGTAGCTGTTGGCATCCTCTCCATGAACCCAACAAATGTTAATGATCTCCACCTGCTACGGAGAGGTGAGCACAGAGAATTCAGGCTCTGAAGGAATGTGTGGTTTTTGATCTCGCTTCCTGCTCTGCAGCAGAGCATAACGTTATCTGAAGCATGGACAAGGAAGGCAGAATGGGGTGAGGGCATGCTGGACTGCTTCTGAAAGAGCTGGTGGAGCAGAAAAGAGCGTTGTTTAGGATGAAAACAATAAGAGGTCTGTTTAATCAGGCAAGAGTTTTATTACACCTTAGGTAAAGTTAATTACTTGGACAAAATAACATTGTTTCTGCTTGGTGGAGTGTGTTGTTGATATTGGTTATGTTTTCTCACTGATATGTAAAAAATAGTTTGTATTGCAATGGTTATAAAGTTTCTGTGATAAAATGAAAATTATGACCATATTTATTTTCCAATGTGTTTGGTTTTTTTGCTTATTGAAAAGATTTATGAGAATTTTTGTAGCAACAAGGCACTATATGCTTGAATCAGGATCAGACAGAAAACAAGTTGAGTCCTTTGGGAAGATTTCATGGCAGGGACTGAATTTCTGCTAGTTAAGATTATGAATTGCTTGTACAAGTAAATTAACCTTGTAAAGCGTTAAGGAGGTTTGGATTTGTTTTTGTAAGAGGAGATTACTCTAGAGTAAATGGAAGAATCAAAGAAAATCCCTGTAAAACTTGGGAGAGTTGCTGATTCACCAGAGGTCCATGCTGCCATGCATAGTGACCTTGATATACTGGAGAAATTGACTGATGATGGAAACCTCAAAAATTCAACAAAAGAAAGTGCAGAGTCCTGGAGCTGGGGAGGAACAACCCCGGGCATCATCACGTGCTGAGGGACACACAGGTGGAAAGCAGCTCTGCAGAAAAGGATCTGGAGTTTTGGTGGTTACCAAGCTGAACATGAACCAGCGGTGTGCCCTTGCTGCTAAGAATGCTAATGGTATCTTGGGTTGCAGGTTGCATTACTCAAAGTATCATCAGCAGATCCAGAGAAGTGAACTTCTCCCATATTCAGCACCAAGGAGGCCATACCTGGAACAGCTCTGGGCTCCTAATTACAAGAGAGGCGTGGGCATAATGGAGAGAGTCCAACAGAGGGCCAGAGAGATGATGACTGAGTGACTCGAGCACCTATGTTATGAGGAGAGGCTGAGAGAGCTGAGGCTGAGGGGAATCTCATCAATGTCTCTAAACATCTGAAGAAGTACTTGTAAAGAAGATAGAGCCAATCTCTTCTCCATTATGCTCAGTCCCAGGACAAGATGTCCCAGGCACAAACTGGAACACAGGGGGCTCCCTCCAAATACCAGGAGCACTTGTGTGCTGTGCAGATGACAGCACTGGCACAGGCTGCCCAGAAGCCGTGGGGTCTCCTCCTTAGGGATCTCCAGAAGCTGCCTGGCTGTGGCCCCTGGGCCTGGCCTGATGGAGCAGAGGGTGGGCCAGTGAGACTCAGAGGTTCAGTTTCAACCATTCTGAGGTTCCATGACTGAATAACAGCTAGAGACTATATAATGGTGTTTATTCATATAGAAGAGTCTGAAGGAGCACTGAGCCAGAGGAATCTGTGTTTAGGTAGGACAGTATTTAGATACTGTACCTCAAATTTATATTTTCTAAACAAAAATATTCTGTATTTTAATATTTTTACAAATGAAGGTCACATCTCTTATTTCAGTATTAAGAAGTTTGTTATTTTTGGGTTCAGGCTTGGCTGCATTTCCATAGCTCCCAGATTGATGAAGACAGCCATCTTATTATCTCATGTTGTGCACACTCAGACCAAGAATGAGAATGAAACTTGAGGAGGAATTAGGCACCCTAGGCTGAGAGGGCACTGCACTAGGGAGTCCTCCCACAAGACACCACTTGTCTACAATAACAATTTTTGTTAACACTGTGATGGTTACATGAGGTGGCCAGCTCAGACAGAGACTAGTGATTAGCTGGTAAACTGTTCAAGAAGCGTTTAGATGAGGTGCTAAGGGGTTTGATTTAGTAGTTGGGTAGGGATAGTGATAGGAGGATGGTTGGACTAGATGATGTTGTAGGTCCTTTCCAACCTTATGAACCTATGAACCTATGAATTCAAGGGAGGTAATATAAATCTCAGACATGAAGTAAAATTACAAAAGAAAGATCTCATCTCAGTCCATCACAGTTAAATGCTGACCCCAACATCAAAGTCGGCGTTCTGCATTTCTTCCTCTGCTCTTGTTTTGTGATAACGTACAGATATAGTATCTGTATAGCAAATAAACATCTGTCTCTTTACTAAGTTCTTAGACATATTCAAGTCTGGATTCTATAGTGTCATCATCCACTTGAAGGAAATGTAAGAAGAGGTTAAAAAACCCTAGACAGTTCTCAGAGTAGAGGCAAATGTGTGCTAATGACAGATGGTTTAAATAGCTATTGCTGTTATGAGACAGACTGGCTTTTACTGAAATCTTCTGTTTTTATAAGGTAGGAGACTTCAGATGATTTATCACAGTCATTCTCTCAAGCGATTTAATCATAAAAACAACTATTGTAATTTCCTTCTGAGATCAAGGAAAACATTGAACCTCCTGCTGCCTTTATGCTATCAGAATATTATTTTGACATATTCAGGCATGTATTTGCTGTGGGTAGAAAGAAAAATAATAGCAGCTGTAAAGATTAATAATGCTGGGGTGAAATGAGGGGCACATTCATCTGCATTGTGTGAAGCAGCCTATGCTTCTTCACTTGGGATCACTGCGTGTAGATGAAGCATCTGGACTGTTGGCCATGTCTGGGCAGAGGCATGTACTGCCTGTTTGGCTGGACCACAAATGCATCAGGCACACCTGCAACATGATGGCAGCATTTGTCTCGAATATTTCCTGAGCACCAGCCTTTAACGGACAGGAGTGCATTAAATTTCAGTCCTGGTTTCCTTTATGTAACTGTTGATGACTGTTCATCCGCTTTCTGGGCAATTAGAACATTATTTGACAATCTCCACAATATCTGTTGGAAAGGAAAGCTTTGCAGATTCAAGGGATTCTGAATATTTATCCAGGAAGTTTTGTAGGTTGAATGACACTTGTGTAAATGTTCGTGGGTGGGTGTGAACTGAAACATTTGTACTATAGTGGATAAACTCTTCAGACGGAGAAGGGAAGAGTTACATGTGATTACAGAGCACTGGCATTTAAAATTAAGTATCATTAACATTGACCTCGTTAACATGGGCAGCAGTAAGGTCATGGTAGTACTTGTAATTTAACAGAATTATGTATATTATTTCAAAATATTTTAAGAATTTCTATATAAATGTATATATATTTCAGATTGATGTTAGATACACAGAAGAATAATAGTATCATAGAACAGTTTGGATTAGAAGGGACGTTTAAGATCATCTAGTTCCAATCTCTCTGCTATAGGAAGGGACACCTCCCACTAGACCAGGCTGCTTAAAGCCTTATCCAGCCTGGCCTTCAATGCTTCTGGGGAGAGGGCATCCACAGCCTCACTGTGTAACTTGTTCCAGTGTCTCACCAACCTCACAGTAAAGAATTTCTTCCCAATATCTGGTCTAAATTTACCCTTTTCCGGTTTAAAGCCATTTCCCTAGTTCTAGTTGTCCTTATACAAAATCCCTCCTCAGCTTTCCTGTATTCCCCTTCAGGTACCAGAAGGCTGCTATAAAATTCCCCCAGAGCCTTTTCTTCTCCAGGCTAAAAAGCCCCAGCTCTCTCAGTCTGTCCTCACAGGGGAGGTGCTCCAGCCCTCTGATCACTTCCATGGCCCTCCTCTGGACCTGCTCCAACAGCTCCATGTCCTTCTTGTGTCGGGGGCCCCAGAACTGGATGCAGTACTCCAGGTGGGGTCTCACAAGAGCAGAGTAGAGTGGCAGAAAGACTGGTTCACCTGGGAGTAAATACTAAAATCTCCAAGCCTAATAATTTGAGTCACTGCCATATATTTATGTGTGGAATTCTATATGCACTATTGATCCTAGTTGACTTTTGCCATCCTAATGCCTCTTCTTAGCTATTTCCACTACTGCAGAGGTAAGTGCTTAATCCATGAGCCAGAGAGAAATTGCTTCCTATGTGCACACAGCAGGGCTGACAGATCCATCATCCACAGAGACTGGATTGGTGGTTCAGAAGATTCTTCTCTGCATACCTGCAAGCTTACACAGGGTGGGAAGCCAGGGCTTTCTGATCTCTTGAGATGGTCCATGGGGCATTAAGCATAACCTTTCTCCACTACTCAGGCTTGTATTGTTTCTTGGTAAAGTCCTGATAACTGCCTGCATACTATTATCCCTACTGGCATGAAATTGTCAAAATGATTGTTCCTATGAAAAACTACATCCAGAAGTCGTGATAATTTTATGAAAAGTGTGAAGTATGGGAATACTGCATTTGGATACTAAAGCCAAAACATTCTTTGGATGGAGACACTAGTCCTGTCCCAGACTAACATCCATTTGCTATTAGAGTAAACAGAAATATAAAGTGCACTCCTAACTCAGCATCCTTCTAGCATGACAGAAATACATTCTATAATATGTCATCTTTGGTTTGCACATTTCTGTAGGATCTGAATCAAAAACTGTTAGGTAAATTAAGCCCTAGACCAACAACATCACATGGCTGGACATGTGCATTATGGGCTTATCTAGTCAAACACAGGTCACTGCTGGAAGCTGGAGGATTAGAGACAATGTTTTTAAGAGTAATATTAGACAGAAAGGAAATAAATCCTGTGACTGTTTAAGTGTGCAGCGCTGTTTCATTGCTGCATGTTATAGAAATATTTTTCTTAGCTTTCCAGGCTTCAAATTGCAATATAAATGTGATTATTTGTAATAATATCTCAAAGGAGACTATCCCCAAAGTTGTTCATATTCCCAATATATTTCAAGAGCAAAACGGAGCTGGCATGAGCCTTGAGTGTGGATGTGTAAGGGAACAAATCACTGCTTTCCTGCAGTGGATGGTCAGCTTGGAAACCAGTGTTCTCAGTTTTATTCACTGCCTCCAGCAAGCAAACACTGTTTCATCTTTGTGCATCCTGAATAACTATCAGTTCTCTAAGAATTTTAATAGATAATGCCAGACAATTAAATCTTGAAAGATTGCTTGTTTCACTCAAGTAACCATTTAAAACACATTTAGTTTTAGGACTGAAAGCCAGTCATGTCTTCAGCAGATGAAAGATTTGCATATGAAGATATATGGCACTGATGATTGTTTTCCCTGAAGAAAAACCTCTAAAATAAATGAACCATAAGATCATGCCACACATTTGGCCTGTTTCTGATATTTGCATTACAACAATTAGCACTTAGCTCAATAAATCTCTGGTTGTACTGATGTAAGCTACCTGACAGCCACTCAAATGCTTACAACTGGACCAATCATTTATTATAATCTGTGGTGTGATAGCAATAATCTCTGCAATGTTTTCTGCAGTTGCAGCCATTGTAGAGACAGATGTGTTACAGCAGCATTGTTCTGAGAGAGTAATGCATCACACAGTTATCACTGTGCATGAAATTGCTCAGGTAATTATTGTCTAGCTAATTAACCCAAGATTTGGGAGAAAAAAAAAATGAAGGGCAAAACACAGGACTGCTGTGACAGGAAAAATTGTAATATGTTCTTGGATATTGAGTTTTCCTCCAGCACTCCCTAGTGGCTCATTATAATATATCCATATTTCAGCTGTTGTATACTAATGAAATAGTAAGAAAATAGAAAGACATAGAAAATAGAAAGACATTTACCATCTCTGAGCACATTTCTGATACAAATGTGTGCCATTAGAAAACACAGGGCAGTGTATAGCCATGCCTTCTTTCCAGACCTCTCCCCCAGATAAGATCTCCCAATAGATATCTTGGTTTAGATCACTTTGAAGGATCTGAGAGCTGAAATTACAAGCAGCCAGCATCACAGACGTTCTGCCTCCAGGTTCTGACACAAATTAATGTGAGCAGTACCCTTCTCACTTCCAAAATTATCACAAAAGCCATTCCGTTCCCCTTGAGGGCAGTGACTCCCAGCTGCTATGTCACCCTGTGTGTTCTCTGTGGAGAGAATTCACAGAATCACCTGGTTGGAAACACCTTCAAGATCACCAAGTCCAACTAGATAATCAAGACTCTTTAGTTGCAATGATTATTAAGTGACGTGTGGATGTTTGTAACAGCAATAACAAGGAGAGCAAGAGAGATAGGTGCTCTCCAGAAAGCAAATCTGTCAGATTTGTATCGCACACCCTTTCAGGAATCTGCTTCCTATTCTCATGTATCCTATTTCCCTGTCAGAATGTGGGGCAGTCACATGCTATCACACATGAACCGTCTTGCACAGGTGGCAAGAAAGAGATGGACACACTGGAGGCCACTCAACAGGGGGTCGCCAAGATGAAAGTGGTACTGGAGCACGTCTCCTGAGAGGAGGGCCTGGGAGCTGTTCAGGGACTGCTCAGACTGAAGAAGGAGAGATTCAGGGGGATCTCAGTAATGTCCATAAATGCCTGAGGGAAGAGTGCACAGAGTACACAGCAAGGCTCCTTTCAATGGTGCCCAGTGCCAGAACAAGGGGCCATGGACACAAACTAGCACACAAAAGGCTCTCTCAGAGTACTGAGAGCACTGTGCGAGTGCTGAAGCACTGCACAGGCTGCCCAGAGGTTGTGGGGTCTCCTCCTTGGGGAACTACATCAGCTGCCTGGCACCTTGGGCATCCTGCTCTGGGTTGCCTGCTGGAAAGGGGGTGGGCCAGAAGAACCCAGAGAGCCCTGCCAGCCTCAGCTGTGGTTCTGAGATTCTGTAGGGAACATTTCCTATGATTTGCACAGCTCCAGGATTGCTTTTCTGGGATGAACATTCTGGAGATTTGATAATGACAGCATGCAAGGAAGATTTTTTCAATCACCACTACGTCTTTACTTCCTTGGACTTAAGCAATCTCCTTCTGCGACTGCACTAAAATGTCAGGTTTTCTGCAGAAGTTGAAATGCTTAGTTGATGTCCCTGTCTTCAGTACTACTGAGTTCTTTGTGTGCTTCAGGTTGTTGCACTTCTCATCTAAGTGAATTAGTGCATTTGTAAGGATGACTGTCCAGCTATACTGACTCACTAACAAGAGCTGCCTCAAGCAAGCAAGAACAGGCTTTCAAGAAATGGAAACTCAAGGAAGGAATTCACTGGAAGGAATTAATTCAGTGGCATTTCAGGCAGTACAGAGAAGCACTAAATACTGCAGCATTTGGCAGTACAATAGTGGTCAAAATGGCTGTGTCTGTTCTTAGTTGTGCATTTTTAGATACATATCCCTCCATCTATGGTACATGCCATTTACAGATTCTCTAGGGACATGCTTCCAGATACAGTCACTAGGTACCAAAGGTCTTCAGCCTCTTTCTCCAATTCATTTTACATAGTTTAAGGCAGAATATATATCACAATGAGTATACCACCTGCAGCAAATTTCTAAATTGAACAAGTATAGACAGACAAACAATCCCTTGCAGATATTTCTCTCTGATTCCTTGATAGGAAGCTTTGCCGTTGACATGTCGTGATCTTCAATCGTTGTGCACGTTGTCAAGTTGCATTACTTTATGTCTACCCGGATGAAATAAAGTCTGTGAAATATGCGATAAGACTTGAAAGCTTACTAATTGTAGATCTCATTTTAAAGCAAAAGGGACAGTTCTAACATGATTCTTCCCATTCAGAACTCACTGAACTGAAATAAATTAAAATACTATGTCTTTCAAGGGACACCTTTGCATACTTTGGCAGTGAAATTGGTGAGATTTGGTCTTCACTTATCATCATATGCTTCTATGTCTTGGCAAGTTACATCTATAGCAGTCAATTCCCTAACTAGTCTGTTAGTCTTTTATCATTATGTCTGTGTTTTATCTGGTACGCCTCATTAACTCCCTTGTAAAAATGACATTTCCTTGGTTCTGCAGTAGCCATACTTATTGCTAGCAGAGAGAAAATTTGTCTTTTCTATACATCAGTTCCTATATACTTCAGAAACAGTGTTCAGAGACAAAACATCTCTTTAAAAGAAGCCTGATGCAATATGTATTTTCCTATTAATGCAGCAGAAATTAAATACACAGACTTGATCCTGGCTAACAACTGGAGAGGACATAAAAAAGCAGTTCAGATACTGCCTGAAATATCTGCTACATATATATATATATTCTTCCTGTCTTTCAGATAGAGTAGATCATAAAACATCCAGTAGAAGAACCTCGGCCACCAGTCTCTTTTTTATAAGATAAAAATTGTCTTTTTTGTCTAACCTGATTTTTATCTGCACAGTGACAGGATACAAAAGACTACAACACATTCACAGTCTTAAGATATGATCCTTCATATGATTGTTCACCAGAAGATACTTAGATTTTTGGACCCAATGTGCAAGTATGCTAGCTTATGGCAGAGTATATCCCAATAATATTTCCAGTATGCATTGGGAAATCAAGGCTTGCATATTTTGAAGTATTGTCTTGTTCAGTGTGCTTGAAGTAAAATATACAAGCATGGATACTGGAATTACAGAGACCACATAAAAATACAAAAACATTGTCAGCCCCTTTGTTCAGAGCAGCAGGAGCTGCTTACAGAGTTGTTGGTTGTTCCTTCTTCTGTCTGCTTTTTTTCTTTCCATCTTTTTGTGACTCATCGAATAGTTTTTCTCCTTATATCAGTTGTAAGCATTTCCTTAATTGTGATCTACTTTTTCCTTCTCTCCTGAAACTGCCAACAAATATCTCAAACTACCAACAAAAGCATGGAGTGCTAATTTAGTGTAATTTAGCTTTAGATATCTGCAGTGTAGGTGTCAGATACTGAAATGAATAGTTGTTGAAAATAGTACGCTGCCTACATGACAGCTCCTGAGCCCAGGCTCCTTTCACAATCTGCTATCAGGAAAGGCACTCAGATCTATTTTAGATGTTTATCTTAAACAAAGAAGATTTACATCTTGTTGGTTAGTTTAGCAGGAATCTACAGTGAATGAAGATGAAGAGGTCTTCTAAATAGATATTTATTTTATCATCAATTTCAGAAGTGATATCTCTAACAATGAGAGCTACTGATGAACCTTCATTTTTTTTAATCATAGAATGAATCCTTGAGTCAATTTTATTCTGTTTTGTTTTTTGGAATTCGTGTTCTGTTAATCTCTTTTCACTCAGCAATTTTCACATCATTTACTCCATCAGTGTCATCTTTGGTGCCACCTGATGATCTGCTTCTCTGATGTTCAAGTTTGGCAATTTTCTTAACAATGGCAAAAGGAAGTGTTATGCTTCTAAATGCTCATGACTGCCCATGCTTGTGCCAGGCTCTGGGCACAACATTTGATAATCCATTGCTGCAAATCACTCAGGGCATTGGATCAAAATACTGTCTCCACTACTGTACTTCATGCAGCATGTAGAGACTGCAGCATGCCAATCCTCCCCCTGTGGTTGCCAAGCCAATATTTTGCTGATCAGGCTTTGATAGCTGAGCATTCCCAGAAGCTGCCAAGCCCATGGGAGGAGCAATGTCTTCAGAAATCTCCCTGCTCTGTTCACCTTGTTGGTCACTATGTCTTTGTTCAATCCTCCATTCTGTTGGCTTCTGTTACAATTCCAAATGGGAATTATTTATACATTTAGGAAACATTTTCTTCTCTCATTTTTTGTTACATCTGTTTCCTCTACACTGTCCACTGGGAATAGATGGTGCTCTTCCTGGAGACAGCTAATTTATTAATAATTCCTTGTACATGAAATGTAGACAGGTATCCCACAGAAGATTTTAAAGTTTTTGTTCCTTTCTTAATTGGAACAAGATTCACATCACCTTTATATGGACAGCAATACTAGGGTTATAATACTGTCAGAATATGACTGAATCAGTATCTTTAAAATACTGACATCAAAGTTAACTGATTTTGTAAACATCTTAGAACAGTTGGTAGTATAAGTTTGTTATCTATACTGCACACACCTTCCAATAAACTTATGTGTTGTATAAAAATGTATTACATGCTGTCAAAGAGTATTCATCAATCCTGTTTTCATTTCTCTCAGAAAAATAACTGCTATTTTTATATACTTTATAATCAAAATACTTTATTTCACACAAATCATTATGCATACTCTTCTAGATGAATTTATTTAACTGCAACTTACAAAGGCAGATCTCTGAAGCTACTAACTTGATTCAGTGTTTAGTAGCACTAAAAAACCTACTAAATGCAATAGGCAACCTTTTGTCTTTGGAGCTATGACATGATTTTGTCCCTCAGAGGCTATTTGCAAATAGTAACTGTGTTGATTCTCCCTTTGGATATGATCCTTTGACTCTGCAGAAACTGGTAAACATCTTCACATGTCTATAACTGTCCTCCTAGGGCACAAAAATCACTTTCTGTGACATCTTATGACCTTATTGCCTCCTACTAGTATACTGAGAGGTCTCTTTTCAGCGTCTGCAGAGCACGACATTGAAGGAAGTTCAACTTGTGCCCTGTAGGCTTTGCTTTCAGCTTGGATCTGCACACCAACTAGTTCAGCAGCCACTTGCTCTCAGCCACAGATTCCATTCACATCTGTTTCTTCCTTTCCCTTGCTTTCCTTTCATTGATCTTTTTTTCATTTATTTCACTAGAAAGTTGCTGTTCATAGTCTTCTGAACTTAAATACTTTCCTATTTCCATGATGCTTGTTTAAGATTATATTTTAAAAATATTTGTTATTTCCATAAGAAAGTTCATAAGGTCCTTGTTTTAGATAAACTTGTAAGTTATAATTTTACCAGAGGTAGTTTAACCTCATTGCTTCATAAAACATATTTAAACTAGATCCACATTAAAAACAAATCATAACTAAAGCAGTTATATCTTTCTTAAGCGCTTTCCCATGTGCTGCATACTTCTGTTGTAGTACTAGGAAGTATTTAATCTTCATTGTAGATACAGTATGAAAAAATTATACAGCTGCATAATTAGATATATAATAAGATAAGAAAGCATCATCTTTAGTGTGATTCCATGCAGTATATGATAACAGTGGAGTAAGCAAAAGATTATAAGCAAAATATATAAGCAACATTCACTAGACCAGATTGTGAGGACTTCATCCAACCTGGCCTTAAGTTTCTCCAAGGATGGGGCACCCACAGCTTCTCTGGGCAGCCTGTGCCAGTGCCTCACCACCCTCTGAATAAGGAATTTCTACCTTACATCTAATTTAAATCTCTCCTCTTTCAGTTTCAAGCTCCTAGCCCTATCATTACAGTCTCTTATAAAAAGTCCTCCCTCAGCTCTTCCCCAGAGCCTTCTTTTTTCAAGACTTCTAATGCTGATGGTTCCAGAGATGAATACAGATTGGATCTCATGAGTAGAGGGGGAAGGAGAAGAAATGAGAGATAAAAAGAATAAGAAAGGAAGGGAGGGAGGGAAGGAGGGAGGGAGGGAAGGAGGGAGGGAGGGAGGAAGGAAATTTGCAATATTTTGCAATTTAACTTCTAAAACTGATTGCTCCATTTTTTTTTTTTGCAATGAAATGGAATGAGTTTAAGAGAAGCTCAGCACAGATGACTGAACAAATGTCATCAGAACAACAACAAGGATAAGTTTTGAATTTCTACATTAAGGTCAACGTTTCTTTTTACCCTGCAAAAGACACTTCATGTGACAGCAAGTTTACTGGTGATGTAGAGAAGAATTATACAAATATGTAATACAACTTCATCTGGAATATTGAGATAGTATGTCATACTTAAAGCTTAGCTGAAACTGAGGGGGAATTGGGAGGCACATCTTACTTCTGAGGGTATAAAGTAATTTTCTAATAAATACAGAGTGAGAATGGACAAAATATAAATCCTTCAGACATTCTGAATTCCAACATGACTTTGATATATAATTGTTTAATAATTTCCTGACATAAAAACGTCACCTTGCATTTAGTGAAGAGTGATCTTGAAGATTTATTTCTAGAAAATATTCCTAGGAATGCATTGTTTTTTTTGAGGGGAGATATAAGTGCATATTGTATGGTAGTGTAACTCTCAGATGCCGTTTTTTACTTCAGGAATAATGCAGAATTCACAATTTGACATTACTGTACTGCAGATTTTTGTGCTGTGAAATCTACAAAGCATTAGGGAAGAATTACTTCAGGAATGGGAATCTGCTAGAATACTGTTAAAGAGGGTTAGGTAATAATTCTTACAGCACAGCTAAAATGGAAGCATTCACTGAGATTCTCCTCTAAGAGGCACCATTGTTCCTTGGTTCTTCCATAGGAGTCAGAGTGAAATGAAATTTCACATTCATACTGGTGAAAATGGAAGATACGTAAGAGAATTTATATTATTTTCCTTGCTTTTGTATAATGTTTGTTTGCAAAATCAGCAGTGTAGTTAAGAATGTGTCACACAAAGAAATCATTACAAAAGCAAGTGGGCTGTTACCTTGTTCTATATGGTGTGATAATAATCAATGTCAGCATGAAATGTCCCAGTTTGCTTGCTGAGGTTGTGCACTCAGGTGTGTTAAATAGGAATTGGGAATAATCTGGATAGAGATTTTGAAGTGATAATTTACCAGGCATCCAGCAGTTATTCACTCTTCCACCTCTCATTAAATCATGCCCTGCTTTCATTAAGCAATTGTTATTTTCTTCCTCAAATGGTGAACTAGTAAAGAAACAACAGTTATGTGATCGACTGTAAAAAGTGTAAGAACTTTTAAATGAAAGTACACAATACTCTGTTAGAAACTGCAGTAGAAAAGCAAAACTGACTTTTTTTCATTCTAATGCTAGAATTCTTGGGTGTGCTACTACAGAGAAGGAAAAGAATGGGAAACAGATGTACCTTTTACATAATGGAGACTGGGAAATGATACTGTACTAGTCATTTTCTTGAAGAGAAGCTTAATAATGGAGAAACATTGAAATTAAAGCTAATAAATACTTGTAATGGGAGAGACATTTCCTTTGGAATGATTTGGTAGAAAATGCTAAATTGAAGTTATTACAGCAGGGTTTATGTTTTCATGTAGAATGTTTTGGGATTCCATCAGGAAAGGTGAAATGTGTTTTAAATATGCGAAATCTGCATCAAGGTATTTGGGTTTAATGAGTCAAACAGAAACCACATTAAGGTATTACAGTGCCACAGCATCTCTGTGGCTTTTGGGCAGGTTCTTTTCTAGATTTCATGTCCTGTTCTCTTCTTTCCTCTGATGGCACATGATGGGAAGTCCAGTTAATGCAGGCAGCATGCTCCATAGGAACATAAAAATGAAGGATTTCATGATGAAGCTTTGCCATGTTTTCTTTCATGACGAAAAGGCAAAACTGTAAAGTCTTTAAAACCTTTGTTAATATTCAGATTGCTATTACATTCTATTGACATAACTTCAAAACTGCAATTCTAAAATGCTGTCAAGGCCAATCATGAGTATATGTCAGAGATACCTGTGAAAGCATTTTGTACTTTCAAAACAAGGTTCTGACAGCCTTGGGGGGGGGCTAAAGGGAAGCTGGAGAAGGACTTTTTATAATGGTGTTTAGCGATAGGATGAGGGACAATGTCTATAAATTGGAAGAGGGTAGATTTAGATTAGATATTAGGAAGGAATTCTTTTCTGTGAGGGTGGTGAGACACTAGGACAGGTTGCCCAGTGAGGTTGAAGATGCACCCTTTCTGGAAGCATTCAAGGCCAGGCTGGATGGAGCTTTGAGCAACCTGGGCTAAAGGGAGGGTCCCTGCCTATAGCAGGGGGGTTGGAACTAGGTGATCTTAGAGGTCCTTTCCAACTCAAACCATTCTGTGAACCTATGATTCTGTGTTTACATGTGACCATAGCAGATCCAGCATGGGCAGTGGTAAAGAAGCATACTATGCCTGGTCTTCACTGTCCCTCTGGAGGGGGACAGCAGTGAAATGCAATCCAAGATTATTTCTTAACCCTCTGCAGAAACTGGTATTAATACATCAACTTCAAGCTCTTGATATGAGCTGGTACAAGGTAATTAATTAATCCAGCTCCAAAAGGATAATTGAGTATCTTGGAACCACAGCACTGCAGCTGGGATGTGTCAGCAGTAGCAGAGTAGGGCAAAAGCTTGGGTGGTGCTGTATAAAATATGAAAAAAAACTCATTCTGAAATTGGGCTCAAGCAGCTAATGAGCAGCTGCCACCTTTGATCATTCTCTGCCTGTATCTCATTTTCCACACTTTAAATGAGGAAAAGTATATTTGAAATATGATTAAAACTCATGAAATACTCAGTAGCTATGGTAGAAACGTTACAGGTTCACCAAGCACAGTTTTTTAGTTTAGTTGGGCTGAAATGTGCTAAACCAGGTTCCTCTGAATGACTGGAAGGGAAACACTGTGTACCCAGCCACTGCCCTAGACAAGGCTCAGTGAAAAACAGCATATGTACATGCAATTAAATACTACTGTGGTTCATGTGTAGAAGAGACCATGGAAGATTTAACTGCTGTTTTGCATCTTGCACATTTTCATACATCTCCTTTTTCCTTTTATTCTTTTTTTTTTTTTTTCCCTCATGAAATTACCTTGAATTTCAGCACAGTAGAAAAGAAAGAAAATGAGCAAAAGCTGCTCCTGACAAGATTGTCCATCTGGTGCAGTTTTCCTGTGTAATAGTGTAAGGAGGTATCAGCTGTCAATTGCGAATGAATGTGTGCAGGTTCAGCTGCCTAAGCTTATCAAGGAGGGTGAAAGACCTGTACAAATTCATCCTTCATTTCCAACATTTGCCACAGCTTTGGATGCAGCATGTACCATTGGTGTGACTCTTTCACTCTCAGAAATGTAGTTAGGCAGCTGCTGACATTCAGCCAGACCCAGTGTTGCCATATGGTTCCCTCCAGCTAGCTGGGCAATTCCTCTTCACACCTATGGATAAGTGCACATATGGGGCCATGTCTGTGTGGCAAGGTGTGTCCACAGCTAAAAGCAATTCAGATTGGCCTGTCATAGGCAGAAAGGCAACCTCATGGTAATCAATACATATCCAGTGATGCATTCCTGTTTTTCTTCGAATCTCTGTAGGCAATTCAAAGGTGATGGAAAAGCTCTCTGGCCCACATTGTACCACGGCATCACTTTACATTATCCGTATGGCTGGTGAGGCTGCTGCACCATGAGCTGTCACTCTGAGAGGAGCAGGTGCCAACCCAGAAGCCAGTTGTTGTGATGTTCATGGGAAGAGATGCAGTATGTTCTGACCTGCAGCCTACAAGAACCGAGAGTTAGAATTTCATAGAGTGTTAAATAGGCAAAAATGGTCCCAAATCAGACAGTTCTCAGAAGACTCCAGATCTAATTAAATGCAGTGTGTGAATGCACAGTCTTAAGTCTAGCACATCATCTTGATCACAGGAAGCCTGGGACCAAGGCATGAAGAACAAAAATACATAATCGTGAAGACACTTAAGAAAATCATATGCACGTCAGAATGTGTTATGTTTCAGTATCAAATTAGTAAGTACAGCCCTTTAGGTGTATTAATATGTCCTTATTCTGAGAAATAGCTTCCTTGTTGAGTCTGCAGATAAATCTAATAGCAAATATTATAGTGTGATAATGTCTGTATTCCACAGCGTCATTAAGAACTTATTTCTGTATTTGACAGAATCTTTACCCTTGAGAGTTATTGTATCTTCACTGAAGGCATTTATTGAACAACATCCTGCTTTGCTTAATGATTCATACAAAGTGAGATGAATGAATGCACTTCTGAGCTGGGAACTGTTGCCGTTAAGGTACGGTGCAAAGAAATCAATGAGGAAGCCCCAAGCTTCTGCCCAGCAGTTTGCAGAAGTGCCAATGGCAGCGAAGTAGAAAAACAGCTAATGTTTAAAAATATCACCTAAAACATGAGAATCATATCACTGAAATATTTGGGCATAAAGATCTGCAGGGAATTCCTTCATGAAGGCTTTGCTATGCACAGGAACAAGGGAAGAAGACAGCATGTTTTTTGAATTGAGCATTTAATTGCAGATAATCTATTTCATGTAAGGTTAAGATTAAGCAACAATGAGGAACTCCTGGAAAATACAAAACATTAATGGAATAAACTCACATTTAGCTATTTCACCCAAAGTAGTCTGCAAAATGAATTTGTCATGGAAACTTGGGATGGTAGCATCTCAGTATAGGAACTCCGCAAGTCTGCTTTTTTCCCTTAGTTGCAACTTTCTTTCAAAAAATAAATAAGTACCTGAATAGAAATACCTGAAACAATAATGAAATCCACATTTTGACTGGAAAGCCACTTCTCCTTCTACACAGTCATCCACTTCTCACTACAAACTGTTTAACAATCCAGCTCACCACCCACTAGAGTTTCAACATGGAACATAACCATGCTTTTCAAATGTGTATACTTTTGAAGAATGAATTTATATCTTTCCAGAAGCTGTAGACAGAACTCACACCTGTCAAAATAGCAAAGCAGTTCTCATGTTAATTCTCAACCTGCAGATTGCATGGATGCTACCGTCTCTAAACTGCTGCAGGTATTTCTGAGGTACTGCAGCACTCGTTACAGGATGCTGAAAATTATCTTACCATTTAAACATGTGAGAAAGCCAAATATTTCAAAGTGTGACGCAAGATTATCTTAAAAGCTGAGTGATATGTATAGTGCCTTTGAAAAATATATCCTGATAGTGATCTAATTACCTATTTTCAGTCTTTTCTGTTTGTCTCAAATTATTACAAATCAGGAGGTTGACTTTGGGTTTAATTATGTTCACCTTCCCGCCAGCATAAATCAAAACTATTTTCACAAGAATCAAATGGAAAATGTTACAGACCACCATCAGTACATCTGCAAAGTGGCTGAAGCTGCAGCACTGCTCCTGTCACACTAACGAAGGTCAGCTTGCAACCTGAAGGATAAAAGAGTCATCGAATGGTTTGGGTTGGAAAGGACCTCTAAGATCACCTAGTTCCAACATCTGCTTATAGCAGGGACACCTCCCTCTAGACCAGGTTGCTGAAAGCCTCATCCAGTGTGGCCTTGAACGACTCCAGGGAGGGTACATACACAACCTCGCTGGGCAACCTGTCCCAGTGTCTCACCACCCTCACAGAAAAGAATTCCTTCCTAATATCTGGTCTAAATCTAACCTTTTTCAGTTTAAAGACATTGTCCCTTGTCCTGCTGCTACATGGTCTTATAGAAAGTCCATCTCCAGCTTTCCTGTAGGCCCTATTCAGGTATTGCAAGGCCTCTATAAGGTCCCCCCAGAGCCTTTTCTTCTCTAGGCTGAAGAGCCCCAGCTCACTCAGCTTGTCCTCATAGAGGAGGTGCTCCAGGCTTCTGATCACTTCCATGGCCCTCCTCTGGACCTGCTCCAAGAGCTCCATGTCCTTCCTATGATGGAGAACCCAGAACTGGATGTAGTACTCCAGGTGGGGTCTCACAAGAGCAGAGGGGCAGAATCACCTTCCTTGATCTGCTGATCATACTTCTCCTGAAGCAACGCAAATGATACATGAGACTGAATCTTAAAAGAAGTTTGAACATTTTCAGAAGAAAATCAGCAAGAACAATCAGATGTTTAGACAAAATAGATAAGAACTGAAAATAGTTGACTGGAGAGCAGCAGATGGACATATGGGATGAGACTCACCTTATCTCATGCTAGGTAGGCATCTGCCTTGTTGGTGTTCTCAGCTAAGCATATCCTCCATGATAAAAGGAGGTAATTGCAGGTAAATCTCAGACTGAGAATAACTACTTACAAAGACATCTGTTGCTGCTGCTTTTATTGTTTATGTCGGAAATGAGATGAGATATGCCCTTCCCTATGTATTTACATAAAGATGGCTTATAAAAACAGCAGAAAACACTCTTTGCTCCTAACTACAGAACACCAGGCTACTTAGCAGGGTCACAGTTTCTCAAGAGAGTGTGCTGACATTGTCTTAGACTTTTCAGTAAAAACTTTCCTCAGACAAGGTGTGCCACCATATTCAAGCAGTCTGCATGGTGCAGATCACCATGTTAACATGCCCTGATTTTCTAATTAAAGCAATGTAATCTAGGTGCTGACAGCAAGGTAGCCAGAGACACCACAGGGCAAGCTGAGCACAAACAGCTGTTACATTCTTATATGCTTGGTCTGAGCCCCATGTAGTCCCAACTACATTATAATGCAACCAAGAAAAATGTACTTGAAGGAGAAGCGAAGGATACAAATAGCCTTTAAAATATATTCTCTTCATGCTGGTGTTTGTGTGTGTTCTAACATCTTTCTTCAGCTGAACATAATGCCCGTAGGGTATAAGCATCCATAGAATCATAGAATCATAGAATCATAGAATCATAGTGGTTGGAAGGGACCTCAAGAGATCATCGAGCCCAACCCTCCTGCCAAAGCAGGTTCCCTACACCAGGTCACACAGGTCGGCGTCCAGGCGGTCTTGAATATCTCCAGAGAAGGAGACTCCACACCCCCCCTGTGCAGCTGTGCCAGTGCTCCGTCACCCTCACCGCAAAGAAGTTCTTGCGCACATTCGTGCAGAACCTCCGGTGCTGCAGTTTCTGTCCGTTCCCCCTTGTCCTGTCTCTACACACTGCTGAAAAGAGTCTGGCCTTGCCATTTTGTCCCCCACACCTCAGATATTTATAAACCTGGATCAGGTCCCCTCTCAGTCTTCTTTTCTCAAGGCTAAAGAGACCCAGATCACTTAGCCTTTTTTCATAAGGGAGATCCTCCAGGCCCTTCACCATCTTTCTGGCCCTGTGCTGGACTCGTTCCAAGAGATCTCTGTCTTTTTTTTACTGGGTAGCCCAGATGTATTAAAAAGTATGACTTTTCTAATGTTTGACACAAAGAGAGGCCTGAATCTAAAACAGCTTCACTGGCATTCTATTTTATATCTGACATTTCCAGAATTTCTCAAATAGTTATCTTTCATCCATCTCTTTATTCCTCCTGCACATTCCTCTTAATTTACGGTGAGAAAGGAAAACATTGCAGAAAGTTGTTTGCAACAGCTAACGCCAGTGAACAGTCTCTATCTTTCATGACATCTTACACACTGACTTTGCTCAGATGACAAAGTCAGAGTAGCCACTCACTTTTAACTGCCCTAATGGGCCTTTCTAATGAGCCCTCCTGTGAAGAGAGGGCTAGAGGGGAAAGAAAAGTAAGGTAATGAAAGAAAACATGACATTTACCTTTTCAAAGGTAAACTACTTTAAAATTATTCCCTTGGGTTTTTTTATTTCATTGTTGATCTGTGCTACTTTGCATTTTTTGTGGCCTTCTGCAGATTGACCAAAGTTCTGCAAAAGATGATCTAATGGGTTAGAGTAGCAAGCAGCTTCCCATATTAATTTATTTTAAAAAGCCAACCAAAGCTGAAACCTCACCCAGCTCCCTTTTGACTAGTGTCTATGTCACTGACACAGGATCCTGAATGTTGACTGATGCATGTTTGTACCAGACTGCAATCTGCCTCAGCTGGGCTCATGACTTTGTTTATCGCTGCTCAAAACCAGATCAATATGGAGCTTACAGCTGTTATATAAACAGATATGTGCTACGAACTCCTCTCTGATTCCAGACTCCAGGCTTTTATAACTCTCATAAAGACCACTTTTGAGCAGCCTCTTTTCCAATCTCCATTTTGAATGAATCTCCATACTCAAGTGTATTTGGCCCTGTTAGAGCCCATAATCTACAGTTTCAAGACTCCCATGTGCCTTTCTACCAGGGAAACACAGTTTTTTCAATCTTCTCTTTCCTGTCTCCTCAGGGATGTAAAAAAAAAAAAAAAAAGAATATTTAAGTCTCTCATCTCATGTCAAGTCTTATCTACAGACCACCTTCTACAATTCTTCATTGCTGGAAATAGGCACAAATTTATGCCAGCACAAATAAATTCAATTGCTTACCTGTATTAATGACCTTTTTTTTTCCACTTCTCTACAATGTAAGAACCATTCTCTTTGGTAAATCAATTTGAGTTTTGGTGGTGCATTGACATGCTAAATAAATTATCTTGTAGGAAGCTACCTAATACATATAGAGACAATTAATTGAAGGAACAAACGCAGTTTCATGTGTATGTATTCATCTGTGAGACAGCTTGGTACAGGAAAATTCTTGTCTGTGTGTGTGTGTGAAAATATCATAATTAAAAGGAGACTTGCTGTAAATTTCAGAAACCAAATCTCTGCTGTCAGCATTTGCAGGGACGGACACTGCTGCTTTGCACTGAGAGGTGTGGTGGCTCTCGAGAGACCAGTGTCTCAAGACTTGCATTAACAGCAAGGGCCCAAGTCTGCTACCCAGGACTGCAGTTGTCCAGCTTGCATCACAAAGAAGGCAAATTAGAACCAGATAGATTTATTTACGTGGGTTAGTAGAAACTTCTTATGTGTGATAGCTTTCCCACAGGAACAATTTTTGAGATAGCTTCCAAATGAAAATTCAGTGCTATGATATCACTTTTATTTATGCATCTGTTATCACTGCTCTTATTTACATGAGCTTGGTCAATTTTTTTTTATTATTATACAGTACAGATGTATTTTTATTGCATGCTTGAAATATTACATTCACATTGATGTAGCTTAGTGCTAAAAAGCCTGCTGCTCAGCCTTTTTAAACGAAATATGTATGTTCACACATTTCCCTCAGGAAATTATAGTTCACACAACTTCAGAAGCTCTGGGTGCTATTCAGAGAGCATTTTCATGAAATCCCATTCTGATAATCTACTGATTAGTAGCCATTATTCCACCTCCAAATGGTGCCAAGACAGTAAGTGAGATATCAAAGCTAACATGTTTATACTTGCACATTTTTTATGATGAAAGTTTGAAAACTCTTTGAAAGATATGATGTTGTAAGAATGGAACAAAAACAAATCTAGGAAAGGAAATAATGCCAAGTGAGAGACTTATTAGCTCAGACACAGCAATTCTTAGAATCATAGAATTGTAGAATCATTATGTTTGGAAAAGACCTCTCAGATCTTCTAGTCAAACTGTCCACCAATATTGCCCACGTCCCTCCCTAAGTACTACATTTAACCTTTCCTTAAACATCTTCAGGGAGACAGTGACTTCAACACCTCCCTGGGCCGCCTCTATCAGCATCTCACCACTCTTTCTGTGAAGAAACTGTTCATAATATTTAACCTGAACCTACCCTAGTGCAACTTGAGACCATTCCCTCGCATCCTATCTCTGTAATCTGGGAGAAAAGGTCAACACCTGCCTCGCCACAACCTCCTTTCAGGGAGCTGTAGAGAGCGATAAGGTCTCCTCTGAGCCTCCTCTTCTCCAGACTGAACAACCCCAGTTCCCTCAGCTGCTCCCAATAAGATATGTATCTATACTATTCCAAGGCTCTAGATGTCCAGGCATTTACTGACTCCAATCAGCACTAAAGGTCATCCATGACAATTTCAATGAAGGAATGGAGATTCCATAAATATCCAGTTTATATATTCTATCATACCAAAGGCTGAGGAAGGACAGGTCTGTTAAAATATTTCAGTTTGATTGATACTGTGGGAATAAATATTTAAGTAAAAAAGGAAAGTGGTCACAAGATCAAACATACAGACGCATAGCTCTGATGCAAGTTTCAATCTGACTCTTTGAAAGGGGCAAAAAAAAGGCTGAAGATAAAGATTTATCAGATTATGATAGAGATTAAAATAATGTATTTTCTAAGGAAAGCAGGAAATGGACTCAGCAGCCTCATAGGTTCTTTCCAGACTGACATTTTCAGATGGTTTTAGTGCTGGTAATTCATTTTCTCTGTCTTCCCAGTGTTATTTTTTATCTTGCGCTCTAAATTATTTTCCATGGCTTACTGAGAAAATATCATATATTGGTTAAGGGAGACATTAAAAAGAATTAATTAACAGCAATTTTCCCATTGTTAAAAATAATTTAAAAATTATTTTGGCTGCAACATAGAAAAGAGTGAAAAAAAAAAGAAAATCTACAGACTCAAATTTCTGAAAATTCTGTGTTTCTTTTTTTACTGTCTTTTAGAATCAAAGGGTGTAAAAGTTTACTGAATGTAATGCCTCCTATTTATTTCCATGGAAACTACGACAGATACAAAGACCACAATAATGCTATGTGATAGAGCAAATTCTCAGCTACAAAATGCTGTTTTTCAACAGTCACTATCACTAGCTATGCATTTTCAACAGAGATGAGCGAGAGCCTGTGTGCCACACTCATGAAAATCTGCATGGCCAACCGGAATGTGCTTGTCTTTTACATCACTGTCACCACTGCTGAAACTCACTGTTTCACTGTGCTCACATCCACTATTTGGTCTCCATAAATGTTCGGCAAACATTGATGAATTTCAGTGGGTGCCATTTTTTCTACATGAGGAGTTCAGTGACACATTTTTGCTTCTTCTATACTTTCATGTCAGATGCCGTTGTGTTAGACTGACCCTCTGCTGCCAGCTGATGCACACAACAAAATGAAATGGAATGTTGGTGGGAAGGTTCAACCTCTACTGGCACACCACCAACATTCACCTCTGATGTTGTGGGCCAACCTCAAAACATAGGGGGCATTGCTTTCAGAGCAGCTGTGAGATTGACTATTAAGACTGAAATAAAATGAATGTAATGAATCATGAGAACAGCTTTTCCATATTATAAGAATAGCCTCGCATAACTTGAGGGGATACAAGCTGAAGGGTAGGAGGCTTGAGTAAATTTAACCTCCAGAATATGGAGGCTGTGAAACTTGCTGTCAAGAGAAGCTAACAAAGTAGAATATATACTCGTTATTAAAGACAGGACAGCCAAAACAGATGCGTCAGCTCAATGCGACACCAGATAAGGTGACCAAGGGATGGGGAGCCTTCCTGGTAGTCCAGTGTCTTCACAGATTAGGGCCTGTTGGAAGATAACATGGCCTCCACTGCAGGAGGCAGTGGGACCAGAGGTGGACCCTATTTTAATCTAAGTACCATCTTCCTCCTTTGATCTGGAAACATGGAAAGGAGTGGCAAAAACTAAGGAGCTCTTTTTCCTGGGAATGACATTTCCTGGGAATGATAGGGTGGTGTCCACGGATTGTTGGTAAAGCCACTCTGTACATTTGAAATCCTGTCCAAAGAATTCCTCAACTGGAACGGGGAGGCCACAAGAGCCTTTTGACAATTAAAACAGGAACTCATGAGGGCTCCTGCCCCAAGGTTTCCAGACACGAATAAACCTTTCTGGTTGTTCTCTTATGAGAAGCAAGGAATAGCCTTAGGAATCTTTGCCCAAAATGTAGAGCCCTTCAGCTTGATGAAGTAAGCAAAGGTTGTCTGAGTTGTCTGAGTGCAGAAGCTGCGTTAGTGCTTAATATTCAAGAAGCACATAAATTCACACTGGTCCAGAGAATTACCACATTGGCATCTCACACCATATCTGCAGTACTAGAAGTGAAGGGAGGGCACTGGCTCTCACCACAAGATTTCTCAAACATCAAGCCATCTTGGTAGAGCAGGATGATGTGGGAATAGTAGTGACTAACACTGTCAATCCAGTGTATTTTGTTAGTGGAACCTCAGTACAACTAGTGTCTCATGACTCTCCGGAGATGATTGTGGTGGTATAATCTAGTTGGCCAGACTTGAAGGAGGAACTGCTAGAGGATGCCAAAGACTCTTGGAACATGGATGGTAGCAGCTTTGTTCGGCAGGGCATGCGGAAAGCCAGATGTGCTGTAACTACTGCTGACAGGGTAATAAGAGTCCAAGGCTCTTACCCCAAATACGTCAGCATGGAAGACAGAAATGATAGCCTTGACCTGAGCATTAGAACTGGCAAAAGGGAAAAGAATTAATATATGAACAGATTTGAAATAAGCTTTTGGTGTTGAGCATGTCCATGGGGCAATATGGAAGGAAAAAAGACTCCTATCAACCCAAGGAAAGCATATCAAGCATTCTGAAGAAATCCTTAGACTTTTGGAAGCAGTACAGCTACCAGAGAAAGTGGCCAATATGCATTGTAAGGCCTACCAGAAAGGAGAAACCACTCAAGAAATGGGTAATTCATTGACAGACTCTGAGGAAAAAGTGCAATAGAGGCAGGTGAAGTGGGATTGCAGTCTTTGGTCCTGGATAGTAAAATACAAATTGATTGTGAGCCTAAATATCAAAGGAGGATCAGAAGTTAATAGAGGATCTAGGTGGGCAAATGTAGAAAGGGAAATGGATTGTTACTCTGCAGAACAAAATAGTAATACCATCTGCTCTGCTATGGACTATAATTATGGCCAAGCATAGAAAGGCTCACTGGGGAACAGAGGCTTTATGTAAATATTTAAGCTGGATGGTGATTGCTTAAAATTTATATATCAACATTAAACAAGTAATACAGCTGTGTGAGGTTTGTTTACAGAATAATCCCCAACAGGCCCCAGGGTTTCATTAGGTCAGACAGGTAAAGGAAATTATCCTGGAGAGCAATGGCAAATTGATTTTTCAGAACTGACAAGAAAAAAGGGGGTTTCATTATGTGCTAGTTCTAACAAATACCCTTTCAGAGTGGCCAGAAGCTTTCCCCTGCAGGACCAATAAAGCCAAGGGAGTAACTAAGGTATTGCTGCAGGAAGAAATACCAAGGTTTTGGGTTCCTGCAACAATATCCTCCAAACGGGGAACTCACTGTATTGCAAAAGTTGTCCAACAGGTCAGTAAGCAATCGGGAATAGATTGGCAATTGCACGCACCATACACACCACAGGCAAGCAGTCAGGTAGAAAAGATGAATCACTTAATTAAATTACAGACTGTAAAGCTGGGCCAGGAAGCTGGACTATCCTGGCCACAATTATTGCCTCTGGCACTTCTGAGAATCAGAACAAAACGTAGAGCCAAAGAGGGGTTAAGCCCTTTCGAAATATTATATTGAAGGCCCTATGTAGTACAAATGGGAATCTCTGCCCAGATAGGGAATGAAATACTAACTGAATATGTAATTAGCCTACAGGAGCAGCTTCAGGAAATAGAAAAATTGTTTCTGGAAACTAGGGCCTGAGGCCTCGATGGACCGGTACACGATATTTTACCAGGAGATTATATGTATATTATATCTCCTTCAGATTCATCCTTCAATCCGAAATGGGAAGGACCATTCCAAATACTTCTAACCACCCACACAGCAATCAAAATGAAGGAGGCAGCTTTGTGGATACATCACTCCATGACAAAGAAGGCCCCAAAACCTCAGTAGACTGTTACCAAAAAGGGACTGCTGAAACTTATGAATGCTTAATATTTATCTAGCCTGTATAATTTAAACTTTTGCTTTAGCTTGTCCAGAAAATGTCTATATAAAACTAACTGAAAAGCTTATTCAAGCTTTGAATGTTTCAGGTTGTTGGGTATGTACAGTACTCCCCAGAAGCGAAGGAGGGGTGCCAGTTTATGGAGTAGTTGCATTAAACTGAACAATACCAGATTTGTAACAAATCAGACAGAAAGAAAAATGAGGAAATTGTAAATTTGGGGAAGAAAATCAGGGTAAGCTAGGGCCCAAATTTGATTTACTGACCATTAATAACACCTGGTCTATTTTTATAGGCAGAAATAATGACAGAGCAAACCCTATAAAAATTGGGTGGAGGAAACTGACAAGTCTTGGGTGTAGTTGGGAATCTGGAAATTCTGGTATGGTAACCAGAGATAATAAGACAGCTAGATGGCAGCAAGGCAGCAAATGTGGTCCTAGGGGCAGTAGTACCACTATGTGGTCCAGAGATAAGGACATATTAGCTATAGTGGGAATGGGGACCGCAAAGATGAAGCACAGGCAAAAAACATGTAAGCTTCCCTTTGGATACTGCTGGATGTGTGGAGATGGATAGGGACATAAAATACTCCCCATTGTTTAGACTGGAACATGCACAGTGGGTTATCTGATGCCTCAAACATACATAATCACACAGAGTCCCCACAGGGGTCTTAAGAACCATATGGTTACAAACTAAGAGAAAATAATCCACTAATAGAGAGACCTTCAGGATTCCATAGTTTGGTTTGGTGCCTAATTCCAGCCCTAGGAGTCAGCAAACTGGAAAAAGCAACAGTGAATGTATCAGTCACTATGGAGAGAAATGAGAACTTAACTTAGGTTTGTAAACAGAGGTCTTGTTTTTGAAGGTAAAATGACAAAACAAATGCCTCAACTCAACATAACATCAGTGGGAACTGGTTTAGGCTACACCCCCTTAAAAGGTTGGAAATTTACAGCAAAATAACTGTTAGAATTAATCCCACAACCACCAGAGATGTAATCATTTCTTGGAATTTCTGTCATATCCTTGGAATTTAATGAATATGTACGTGCTATGCCTTTAAATATATACTTGTTTTTTCTTTGGTGTATGAGTTAGGTGGGAGATATCCCACTTGCACCTGGTCCCATAATAACCATACCTGCTTTATAACCTTACATCGGTTATGGAGTTTGATCCCGCTCATCAATAATCCCTTGCCTTGCTTTCTTTCCACCCATTCATGGCTAGAGATCTTAACAAACCTAATTTACAGCTTCAATTACAATTCTCCTTGGAGACCATGGCTGGCAACATGGACAGGCTGGATATGCTCATTGGCCACAAACTGATCTCCAGGCAATGTTTTCTGTGTTGAGAATTATTTTCAAATGGCTTAACTAATTCTGTGTGCCAAGACCTTATTTTCTGAGACTATAATTTCTGTGTAAATAACAAACACAGCCACAACCACTTTACTTCAACAGTTAATAAACAAATTAAAAGCAATGGAGAGCTTAGAAAACAGCCTTACATCTGCTTGTTTGAGTTTGATTAACTGTCCCTTTCACAGCTCATAACAATGTTTATTTTCCCCAGCACTCAGCAGCCTGCAGCTTCAGCTCATATGGACAAAGCTCTTCACACAGTGATGTTATATTACCTCATCTTGGCTTTATCAGTGGTGAAGGATGAGAATCTCCAAATCTGCCTAATTTCATGTGCCCATGGGGCAGTGGATTGCTTGCATCATTGGTCCCCTCTGCCTTGATGATACCTCTTTTTTTAGGACTGTGTCTCCAACTTAAAATGGTCCCTCAAACTCATGCTCTCAAACTCACACTCAATCAGCCAACCATCTTTAAGTTGCCATGGAGTATTTTTGTTCTCTGCTGTAAAACATCTTGCCTTTTTTTTTTTTTTTTTCTCAGCTTTGGGTTAACAGCTCACTAAAACCAACAACCAAAAAGATGTATGCTACAGTCATTTACCCACGACCCCGTGGGATCTTGGCAGCAATGCTGATGGATAATGTATGGCTTCTGATCTTCTTCAGGTATTCGTCTGGGAGTTACTGCTGCTATCAAGCACACATGATCACATGTGCTGGGAGTGGGCTCTACTCCATTGATCCAATGACAACGAGTGCAGGCATCTACTGGGAGTCAGAGACAAAGTATTCAGTGCACATCACCCATGTTGCATTTTCAAACTAAAATTGCAGCCCTTCTCATTAGGCTAATAGGCCTCAAAATGTCTAGATGCTTTTTGAGCCTGAAGATAGACACTAGAATTTTCTGTCCCTTCATCTGAACTAGATGAGTGACTGGGGAAAGTCGTAAGATAAAATATCAGTGATGCATTACTGCATAGTGCAGTCCAACTTCACACTAAAGCCCTTAAATTCAGGTAAACTTAATCAAATGTTTGTATTTCAGCCATAAATTAGCATCTTTTTATCTACAAGAGGTTGCAAGGTATCATCAAATTGTAAGTTAACTGTGTTTTTTAAATTCCATTCTTGGTTAAAAATTTTGGAAAAAAAAATAGAATAATAATGCTTATTATTTTTTGAAAATTAAGATATAAATATATTTTTTTTAACAGTGCCAGTTAAGTTGCCTTCTCTTAAAGCTACCTGCAATGCTCTGAGTGCCAAAAGTCACATGTTAAGAAGCTAAATAGCTCTGTATGTTTCACTTTCCACACACAATTCTGATTGAAATTATTCTGTTCTGCATCTCACAGGAATGGAAAGTCGCCTCCAGTAATAAGTAAAACAAAAAATCTTTACAGGTTTAATTGCAGAGAAAGCTCTTACACAGCAGTCAATATTTCCTACTTCTAGATGTCCAAAATTAACAAAACTGATTTTAAGGTCTAATTACAGATGGGATTTGGTGGGAAACAGAAAGGCATGTACAAAATAAATCTGATCATGCTGAAAGAAACCCCATTGTGTTCCCAGTCTCCCAAAATAATGCTTAAGCAGTTTCAATTTATTAAGATTATGGAAAAAAATACGTTCTGAGGATTGTAATTATTCTTACTTTTGATATAAACATATTTTAGAATTGCTTGCATTTGGCAGGGATTATAATGAAACCCTGACACCTCAAACACAAGTTGCATGTTTTGTTTCAACAGCTCACATCCCTGCTGAGTAAAATGCTGCCATCTTTTGGTTGTACTCAACAGAAACAGGTACACAAGATTTCCATCGTGTTATCTTCACAAAGACAAGCAGTAGTTGCTACCTCTGCAGCAGTTGCTCCTGTCATTGGCTATAACCCTTTTATCCTTGTCTTTAGTCACGGGCTGGCACTCACATCTTCTGCACAAACTCTACATAAAAACGGATACTTTCTGCAAACAAAGAGACAATTTGAAAAATCCCCCAATCCACAACAAAACGCCATAAAAAGAGAAAGACAGATGTGGAAGCACCGTTACCCTATGGAGCAAAAATGGGATAACTGGCAGTGGTATCAATATGCCTGTAGGGTTAAGGAAAGGGCTCTAGACACCAAAGAGATTTGCTCAGCTCTAGGAATAAGCCCTATACATGTTTCTTTTTCATAGCCTTTATTGTTATTGTTATTATTATTATTATATTTATAATAATAAAAATCAAACCCACAATAAAGAAATACTGGAAGGACCATAACTCATTTTGATAGCGCTCATTTTGAGAAGGTGTATCTTGAAATTCTCAATACCACCAGTGTTAGAAGAAAATTTCATTCCAGGTTCTAACTGGTACAGTAAGACCAGCATAAGCCTTCCCTTGAATTTCCCAGACCGGAGATATTTTTCACCTCCTGAAGACATCGGGAATAGAAAGCTGGGTAGAGAGTCTCTTGAAGGGAGCTCTCCACACAGGAGATTCCTGTGGGCTGCTCCCATGAGTGAAGCCACCCACATGCACCTGTGTGTGTAGTGAGCCATTCATAGTTTAACACCTCTCCTGCCTCCTGAAATCATCTTCTGCTTCTTGAATTTAAATAATATGATAGTGCCTTTCAAAGGAAAATCCACCTAACAACAGAAACCCCAAGGATATAAGCAAAATGTTTTTTCTCTCCTTTCTTTTCGGAATTTAACTTTTCTATCTTATATAAAGGGCCCTGGGCCCTTTCTCTTTTCTACTATACTTGAATGACGCCTCCTGCTAGCAGAAATCTGCAGGATGCCAGAGCAAAAATACCTGTTTGAAAAACAGCAATCCATAAATCCAGCTGCAGACCAAGCATTATCATTTAAATATTAGCCATCCTTTTACAGGCTGATGAATAGAAAAAAATATATACAATAATTGCTTGTTCTATTTTTAAAGCGTAATTGACAATGGTATGCCCAAAAACAAATAATGCTTGCCCAGCTCTTAAATACTTCTCAGATCTTCTTTCACACTGTTCAGAGACTGTCAAAAAAGCTAATGCTCATGCTCATTGCTTATCAGGTTGAGGGTTATTCCCACATACAAAAAACTACATTTGAGACTGTTGTAGAATTTAGCTTGCCTGTGGTATTCATTAACTTGGGCTATATGCACTGGGCATTTGAAAATTGATGCTGATTTGTCTCCTGGGAGCTTTCAGAGATACAGCACAATGAACCAGTATTTTGGAGACAAAACTAACAGCCACCTCAGAAATGTATTCATACCAAATACATGCTTTGTTGAAACAGGTATTATTCCAGTTCTGTATTTGGTCTGGCCTTTTGCCAGACTAGTAATTTTAATCATAAAGGCTAAAGCTTATTTTTCCCGCTGCTGAATCCATGTCAGACTGTGTACCATCAGCCCATGGGAGCAGATACATCCAAGAAATACCTATTTCAGGGAGAAATAGGTACCAGTATATGCTTCCAGGTTTCTGGCTGAACCCATTTGATCCTATTCGTACAACTCTGAAGTAACAGCAAAGAGGAGATACTCAGAGTTTTGGGAGAATATTTCTAAACCAGAGCCATCTCGCTGACTCTTAAAAGGCAAATTTTTATGCTCTGTTGCACTTAAGTTGTGTCATTGAAAAGAATCACAGAAGTGATTTGCATAGTAGTAATATCTTTCCTTTGTATAGTATTCATCCCTAAGTGCTATACTATACTTCATTGGCTTAAAACAAACTTATGTATAATAAAATTAAATATATCAGTGAGGCTTGTTCTACCAAATTGGAGCCTGCTTACCCTCTTCATTGCATCTTCATTTTGATTTTACTGCCTGGATATTCACATGGCTGATTCTGTATCAGATAGCCAGATTTACTATGGATTTGCTGTTTGTGCTAAAGTTAGGACACAAGTCCACATAACAGAGGTGCCTGTTATTGTTTTTTTAAGGTGGCAATGCTAACTACAGAACCCAACAAGTATTCGGCAAATCAATTTTTGCAGGATCTCAATCCTCATTCAATTACAGTTTTTGGCCAGGGTTGTCAAAAAGCCTTCAAAGTGTTCTCTTAGGGATTTGTAATCACCAATGCCAAGAAAAAACAGCTGTCATCTTGCAAAAAAATTGACTTAATTTTGTAAGAACCTTGGCTCTTGTATGACATGGCTGCTCTTCTTGGCAGCAAGAATACATTTACTTCAAAATCTTGTTCTACAATTAGGTCTAACACAAGAAATAGAAAGCAAATATGTATTTTGCAAATGATTCTTGGTTAAAACATGCTTCTAAATTAGCAACATTGTGAAATCCTTGTAATACCGGAACCATGGTTGTTCTAAATGTTTGTGTTTTGCAATTTAAGTACAAGTCATAGCTTGGGTAAGCCCAGATGATAGATACAAACTATACAGACAAGTACTGATTGGCAGTTCATGTGAAAGGCTCATTTAATGAATGGATATATTGTTCATAGAGAATGACAGTAAAAGTTATTGTTAGTTTTTATAGGTATTTAATAAAGCTGTGGGAGATGGTATGTTCCTATATTTGGAGCCTAAGGAATGAGAGCTCTCCAAATTTCTGATAGAACAAAATGCACGCTAAGCATTGACTTTTATGTAATTAAAATCAGAACACTATCAGTTCCTTTGCTCGTGTCCTCACAGACCATCTGCAAAGACACTGTATACTAGAGGGTCAAAAACTACTAAGTTAGAAGTATCACTAAATTTTGCTTTTCCCCATTTGTGAAAAATATCATGGAACTGGTATTTTTGTAGGATATCATCTGATATATATTTCTAACATAGACATTGAAAATTTAACCTGAAAATCAAAAGTCATATTTTAGTCCCACTCCATCACAACAGACTTGGAAGACATAATGTTTTAGCTGAAGAAGAGTTATAAGGTCTGGGAGAGTACCAAGAGAAAAACAGTGGAGTTAAAACTGCAGAGACATATGAGAGAAGCATCATCCATCTCACACCTATATTTTTTTTGCAAAAATGGAATCTGGCTCCAACTAGGAGACAACATTTTCTAATAGAGAAGCATTTTGCCAAGGGTTTCATGAGCAAGGGAGAAAGAAGGTCTCCCTTTTTTAATAATACTCTAGAGTCTTAAATATATGCTCTGGGAGAGATCAGAATAACAATAGTCATGGAGCTGGAAGTATCTTTTAAAAATTCTCTTGAGATGCCTGCTCTTAAGATGTTCAGTTTGTGTTGCATGAGAGATATTGTTGCTTTGCTTTCACAGACTGTGCTTTGCTTTAAAATGAATAAATAATTTTCATCCTCCAGAAAACAGAGTATGTTGATGGAAAAAGTTACTCCTTCAAGGCCAATTGCTATGAAAGGCAAGAATTGGACAGAAATTTAGGAATATAGATTATGCTCCTGACTTAAATGGAGACAAGTGGAGACAAAAAGTTATCAGGTAGAAGTTTTGAGTCTCTAGTCATACTATTTGAATATTAAAGAGATTCTCTGAATGACACAAAATACACCATTTTTTATGCAAGCATATACCAGATGGATAAATCCAGTGTTGGGATTGTTAAATATCATTCAGTTTTAAAGTCTATAGAAACTCCAATTTGATTTAACTTCTAAGCCTTCCAGATTTGCTTACATTATTTGACTTTTTTGTTAATTATCTTCCTAGAAAAAAAAGAACAGTAAAATGAGTGGCTTTCAGTCTCTTCCTTCCCTTCACTCTAGTCCTTTTTCTTTTTTTTTTTTTCTTTCTGATCTTGGTGGACACAACAGCTGCTTCCTTCCTACTGCTGGATACGTGTTTTTGGTTGAAAACAGCATGTCTTATCTAGTATAAAATCTAACTCTATTAAAAGTCATCTTTGATTCAAAGAAACTGTCAAATGGAGTTAAAAAATGTTAAGTGCAGCCCTTCAGCAAGAACACAATCAGATATATATTAAACAGTTCAGTTCAATCTGTCTTCCAGTGGTAAATCTGATATTTGAATATACTGCTGGTTTGGACTGACAGTATTTTCATGTTTGTACTCAATAAATAAATAAATAAATAGATCTCCAGCCATCTACTAAATTACAAACAAGCCCTGAGAAGCATCCAGTTTTCCCTGGTGAGGAGCAGAATGGCCAGCCAGGGCAAAGAAAGAGAAAAAATAGCTCTTCATCTACCTCAGCTCAAGAAAAGGCCTCTGACTGGAAATCAGGAAACTCATCAATTTCATTCCCTTCTCATTGACTAGGAAGGAAAAAATAGTTTATCCGATATACATCAGATTGGAAAATGGTGCAAGGAAGCATGAAGATCTCTGGCTCTGTGTCTTAGCTTCCTTCATACCTAAGATTTGGAAAGTTGGATGCAAAAGCTTGGAGGTATAAGGGAGACTAACATCAGGTAAATGCAAGTGGCAGGTGAGAACTGTTGGATGGTAGACTGGGTCACTGAAGAAGCAGCTGTAGCAAACAGAGGCTGTCAGGGAGGTGGTTTAGGGATATAATTGATTGCTGGGTGCACAATGTGTTTGTAGGAGCTAAATTTGGAACAGAGAGAATCACAAATATTTCATCTCTCTCTGTTGCTTGCAGGCACACACCTACCTCCAGAAGGGCAATGCAAGCTGAGGGCTCATGTAACCAAGCCTTCATTTAAGAATTCCTCTTTATCTGAGAAAGCTTGATGTGATTTTTGAGCCTTCAGAGTTTGTTATACTTTAAAATAACAGTAGAAAATCCTGGTCTTGTTTGGGAGTTGCCTTTACTGGGACAAGGCAACAATGGAAACAAGGTGTTTCTGGATGGGGCTGTGTCCCATCTGACTGGAAGTGATGGATCCAACAGAGCATGGAAGGAGAAAGAAATGCCTGTAATCCATATTTATAGGGAATGATGTAACAGGATGGAGAACATTCCCGAGGGACTTCTACTGGGGAGAGGCTCTGCTAGCCAAATGTAAATATGCAAAGGTACTCAACCTGTCCTCTACAGTCATTTGACCTTTTATTTCCATCTTCCCAGGATTCACTAGTTATCCCCTGGCTACCCAAGGAAACAAGAAGGTGATGCCATGAATGGTTTGGAGTATGAAGCTTATGCCATATTCCCAGGACTGGGCATGCAGCTTTCCTTTGAACCAAATATTTATTCAAGTGTCCCACTACAGAATGAGTAGTGTATATTTACCTTCAGAAAGAAAGCTACTGAAAAGAGAAAAAATCTCCTCTCCCTACGTCTGCATCTCAGATGTGCAGTGAGGTGCCTGAAGTTGGAAAATTCTCATCACTGGGACTGACTGTAAGAAGAAGAGAGTACATTACCACAGTAAGTGCATGAACACCAGTCAGCATGGAGTCAGGGAGCAGCTGGGATCTGCAATCTGGATCCAGACTCTGGGAAATGCTTCTCTGTCTCACAAGTATCTTCAGAATCTGTAACTGAATTAAACATCAGCTGATTGCGATTTAGAAATTCATCATATAGGCACATCAGAATCTCACAAACACCTAAGCAAAGCCCCAATCAGCTCAAAGAACTGGCTCACTGAATAGCCATGGCTGTTGCTGCTGCTATTATATAGTCAAAGGACGTGTAAGATAAGATTTGTAGACAGCAGTAGCATTTTCATTAGGCTAGATAATATACATAGAAAACTAGGCAAGCCTTATGCACTCATGTCAAACAGATAACATCTTTTATTAGATCACTTTGTCCAATGTTGTCTTACTTGCATCATGTTTTTCACAATTGTCAGTTCTGTTGGAGACCCAATGAACTTAAACTGACTGTCTACAGGTATCTACTGTGATTTGAGATGCCAGGAGAGCATCTTTTGGAAACTCACACTCCTCTAGACTGGCAGAAAACTGTTGGACAGGGTGCTCCTGTCTCAAAACACATGAAATACCTATGTTCAGATAAATGAACATATAGGTTGTCTGTAGCTAAAGAAAACTGAGTTTAACTCACAAATTCTGCATTGGTTTACAAGACATAAACCAATCTTACCAGAATGAATTTTTATCACTTCTGATGGTGGTTTTGTCATTTCTTCTCTTGTTCCAAAACTAAAATGACTACGTTATTGTTTCTAACCCTAAATTTTAGTAGCTGCTTATAGAGACTTGTCATCATCATATGCTTTGAGCAGAATATGGAGATTATGAGCCATTTCAATTTTGGACTCACATCAGCTGTTCTCACTCCAAACTCACAAACTGTGATATCTGTACCATCCAGAACATCTAAACCTGGAAATGAAGCCAGTGTATTTGTCATTTGCTGCCATTTTTTATAAGTAAACAACTAGTTAGGGGTTTCAACCCATAGACTACAAGATCTTTGGTTTCACTTCCAGTACTCACTGGTAAATACTTTTACAGTAAGGTTTGTAAAGAATTCCAAATGACTGCAGCTGTGGATGGGCAGAAGGGGAGAGTTTTCCTTTATTTTCCTTTATGATTTCTCCTTATTTTATCACTGTTATGCAAAACAAAATGAACCCTAATAATATCAAAACAGCTTCTTGTTGAAGTCATGCTTGTACAATAGAGCAAAGTTCCACCACTGTTCAGTGTTTCTGTCTCAGACTACACAGAGTATAAAAACACAATTTACATCAGTGCTACCATTCCATTGTTATGAGTTGACCCAATGAAATTATGGTGACTGCAGCAAATCTGAAATCTTTTCACTGAAACCAGGGAAAGAGTCTGAAACATTTTTTCTTTTGAGAACATCAGAAGAGACGTTACCCCTTGGGCTAAGCTGATCCCGAAGAAGGATAAACTCAAGAACAAATCACAAAGCAGAATGATCTGGACTTACAAAGTCTTTCTCAGCACTGTAAAAGTTACAGTGATTATAACCAAGGACAGTAAAAATAGTTCCCGTAGGAACATAAGAATGTGATGTAAACATCTACGTTCTTGCAAATTGAAGGGTGTCTGCTCAAAGTAGGATACAACTATTCTAAAGACACTCTGGCCTCAACAGATCATGTAATTGGAGAATATCCTGAGCTGGAAGGGATCAATAAGTCCAACTTCTGGCTCCACAGGGCACCACCCAAACACTGTTCCCCATCCCTTGTTTGGCTGTGCACCATCTTGCCCCCTTACACACTGGTGCACAGCCAAGGCTCTATCTTACTGTGCATCTCCAGCTGCTACAGAAAGGCCACTGGGGTGGTGAAAGACACTACAGATATATCTATTTGACTTTCACACTGGGGGAACATCACTACAATTTCCAGTATTATTTCTGCTTGATTCATGTACTGTCCCTTCTTCTGAATGATATTAGAAACATAGTAAAACTCATACACTTGCCTGGAAGCAGAAGGTAGGCAGGAAATCCATGGGATTTGAATGCATTCCCTATAAGGAGTTCAAACCAAAAAATCTCAGGTTAATTCCTGAAGCATCACCAGAATCAACCCCAAATAGATGCCATCCAGAACACAGCAATTAGTAATGTCAGCAAACTGCCCCAGTCCAAAATCACCGAAGCAAAGGGAGACTCACAAAAATGAATCAAGTATGTAACTGCCCAATGGTTTGTTTGTGCTGACAACATGGTTTTTTTTCTGATACAAAATATTTTTTGAAAAGTTCAAAGTTGGTAACTAATAAATGGCAGCAGGTACATTCCTGATTTATTTCATTCAGCAATTCTTGATTTATTCCACAAAGTAATTTATGCTGAATTTTTGATCAAAATATTGTTATTAGCATGGGTGACACCCAGGGGTTTGTGGTTAAGCTTCCACAGCCTCATTTTTGCTTGTCTCTTTAATGACAGGCACACCAGTTTGTTCATCTTTAAGCCAGAGGAGGTGAAAAAGCTTACAAGCATGACGAAACAAAAGGTTACATCAACTGAAGTGGAATATTGTGGCTAGCACAATTACTATCCAGGTTTTACCTGTGGTCTGCAAATTTAAGGCTCTTTAGAAGCCCGAGCAAGAATCAGAGCTACAAGGTGTTCAAGGCATACTCCAGGATATTTTTCTTCTGGTACCTTTATTCAGTGATTCATTCCCTGTGGGCTTCTTTTCTTTCCTTTCCAAATAAAGAGCAGAGCAGCACAAAAAGAGCAGTAGTAGACAGCAGCAGTAACAGAAAGGCACAGTATTACAGAGTTGTCAAGCCATGTGCTATTTCTATTCCTGAAAACAGATTTCAGCACGCAGTAACTCAGCGCCTGTTCAATCTGCAAAACAAAGAACACAACGTGGGAAACAAGAGGGGAGATCCCTATAACAGGGAGGACTCAGCAGGGAGGCGGCTCCTGCAGTGTTGGCTGCCCCTTCTTTGCCCGTCGTCCCTGGCTATCCCGATGTTGCATGTCTTTGTCCCAAGCCTGGAAAAGGACGAGAAGGAGGAGGAGGACGAACCAGCAGGCGGAGCAAGCCCTCCACTTCCACCCCGCGGAAAGCCAGCACCGTACCGCCAGCAGCCCTACCAGTCCCGCTCCGTGAGCGCGGAGCATCACTCTCCTACCCACCACCTCCTCTGGATCCAGGTGGGGGCTGATGTTATCTGGTTGCTCTGCGTGATGGATGCAGGTGGGTTCATTACTCTCCGGTTTTCTGTGTTGTTCCCAAAAAGAAGAGTCAAAAGTTTGTGCTCTGCTGCTAGAACAGGAATTTCTGCAGGAAAAATTCTTTGCGCATCGGAGAGGGTTGCTTTAATTTTGAAAACACCAGCTAAAAGTAGCTTCTACTTTTTTTCAATGCTGTTTTCTCAGAGTCAGAATTTTCACTCGAGTCAGTGCTGTAACTCAAAGGTGATAACCTTATAGCGTGTACTCTGTATTATGTTAGTTTTGGTTTTGTGTTTGTTCTTTTTCATAAATGTAAATGCCTATGAGTATGTCTGTGAGCCTGCATGCAGGGGGTCTTTGCAGACAGTGGATTCTGGGAGCTGAGAGGTACCTAAACTCCCAGAGCCTCCTCTCTTTCTTTACCACTTCTCACGTCCTGCAGTGTGACTTAGGGAATGGAGAGCGCAGTCCAGAAGAGATCATACAGTCATTTGAGTTGGAGGAGATCTTTAAAGGCTGTCTCATCCACCTGCACTGCAATGAACAGGGACACCTGCAGGTTGAGCTGGGTGCACAGAGCCTGACCTGGTCAGAGACGGGAGTGTTGCCCTGAGTGCTGTGAGGTCCCACACCATTTCTCTTCTTTCACATCTGATAAATAACTATTTCAAGTGATTTGACTGTGAGTGCTGCACATTAAAAACAATTCTGTTCCTCACTGGAAATCAAGCTGCAGTGTATACAAACAAACTCAGTCTTGTTCCTCCACCTCCACACACACAAATTAAACTAAGCACTGCATACCCATAATTTAGATGTTGGGTCCAGCAGTGTATCCCCACTTCATAATGTTTCAGCTGGGATTGTCTTTGAGATAACTATGAATATTTTAAAAATTATAACTGTTGAGTAGAAAACTAAGTCATAAATGAAGGAAAACCTCTTTTAAAATTGTAATATTAACAGGCTGATAAAGTCTGTGTGCATGACTATATATGAGTGATTTTTTTTAGCTATATCACAAGAGAATAATGTAAATATAATGCAAGAGAGTAATGTAATTTTTAACAAAATTATTTTGAAGTTTGATTTTATTAATCTTCTGCAATTTTATGTGCTGTTAAACATAGAAAGTGAATTTAGCAACATTTTTGACATGCTGCACAACTTCACATGGGATAATGAGCAAGAATCTGCCAGTTAGAAATAAAGAAGGAGTTCATTAAAAAAAAAATCTGAAACCCTTAAAGCTCATATGTTCTATGCACTATTCAGTCAATGCTTACTTTTGGTCAAAGTAGAGATGGAAAAGCAGCTTCACTGGTGTAGGATATTGCTAACACTAATGTGTGTTGGCAAGTGCTGGACACTCTCGGTATCAGTGCCTATATTTTCAGAATATAACATCTGAGATAGCATCTTTTGAAACACTTTTTTTTTTTTTTTTTTCCTCCTGACTGCTTCAGAGAGAAGTGCAAGCACTGATGGGTGTCTGTTTTGCTGTATCTTTAAATTACTGATGTCAGAATTGGTTATCAAACAAAGCTTTCAATAACTGGTGACATTAAATGAACTTTGGTCTTAATTCACCTGGCTGTATCACCATTTTGTATCACTTTGGGTACGTTTTCAGTTCCACAAAAACTACTTCAAGGAAATTATCTGGATGCTCATTTATTTGTTTCAAATACAACTGTAGCTTTTATGTACTTATTTAAGTAGAATTAGCAGGATTAGATGGAGTTTGGCACTGGATGTCCCTCAGGCTTCTAGAAACTGGGTCTGTTTGGGGTGTCCTGCTGGAGCTCAGACACTGGCAGCGCAGCAGGTCACCCATAAGATGGTGTGGTAAAAAGCAACCCCCATAAAGCAAGCAATGTGTCTGGAGGAAAAGAAAACAAACCAAATTTAAAGCGTGCAAATCCATTTTCAGATGTTTTTCAGGAACATGTGTTAGTCAATTATTCTTACTAAATGTTAGTGTCTTAGTTAGACCAGTTCTTTCAAGTGATGTGTATGGGAATTTTCTGTCTACTGAAATCTGAATTTGGCTTATTCTTTAATCAAAGGTGTAAAAACGTAGCACTTCCTACTACTAAGTTCTTTTACTGCAAAGAGACTTGCACACAGCCCAGATCTTCAGGTGTTTCTCTCTGCAGGCTCCTGTCTCTTCAGTTCTCCCCAAACTTTTCATACCATACCTTAGTCCTTTTAGTCATCTTTCAGTTTAAAATGGCCATGTGGCCTGACCACATCTTAGCACACACAGTGTTTCTTACCTTTATAAAAATACATGTTACACTGCTCCTCTTCTCTGAGCACCAAAGTGCCCATGCTGGGCACACCAGGACAGAACCCATTGTACGGAAGCCAGATGCATTGCAGGCTTCCCGTTGCAAGCTGCTGTTCTGTGGTTAAAGGAGAAAGAATCATAGAATGGCTGATTAGGAAGGAGCCTCAATATCATTTGATTTGAGCACCCTGATCTAGCTGTAGGTGTCTCTGCTCATTGCAGGGGAGTTGGACTAGATGACCTTTAAGGGCCCTTTCCAACTCAAACGAGTCTACAATTCAATGATTCTAGTTCCTCGCTGTGACAGGGACACCTCCCACCAGAGCAGGCTGTCCAGGGCCCCATCCAACCTGGCCTTGAACACCTCTGGGGATGGAACATCCACAACTTCTCTGGACAACCTATACCAGTGCCTCACCACCCTTTGAGTAAGTTTCTTCCAAATATTTAATCTAAATCTATTTACTATCAGTTTAAAGCTATCACCCCTTGTTCTATCACTATACTCACTGGTAATCACAACACTCCATGATAAAGGGGAAGGGCCTGGGCTTTGTCTGCATACCTGGTGTAGGGCTGAATCGCAGTCAGCTAAATGCTACCCAGAGAATAAATGCCCTTTTACAAACTCTGTAAATATGAATGTTTAATATGTCTTTAAGAATGCTCATAGATTCATGGAATCACCAAGGCTGGAAAAGACCTCCAGACCATCCAGTCTGTCCATCCACCTACCACAAATATTTCCCCACTAAACCTCAGTAAAACATCTAACATATATGTGCATATTTAGTAACTATTTATGAAAGACCTACATATATTATTCATATTTTGATGTTAATAGAGACACACGAATATGAAGTTACTCATATTTTTAAGGGGATTGTAGCCTTGATCTAACTGTGGTGCTTTAATGATAATGTTATCCTGCGATAATTCAAACCCTTGGCCTGTGATTATTCCCATTCCCACATAGAAATACTTATGATGGCACACTGCAATCTTTGGTACAGATTATCTAGGCATAACCAGTTCAATTTTTGGGGTAAAAAAATTGCATCTGTGCAAATTAATCTATGTAAATCAGACTTAAGTCTCTCCAAATTTTGAAGCCAGATTCAGCATTATGGTTTTGAGAGGAACAGATATGACTGACCTTAGTTCAATTCCTCAACAAGCAGCCAAATGCAAACAGATTAGATAAAATTGTCTTAGAAATAATGGAGGGGAAAAAAAAAGATTAGTTTAGTAATAGCTAGGGCATAAGGAGGATTATTAAAAAAGAAATCTACAAAAGATAGCAGAGAGAATTTCAAGTGTTCTTCCTCTTAGTATGCTGCTTGAGACCCTTACCAATCTAAATTACTGTGTCTTTCCTAAATGGGGGAGGAAAGTATAAAGCATTGGCTTTTTGAGTTTTGGGTCACCATTCTGTAGGTTTGCAAAATGTATGTTGTATTTTTATGAATCAACATCACCAGACAAAGATTTTGTCTTCCAAATCACTGCACACCATATGTTTACCACCATGACTTTGTGAAATTAGGGAAATAGTAGTAACAAATACTTGCCACAGAGCTCACTATGTCAAAAAGCTGTGATAGAAGAAAGAAAAACAAACCTCTGTATCTTTAGGAAACACTAATGAGCTCTTATCTTTGCAATTGGTTAATACAAATTTTCTTATTTTCACTGGACAAGTTGCAAAAAGCAAAGGTTAGGAGTAATTCAGATGCCACATTTTGAAATGTGTCTAATTATGCCTCTTAAAAGAAAAGTTTTCATGTTTTCAGTTCTGTATTATGCATTTTGTTCCAGGCAGTGGAAATTTTTGCATGTATACCAATCTCCATTTTTATAGCAGCACTGGTGCAAAATTTACCAGCAACCATGTGGGAAGCTGGCTAAGCAGTTACATACCCATATTAAGCATGCTGCTGTTGCTTCACAAAATACACACACATTAAATTGGCTGTGTGTGGCGATACAAATTCATGTCTGTGGTGGGAGAGAGATGTGAAGCTCAGGGTGTTTGTCTGCTTTATAAATAATGAAGAAGAACACCTGTCTACTGGTAAATGTGGGAGAAGTGGAATTGATATCACAGCTTTGCCAACCTTTGTAAGCACCTGCGAGTTGCAGAGTCTGCACTTGAAATTATTCTTTCTGGACAGAGAACTATTTTTTCCTTCTACAAATTTAGTTGTAATTAAATTCTCGCCAATTCTAAAACTTTACTCAGTGGATTAACTTGCCATAGAAGATGATACAGATTTCTCCTCTGGGAAAGTATGGTGAAAGATAAGTATTGCAAGCATTTTTCTCCTCTGAGGAACTTTACTAGAAAGGTTTGCACAGCCTTTTTCATGATAAACTGAGAAATGGGGCTATTTAAAATAGCCAAGGGAACTTCCACAAACTGATATTTCTGTTGAAAATCAGAGTGAAAACTCAACAGACTGAGGAATTTTTGTTAAAGTTCAAAGAGGGAGATGCTGTAATTAAATCATACACTGACTTTAGTCTTGATATGGAAATAATTGTGGTTTGGTTTTTTTTACCATTTTTTTTCTCTTTCTTTTTTTTCAGAGATACATGTTAGCAGAAGAAACAACAGTATCAGCCATTGGTAGGAGGGTTTCCCATTTGCTCTGAAGGAAGAGGCCATGTTGAAGCATCCTCTTAAGACACCTTCCAGTCTAAGCGTCAAAAAAGATCATGTAAGATGATCCCATTTTTTAAGAATAAATATGAATCTGATGACATTGCTTGTTTTTCATGCCCTGGAACCCCATGCAGATCTGACCACTGAAAGGTAATGCAGGAAAATATTCCTCAGCTGAGTGAAGATCACAAGAATCCTGAAATGATTTGACTTGTAATGGGGGGATGCCTCTGTGAAACTGACAGAGGACTTCAGCACAGGACACCTGGTGTCTCTGCCCTCACCTACCTGTGGCAAAGTCCGAAATGAACCACACTTGGACATACAACCTGAGCTTTGGTGCAACTACAGATCCTGTTGATCCAAGGGCTGGACTCTCACGAAGTGGGCACACAGTAGTGGCTGTTTTTCTTGGGTTTATCTTGTTTTTCGGTTTCCTGAATAACTTGATCGTCCTCATCCTCTTCTGCAAGTTTAAAACCCTCCGTAACCCTGTCAACATGCTCCTCCTGAACATCAGTATCAGTGACATGCTAGTGTGCATATCGGGTACTACGCTGAGTTTTGCATCTAACATCCACGGCAAATGGATTGGAGGGGAGCATGGTTGTAGGTGGTATGGCTTTGTCAATTCCTGCTTTGGTAAGAGTTCAATGATAATTCTCTTATCCTATTCTTTTCAACAGAGGTTAATGAAGCAACTCAATGAGTTAGTTACAGTATGGTTAAATAGAGCAATGCTTTTGTTTCCTTGTTACAGTAAAACAGAAGTGAAATTCATGGTGTAAAACATCTTAACTGAAGGCTTTATAAAATAGTGGACCGCTGATAAATATTCCTTAACATATCCAATTTTTTTAAAGAACTTATTTAAGAGCTGAAAATGGCATCTAGAAAAGAGGAATTCATTCTGGAATAAGGAATTATAACAGAGTGTGTGAACATACATTGCACTTTCCTCTTTTTCACGAATATCTGTGCCAACAGTAAACAGTCCCTTCAGCACTGCTTACATCACAAACAAAGCCTCATGAAAGTCCTCCATGTGTCATTTGTAATTATCTATTGATCTATAACATGAATTCCCTTTTGTCCCAGATAATGACAGTTTTTATCATTAGATGCTTTCTGTTTTCCCCCAGAGCAAAATCTAATCTTTATTTGAAAATTACATAATGCAGATTCAATAACAAATTAAGTCATGGGGCTACATGTCAAGAATACTCGAAGTGTGCATCAAAGCTGTAGTTAAATAGTATCTTTGCATCCCTTTTCTGTCCAGAGAAAACATTTCCCACAACAGGCTTTTGCTGTATGATATTTAAATTCTTAAGTGAAAGTTATTACTTACATTATAAAACGATAAAACAGAAAAAAGAAGAGACAGATGACAGCCATTGTCCTTCCAAGGCGGCCAATCATTTTTATGATTGCACAACCATACTGTGACCCTTGGTGCATTTATTCCTATGTCAAAATAGATCTGCTAAGATATAACCTGTCCTGTGGCTGTCTGTCTTCACACGACTCTCAGTCAGACTGCAAGACCCAGTCTGTCTTGCTTTACACCCTTGCTTCGATGGCCTCCAGGCCACCAGGATAGAGCTGAGCACATCCAAGGGTCTTCTCCCACTGATGCTCAGGTGTGTATCATACTGGTGCTTTGGCCTAAGCAGCACTTCATCAACCCTTGATGAAGAGTCAGAATGCAGATCCAAACCTCCTCTGTTCTACTTGAATTGTAAACTCCTGCTGTTTCTAACTGTGTTCTCTCCTCTGGTGCCCTTCCCCTCCACAAGCTTGTACTTCACTAATAACAGTTATTTCAACCTGGCAGTTTCCCATGGGAAGCTTCTGCTTTGCCCAAAGCTGTATAACCTAACAGCACAGGCTTTAGCTATCGAAAAATAAACCCCATTATCACCAACACATTAGCTTGGTTTTGGAGGATGGTGGTTTGTTTTAATTTGTGCAGATCTAAAAAAAAACCATGTCTTTCCATATTTTCTTTCCATTTTTGTGAGCACTGAAGTAGACACCTGGTCCCTTAGCTGTCTGGAGCTTTAGCAAACAGCTTTCTCAAAGTCATTCTGTAGAAACTTGCTTGTGGATTGATTCTTCACATTGACTGTATAAATCAGACGAATGGCAGGCTTCTCTGCTGCAGTGATGCCAGCGTTCACGTGAAAGGGCCTGGTGCAGTTTTAAAAATGGGTTAGATTGACAGAGAAGTAGCAAGGAAACAAAAGCACAAAACCCAGAGCGCTAACTTCAGCTTCACTGACTGGTTCTTCATTTGATAGCAGAGTGGTTGTGCAGGCTGGGACTGCTGTACTGGTGGCAATTACTGAACTGTGCACATGGAAACTTTTCCCAACAGTGTTAAAGATATTCTTTCACAATTCCATTTGCAAAGCCTTGCAACACTCACTATGTGGTTTTCGTAACAGAGCATAAAGGGCATACTGAAGAAGTTTGCTGGCAGAATTTATTTAAAAAAGGTTATCTGGTAAATAACACAAGTAAAAGCAAATAATAGTAGCAGGTGGCTTAATATTCACTCATCTCTATGGACAGCTTATATCTGTAGATAAATACCACTGTTCATACTTTTCTTGAAATTAAGTACCCTAAGATATGCTAAAGAAGATCTAATGTAGGCGTGCAGCAGGCTGATAGCATTTCAGTTCCTCACAGTGCCCAAAAACAAATTTCCTAAGTGTACTACTCTTTTGCATCTCATGTGTGTATCAAGCACTGTAGTCTGAGCATTTAATATCCCAACATATTAGTGACACAGTAATGGGAATGGTTATTTTTTTTCTCAGTTTTCGGAAAATGATCTGAGAGGTATTTGCTTTGAATTTGAATTTGAATTTTTCCTTAAAAAAAAAAATCATTCTTTTTCTTGGCTTCCGTAAAACATAGCATAGTGATTCAGGGACCTGAAAGGAGGAAAAATAGGTATATTCTGTATCATAAGCTGGTGGCATAAGACCTCACAGCGCAATCACAGAAGATAAGGAAATTATTTGTCAGCTAGATGAGTTTCTGGCACTGATGTAGTCCGGTCTAGATCACAGCATTTGTCTTGATCACTATGGATACACTGTGAGTGACAACATGGATTAGATTTACAAACATAATTGCAACAACTACGAATAATACAAAATAATGGCTACAATACAAAAGGCTGCTTTATAAAAGGAACATGTATGAATGCATCATATGTGACTGAGGAGAGCATTTATTTGTATTGCTAACGCTTTCTTGCAATCCTTTAGCTATGTGTCTAAAAAGTTATATGCTTTCTATTAACTGAAAATTACCATACTCTCTGTTGTGCCTCCCTTCTGTCTTGTTTCAGCCTGTCAGAACTCAGAGGAGTGAGCCCAATGCTCAGGATCCATAGAGAGAATAATGTTGTAGGAAAGAAGAACTGAAGTTCAACATCAAGCTTAGCAGAAATAAACCCTTTAAAATCATTATCTTTTTTTTCTTCCCAGTCTATCCTACTGAGACAAACTTATTTACAGGACCAGAATTTCAGATGGCATTATAGAAATTTATCAGCTTCAATAGAATTGCACTTTCCTGAACCAAAGTGTGGGCAACCAAGCCTCATGACTTGGCAATTATTTGACAATGTGTAAAACACACAAAAAACAACTTCAAGTTGTAAAAATATTTTAAAAAGTAATTTACCTTTTATATCTCATCTGAGAAGGAGTGGAATTTATGTGGTTATTTTGTTTTTTTCATACTTGTTCTGTGGTGCTGAGAAAGCCACCTTCTTCCTGTCTAAAACTGAGAGTGAAGGCTTTACCTGTCTGTAGCCTGGAGGCCAGTGAGACAGTTAAAGTAGGAAGATGAGGTTTGTTTGAAATGCAAATATGTGGCCATAGATCACTCATTTTATTTGAAGTGCCTTATCTCTTTTAGAATCACATAAATGTTTCCCTGAGGGGTGATCTGCAAAGCAGATCAGATCCTCTTCCTTGCAAAATCCACAGTACAATCGACATTGCTGACTGTGGAATTGAGCTGCTGTGGAATTAGTCTTTACTGGATAATTCATTGCTTGCCCTGGGAACTTAAAAATCATGAATCAAGAACCAGTACCAGGGAGTTGCCATGGGCACAATGGAAAAAATATGGACAAAGCGTAGGTGTTTTGTTTATTTGCTTGTTGATTTCTACACGTCTGCTTTCAAACTGTTCTCTGAAGGCAGATGGTTTAGAAACTAATGGGCAGTGCAGATGCTGATCAATAAGCACGTAATGTGTTTTCTAAGGAGAACAGTAAATTTCATAAGACTTGATGCAGCAGCACAAGAGCTGTCGGGACTTCATTTTGGGGAGCATAAGGATGGAACTAGTGGAAGGAAAACATGGGCTATTCCTGTCATAAATGATTTTCCCTTGGTGCTTGCACACGTTTGCAACTCCGTCAAGTAGGTCACTGTAGTGGAAATTGCACGTCACAGAGCTGGGGAAATTGATGGATTTCATGAATTTGTTCTTCTTACCCACCACTTAGACACAGTTTGACAGGTTCATGGTTATACACTCAAGCAAACATGGAAAGGGACACAGGGACAGGACACATGTTCCCAAGTGAACTCTGAGTAAACTTTGCAAGCAGGCTGAAGAAATAATTGTTAAATATATTATGTAATGATTCAGCATTAAAATTTAATTTAGGAAAATACATCATTTAGTAAAACATTCTCACAGAGACCATATATATACAAAATGAAATCTCAACCTAAGAATAAGTTAGTCATGCAGCTTTGACCATCTCACACATACTGTCTCTAATGCCCTGTTAAACACTTCACATTTCTGGACAGATTAAAACTTTGAGGAAAATGTAATCTTTTCCCAAGATATTTGTACCACTGTGGACTTCCCAAAGATGTAGAACAAGCAGCATTTGGGTATGGACAACTTCCAGAGTGCATTTTCAGAATTTCTACTTTATTCTATATCAGAATGAAGTATTAAGTAGACTCAACTGTGTTAAAAATGAAGCCTTCTCCAGCCTAGAAAAACCAGCACTGGATTCTATGGCTGGAGAGTTTTGAGGTGCATCACTAACAATGACATTTTTGTGACTCTTGACCTCTTAGCTCATGTTTTTAGATGTCTGACTGTTTTATTTCTACCTCATTCTTCATGATAATTAAAACAACAGGTGGTTTTCCTGTGAAAGCTGAGTGATGTGAAGCCATGTCTTCCACACAGTACCATGTCCCTGTGCTGTATGCAAGATAGGGCTGTGCTCTTCAGCATGTTCTAATTGAAGAAAAGTTTGCAAATATATCTTTATGACTATTTCTGAACTGATGTCCTATCTAATTGAGGACTTCAATCTTTTTAAAAAGCCTGTAATTTTGAACTATGGGGGCAGATAAACTTTTCAGTCACATTAAAGCAATTATTGATTTATTCCCTTGTAAATGGCCAGAGAATGAGAACCAGAGCTGCTCTTGGTTTGAAGTTCGGCCTTCCTGCAACATTAAATGAATAATTTTCTTCTCGATATTTTGATGTGATTTCATATGCTGTGTCTTCGACTACTGCACTAAATGAAGGCACTTAAAATTGAAGTACAAACATTCATCATAGTGTAATCTCTCTGCTTATGAGTTGTAGTTGAAATCCCAGGTGGAGTAGCTCTTCTGTGAGAAGATATATGGTAGTGAATCTTGGTTTTGTTTGCTTGTGTTTGCTTTTTTTTGTTTTAATCCCCGAGGGTAAAAGATTTATATTCTTGACCCTGACTTGACCCTGCAAGAGCTCAAGCCTAGACTTTCCTGAGCCCCAGTAGACTGGTACTCATCTCTCAGTGTGAAATCACTCTTATCAGCTCTCTACTTGACACCTGAACATGGATAGCTGCTTTTCTAAGTGAGCTAATGGGACTAAAAATTGTATTTCTATTTTAAAAAAGCTGATAGCAAGCACCAATGATCAGTAATGTTTAAGAAAGTTTTCCATCAGAACTCAAAAATGTTCTCTATTTGAAGCGAGTAAATTCGGTTGTGACTGCAGTAAACAGGACCTAATGCAAACTTTCCTAGGTGGCTGTTTGATATTGGAGATATTTTACTGTTTCAAGGGAAGTAGCAAGGAAAAGGTTCTCTAACTAATTGGAAAACATCACAGGTGGTACTTACAGTACAAGAAAAGGAAAAAAGACCATCATTACCTGGAGGGTTTTACTGACAATTACTATAGTGTTACAACTGGTGGTTGTTGGGCTTTTTGTCTGGTTTTTAATGTGTGACTACAAGCATCTAGTATCTGTTAGACTGTAAATGGAAGCTCAAAATTACTTATGCAGGACATTATTAAATATGCTTCTGAAACCCATATTTGGGTTGGAAACATGAAATGCTGAACCTCTTAGAGACAGATGGAAATCATCTCACTGAAACAGACATTTTCCAGTCCCTCAGGCTTCTTTCAAAATCAACAGAAAAACAGGTTTCCACAGCCAACGTGCAAATCATCTGATGTACTTGTGAAGTTCTCTTTAGGGTGATATGAGATATGTTGTAGAAGTGACCCTGTCTCCACTAGGTCTGAAAGGAGCTGAGGATGGAGAGGTGGATATGTGATTTGTACCTCTTCTCTGCAGCCATGAGATGGCCCTCACAACCAGGGTGCTTTTTGCTCCTTTTGGCTTTTATGTCATTTTCTTATAGTTCCATCTTCACTTTGGTGTCCTTTTCCTGGATGTTTTGTTTACCTCTTAGTTTATTTCCAGTTCCTTCTGGCATCAAACACCACGCCTGTTGATATTACTTTGCCCAAAAGTGATATTTGGAAAATATCCTGAAGTGGTGCCTATCTCCTATTAGAACTTGACCACACATTCATCATGTAGGGAAAATGCTATCTGCTCTACCTACAGATAATTTGGGGAGCACAATTATTGCATTTTCACGTGTTACAGAAACAGAGAGTCAACTCAAGCAAAAATGTTAAAAAATATAGTTAAAGAAGGAACCATATAATACAGAGAAAGTGTCCGTACTACCAAGCATGGTTGCTTCTCCCTCCTTTGGATTGGGCAGCCTCAGCTCAGACCCAGCTCAACATGCAGTGAGGATGTTTTCCATCCTCCTCCAGGCTCCCAGCTTTCAGCATAGAGGAGATGGAAGCAGCTGTCTCCAACAAGAGCTAGAGCGTACTCTGAACAGGTCATTGATCCCTGCCTGCCCCTCAACATGCATCAGCAGGCACATGTAGATTGAGTCATCATGAGTCTAGCTGCCACTGCCAATATTTTCAGCTGCTCTGTTTTGTTGTATGATAATCTAGAGTCTGTTCCCCTAATGCCTAAATGAAAGATAGGCAACAAAAGCCATGCAGTGATATTAACAGTGAATGGTGTGTGGCATCTTGTACGTGTGTCCCTGCAAGGAGGGACAGAAGAATAGCTTAATTCTGTAAGAAAATCAACAATTTCCTTGGAATTTTTTTAAGTATAATTATCAGCTGTCCTTCTGATGCCAAATTCTGTTCTGGAAGAAATGTTCTACACGTGCCCAAAGTATGTTTTTGTGTGTGTACAAGTAACTACAATTTTCCATCTGTTTTTAAGGCTACCATATCAAGCAGTCATGCCTGTGATTCAGTGCATATATTTGGTTTTGCTACCTAGCTCTACATTATAGACATGTATTGCAGAATGTTAAGGATTCATGCAAAGAAGGATGCAAAATGAAATCATTTTACATACAGATATGGAAGAGGCTTAAAGGAAAAACCACATGAAATTTCTTGCAAAATTATCCTTATGATGAATGAGTCTTAACAGTCAGGGCTGCAAGCTGTGTTTGAGATGATGGAAGAGCATTTCTGTCAGAGTTGAGTTTAATCATGTGCATTTGCAGACTCCTTTCCTTAATTCTAGGTCACAGCATTAATGCAGGTAATGCTGTGTCTGATACTAGTTTTCTATCACTATAGAAGAAAGTAGAAAACAACTGTATACGTAGCCAGAACACATATATGTGAAGAAATATGCTATTAAAATATAGCTAGTCTCCTAGGCCCTTACTGGGTAAAATGAAATAAACTACAGTCAGTAAATAAGCAATATTCACTCAGAAAAAGTACATTGGAGAACACTGAACTTTGCTTGTAAAAGGCTATTCAATCATATTCTGTGTAATTATGTGCTTAATAATCTCTGATAATTCTTAAGATCTGTGTGCTACCACATCAGAACAGAATTCTGTATTTTTTTTTTTTAAATTGAACTTCCCTTATAGTCTCTTCAGTCTACCAGAGAGTGGACATTATCTCTGACTATTTAAAACCAAGTTATATAGCTAGTGGCAGCTTCTTAACTGATGGCATTTATTTTCAATGATCATTTCTTACAGGAAGCATTTAAGCAGAAAGCTACATCTTCCAGTCTAATAAGCAAATGAAAACCTACTGGCTTTTCAGTGATAAAGGAGATACATGACTGTTGGCATTGTTTCAAATAATGCCACAGTAATGGCTAATAACTAGCAATTTCCTTTTTTCTGCTTTTTTTTTTCTTTTTTTTTTTTCTCATCAGTGGCCAATACCTTTTCTTTGAAATAACCACCAAGGTTTTTATTTTCTGTTAGTGTGTCTGTCACTTTTCTAACAAAGAATATTTATTAAGATGAGGAAATAATTTACAGTAGTTTGCAAAAAGACTGTGCTGGTATAGAAAAACAAGTTCCTTTCAAAGCTGGAGCTGCTCTGTTTAGATTTATATTTCCCTAGAAAGGGATCAACACTAGCTTAGAAGCATTTCTAAAACCAGAGATTCAATAAATGTCTAATAAGTTAATAAGCTACAGCCTCTATTGATTCACAGGCTTCTTAGTGTTTCTGGTGATTTCACAGCTAAAATGAATCACTACTTAAATAATCCAATAACCCAAATACCCCCAATTGCTGGAAGGTCTGTGGGTTTGTGGCTTTTATTGTTTTTGTTTTTGGTTTTGTTGTTTCTCCAGAATACTAAGGGAAAATTACCTCTGACTGCTATTAATTTTTTTTCTGTAACTGAGATAGGCAGGGTGAACATTTGAGATTTCTAGACCTCAAACGCAAGGAAGTACCACCGCAGGTAACTGCTCCCTTACACTGACATCCCAGCATTATTTTCAGCATAGCATAGCATAACAGTAGAATTAGAATAGAACAGAATGAAAATAAAACAGAATGAAAAGTAGTTTAGTTGCAAGGGACCTTTAAAAATCATTGAGTCCAACTGCCTGACCATGTCACAGCTAACCAAAAATTACAGCATTTTCTTGAGGTCAACCTCCTTCCTGGGAAGCCTGTTGGAGTGTTTGTGCAGTCTCATGGTAAATACATGTTTCCCAGTGCCCAGTCTGACTGTTCCCTGGTGCAATTTTGTGGTGTTGCTCCCATTCTGCCATCAGTTCCCAGGAGCAGAGCTCAGCACCTCCCTTTGCCTTCCCTCCTCAAGGCACTGCATAGCAGTGAGTTCAACTCTCAGCCTCCTTATCTCCAGGCTACCAGCTGTCCCTGTGCCCCTCTGAGTGATGGGGGACTTGTTTCCTTTTCTCTCTCCTCATGCCATGCTGGACTCAACATGGATCAGGGCAGGAAGATGACTTATAAGCCACAGGATTAATTGCTGTGGGCAGCTTCAGCCAATGACTCTTCCTAAAACGTGTCCGTTATATTAGTTCTCCCATTTATGGTTTCTTAAAACCATTTCAGTCAGCCACCAGTACGTTGGAAGTAGCATTCGATGACTAGGTATAAGCTTTCATTGTTACTTACAAAACCAAACCAGCCACAATGCAAAAGACTAATGACTCACTGGGGTAAGCTGTTAATCTTTATATATACTCTGTACTGTTTTGTTAGAGGCAGATGTTCACCGTATGCTAATTTTCTACTGCTGTTTTTCCATTGTTTTGTTGTTGTTGTTGTTCTATCATTTTCTATTGTTTTATTGTTTCTATTGGTTCCACTCATGCCATCCAGAGCAGAAATAATAGATAACTTTCCAAGGGAAGAAGGGATCAATCAGGCAGGCTTCGAATGCATCAGTAGACTGAAACCCTCCTTCAGATTAATTATTTTCGTAGACATTTGTAAGGATCAAAATCTGTTCGAGGCAAAACAGCTAGCTGAAAAACAAACAAAATTTGTGCAAATTTGGCCTGTGCCCAGCGCCCTGTGCAGCCCGTTCCGCGCCCACCGCGCTGTGGTGCAGCACGGTCCCTAACCCCCAGCTGCCCCTCCCCTGACAGCTCCATGCCGCTCCCTCGGGCCCTGTCGCTGTCACACAGAGCAGAGCTCAGCGCTGCCCCTCCGCTCCCTGGGAGAGCTGCAGCCGCCATCAGGCCTCAGCTCCTCTGCTCTGCGCTCAGCACACCCAGGGGACTCAGCTGCTCCTCCCACACCTTGCCCTGATCACAGTCCTTCGGGTGAGCCACAAGTGCCTGGGTGTGCATTCAGCAGGATTTCATTACAGAGTGCCATGGTGCAGAATAGCATTGCAGGAGTGGCAGGTTGCAAAGTTTTGGTCTGCAGGTTTTTCAGAGAGAGTGTGGCTGTGCAGTAGGAGTGCAGTCCAGCAACGGCTGTGTGATGACGTTGAGGCTTGCTTTACTGGATGTATTTTGTAAAACTAATTGTGTATTTCTATTTAAAGGCCTTGTGAGAAGCAAAGAATGTACCAGAGGAATAGGATGAAAAGCTGCCAAATAAATATGCCAGTAGGGATTTAAATGGGCTTTTTCTAGTGAATAGAAAGTAGGTTATGAGGCAAGACAAAGCCATGGCTTAATAGTCTTTGTGATAAGAGCAGAAAGTAGACGTACCACCATCTGCTTTGCTCCATATAGCAGTTTTTCTCCATTAGTCAGCGCATCAAGGGGTGTTTAACAAGGAATTTGAGGATGCTTTCTAAATGTTAGTATCTTCTATGCAGTAGGAGCTTTCTAAATGTTAGTATCTTCTATGGGGCTGAGGGCACTCAGACCTTTGGGAAAGAAGTACTAATAGTAGCTACAAGCAGGTAGTAATTTCTTACTATTCTGTAACTCTTTCTTCATATCATTTTAATAACTAAATGCAAGTTGTGCCTTGCAAAGGAGTATGCACATCCATACAAAGCATTTACCATGCAAAAACGTTGCACAGCAAAGCTAAAATGCTGAACTTAATGTTATAGTAATGTGCAATATTTTATAGTATTATTACAGTATAAAGTGAGAGCAGCCTCTGATTTGTGATGTATTGAATCAATGACTGAAGTAGTGCTCTTGAGTGTAATAATTCTTCCTGGATTTATCTCCCAGACTGAATCCTCTCTGGAACTCTACAGTTTTGGTATTCACAATATACTATGCCATGGATTTCCACACACCGTCTATATACTATGCAAAATAAAGAACCTTGTCCTGCTTGTTTATTCCAAGTCCACAATCTGATTTCATTTGGAAATCCTAGTCTTATATTATGAGAAGCACTAATCAACTCCTATCCACCTTTTGATAGTCTCTATTGTTTTCTTTGTTTTTCATTTCTAATAGTCCCTGATGTTTACTTTTCTAAGTGCTGCTGAGCATTGGTGCTTAGTAGAAATGGTTTTCATAAAATTCTCTATCATAACTCTCTTTCCATAGCAGTAAGTCAGTCAGAAACAATAGCAGCATATTTAAAGCTAGGGCTGTTTTTCTTCACATATGGCAGTTTACATCAGTACAGCATTTCATCTGCTCAGTGACTCGGTTTCATGAGGTTGATCTGCAATACTTCACAGTCAGCTTTGTTGATTTTGAGTTATTCAGCATAGCATAATCAGAAAACTTCACTCTTCACTATCTTTTCCGGATCATTTATTAATATGATGAATAACGTAGTTCCTGGCATAAATCCATAGGGGATTTTGATGGCTAAAATTTTCCATTGAGAAAACTGTTATCTCCTGTTCTTGCCTCTAATCGATCATTTTATCCTTGTGAGGATCTTTGTTATTGCAAGACAGCTTACTATCCTTAAGAGCCTTTGGTCTAGTCAAAGGTTTATGGAAATCCTAGTAGGCTTTATCAAATAGATCAACTTTGTCTGTATGTCACTGTCAAGGACCACGAATAAATTATTTAGGCTTGGTGTCCCTCCATGATAGCCATGCTGCCTTGTACCATTATGTTATATCTCTCTCCATGCCCACTATTATATACTCTGGTGTAACTTCTACTAATCTATACAATGCTGCAGGTTAGACTTGTTGATTGGATTAAATTTGCTGTAAATCTCTTAGTGAATACAGCAAAGGATTTCATCTTCTAATGTCCTTCTGTGCTTTAAGGACTGGAAAATATCCCTTCTTCTCCCTTAATTTCCTACTGGAGGCAAAGTCAGAAGGGACAGGGATCGGAGTAACCTTATTTTGTCATTCTTCCTACCAATGTAACACATGATGTTGGGTAGTAAAACTGCTGAAGAAAATCCTGGCTCGAGGGCAGTGTGGAGGCTAGTCTACATATTTTGACACTATATTCAAATTAGTTGATGTGTGGCTAGTTATTAACTGTCATAACTAGTTATTATTAAAAAATAATAATAAAATCTACCTCTAGTCCTTGTGATAGGCACTTAACTCAGAGAAGTAAATATTTGTACTGTGTTCCATCTCTAGGAATGATATTTGACCAAAATCAGAGAAATAAAGAAAAAAAAGCGGAAAAACAATTGAATAGAATTTAAAAAAAATAGAAATATGCCTTTAATACTAAAAATGGGTGGTTGCATTCAGTGAAAAAGTGAAGTCTCTTAGGAAGAAAACTAGCTGGACATGCTCTGGTGGAAGCTGGACTCTGTGACTGGTGTGATAAAATGCTGTAAATTCACCTCTTAGCTGATATGGTGCTATGTCTCATATGTAGACAAACCGAGACTGTGTTTTGTATTACCCTTGTGCAGATGCACAGCATGAAGGAAGGTGCTCTCCCTGTTTGGAAAGCAGTGAAACACTCCTGGCAGGGGATGGAGGTCCTGCAAAGCAGCACAGGGATGGATGTGGGGTTGCTGCTTGCAGCTGAGCACCCTGCGAGCGTCTCCCTGCTACATCAGCACTGTGCAACCCTGTTTCTCTCATGTGCACAGATCCCCTAGACTTTTCCTGAGATGCTACTGTATAGGAGCTCCATCTAGTGCTGACTTTGCTTCTTATTCTGACTCCCAAAAGCATCTGAATAAATACACTGATATGGAGGCATCCCATTTAGGAAACTGAATTTGCAAGTGCTCACCCTGCTTTCCAGAATGTAAAGGGGCTCTGCATAATGTAGAGAAAGAGAAACTGAAATTAGTGGTTTTGTTTGTTTGCTTGCTTTTATACAGCAAACATCACTGAGGTGCAAAAAGGAATTCTTTACTATATTTATGTCATTAGAAATAATTTGTTGGTTGATAGGCAGGTGTATTAATAACATGGCACAAAAGCATAAATCACAAGATACAGCTTAGAATTAAGATCACTCAATGTGCAACACATACACATTTAAAAATTCAGTGACAGGGAAAGAAATAAAGGTAATTTGTCACTATTGAAGATGAAAAGGAAGGCATTTCATACAAAGGAAGAAACAAGGAAAAGCTTGCTGAGAAAAGATCAGGAAAAGTTTACTGAACAGGACCCGTAATGTTTGCTGTCAGGTTTGTCCCAGCAGGCTTGGTTGTAGGATTGATTTTGTAGTGATTTCATTCAAGCAACATCAGAGTTAAACTGTTACCCCCATTAGAGCTAAACAGAAAAATAATTCCTCAGGGAAGGGAAATATTGCCTACTCTAAATGGAGTCATGACTGCAAGTCATATAGGCAAAAGAAAAGGAATTACAGGCATTCAATAAATAACTCTTGATTTGTTTACTTATATTCAGAGTGAATCGTTGATATTTGAAGTAGCCTATATAATGAAAGCCTAGAATGCTGGCATTTAAAACCTGGTTGTAGCTGCTAATGTGCAACAAATTATTGCGAGAAATATTTTCTCAATTTCAAATCAGCAGAAGTGGTTTTAATGACTTAAAAGTGAAAAGGAAGTGATAAGTAAACCTCTGCATTCAGCTAGAATCAACATCAATCAGTGATCTCATCCAACCTCTACAATTCTGTGATTCTGTGAAATGCAAGAATACTTGTATTTGACCATTTATTTTATTATTGAAATGTCTAACAGGAATATTCAAATATAGCTGATCATGTTTTAGAAGTACATTCCTTTCTCAGCTGCTTCCATGAGTTACTGAGGCATCTGTACTGTCAGCTGCAGCTTGAGTTATTTATACCAACAATGAGTTTATCACTGCAATTTTGCTATATCATAAAATGACTTATTGTGATTTCTTGATTCACTGAAGTGTATATAGTGGGCTGAAAATTTCAAACTCAGGCTAGTGATGCTCACCAAAGCCTTGAGTCTGTTCATCTTAACTCTGGAAAGTCTTCTAGGTTTGCCTGGGTTTCCTTTTAACTCTGGAAATGTTTTGGATCTTCTACCAAAATCTGCCAGCAGCTAGAATTTGGCCCATAAAATACATCTCTCTTTTCCCTTTTGGAGGGAAAAGGAAATAGTAAAATACCAGCATCCAGAGAGCAAGAAACAGCAGCCACATACCCTCATCCACCATACCTATTGGTCTCACTTCTGAATACTCACTTGTGCTTCTCACAAAAGAAAAGAACACATTAAACAAATAAACAAAAAAATAGCCAACCTTGATAAAAAATACTTTGTGAAATTCTACATTCACAATCTCTTGCTTGTTGCTCTCTCAGCTTTTCTTCTTCAGTGCTACTTTCCCACTATCCCTAGCTGATAGCAGGCTGTTAGTTGAGCTAAGACTATTTCATACTCTGGAGCATATTGGAGGTTTGGCAGACTGATCAGCATTCTCATTAATACTTGTGATAGCTCTGGCATCAGACAAGAAAAGAAAATAAAATCTGTAAAACCTCCCTGGAGTTGGTATGTGAGATGGGTATTTTTTTCCCTATCTAGACTGTGAGAGTGAAGGGGCTGTTCTGTTATAAGACTCAGAGCTGGAAAGCACAGTGAAATACTTTAAAAGAGCATAATAATAATGAGTTTTGTTATTTCTTTCCCCATTACAGCATGCCCCAATAGTTTCTGATTTTTTACAGAAACATCTCTGCTGTGGGGAGGCCAGTTATCAGGTCAACAAATGCTCCCCCTGCTTCTGCTCAGAGGGTCAGCTTTGGAAATGTTCTGCTTTTATCATTATAATATTCTAACTTCTCCATCTGTGAGGGAGCCTCTGATGGCTGGAACTGTTGTAGTGGAAATTACTGTATTTTAGTGAAATAAATGCTTTGATCTTTAAGGTAAGAAGAGCCCAGTCATTTTGCTTGTTATTATTATTAATGTAACTGGTACACAGAAGAAGGAAATACAGCTGACAGAAAAGCTTGCTCCATGCACACTCTCATAAAGCCTTCAGTTCCATAGCTGATATTAGGTAAGGTACTTTGGCCCAGAGCTGAAAATTTCAGCTGAAGATTAAGCTGTCATCAGAAAGGAAGCTTGTTGCTTTTCTCCTTTCACTGTTTCCAAACCTCTTCTAAGTATAGGAGACATACAAATTATATTTTGTGAAAAATCCCTCAGCATATTTTTTTCAGAAAGGCTTCTAAGGAGATATGAAAGTGTACATATGTTGGAAATGTCGTATATTTTAAGTTGCTTAAATTGTTTACGTTTCATTTTCCTATGTGATGTGTTTTCTTTCTATAGGGAGCTAATAGAAATGCTCTCATTTAAATTTAGGAATGTTTTTTCTACTGAAAACAACGTGATGTCACAGATCACACTCACTTTGTTTAACTCAGTAATATATTTATGTGATACTATTTGGAAGCAAAACTTGAAATTAAACTTGTAACCTAAAAATCAAGGTAGTAAGAGACCTTATCTGAAAGGGGCTACTTATTGGTTGTCCAGTGTCCTTGGGGAAATGTGATGAAAGAGGTCAGCCAGAAGCACTAACATACTAATACCCCAGCATGGGATTCCTTGATGTTCCCAACTTGGAGTGTGTTTAGTCACAAAAGCCTTTCCTTCCTTTTAGATCTTGCTTTTCTCCATCTCATTTTGCCACAGAGAGTTTTATCATATTCTCCAGCTATTGGAACAGCAGATTTACCAGGTGACACCTGAGGGACTAGTGAGGACTGTGTCACATGGGAACCCTGGCGCTTGGAATCAACTTGTATAGAGTTTGGTGCATTAAAATGTTCTTTGCCTTTGGAAGAGCTTGCATCTCTTTTTGATCCATTAATATCCTGCACAAGGTTCAGTTGCATTACTACAAGCTTGGTCTCCTTAAGCCTACCTGTGGTTTCTTTACATTGTCAATGGCCATTCATAACCAGAACACAGTACTGACTACAGACTGTGTGTGCAGACCATGTGTTCTGTCATGCAACTGTGTTGCTGCAGAACCCTAACCATAATGACCTTCAGGAGCTTCAAGAGGAAAAACATACATAAGGCAGTAGTCAGAGTGCTTACCTTGTATGGACTGAATCAGATTTGCATGTTTTACCCAGTATGGGTTGAATCTGATTCTCAGTTTTTAGTAGCCTACAGATCATGGGCAGCCTGCATGCTGTTTCCATGTTTTCCAAGTACTACATCATAATGAGAAGTGTAAAATAGCAACAAAACTCATATGAAAATGTAATGCTTTTAGCTGAGACTCACAGGAGCAGAGTGTAGTGATTTGCTGTGTCCTTCACATAGTGCCACACTCTTGCTGTGCTTCCAGAAATAAATGTACGGAAATAAAAGTAAATAATGGATAATGTATCAGATGATATTCCTATAAATGAATGCCTGTCCTGGTTTATGACTTTAATTTAATTTCTTACAAACTAGTCACTGCAGCTAATTGCTGCATAGAAAAGCCTCATGCCTCATCTCAAAGTCACTTATTTCTATGGCTAATTTTAAATAATAATTTGCTCCTGTAATGCAATTTCTGGCTTTTGTGTGTGTGTGTGTGTGTGTGTCATCTTCAGTTCTGTTTAGAGAGAACCTCACTTGGTTCCTGTATATGCATGGAATGTTGAGGGAGCAAACTACACTCCTCACTGTTGTTGGCTCCTGTGGAGTTGTCTGGCTAGGTACCAGCTCAGGGCCCAAAATATTTGTTGGAGGTAAGCTCTATTTAGATGTGCAATTACTGAACTTAATTTTGTTGTAATTTTAGAAAACATTACTCATCTGAAATTAATATATGCAGCCTAGACAGTCATAAACGTTAGTATAAATTAAGAATGGAATGTGGGGATAAAGCACTGCAATTAGCTTTAAATTATAATTATTTTCATTTCTTCATAACTTGTTTTTTTTCATTTGTTTTATGATTATTAAGATTATGGATATTTTATTCAACCATAATTCTAAAATATTTAACTTTTTTGTTGTTTATGTTTTTAAAGCTAAGATTCTCATTAATTCCTCTGAATGCAATAGATACACTAGAAAGTAGAATATCAGATAACTGCAGGATTTCTGACAAAGGCTGCAACAGTTCAGTGCGACATTAAGAAAACTCTGATATACAAAGATAGGAGGCAGAAAGAAAAGTAAAAAACTTTATTCCACTTTATCCAGTCTGGATTACAAGATCTTTTCACAGTCCAGAGAGCATTGAGTGACATCTGGAGAGAATACTGAAATGTTCTCTTTTACCATCGCAGTCTTTCAGGGTGAAGGAAAAAATGCATGCAAGGTCCAGCCCAGAAACCCTTCCAGGAGGGCAGCTGGAGTGCTAGGTTTGTTTCAGGAATGTGATGCTTTGATGCTTTTGCACCACCAGGTGACTTCTGACCACTCTTTCTTCACCTGGGAATGAGGGTGCAGAGAAGACTTCTGCTCAGGGAAAGCACATCTGGTTCCTCTTCCTCACATCCCTTCTGTCTCAAACTGCAGTTTCATCTCAAAACCTGGCATTGTCTGTCTTATGAAATTAAGTTGTTTCAGTCCAACAGAGGAGGCGTGTCTGTCCTTCAATCAATTATCTAGTTACTCAGGTTCATAGTCAATTACAGTCTTGAAAAAAGTTATTTCATGATGTGAATCTTATATTGGTTTTATTCAGTCTCAGCTTCTGTGTTGTGAGTATACTACAGCAAGTTTTACTGAGCAGACTGGGAGAGGGATGTCTCTGTTGTCTCTATTGTCCCTGTTTCTCTCCCATATGGATAACTAGGTGTTTTTTCTTGCTTTAGACCAATTCAATTGAATGCATCTCACTTTTAGAAAAAGCTACCCATTCTATTTTCATTTTTTGCTCTTAATATCATCTTCTTCTGACATTTTTTTTTTTGCCTTCACAAGCATCACTTCCTGCCTTGAAACTATTTTTAATTTTCATAGTTACCATGTTTTAATGTACTTAACCCCATGAAACCCCTTGTGACTTTTTAACTTTTAAAACCTCTTATGAATTATCACTTAAGTGCTTTTCTCTTTTTGCCTTGTTCTTTGGAAAGCGCCAGAAGTCAGTACTGACTGGTATTAATTTCAGTGCTATTAAAAGTTTAGGTATAACACAGGCATTGCTGCAACAAAACAAAAAAATATATATATTTGTTTTGTTTTGAACTTTTATGGCTTGGAGTTCTATATATCACAGTTCTTACCCTCCAGAAAAAAAAATGTAATATATTTCATGTTGGTGGAACTCTATAATAAAAGGTGAGTAAAGATGAAATAGCTCCCGCCAAGAGGTTTTAATTAAGACTCCAATCTTAACCTATGTAGAGAAGATAAACTATTTACATTTACTTAAAGGAAATGGTATGAAGTGTTTTGTGTTTTAGTCTGATTGTCAGTGTTTAATCTACTTTTGACTGACATTGTCATGGTCTTAGTTTAATGACTGAGTGCTGATCTATTCTCAAAGTGACCAATCCTGCATTCATGGTGGGTTATTATATTCAGGTAACAGGGTCCTGAGCCAGGGAAATTTAAATGCCTAATTCAGACCTTTTAGGCAACACTATGATATATATTGTAAGTATGAAAATCTTACAGTTGAAGCTAAATACAAATTAAACAAACTCTTCTATGGTGGACAGAGCAACCAGGTCCAGGGAGGATTTAAACATAGGAATGGTTTTCACTGCTGCTTCAAATAATGCAATAATCAGAAAGGTGTCTTATTTCTCTGGGCTTTAAATGGTTGCTGTGTAAAATAATGGAAGTAAATGTTTAAATTAATTCATTACAGGCATTGTGTCCCTGATCTCCCTGGCTGTCCTGTCCTACGAACGCTACAGCACCCTCACCCTGTGTAACAAGCGCAGCGATGACTATCAGAAGGCATTGCTGGCAGTTGGTGGCTCCTGGGTTTATTCCTTGCTCTGGACTGTGCCACCTCTGCTTGGATGGAGCAGTTATGGGATAGAAGGTGCAGGCACCAGCTGTTCGGTGCGCTGGTCATCTGAGTCAGCTCAGTCCACATCGTATATCATCTGTCTCTTCATATTCTGCTTGGTCATCCCTGTAATGGTCATGATGTACTGCTATGGTCGGCTCCTTTATGCTGTTAAACAGGTAAGCTTCTCTACACTGTCAATAGTGGGAAATATGTTTTATTTTTCCTTTATTGGTTTGGAAGTAGTAGACGATAGACAGTGAAACAGCAAAGCAAAACTAAATAGAAAAGACCACAGAAAGTCTGAAGGACAGGGCAAGAGGGTCTTCTGTAAGATCCTCTCTGTCCTGAAGCTCCAAAGAGAACCACCATAAAGATTCTGGCTTTGTGGTTTGGAAATATTGCATCCTACCAAAATCAGTATATCCGCGTGAAGGTTGCACTTGTAAAGTCAGCGTACATCTGTCTGTAAGACATCTGTGTAAACATTTCTTCCTATTTTTGAGTCATGACATTTTAATAATGTCTGCTTCTTGATCTGTGGAATCCAAATTCTTCACTAATTAAATCTACTGAACTTTGCAGAGTTGTCCCAGGGGCCAACTTTCTCCATGTTGTTCTAGTCTGCCTTTAAAAATTTCCTTAAATACTTCTCCTACTACCACTGCTATTACCACTGTTACTATTACTACTATGACACTCTTCTAATTGCTTTTAGGTACACTGCAGATATTCCAAAATTAACGTTCAAAAAGACCTTGCCAAGGGATGTGGTGTTGTGAAGTTTTAATACTCTTGGGATGGTAATGAAATGGTTTGATGATGAATAATGAGAAAGGAATGAATGTGTAAGGTGTTCTCTAAAAGGTAGCTCTCTAAAGTGTTCAGATAAATTAACTAAAGGTTTTAAACTGGGGGAAAAAAAGGGCAGTAAATCCCTGAACAGAGTCTCATACAGAATTAAATTGGATGTAATTCACTTTTCATTAGTCATAAGAAATTAAGGTCGTGCCTTTTCCATAATTTGTCAAAACTTTCAGAACACTTAAGGCCCAAGTGGGAAATCTTACTGGTTGAGTGCTGAGCCAGTCAGTAAAATTGCTTTGATGAATCACGTTTTAGTACTCATCTTAATGCTGTGAAATGGTAACATGGAAAAAAATTCACTTGATTGTAAACCATTAAAGCAAAGTTGAAGACCATACCTGGTCCCTGGGTAGCTCTATCCTCTACTATCACCTTAAAAAGAGAGCAGGATCTTGAAAAGATATATCTTTTGCATATTATTAGCAGTACAACTTTTATAAACATTTGTCTCTTCTGTCCTTCATCACTCATTGCCCTTTTTGACAAGTTATCACCACAGTGTACAAATGCTTTTATAGATGAAAAGCCTTTACCATGTTCCTCATTTTCTAGTTCTAAATGCAGACTTGTGTTATTCTATTCATTTCATTTTTTTTTATTTTACTATTTATTAAAAGTATTGGTAATCTCACTGATCTTTGTTGGATCTTAAGAAGTTGTGACAAACATACTGAGGAAAGAAAGTATACCGAACACTTTCAGTTTATAGGCATTTTATAGTTATATAAGAAGATTAAGGAGATTGGTTAGAAAAAAGGGTTGACTGATCAATTGACTGTCAAAGGAAGAGTATGGGAGAAAGAATGGAATTTTCAACAATTATTTCTGCTTGTTACTCCATGTGCTTTTTAGTGTGATCTCTAGAAGACTGAGGTTTGAGACCCTGAGAAATTTTGTGAAGGATGGAAGTGAAAAAGAATCAAATCCAGTTTTGTACAGTCAATTTGAAGGAATGTCTTCAGATCTTATGATTATTAAATGCAAAGGCACTCCAGTGAGAATCAAATCCTTTCCCCTTTCTTGTGATCCAGGTGCATAGAAGCTCCCTAAGCATTTGGAAATTCTTGAGTAGCTGATTTTTTACAAAAAGTATTTAACTCTTTCCTGGATTTTGTAAAAGATTTCCTTGAGAAGTTATATTTCAGATAGAAAAATCTCATTAATCATCAGTCCTCATCTTTCAATGAAGTATATACTTCCAATACTGTAGTCGTGACATCTGATATTTAATAAATTTCCTATGTAAAATTTCAAAGAACATATCATGATACAGTAGCTGAAAGACAGACTTCTCTTCAGTTGTAGGTCCCTTATGAATTCTGTAATAGACAGGGTAGGTTACAAAATGCTAAAGTATGTTGCATTTCAAAGTGGAAGAAGAAATGAGCAATATCTAAATAAAATATATTACTTCTCATATAAAACCACATAGTGTTGGTGTGGTAATGTAAAGTTAAGAAAGGTTACTACATCCATTGTAATGCTGTTAATTTCTGCCACGGGCAAAAATTTGTTATCTTGCAAGACTATTCTGGCCTCATGGCTTAAAAAAAGTCCTTCTGTGACCCTCTCTGTAATGTATTGGATGAAATGTGAGAGTATTGCAAACATAATAACTACATTATCCCAGCTTCAGCTGCTTGGTAAATTTTCTAAAATATGCATTACATATTTTTGCAGGATACATAGATATCTTTATGTTAGAGCATTGCAGAGTTAATGGTATTGAACCCTGAGATCAAGAGTACAGGAGTTATGCCATTATTAATACTACAGCGCAAATTAATTGAGGTGGAATAAATATCAGAATAGATTTAGGATAGTTAATGCAAGAATTGGCACAGAGCCTGAATTTTCCCTTTGCAGGACTGTAATTATAGGTCTGCTTTTCTTTTTTTTTTTTCTCTCTAAATTTAGTCTCATGCTGTAGCATTCTGACACTTGAGGCACTCATAAATCCAATGAATTCATCGGCAATCTGTGTAATGGTAAAAGATTTCAAGGATTTCAGTAATACAGATTTTATAAAGGATCTTCTTTTCAAGGAATTACAAGTCAGTATAACCCCTCTATGAATAATGGTAACAGCAAAGGCCATTAAATGATATTACAGCATAAGTGCACTATTGTCTCAAAGTTCTTGCTGTTTATCAGGCTCAAAGACCACTAGGCATTGCTGAAGTTATTTTCTCTTAAGCTATGTTATTTTTCCAGACTTGCTTTATCTGTACAGCCGAGCCTGGTTACCACCATGCTTGTGCAACACACTTGGAATAGTTGAGTCCTGGGGCTGGGTAAACAAGACACTGGAAATTGTTAGCTCTGAATCATGAGAGTGTTTCACAGGTGGTAAACAAAGTAACTCTGAAAACAGAAAGCCAAATAAAAACATGTGGTTTCGGAAGCTGCTAGTGATCTTGGCAGTGCATCAGATTTTAAGATGGGCAGAAGCATAAATATTTTATTAGACTTTTATTCTTCCCTCTGAATCCGTATTATTATTCATGGTAATATTTATTCATGCTTTTCTGAGACCTGTTTTTCCATTGTTACAAATGCTGAGATTCAGTTTCTCCTTCAAGTTTTCCTATAAAGATGGTATGTTTGGGTCTGTAAGCAGAAAGGGGCAAAGTTTTCTCCCTCACAACATATTATTTATACATATTTTATTTGTACACATTCTACAGAACAAGGAAAAGAAACTGAGAATGACTTATTTCTGCTATTGTAATTAGATTTTTTTTTCAGCTTTTTGCTTATGATGCTTCCCTGTGACTCTGCCATTGTGTTCCCTCGGGAAAAATGTTCTTTATACAATCCGAGTCAGTTGTTTACACTTTGAAAAGTGAGATCCCAAATGTGGAATTACGGAGATTAGCATTGCAATCACTGTAGCCCAGAAAGCACAATATGATTAAAATCCTCCACTGAGGCACCCAAAGAAGTCATACAAACCAGCCTAATGGAAATTAGAAAAACTTTTAGAACAGTTCTCTTCTGCCAGCATTAACTTCTGCTTGCATAAAAATCCTGCCCAAGGACAGGAAGACTCCCAGAACATTTCTTCAAGAGAAGTTTTCAGATTGATTTTGCAAAGAATCTGCTCTTGGCTCACCTCGCTGTCAGTATCTTTCATCAAAAGTTATGCCTGAAAAAAACTCAGAAGGTCTTTATGGAATGTAGCTAGGACACTGAGAACAACAAAAAGGATTCTAAGCAGAGCACTAAGACTTAAATACTAAGCATAATATATGTCTGAGCATGCAATTCTTGCTCAGGGCAGCAGCCTTTGTGTTAAAGTGGGCAAAGGGCCAGTGGTCACACCATCCAGTTTTTGAGCTAAGTGAAACAAGGAACACCCACTGTGATTTTCAATATAATTTTGGCTGATTTTCTAAAATCCGTATCATTTATTCTGTTTTCATTTTGAAGCATATTTGATCTTACCCCACTCACTGTTTAACAGAGATGCTGTAAGCACAGTAAAGATGGAGTTCTGGAGCAGATGGTTGTGTGACCTGACTTGATAGCTCTGCTGCATGGTTCTGTTCTCTTTTCCTTTAAGAAGGGCAAAGAAAAAGTAGAGATGAAGAACACTGATTACATTCTTACATGTCATAACTTCATTTCTAATTTGAAACTTTACACTGTGAAAAACTTCCCTTTTTTAAACACAAAAGAAAATTAAAAAAACAAATGAAAAGTTTAACACTAATTTAGAGGGGGAAGGAATTTCCCTTATCAGTGTACCTTGTCCTTCATCGCATGGTTCATCTACTAATAATTAATTCTTCAGAAACCAAAATGTAGATTCATTACCTATTTCCTTTACAACAACTTTTTTTTCTTTTGAAACCTGTTTCTTTTGAAAAGTTCCACATAATCTGACTTTCAGGTTTCATAGGAGAATCAGATAGTCTTATCTTATTCCGCCTGCTGAACTTTTAGAGTCCTACCACCTGATCTTCTCTTTCTCTTCTTTTTTCTAGACTTCAAGTTACCAAATTTAGAGGAAGAATGCTCAGGTCTCTTATTCAAGGAGTAATGCTTCCAGAGTGAAATTGTGACTCAATTATAAATCTGAAGAAAATAATTTCAGTTTCTGTGTAGTGAGATTTCAACTCAAAGTATATTTTTAAAAATCATTTAATAAAAACAACTGTAGTCTTCTGAAGTCTCCTGTGCCCACAAAGAAATTCTGAGAAAAAGAAGAGAGGAGGTGTAGACTTTCACAAATCTAGATTCATATCCTGTTTTACGTCTACTATTCGGAATAGCTGAAGCAGTTTTTGCTGTAAAAGCAGTTTTTGCATCATTGTTCATTAAAGTAGTCATGAAAAAGATTATAAAGCAGAAGTTTCACTCGTGCTAGAATAATAGAGTGGATTGGGTTAGAAGGAACCTTAAAGACCATCATGTTCTAATCTCCCATGCTGGGAGCCAAGATGCTACCTACCAGCTCAAGTTGCCCAGGGGCCCATCCAACTTGGCCTTGAGTGCCTCCAGGGGTGCGACATACACAGTTTCTCTGGGCAGTTTGTTCCAGTGTCTCACCACACCCTAAGTAAAGCGTCTAATTTAAATATTAATTTTCCCTTCCATTTCTGTAGTTCATTTGAAAATGATTATTTGTAGGAAGGTAACACATTAGGACAGAATGCTCAACAATTTCAACACAAAATAAATTATCTTTGCATTATATAAACAGGATGGAAAAGCAATAATTGTTCCATCATTCCTCCATGTGCTTCATATGTCTATTTATAGGGAGTTTAACTTTATTGTTGTCGGCACTGAAGTTATAACTTAAATAGAAAAAACTGATAAAACGATTATGTACCATTACCTCTGTCTTCTAAAAGCCCCAAATAAAAACAGACTGGTAGCCATAGGCATTTTAGAAGCAAAGCTCAACATCTTTCTCGTTATTTAATGAAACAAAAAAGATCTAAGAAATGTAATTCAGGTGAAGATGATGTAGATCTAGTCCATTGGTTCCCATAGCTTTTCTTTTTCAAATGTGATTAGGTACATTTGTGGTTTGATGTAGTTGCAACTGTGCTTGACCATAACTGTATCTATGCTCAGACAGACAATTATTCTATGATCTTATCAATTTATTTATTACACTGTGTTCATAATTGTCATTTCTTCCCCTTTGGGATGACTTTGTCTCCTGCCTTCTAATATTATAGAGGAAGAAATTCTTGGCATTTCCATCTTGAGGCTTGCTGTAGAAGTATCACAGTTACATATAATTTACAAGCGAAAATATATGCAGCTGGCATGTGACTGGGTAGATGTATTCTTTTGCATCATCAGGAGATTATGGGAACTTAATTGAAATACAAATCTCATGTTAGGCTGAGAGAGATGGGATAAATCTTACCAAAATGTAATGAGAGACATCTGCCAGGTTATCAAATGTTGGAAAGTGATGTAGTTGCATATCTTTTAGTGAACGTCAGCAATAACGTTTTCAGAATCAATGTCTGTAAAAGTGCTGTATAGTCTTTAATTGGCATATATAATCTTCTGAGCAGTTGTTGGACCTTTGCCACTGCGCAGCTAGTAACACACCATTTTTGATTCTGATAACAACACCCAGAACATGCCTTTTTATACATTGATTTGGGGCTTCTAGTACTAAGAACAGGCTTCTAATCATAAGGGCAATTGACATTCTTATGTAATAATATATCCTCTCTGCATCTAGTCAAGTAGAAAAACATAGCAGCTGATATTCTTTTTAAAACTGTTTCCTTTGAGGAAGAGAAGCATTGAAATCCATTTGGGTCCACGTAGTCCATATTAGTGTTCTGTTTATTGAAAATATGGTTGTTTTCAAATCTTGACTTCTGCCATGGTGAAATTTCTCAGAAACATGTAGATGAGGCAATACCAGAGACAACTACTTTGAAAATTATTAATAAAAAAGTAATGGAATAATTATAAAGGAAGAAAAAATAAAGGTAGAAAATAATTAATTCATTGTTCTTGCCATTTGTTCTTGAGAGGGGATTATGTTGAATTTTTTTTTATTTAATTTAATTTTATTTTATTTTTAAGATTTAGGCCACAACCTGTAAATGGTATTAGATACATATAAACTTTTCAGTATATAAACCATTTTTCTTTCTGATTTTTTATGATTGTTTCCATAACTACTCCCTTCTTTCATAAGCCATAAGTCTCATTACTTCCTTCTTCTCCTTAACTGTGACCCAATTTTTTACATATAGAGATCTCCTCCTACTTTCAGTTGAATAGATTTCCTTTGACAGCTTGAAAATGTTGTGCATATCCAGCTTTTCCAATGCTTTTTAAAGGTGATACTACAATTCTGACTGGCCAGAAAGAATCTGTGTGCTATTGAGAAGTCAGCTGTGAGAATTCAAGACATTTTCATCATCTATCTAGTCATATTTCCTTTGTAGTCAGTAGAGAAAAACACTCATGTTCAAAGATGCTATTCCCAATGCAGACAAATTTTGACAACTAAAGGCATACGAGTCCCACTGAAAGAAGTAAAAGGTTGCTTTACAACATAATAAAGAAATGCTTTCTTCTTGAAAAGTAGATACAGTGTATTCATAATCTCATTGTTTTTAAAATGCTTGATTGCTCATTTTCAATTAGTTTCAAAACAGTGGCGCAATAGTTAAAAGATTAAGCAGTTGTGGTATAGCTTTCTCATTCAGTTTGAGTTGTAAAATACAAGTGTAAGAACTTATGAAAAATATCTGTAGCATTTTGCTAGTGAATTTTGGGATTCATTTCATGAGTACTTTAAAACATGTTTTTCACTTTAGTAAACAGCAATTTTCATGTGCCAGAATTCAAAATTTCAGAGTTCTATCCTTACATTATTATTGAAGGATATTGAAGCACTGATTATTTGTTCCTGTTAGCTGCTGGAATAAAAAGTTGTTCTCAGCGCCGACGCCTCAGTTTGCTTAATTTTTAAAGAACTAACTTATTCTTGTGCTGTTTCTGAACTACTGGGATTTGCCCATGAGATGAAAAAATTTTCATGTATGCTTTATTATGAAGACAGAAGAAGTATAGCATCAATTTTTGAGGTATGTTGCTTTCAACTGTAAAAAGATTTTGTGCACCAAATTAATATCAGTTTGTACTGAAGGACTCTGTCCCAAGAGCACAAAATCCGGTGTTTTCTGTAACTGGTGATAAAAACACAAAACTCTGAGAAATAAAGGAGATCACTAACTTTTTTTTTTCTTGTGTACCTACAAGGTAGTTAAATTCAATGTCTCAGCTTTTAAGAGAGAAAGAGTATGATGGTCCAGTGCCATCCAAAAAAAAATGCCTTGCAAAATGTTTGTAGGCTTCAGTTGCTGTTGAGTCTTGTATAGGCACATGGTTAGCTCGTGGGTAATGGATTTGCTTGTTCAGGGATGTTTACTTCTGTGTCTAAATAAAAAGCATAGACTGACTGTTGAAGCGCCTGTCCTGATTAGTCTTCAATTCTGAGATGTCAGCATGATAGAAGAGAAAAAGGAACGATAAAAGATTATGATCTTCTTTCCTCTGTGCTGACCTAAGTGTAAATCGTTAGTTGTTTGTATTTTGCAGAGAAGCAGTAACTTAGCGTTGGCGTAAATCAAGCACGGTAGAAATTAGCTGTAAATCAAGTTAATGGCTGGTCAGAAAATAGGATTTCATTGGATTTGCCACTTTTTCATTCCGTAGATGAATTAGGGAAGAAAAAAGCTTGTCACAATCTTTAATAACAAGGTAATGGAAATTTAAGATCTGATGCTTTAATCTCTGAACATAGAATCTCCATAAAATATAGGCTGCAATTTCTCAGTTCTTTCAGATTAGAGCAAATGGTGTACATCAATACCAAAGACTCACGATGTCTCAGTTCAGGGAACGTCTTAGTAAATTTTTTTGATGATAGGTGAATGAGTAATATTTTTTTTTTTTTATCATTGGTTATTAAATTGATAATTTAAAAGATGTCCTCCAGAATAAATATTATGTTTTTATTTATATTTCAGCACTAAGAATGGAGTAACTCTTGTTTTCTCTCACATAACTGGACTCAATTTAAGCAACCAAATTTAAGTGATAGGCAGAGTCCCTGGTAAAAGAGATTATCTTGCATGTATCACTGTGGACTGTTTGTCCAGAATATGGCAGAGGACTTTTACAATAGCTATTGAAATTCATTCATTCCATATTGTAGCCCCTCTTCTACTGCTGAAAATTCTGAAGGCTTAAGGCAAAGCAGCTGAGGCAGCTTGAAATGACAGTAGTAGATGGAAAGAATTTTAGCTAAGAACTTTATCACATAGTAAAGTGCCAGTATGTTATGACAAATCCACATTACAGAAATGAATGTGAATGGCAACTATGTGCTTACAGGAAGAAAGTCCTGTAAAAGAAAAAAAAGTTGAACAAGATAAAGAAGAACCAATGTTATTTCAAAGAAGCAGTAATTTGTAATCTTACCAGATAGGTAGAATTTTTTGGCTAGCTCAGTTGAATAATTTGCACATCTGCATGTGCAAACTTCTGCATAAAATGGATTCAAGGGTTATTGCCAGAGGAATCCAATAGGGCTGTCAGGCTTTTATTATCTTAATAGTATAGATTTATTAAACTACATAAAATTATGAGATCAATCATACTCATATTCTAATATTTTTTTCACCTACTATGTCCTGTATTTCTTTATGGTGAATACTGTTTACTGCTAAAGAGTTAGGCTTGTATGGTATGTTTATGCTTCCTCCATGAAAGTACGTTTCATTTTCAGAGGCAAACCTTATATTCACATTATAATATGAATATAACAGGTTAAATAAGTACAACAATTTGGAATTGATGTGAGGTTATGATGACCTCACAGTTTGTCTTTTCATACATAGCATTTATGCAAGGCAGGCAAAGCACTTCCTCAAATCATACACACTTTAGAAGCTGAACAATTTTATCTTTGCTTGTGTGAACTCTGCACAGGGGAGCCCTCATGCATATGACAATGCATGCTCTGTTTTGACATGTTTTTCATGATCAGGAACCTTTACTGGTCTTTAAAGAAATAGTACCTGTGTCCATACCACACTGTGTTTGGCCTTGCTCATCCACTGTACTTTATGCAGTGACTCTCAAAATGGTAGTTCATATTTTACTTATTTGACCAAATAAAAATATATTTAAAAAATCCCTCCAAGGCTTCATTCCAGCATGACAGTGTAGTGAGCTCCTACAGTATGGAGTTGAGGGTGTTGCTATGTTTTGATTTTATAGCAAAGGCGTTAATAAGTATAAGTCTATGTCACAACGCAGAGCTATACATAGAAAGGAGGGAGCCAAACTTGGTGCAGTCCTGTCTGTGCCACCTACTGGGAGTTGTCACTAATGCTTTCTGTCTTACAAATAGTGGCTGAAGGCATTCTTAGAGACTACTGGGGCAAATCTGCTACGGAGCCAAGCATGCTAATACTTGAGCAGGATGGATGATTAGAGCTTGATCCATTTCGTGTGGTGGATTTATTAAATGATACAGTCATAGTTATTCATACTGCTAGAATTATGTGCATAATCCATGACTTCTTTCTCCACTGAAGTTTGATTTTAATTTTAGTATGCAAGTTAAGAAATCTTGAATTCTTATTTCTTCCCTAGCGGCAGCTTTTTGTATGAAAGAAGTTCCATGTGTGCACAGGAATTTCTAAGTTTCTGGCTTTCTTCCTTGACTTTAGGCAATTGTGGATAGTGTTTTAAATAGAGCTGGCTGAGAAATTAGGCTTTCTGGTCTTTTCCCAGTTTGGGATTTTTGATGGAGAGATTTCTTGTCTTGAAACAAAATCTAAACCACATTATTTCCTACAGATCAGGATGTAAGTAGTATTTTATTTTGACATAATCCTTCACTGGAACATTCAGCTATTATAAAATAAAATAGTGTTCTCTTGACCACTTGAGGTCCTGGTGCCTATGCACAGAAGTTGGTTAGACTAAACAGTGTGGAACAGAAGAGCCTGATAAACCTTGGAGCTGATGAGCTAAAATGCTTGTGAGATCCATCATCTTGAACAACATATCTCTATGAGGTAACTAGCCACTAAAAGAGCAGACATTTTAGATCTCTGTTCTGTTGTCAAGGAACAGGAGGGAAGTCCAGGAAAACGAGTTTCACCAGAAGTGTCTCAAATTTGCATTTTCCCATAGAACGTTTGCATCTTTGTGAATCAGTTTCCCAGTGCAAAGGTATCATGCTAGTATTAACTTTGAGCTTAGCTGATCTGTGATTCACCTCTGCAAATGAAGCACCTCTATTCTGTTTTTACAGAACAGCCTGCTAATAACATTCCAAGGGAGTTTCTGTGGTTCTACATAAACTTTTTCCACCTTCTTCACTTTCACCACCCTGTTTGGTATGCATGATTTGATATGGCAATAAATGTGCAGCTCTCACATTGACATAGTTGCTCATTGCTCTTTAGGTTTAGCAAGAACAAAGGTGCAAAGATAAGTATTCAGCTTACTGAATCTTATGAGTGTTGTAAAGAAATATTGAAAAGTTATGCTAATTTTCACATGTTCTAATTATACTCTCACATTCATACAGCCAATTGAAATCATTATTATTAATTTCTTTGTTTGTCAATACTAGTTTCTTCTTTTGCTTTTAAAATAAACAGCCAGTATATTTTTTGGAACACTATTAAATTGTTGCTGGGTTCTCTGGGAGATTTCTTTGTTCAGACAGCATTTCAGAAAGGTATGAATTTCTTGCAGCTGATCTGAAAGAGGTGGAAAAAGGCTACAATACCTGGCCGTGTCTCATGGTGGATCAGTGAAAACTACTTACAGTGTTCCATTAGATTAAAACTGGAGTCATACTTCAATTTATTAGTATCTTACTGGGTGGCAGACTCTACTCATTTCAGTGGGCCATATGGTTAAGTGAAGGCTGTTGTCACAAGAGAAAAATGATGGTAAAAATAGAGCCCATAAGAATTTAAACATATAAAATAGATCAGGCAGCATTTTATTTCATAGGTTCATAGGTTCATAGGTTCATAAGGTTGGAAAGGACCTACAAGATCATCTAGTCCAACCATCCTCCTATCACTATCCCTACCCAACTACTAAATCAAATCCCTTAGCACCTCATCTAAACGCTTCTTGAACAGAAGAAGCGTTTATTTATCTGTGTCAATGAAAATAGATTGGCAATAGTCTAAGAGCCTTTAATTATTAACCTTGAGAGAATCCTGTAGGTCTCATTACAGGGCATCACTCAGTTGGATTAAGCACAAACATAGTTTTGTGTAGCCTTACACTGATGCCTAAGCAGCAAGTTTAAAACTTTTTCCTAGGTTACTAACTGGATATGTAGGGCAGGGAGGAAGAGATTGTCTGGAGTTAAAAGGCAATGAATAAAGGCAATTTTGGGGCTGAAAGTTAGCATTTTTTGCATGCGTGCATAGCACAGGGACATGGTAGAGAGGCCAGGCTGGAATGGGAGGAAGGAAGTGAGGCTGCTGCCTTGACAGCAGGCTAGGCCAGTCAGCTGGGCTGAGCAAGTCTAGAGGAGATCACGCTGCACCTCAATGAGGGAGCATTTTCCAGCAGAGTGAAAGCAGTCATTGTGAAATATTCTAGGGATTTTTTTTAATTAACATATGGCTCTTCAAATAAAATTAAATAACATATGGCTCTTCAAAACATCTGGTTCTTTTGAAAGAGAGTTTGTTAAGGCACTTTACAGTTTGCACCTGACACTTCAGTTTTACAGGGAGCCTCCTTCAGTGAAGAAGCACTTGTCCAGACCTTCCCAGGAGAAATGGTACTAATCCATCACATCAGAGTTTTACATCAGTTCTCATCAGGCATGAACATCAGTTCATTAATAGTGTGACTGTCATGTGAACTCTTCGACCACTTGATTATAGAGATCTTCTGCTTAAAAATCTCAGGAATCTTTTAAGCAGTAAATCAAAATCCTTTTGGACAGATAAAGGCTAAGAAAAAAAAAGTAGCCATTGTTGCCTCCAAGGAAATGTTCATAAAGTATATTGCTATATTTCTCAAGTTATTTTCAAGACAATAACACTTGACCCACTGGCTCCCCAGCTTTTCTATTTCAGTCTTACAATAACTTAACCACTTTCTGTTATTACTTAACTGATTTCTTATAATAAGATGATTAAAAAAAAAGTGAAAAAGAATAATCAGTCTTATTTTTTAGATTTAGGGGTCTGAGGCTTCACTTTTCACTTTGTTCAGCATCTTTTCTTCCATGGTTATACCTTATAAAAGACCACACCACATGCATCTTAAACAATGAACAACCGTCTCTGGATTTAGGTAGAGTCATCCTAGCTTATAATGAATGGGTAATTGCTTGATTTTGAATAGTAGAACTGATATCTGTTAAGCAGTTAGATTTATCACAGCTGTTTGTGTGATAGGACTGCCTTTAGAGTCTATTTCAGACATTCTTTTGTACTTGAGTGGTAATCTAAATTCAAATGGGAGATCTGTCAACTAAACTGCTTCTCAAATAATAAAAAGGTGTGTAGGGTAAACACCTAGGGAGATCTTATTAATATTGGGCTGTTTTGTTTCTCATCACTTAAGAGACAGAAGGCTGTAATAACCATTTTATCTGGTAATGTAACACCTCTGCTGCCCTTGACCCCAACATGTGGAAAGAAGGATTCCCATTTAGGTGAGGTCTTGCCACTTCTTTTTGGCCTATTAAAGATGAAATACAAAGTGTGAATGAAACCAACCTGCACAGAAATAGAAAAGGGAGAAAAAAATATTCTTCACCTAAATTAAAAAATAAAAAAAGGACAAGCATTCCTATGATGAATGGAGCTTTACCTTCCCTGCAAATTTGGAAGTTATATTCATTTTTATTCTTGGTAAAAGTTACATTGAACATGTTTAAAGCTTGGCTATAAGCCTGTGAAACACTACACACAAGCCACATTGCCTCATGCAGAACACAAAACTAGTAAAACTAGTATTGTCACAAGTTTCTGATCCAATATATCCCTAATTGGAGACCAAGAGCAATCCTCTCTGCTCTATCTTAGAGACAGGTAGGAGATGGGCCTTTATAAACGCCCATCTTGGGAAAAGTTCATCCAACTAGTTCAGCTGAATACTGCTCTTTTCTCCATCTGTATGGCTTGCAACACTTTCTGAAAGCCTTTAAAGGCCTTATCTGTTACTTTTCTTTCTCTCAGTTGCTGAGCAAGTTCAAGATAGTAGTTCAGTCTAAATGTCAAGTTAAAAGAATTTACTTTCACATCTTTTCTACCTGGTCTTTCTGCATCAATCTTTAAACCTTTTATGAAGGCAATTTGTAACTGTGGTTGGCAATCTAGCCTTGGCCTTTTATTAATTGCATGGGACTCCTGGGAGCCTTTTCTTTTTACATGTTTTGTTTCTCTCTCCAATACTGAAAAACCTTTTCTGCCCTGCTCATACTTCCATTCTCCAACACGGTCAAGGCTCAGTAGCTGCTTAGTCATATCAACCTGGTGCATTTTGGATTTTCTCGCTATAAAACTAAATGGATTTTCTTTGAGCTCCGTTGCTCACTGAGGAAGTTCAAGATTGTAATTCAATCTAAATGTCAAGTTAAAAGAAATATGATTCCAGCCTGCTGAATCATCTTGTTAACTCAGCACTCTTTTTCACTTTGACCTTTCCTTGGGGAGGTTCAGGTATTGCTCAATTACTTTCTGTCTTTACAAAAGAGTTGTGGAGTTTTGTAAGGCTAAATCATCCTTCTCTCACTGATGTGATAAAATTCACACTGGACAAGCTTTATACTGGCTTTGACTTTATCCATCCCTACTTACGCACTGCACTCTGAAGGATTCTTCTGGCACAAAACTCAGAAACACAATGTTGCTCACAGGTGAGCTGAATTTGCAAGATCTGTTTTTAATAAACACTGATTTGAAGGGGAATTGGGTTGGTAGTGAATCATTACTAGACTAGCTAGTATCTTGGTACAAATATGGGTGTGTTGCTTTTCCTGAATGTTGTGGTCAAAAAAGGAAGGCCAGCAAATTTGTTCTGTAAAAGAATATTGTCCTTGTGCCAATGTCATCATTGCAAGATGAAGGACATGTTTTGCTATTGGGAATAGTGCTAATTTACAGATTTAGAGTGTGAAAAAAGGATCTGACCATTTGCCCTGCACCATGATGCTGGACCTCGAGCCCCAGCATGTGGCATCCCTTGTAGTTCTGTTACAGTACTCATCAGAGTGCACGAAACCAATCATGTTACAGTAAATATCCAATGGAGATCATCAACTGGGAAGTGAGTGCATTTGATTAGGAAAGCAAGCAGTAATTTCTCAGGGCCAGCTTGGGTTAGCTGGGCAGTTTCAATGACTGAAGCAGAAAACCTATAAACAAGGAGAGCAGGAAGATTTGGAAATAGTGTCATAGATCAACAGTGGAGTGAGCAGCTGTACCCACTGTGCTGCTAGAAGGGGAGAACAGAGTATGTAAGGCCTACAAGTGCAGCAGATGATCAACAGCACCTGCAATGTAATATTTATAATATATGTGCATATACATTTGTACATAAATAATGAAGTGATCTCAGTTATCACTTTGAAGGAATCAATTTGAGTAATTTTATGAAAAAAAAAAACACCAACAACAAAAACATTTCTAAGCTCAGGTAAATCAAAAGAATAAATAGAATACTAGAAAATACTGGGAAAGGGATTCAGAGAAAAAAATCCCATTGTTATTGTATCCTTGTATAAATTAAAAAATTGCAAAGGGATTGGGGTAGAGAAGAAAAAAAGGGGTATGATCAGAGCTACAGTGCTTTTAAAGGAGAGATGAAATAGTAGGAAAAATATGGATGTATGCCATTGTTCAAACGTTGTAATCTTTCAGTTATAGTGCTATATCTGCATTTTTATTCTTTGTCCTCTGTTCTGATGCTTGTGTCATAGTTGCATATATAAAGAAGCAGTGCTACAAAATAGAAGAGGAAAAGCTAGTTAATTAAACTAAAACAGCTGCTATGAAAAAATCGAGTTTTTTAAGAACGGTGGAATGCTGATGACCATTCTGTTCAGGCTATTCACTAAACTCTGCTATATAAAGAAATAAAGGCATTGCCACTAACATAGACTTCGATGATAAGATTCACTGGTCTTTTGCCCTTCTTTTTCCCTTCTTCCCCTCTTTCCCACCCCTCCTTTTGCCTTCCTCTCGTCTACTTTTCTCTCCTTCCTCTTCATGGTCAGTCACCTTTGCTGATAACAATCGTTTCCATCGAATTCATGCTTACATTTAGGTACAGCTATTTGTTCAGGTTTGCCAACTAACTCTAGCAGAACTGTATCTTTAAGTAGATCTTTGATTGCTACTGAACAGATACCTTCTTAGGTACAAAGTGAGTAGTCTCATAGACAAAAGGTCAGTTTGCTGAACTGCTACTGTGCTCCTACAGGACTTTAACCACTGCACAGAAACATGCTAAAGAAAAGCCTTCATCTGATTTTAATTCACAGAAGTCTGTTACTGTATCTTTATGTCGGTTTCCTCAGGCTTGGTGAGGATGCATGGCAGATAGTTGAAATGAACCATTACAGTGTGGTAAAAAAAATTTCAATTTGGTTACAAAATTTGGAATTTGTATTGGCTGGTTTTAGTTGCTACTGGTGATGTGCTGTTCTTCTTGTAGCCCCATAGCCCACAGATATGAGCAATCACTTATCAAAGCACTACCTGCATGAGACTGACAGCTACACAGGAGTATGTCTGCTGAATTCCTCCCTTGCTACAAACTGGAAACAAATTTGAGATGAAGAAAGGACACTTAGAACTAAACTTCCCAAAACAGTTGCTACAGTCAACTTATAAGTGGTTACTTCATTTTTTTTTCTTTAATTGAGATTCTTTCTTTGTCATGTTAATGCTGATTTAGAACCTCAGAGGACTTGAAAATGTAAGATTCAAAAGCATGAGCAGTATCAAAGCCAGTATGTAATTGGACATTGCCATATTTCCTGCTTTTTACTTTCCATGCAATTATAGTCCAACGATAAAATTGAAACAGATTTTGCCAACTAATCAATTTTTGCAAAAAATTGCAAATTTGTTTTAAAATGTAATATAATCCATTTGCATATCAGCACCATAGCTCAGTGTCAGTATACTTCACAGCTGTGCTTCAGCACTATCTGCTCTGCAGAGAGATGACAAGAATTTATTTAAAAATGGTGAACTTAACACAGCTTCTCACTTTTTTCAAATGCTTGACTCTCCCACAGAAATGTCAGCAGGTTTCTAGCACCTCTATTAGGGCTGTTAAAACTGCTACTTTGTCCCTGATTGATGCTGGTGTCTCAGTAGAGATCACTGACCTGCATTAAAGCAAGTTTGGTGAATTTTGTTTCAGTGATGAACAGTGGGATCCTGTTGTAAAGTGCACAACAAATATTCTGGAGACATACTCTTCTCAGATGAATATTCCATGCTGTGGGAATTTTAACAATTGCCTGTCTTTTGTAGGCTAATAGCCCACAACCTCATGTTCAACATAGTTACACAAAAATATCTTGAGAGGAAAAAAAGTATTTCAGAAGATGTTTTTCTGCCTACTTCATTATTATTCACAGGATGAAATAACTGGCTCTTGCCTTCAGAGGAAAGTTAATTAATTTCCATGGTTTGAACTGAAGATCAGTGTTTCATGTCAGAACTGACAACATGGGTTGGCCAAAAGTTGGTCAGATTGAACTGTGATTTTCTGTGTTCATTCAAGGCCATTACTCCTTGTCCTGTTGCTATACACCACTGAGAATAGCCTGGCCTCATCCATTTGCCTCCCATCTCTTTTTAGATATCATGATACTGTAGATGTATGTCAGCCTTGAAATATAATATATTAAATCACAGCACTGTGGGTTTGGATTCATCTCTCTGTATACAATTCTATAATACCTGGATATATCATCAGCTCCTATAAGCTGACCAGGCTTAGAGAAGTATTTGTAATGTACGATGAAACCCCAGCTCTTTTAAAGAGCAAATGCCTCCTCACTCTGATGCTTATGTTCTTGCCTGATAGGCTGCAAGGACCATTTCATATCTGCATGCACACTGTGATCTGGTGACATTCTGCCCTCCTCACCTGTCTAACTGTAGAGGATTTGGGGAGAGGATTAGAGAATATTTAGCAAGAGCTTTAGTCTTGTTTAACCCAGGATTATTTTGAGTTTAATCACAGCCTTCTACAAGCACAAATTTCTGCATTGTTGAAGTCTGCTATACAGGCATGAACTCATAAATCTGTAATAATTTGGTTCAGTTTGTGATAGTTTGTTTCTGCTTACCTTGCCTTTTTAGCAATCTAAAACAAATAGTAAACTTTACAGCAGCTTAAGTATAGGTTTCTTAATGGGAAGTCTTATAGTGATACCTAATTTATAAAGAATTTTCTGTAACACACAAGCTACAGAAAAGGAACTTTTCTTCATTTCCTGTGAGCACAGTGCCTATAAGCACTAAGACTGGGCATAACTCATAAGCCTATTTCTCCTTGCTGGCATATCAGAGGGAGGGCAAGAGAGATGTAACACCAGGTACACGATTCTGGGTACTTCATCTTTCCTGTTCATAAGGTGTGCTTAAAAACTATCTAGCTCAACTCCCCTGCAATGAACAGACACCTGCAGCTAGATCAGGCTGCTCAGAGTCCCATCCGGCCTGACCTTGAGTGTCTCCAGGGTCAGGGCATCCACCACTTCTTCAGGCAACCTGTCCCAATGCCTCATTGCCCTTATTGTAAGAACATTTTCCTTCTATCTTGTCTAAATCTCTTTTAGTTTGAAACCCATTTCCCATTGTCCTATCAAAACAGACCCTGCTGAAGAGTCTGTCCCCTTCTTTCCTTGCTGTAGATACTGAAATGAAATGCTTTTATCAGGTCCCCCCAGAGCCTTCACTTTTCCAAGCTGAACAGCCCCAACTCTCTCAGCTGTGAGAGAAATTATCCATCCATTGCCCATGTCTCTCCTGTACCAAGCACTGCACATCTGGACACAGTACTCCAGGTAAACTCTCACCAGCACAGAGTAGGGGGGCAGGATCACAAGAAAGGTCTGTTGTAAGTATGGAGGAGAACGCGTTCACACCAGTTCCACAATAGTTGCTATATTTTTAAAGGTGCTGATGAGGGGAGAGACTCACAACAACTTTGGATTTATATTCTGTGCAGAATCCATAGAATTTGACAGCCAGGTTCAAGTACACATATTAGGCTAATTTAAATATAAATAGCTCCATGTCAAAGAAATACCCAGGTGTCTTTAATGATGCCTTGTTTCATTTTATATGTCAGTGGAAATTCTCAGGGGACTACGAGGGGATTCATAGATTCATAGATACATTAGTTTGGAAAGGACCTACAAGATCATCTAGTCCAACCATCCTCCTATCACTATCCCTACCCAACTACTACTAAATCAAATCCCTTAGCACCTCATCTAAACGCTTCTTGAACAGCGCTAGGGATGGTGCCTCAACCACCTCCCTAGGCAGGCCATTCCAGTGCCTGACCACTCTTTCAGAGAAAAATTTTTTCCTCAAATCTAATCTAAATCTTCCCCGGCGCAACTTGTGGCCATTCCCTCTCGTCCTGTCGTTATTTATCAGGGAGAAGAGGCCTACCCCCTCCTCACCACAACCCCCCTTCAGGAAGTGGTAGAGTGCAATAAGGTCTCCTCGAGCCTCCTCTTCTCCAGACTAAACAATCCCAGCTCCCTCAGCCGCTCCTCATAAGACTTGTGCTCCAGACCCCTCACCAGTTTTGTTGCCCTTCTCTGAACACGCTCCAGGGCCTCAATGTCCTTCTTGTAGTGAGGGGCCCAAAACTGAACACAGTACTCGAGGTGCGGCCGTACCAGAGCTGAGTACAGGGGGATGATCACCTCCCTGCTCCTGCTGGCTACACTATTTCTAATACAGGCCAGGATGCTGTTGGCCTTCTTGGCCACCTGGGCACACTGCTGGCTCATGTTAAGCTGAGTAAAGGCTCAATTTAAAAAAAAAGGAGTAAATTCCTCAGTAAAATATTGGAAAATTTGACCTCTCCACAGTAACAGGGGTAATTTTGGTTATGTACCAAAGGAATGCTGATGCATGAGTGATTTCAGTGTCTAATTTCACTGTAAGGGCAGCATCTATCAACCAAAATGAAAGAAAAGCACAAGTTCTCACCCATGTGTTAGCCTCCACGAAAAACAGTGTTAGATGCAACTAAGAGCTTTTATATATACAAGAGAAAATTGATCTAGGGGGATATCCATATTACCTTTTTTTGTTTGTTTGTTTGGTTGGTTTGTTTTTTTTGTGGGAGAACCTTATCCCAATACTTCTTTTTTTTTTTTTTTCTTAGTTCACACCCCAGATTCAGAGGAAGCATTGATATTTAGGGTAGAAAATGTTAATTTCATTCAAAAGGTGGATGGGACTGTTAGTCATACTTGTGGTATAGCTTTCTTCTCCAACCTTATAATGCACTGTGTGTAAATATATATACATGTATATATCGTGTACATTATAGTGCGTAAATTATATATATATATACTAATCTATATACTTGTATACACTCAAACAATCACTGGCTTTTTCAGCAAAAAGGGGCAACTCATAAAGCAAACTGCAAACATACCTGAAGGGTGAGGAGGTTTGAGAGTGTTCTGTTTCCAGATAAATAGGATTTCCAATCTCAGCTGACATTTGCTCTGTTTTTTGCATTTATTATCCTTGTCAATTATGAGATGCAGCCTCTTATTTCTTTTAGCTTTAGCTACAGCTGTAGCTTTAGCTATGTGTTCTCGTCTTTCAAAGCATTATTTTTGTTGACCTATGACCAAAACCAGTTCTCCTCTAGTTGCAGGCCATTTCCTATGTAGATACTAGCAATTCATTGCTTATCATCATGTATTAACATAATGGCTCTAAATTTGTAATGTTAATCCCTATGGAGGGGCCATTTCACCTTTCATGACCTCCTGATAGAGTCAGCTTTGACTCAGTGCTTTTCTAGGCCAAAGAAAGTGATCAAGGAAGATTCATCCCTTCTGCAGGGCATGATGGAAGCTGAGTAATGTATCCTGTCTTTGAAGCTTTGAGGTTCCTTTAAGCCTTTATCATCTGTCAGTTACAATGTGGTTTTAAGCTAATTCAGGCCAACATGTTTGTGTTGAGCCCTATGATAGGGATGTCAGTTACTGTGTGCCAAGGCCAGTTATAACATGTTTACTAGAACTGGACTTAGACAAGCAATCAAATACAAGAAAATAATACACTTTGTAACTACTATCAGATTGGACAAATTAGACTTGATGGCTCCAAGGGGATGTCTTGCTATCTATTACAGCATCCCAAACTGTCCAGGGATTTTGTATAAATAGCATATTAGACACATGAAACCCCAAATGACCTTAATATTTTGAACAGTTTATTTTGATAATCTTTTTGATGGAATGTTGATTATATTTCAAATAACTTTGGACATAAATTCCAGTGTTTCTTGCACCAAGTAACTATATCTTCCAGATATAAAGCACACCTCACTTCCCATTCCATTTCCATTTTCCACATATCTTGTTTTCCACACACCTTCAATATGTTTCAGGCAGATAAATGCCATGGAATATCAGATATCAGAGATAGCAACATGTGCAGAGTCACAATTATTTAAGGATGTAGGTACGAATAGCAGTTTTTAGAAGTGAGTAATCACTGCAAAGACTATATTTGCTAAATGAGCAACCAGAGCTGTTGGTTCTTCATTTCACCTCAGAAGGATTTTTTTTCCTTATTGAGCATAATTATAATGGTAATAGAAGTGTTCCAAAATACTTTACTTGTTGTCTTGATGCCTTTGGACCATTTGATTAATTAGTTACTGGTCATAAGCCAGCATTTTCTGAGGGCTGGGTTGTTTGGTGTGGGCTCCTCACAGCGCATCACTGGCACACAACTTCTTGTGTTCCTATACTTCCCTTACAAGGAGCAGCTGCTCAGGTCTGTCCTGAGGATTTGAATATCTGATGTACTGCTCTGTCTAAAATGAGGCTGTTAACAAACAAAATGATAGCCATGTATGATGCACCTTTAATTTTCTCATGCATACTGTCGCTAGAAAATTTGTAGTGAGAAGATCAGCATAAAATATAAGCTGTCCGTGATAGAAGTGATACCATGGGCTGCTTATTTGCGTGCATGTGAATGTATTCACTTTGTAAGTCAAATCATTGCTAAAAGCCCTTCAGCTAATACAGGTCAAAAAATCCTGAAATGAAAAGGATTATAGTGTTTCTTATGTCCACGCCGGAACCGATATTAGCAGCAATAGCTTTTATGCTTCAAGGGCAATGTACGAAGACCTAAGTTTTGTATTTAAAACATATCTTCACTTCACCTTGAGGCATTGAGATGACAACTCTGATTTCAATAACAAATATTCCCAATGAAGCCAGACTTCAGCTGATAAAATGTCCTTCTTGTGGACTTCAGTTACTAAACTTGACAGTGATGTTGAAATAATTATCTATAAAGCCCCTTGTGCGTTCTTATGGCTTCCTCCTTCTGTGTTTGTTTTTATTAACTCATTATGTGGCTCCAGCTGAGTGAATGCTCAGATGCTTGATTAATCCTCAGTTTAGCCAGTGAACATGCAAGTGTAAATGCTTTGTAGAGTCAGGGCCCATTGGACAGCTAGATGACCTTAAGCAGATGTTTCTGTTTAGTCCCTGTTTCCATAGGGTCAGTACATCTATTCAGTGTTCACTCTTGTTTTGTACTAAATGCTTTTAGCACCTAAATGTCAATAAACAAGGCATTCAATTTTGAGGTAGTAAGCCCCACTTTCCTGTGACCGTGTCCCTTAAATAGCAATGAAAGTACTTTCTCTTAGTATCAATCCATAAAGTGTCAGTTCTGGAGTAGCCCATACTGAGAAGCAGATTACTTGAAGCTTCTATTTTCTGCAGATTTTGTGGTTTTTTTCCTTGTTTTTGCTTCAGGATAGAATCCATAATGATGGCAGAGGAAAAAGCTCATCACTGCTGACATTTGAGCTGCTGCTTAGTTTGAGACACTTCTGGGGTTTGTGCAGGGTTATTTATACCAATAAATTGAGAGCATTTTTAATTTCTTTATGTTAGAAATGGAGAAGACTGCCTTACTTGACTGGTTTGTAAAGGAAGGAGAATGATCTTTTTACAGTTTTTTCATCTACTGTGTTTTTAGCATTAAAAAGTCTAGTTTCCTTCTGTTCATTTTAAGAAACTGTAGCAGACTAAATGCTCAAAGATTGGCAGATTTCCCTCAGATGATTATTTATCTCTGGTTTTCATAGTGCTGTTGAATATTTGATCATGTCAAAACAAGCATGCATAACTGACACTTAAGAAGGTTGGCAGCAAACACTGCTGCTCATAAATAGCCTTTTCTTTACTGTGCAGCTTTGGAAGAGAGAAGAAAACAAGGCTCTTTGAATGGAAAATTTACAAAAGCAGCTCCAGGAAAAATGCATCAGCTGTAATAAACAAACAAAGCACTTTGCAAACTGTGTCCATATTGCTTATTTATAGTGGGCTAGGTAAAGGATGATCACAGCATTAACTACTTAGGTTCACAGAGAATGTGATTTTTATTATCCTCTACCTTAAACATCTTGAAGGACAAAATCCTAGCATCTCTTGTTAGTAACCCATGCCATTTCCTAGTGTAAGATCCCCTTTTTAGTGGCTGAAGACCCCTCCAGTCTTTGACAAGTGCCACTGAAATTTCCTGTGTTCTGCACAGAGCTGCCATTTCCAGTGCATGAACTAGCACTGCAGCCCATCACTTGGTGACCAGTACATCTTCTATATCTCATCAGCACCGAAGGATGGGATTCAGCTTTTGAGGTCAATCAAGTAATGTGTCACTCAGGCCCCCTTTGAGCACTTTTCTGCTGTTGCCTTCCTCCTCACTGCATACCCCTGTGGCTTCCCCCATGCTTTGTGGTGTATCACATCTGAAGTGTTTGCTCAGAAAACTCCTCTAGTTGTAACTGTGATGACTTGCGTGATAGATTGAGTGGAAAAGGAGGGTAAAAGAATGCACTAAGTATATATGCAAGATACAGCTTGGCTACAATGCAAACCAAGAGCTAATTGTACCGATCTTATGCTCAGTGCCTAAGATTAGATGAGCTTACCTGTTGCTACCTCAAGCTAATTTTTGAAAAACAAACAAACCCCAATTCTGCTGCTTCCCAGGATGAAGTTAGGGGAGACACACAATTTTTTTTTTTAATTAAAAAATTACCTCCCACCTTCCTCCCCCAGATCTTCTTTTCCTTAAATGTGGTGCCTTCCCTACAGTAGAACAGGTCTCTTGATTTGCAGGAGGTGGTCTTTGTCCCAGAAAAAAGACCTGAATTTACAGCAAAGACATGTGGTTTCCAGCCAACCTCAGTAAATACCTTTTGATCCCAATGGCCTAGTATTTTTTGCATCACATCAAGATATAGTTTAAATATTTTGTGTATTTTAAAAGAATATATATATATCTTCACACTTAGATCGGGCTTTACAAATTCAGCTATCTAGCCCATTATTCAAATATTTTTTACTATCACAGTTTAATGCTTTTCTATCATCTGGCCATGCAGACACCAAGCATCTCTGGGAGACACTTGGATTCAACTACTGAAAATACAGTGTAGCAATTGTGTTAAATTGTGCAATACTTTAAAGATAAGAAATGAAATCGTTTTGATGCTAAATTGCCTACTGCTTTTTCATCTACAAAAATGTAATTTTTCTGTAGATGTACTTTGCTTGGGGCATTCTAGTACCTTTAAACAGAGAACTTTTAAAGATAACACCTTCTAAAGGTAGGCTACAATGCTGCAAAGACAATGAAACTATAACTGTAGATAAATATAGTACATACTTGGAAAAACAAAACTCTGTGCACACTTCTGCTGAGTAATCTAAAACTTCTTGAAATCCCACGGTTCTCTTGTGTTGTTAACGTATCTCAGAATGAATCAGGGTGGTTTCACAATGTGGTGGGTTGAACCAGGTAATCATCCAGCTGCCCTCTCACTGCCCCTCCTCAGCAGGACAGGGGCAGAGAAAAAGACAAAGAAAACTTGTGTGTTAGTGATAGAGAGGTCACTTACCAATTACCATTATAGGAAAAAGAGATTTGACTTAGAGAAGATTGATGTATTGCCAATTAATAACAGAGTAGGATAATTAAAAATAGAAGCATCTTACCTCCTCCTTTCCAGGATGAGCTTCACTCCTGGTTCTTCTTCCTCTCCTTGAGAAGTGCAGGGGAATGTCTACCCTGCCCTGGTCAGGCCTCACCTGGAGTATTGTGTCCAGTTCTGGGCTCCCCGACAAGGGGAAATGATCACAAACTGATGTATAGGAAGTTCTGCACAAATGTGCATGGGAACTTCTTCACAGCGCAGTGACGGAGCAGTGGCACAGCTGCACAGAGAGGTGGTGGAATCTCCTCTGGAGACATTTCAGACCCACCTGGACGCCTACCTGTGCAACCTGGGCTAGGGAGCTGCTTTGGCAGGGGGTTGGACTCCATGATCTCTAGAGGTCCCTTCCAACCCCCACAAATCTATGATTCTGTGAATGGGGGCTGCTGTCTGCCAATAACAGGATAGGAAACAATGACACACACTCAATTCTGTTTCCCAAGATGAAGCATAAGGCCAGGGGAAGGGCAGTCAGGCAATAATCCAGCAGCATGCTCAGAGATACTGAAAATATGACTCTTTTCCCATCTCTTCACTCCTTCACTTTTACAGGCATAACTCCAGCACCTCATGTCATACATACCAATCTAAGCAAACCTTCAGCACGTCTTCTCCATCCTGGAGTATCTCATATGAAAACTGTAACATTTATGCTGCTGTTTACTACTATTCATTCTCCCATAGCTAATGAGCAACTGTCATTTGATGGCCAGCTGCGACATCTCAGGTTTCAGCTCCAAATCTTGCCTTGCTGTTGAATCTTTCTCCATCACTCCAGTTTCAGTGCCCTTACTGCTCTCACAGCTGTCTGTAGCTTCTGCCCCACACTGTTCATTTTATAATCAATCCTCTGCTTCTGCTGACTCTGCTAATTACAGTCTTGTGCTTAGTGAACCACCATCCCAATAGATCCCTTTCCCAAGCTAGTACTGAGTAAAAGGACATTGCAGTGATCTGGTCTGTCTTTGAACTGGAGGTTGAACATCTACTTCAGTATTGAAGAAAGAGCACTGATCTTTGAGTCTCAGATGTGAACATGAGGCCAAGGCAATATGGATCAAAACAAAGTTGAGTCTGTTAGCTAGTACACCATTAAAAAGATGACTGACACTAAGAAAGTAGATGAATTACCTAATTGAAGCATAAAATGCAGTTAACAGCTACAGAAGCCTGAAGCATCAACTAGACACTGAGAGAAGCATCAGGTACATTTTTTGGTTCACCACAAGGGCTGCAAACTTACCTTACTTGTCCCTTCTGGAAAGCTGAGACAGTCAGCTCATCTGGGATCTAGAGCCTTTAAGGAAGGACATATGTTATGATAATTTATTATTTCTGGTCCATTGCTTGTTTTTCTTCCTGCAGTTCTCTGCAACAGTGAGAATGGAAATGTACTTTTGAAATTAACCATGCTATGAAAAAAAGACGAACTTCTAGCTCACTCATTCCCAGGATTTGGACTATAGATAAATCATATTATAGAATTATAGTAAGAAGTATACATAAAAATCATGATTGGATATATTAGTTAAAAATGGAAATGAAAGAATTTTTGGACATGGCGGCTAAGAACATTTGCCTTCAATTTGATTTGTATCTTGACAAATGAATATTTAAATTCAGTTATAGAAGGTTGCATCAGAAGGTCATCTTTAATAGATATCGAGGACATATGTATGTCTTGTTTCTGGATCAACTGTGACCAGTTTTCTCCTTTTTAATAATCAGAAAAGGAAGATGAGAGGAAAAAAACTACGCACAAAAACAAAATAAAACGCAAATTAGAGTGGGTTCTCTGGTGTCTGAGTTCATTTCTCATTATATTTTTCCTCTTGAGCACATTAATAAGGATATTCTCTAGTGACATATGAAGAGCTTATTGTCAAAGACCTGTGTCCAACTAGTCAATTTCAAAAGCACAGTCAAATTTACAAGGAAGTATCGGAACCAACAGACAGTCAGCTTAGCATAGTAACAGAGGCATATGACAATGTAGACTTCCTTTATTAAGGTAACAAAATAAAGATGTGAAATTAGAAGGGTGCATACCAAATTTCTGCACAATCACTTCCCATTTACACATCTTTTCTTCCCTTATTTCTAATCTGTAGTTTATCTGTGCATATACTAAACTCTTGCAAACTCTAATGTGCTGATTGATGCATCTACCCTCATTGAAGATCTTCAGCTGCGGATGCTGTAGCTAGCTGGGGCTTTGCATTTCTGGGTTGATTACTTTAACATAGCTTTTAATATAGCTGCAGCTAACATGAGATCCCTAAATTCTTCAGTAAAGGTTCCTATTAGTCACAAAAAAATTAGCTTAAATAACCAATACAAGATTGGACTATTACCTATTACTAATTCTCTTGTCAAGCCAAAGTAATGATGAGATACAAGTTCTGTTATTTCAAACAGAAGAATTGTCCCCCCTGTTTTCAGAACAGACAGATTTATTTTTGCAATTATTTATTTATTTATTACTGAAGACGGAACAGGAAAAAAAAAATACTTGATTATTCTTGGCAGACTAAGATAGTGTGTGTTTTGTTTACTTCCAATGGAAACTTTTCTACCTAATCCCAGGTAGAATCAGTCACTGCAGAAGACTAGAATCATAGTTAAGTGAAAACAACAACATCACCATATTGCTTTTCCTTTCAAGTATGCTTACACAGTTACTATATATGTTTTAGATTTATATTATAAAAAAATACCCACACTGCAAAGAGGTAGGTAAAGATTTGAGTTTTGACACTGTGTGAACACATGCAGGTTGTACAACTGGCAACAGATGACATTTGACTCAGATCATTAGCTGCTTCTTCCTCTTTTAATTTTTGTTGCTGTTGTTGTTAGATAAAATTTGGATACATTGCATTACACAGAGCTGCCCTTTTCCTTATTTATGTTTGTAGTTTCATCTGCCCTTCCCTTGGGTGCAGTTTATTCTCCGACACTGCACTTGGAGGCACAGACTTTAAAGTGGATATAAATTTTATTTGTCTGAGTACAAGAACCAGTTGATTTATTTTAAACATTTGAATGGTTCCTGAAGTCCTGCTGGCTCATCTGAGTTTGCTAAACACACTCTGGAGGGAAGTTATGGAATTAACCATAACCTTGGGATACCAGTGTACTGAGGCTTTATCTAGAGACAGTGTAGTGCAGCTGGAACAAAAATTTGCCTCCTTGCAGAGGGTTTTTTTTTGCTTCTGCAAAGACACTGCAAAGATTTGCTATCTGCAGAGATACTTAGGAAGAGCAGTGTGAGGCTGCTTCACTATTCTGGGGTTAACATTTCCAAATGTTTTCTAAGAACTACTTTATGATTCCAATCACCTGAGGCTAAGCACCCATACCTGATCTGTACCACACTCAATCTACTGCTGACTTCCACAGGCTTTGAGTCTCACACGGCTTATTGCTTGTAACTGACTCTGAAAGTACATTCTACTTAGAGGAAGAAACTTCCTTCTCACAGGTATTACCTGTGTGCTTAGTGATATGAACTGTTATAATGATTAGCATCTGACTTAGAGGTCTAGACTCCAAATTGACATGATGCCTTAGCTCAGACAGATCAAAGGAGAGTATATTTTGAAGTGGAGATGGAAAGCTTTAAATACATCCTTAGCCAAGCTGGGTTTGCTCAGCTATAACCAGAATGTAACTGCTGGTAAATTCATGATAGCATGATGAGCTATTGTACCACTGTATTGAGAACTGCCATTTGAAGCTGTGCTTCTTGTTTATCCAGTTCCTCTCCATATATATATATATATAACGCAGTAACTGAATTTAATCAGTATCTGGAATGCTTTTCCTAAAAGCACAAAAATCTGTTTATCAGATCCCTGCTTATCAGGAAGGAAGACATTTTATCAAAACGGTGAGGCACCTAAGTAGTCTGTAAAGAATGAATCCAACCACTTACACTCTCATAAAGTCCCTTCTGAAAGGCTTCTCTAATGTCTTCCCATTGCATTTGTTCATTTTGGGGTTTGAGTTTCTTTTGCTTCTGGAATTACAGTGTTGATTGTCATTTCTGATCTAAGACCTAGCAGGTTATTAAAGCAATAAAAACAACTGCTCAAATCCCATCTTTAATTTTGTCTTTCACTAGGTTGGAAAAATCCACAAGAACACTGCTCGCAAAAGAGAATACCATGTACTGTTCATGGTGATCACTACAGTTATCTGTTATCTTGTATGCTGGATTCCCTATGGAGTTATAGCACTACTTGCAACATTTGGTAAGCCAGGTGTGGTGACTCCTGTTGCAAGCATCATACCTTCCATCTTAGCAAAAAGCAGCACTGTTTGCAATCCCATTATCTACATACTTATGAATAAACAGGTAAGAAGTGTTATTTTTAAGCTGTATTTGCATTAAGGTCTATCTTGATTTCTGTGACTACCTGTCCTGCTGATGTGTCCTTGGGAGAAGGGCATTCAGGGCTTATTGAAATGATATCAATGGAGTCTCAGGATGGAAATGTTTGTAGTCAAGATAATATACTGTTAGATAAGGAGAACAGATACACATCTGCTTACTGAAATTCTTTGTGTTCTTCTGAGGGACGCATTATTTGTTAATTTGCATGCTGCAGAGTTAGTGGATGTACTGGAATTTATTTGGAAAAGAAGAATATTGGGGTGGAGGTGGAAAGAAAAGAGGGGCAAGAAGAGGAAAGGATTTCAGGAACTTGAAAAAAGTATGAAGGAGGACATATGTTGCCAACACTTAACTATTTTTTGTGATAGATCTACTTGAAAATAAATAGTTATTAGAATTGCCATTTTATGGACTTCTACACTTCTTTATGCAAAATTAGTTTTGTCTCTTGACAGCCAAGGTGAATTTCTGAAATGCCTATACCCACTTGAGGAACCTCAATCCTCTAAATGTCAATTTCAATACAGGAGGTTAACTTCTTAATGTTTCTGTGTTGGCAGTTTTTGACCCTGAAGTTTAATTAGGGCAGATCTGGAAGTTTTGAAACTGTGTTTTGCAGTAAGACATTTGAAAAAATATGCATTGTTCATGTTATCTTTTTGATTACATCATGTTAGATGTTCTCCATTTCCTATCCTCATGATGCCCATTGCATTGCTTATCTTTGCCTTTAATTGCCTGTTATATACTGTAGCCTAGTGTTATATAATCAGAGAACCACAGAATTGTATGGGCTGGAAGAGACCACTAGAGATCATTCAGTCCAACCCCCTGTCAAAGCAGCTCCCTAGCCCAGGTTGCGCAGGTAGGCATCCAGGTGGGTCTTGAACATCTCCAGAGAAGGAGACCCCACCACCTCTCTGTGCAGCCTGTGCCAGTGCTGCATCACCCTCACTGTGAGGAAGTTCCCATGCACATTTGTGCAGAACTTCCTATGCTTCAGTTTGTGGCCATTTCCCTTTGTCCTATTACACACACTGCTGAGAAGAGTCCAGCCTCCCTCTCCTTAGATATATGTAGACAGATCAGCTTCCCACTTTATAATCTTTATAGCTCTTTGCTGGACTCTTTCCAGGAGATCCCTGTCTTTTTGAGCCCAGAACTGGACACTATACTCCAGGTGAGGTCTGACAAGGGCAGAGTAGAGGGGGAGAATCACCTCTCTTGACCTGCTGGCCACACTCTTCTTAATGCACCCCAGGATCCCATTGGCGTTCTTGGCCACCAGGGCACACTGCTGGCTCATGGCCAGGCTGTCATCCACCAGGACACCCAGGTCCCTCTCCTCAGATCCCTCCAGCAGGTCACCCCCCAACCTGTAACAACAGTGTTATATTATTACAAAACCTAGACAAGTTTAAAATTGAATGCAGTGATGAAATATATTATAATTTTGCCACTGCCTCAGTGTATTCTTCATCTGGTTAACCTATCCTAAAGTTCTTAAGGAATGGGTCTACTCTGGAGTCTGAGGGTAGAATCCCAGGCAAACTCTGAAACTTTCCTGAAATCAGAAGAAGATACTATTGCTTTCCTGAAACCTAGGACTTCATTTCTAAAGTCTAGCTTGAGCTGGCAATGAAAAAAGAGAGTACTCCATTTGAAAAGTACTCATGCTGAAGTACTTGCTATTTTTTCTCCTTTATCTTACATTTTACACTACTTATGTAAATTTCCCAAAAGCAGCATTTGTCTTTCTTCTTTATTCTCTGAGCTTTTTGACTGATTTCACCCTTAACTTCCATGTGATCATCTGACCACGCAGAGATCACCCAAGCAGTCTATAACAGAGAAGACAAGGACACTTTGTCGTTGTCTTCGCAGATAGAGCACATCCCAAACAGCAAGTTTTTCTACAGGGGGAAGAAATTTTTCTTCAGGAGCACCGTGGCAGGAATCTGGAAGCAGATTCTGAAGTATCCCTGCTTAGTCTCTAATCATTTGGAAAACTGATGCATTAGATTTCTCCTTGGAACTCTCAGAATAATCGTTTATTAATCAAATCTCCGTTTGATTCCCACTGCCTACTGTTCCACAGCTGCCATAGTTTAATGAAAAAATGCAAAGGGGCAAAGTCAGTCTTGGAGGGTGGATCATTTCTTGCCAGCTGGTAGTCAGTGTGTGGGTTCCATTATTTTCTAAATTATCCTCCTTATTGTGGAGAAATCAAGAAAAAATCATTTCTTAAACAGAACTTGCTCAGATTTGGGTAAATACTTTTCATTTTAATAAAAGTAAAGTAATAGTAGAAGCCTAGCATTGATTTTCAGCTCTCATCTGCTCTGCCATTGTGTATTAATAGCAAAGTAGCTATTTTTAATCTGAAATTGAGGAATGACATTCACTCACAAAAGGTGAAACTCATCCATCCATCTGTTCATAGTCCTTTCAAACCAAGAGAAATAGTAACACCATTGTCCTGTATATGAAGTGTGTTCACAGCACCTCACAGCTATTTTGGAGCTTTTCCCATTCATTTCTATAAATTTTACATTTCAGGAAAAATTATCTCCTTCCCAGCATTCAGTTTCTCTCGGCTTCATTCTTTGCTGAGAACTGTCACAGGAAACTGGTGCTTTCCAACACAGAAATTATCTAGCTCACATTTTTCACAGTTCTGTCTTTTCAGATGCAAGATGTCACAGTAGGCTATTTCTCTACATCCTTTGTAAGTGCACAGAGAACTCACGACTTAATCTCTACTTCTCTTTGCATAAGCTCTCCTTTTTGTTTTGGGACATGCTCTGAAGATTGCAAAGCATCACTGATTGACTGCAAATACAGTGTTAGCTTCCATTTGTCATAAATCAATTTGGAATATTGAGGAATTGTCAGTCTCCAAACCAGCCTTAAAACTCATCCTGCAGAGCACTCTAAAATTAACTCTCTTGCAGGCTTTTGAGTGACTTTTATGGTTCAGAAGCCCCAGTGAAAAAGTTCAGTTTGTTCTGCTGAAATGATAACATGGCTGTGGAAATGGTGGATTTTTTTACAGTGGCAGAGACTTCTTCATGTGGGACCTTCTGGCTTATGCCATTGTCCTTCTGCTGCTCTTTTCCAGGAAGAGTGAGGTGCACCTTTGAAACTAGGTTGTTTCTGGACTGGTAACATTATGCCAGGCAGACATTAAGCTTCATTGAGAAAACTGTAAAGCACAAAACTGCCACAGATTGATGTCTTTAAAATTCCACCAATGCAGCCACCCTAAACAGATTCATTATCACAGCTCCATTTACCTTCTTTCACCATGATGATCCTCTTCCTCGGGTTATATACAAGCAGCTGTTAAACCTTCCCCCAGCTTGAACACCCAAAAGCTTTCTGACTGGTGTAATTGTACTTGAGGACACGTGCTGACAACCAGGCATTATTAGCTGGGTAACATAATGATGTGACAGCTTTTGAGGTTAGCCTTATATTGAGTATCAGAAGTTCACTTTTTATTGAAATAGAAGGCAAAAAATGAATAATGAGTGCTTGAAAGATTATGGATAAAATGTGGGTACAGAGATCATGCTATTCTGCATTTGTTACTTCATATTATTTCAAGCTAGCACTCAGGAAAGAGGAATTTAAAGCAGATCCTTTATCACTTAAGGATTTCTAGAACACATCTCTTGGAAGTCCCTGATGAGATTTAATGTCACAACCTTTGTTGATGTAAAACAGCATTTCTCCACCGTGGCCAATGGGCTCCAGGCTAGTTACATGATTTTGGCAGTTACTTCCACATGTTTATTCACTCAGGCAGTGAACCTACAGCTCCCTGGACTACTGAAATTCACACTAGTTCTTCTAACACTGTTTTACCTCTCACAACTGGGAAAAAAACAAGACCGGACCCAAACTGTATTCTCACCAGTGTGCTATTTCTGGAGTCAGAAAGTGCCTCTGAGCAAAAGTAAGGAGGGAGAGTGGGTGGGGTGGGATGTATTAGATGTGAATAGGAGTTTCTGATTACCAGTTTGATTTCTACTCTTCTATCTTCTTGAATTAAAATCACTGTACTTACAAAAATAGAAGCTAGCCTTGTCATTTTCCCCACAGATTTGATGAAGTGTTATTGAAAAGAGTATACACACTCATTTGAAGATAATTAATACTGTGACCTTTCCAAATTTATCATGTTAGGGATGGGGCTGACTGAGGGAAAGGTTACATATAGGGAATGAACAGAGGAATCTGTGGGCCCAAGCAAGGAGCATCTATGGAAAGGCTTTAGAGAGTCAAGGAACTGAAAACTGATGTGTGATAAACAGGATTTAACCCAGCAGGGAAATTAGGTTTCCCCAGTAGATTAGGGCTGTGAACAAAAAGAAAGGCATTTACACATTATTTAGCTGCATTAGGTGTGTGATAACACATCATCCAGCATGCTGGCCTTGACTCAGGTCGCAAGTTGGACATTTCCCAGACTGCAGCAGGAAGCTGTACCACCACTACCCAGCTCACACCAGATCCATCACTTCCACGCCAATGCCTCTGAAATGCCTTCATAGAACTTGAAATGGGGCATGAGGAGTCCTTTAAAGATAAGCTTTTTGCACCTTACATGTTTTCTACAACACTTCTCAGTCTTTCTTGACCTTACATTGTTCACTGAGCAGGGGAAAATGCATGTGCACTTTGGGAAACAAAGTTACATGATAGTCATAAAAAAAAATAATAATAATAGCTGCAATATTCCCTGCCTGGATGTGTAACATCTGCGTTTTCACAGCCAATTTTCATATGGTACTGTGCAGTTTTCAGTACTTCGCACACAAGGTAATGTTTCATTTTTAAAGCTACGGGAATATATGCATAAGTTATTGCTGCTTTTTTTAATTATTTTTATTTTTCCCTTTGGAAAACAAAGATATTTTAGCTGCATGAGAACACAGAACTATAGATCTAGAAAGAAAGTATACAATGAAGAGACAGTTGTGTCAAGACTCATTTTATGCACAAATTGAAATGTATCTATTAAGACCTGGAAATAGACCACATTTGTTTAAGCTCATGACCTTCTAGAGGTTTGTGAACTCACTATAACATTTATACCATTAATTGCTATAATTTTTCATTAAAATTCATGTAGGTGTTAATACTCGTGATTTGTTTGGGTTTATTTATTTATGTATTTATTTATTTTCCCCATCTCTTCACCGTTAGCTGGGCTGACTGAGTAAATAATAATAACATAAGGAAGTGATGCTGCGTTACCTTTCCTGTCACCTGGAAATTTTGTCCAAATAGAATTGTGTATCTGAGCTCTTAAGTTGAAAATAAGCCAAGGCAATATGATCTCTCAATGCAGAATACTCTAAGTAGAGTATTATGTGGTTCAGAAATTTTTTGACTACATTTCTTTCCCAATGTACAGCGATCTGACCTTTAAAATTTGAGGGACAAAGGGAAGAGAGGTCTCAAGGGCATCTTCACTGCTGTCATAAGGTATAACTGCATTTCATACACTGAGTTCAAAATTATTTTAGGTATTTCTCTCTCAGCTTATGACAAAAAGATCAGTTCAGGCATATGACCTGTTTAACCAGGGTCACAAGTGTGTTTATCAGTCCCATGAGCTTCATGCTGCCCCCGGCTGCACTCTCAGTGCAGACCAGCTGAATATGCTGACATGAGCTCAGCCTTGCTGTGGATGCTCTCTGAGGGCTGGGCTGGCTTCAATATCACACAAGAGTTTTGGACTTTCTTATTTAGATCCACAGGAGAAGAAGTAAAAAAGCATCTCCCAGGCAAGCAAAGCATTTAATAAAGGCGGAAACAATTACACACAAATGAATGCAAACACAGAGTAAGCATGTTTCTATGTGACTAATTAGTACCATAATAAAAATTATGTCCTCTTAAGATACTGTCCTTTCTGGAAGTCATGGAAAGTGAAGGGCGGTGTCCTGGTTTCATCTGGAACAGAATTAGCTTTCTTCATAGTAGCTGATATGGTGCTGTGTTGTATATTTAAGGTGAGAATAGTGTTGATAACACACCGATATTTTAGTTTTTGCTGAGCAGTGCTGAACAGAGCAAAGGACGTTTCAGCTTCTTGTATTCCCTTGCCAGCAGAGGGAGCTGGGAGGAGGCAGAACCGGGTCAGCTGAGCTGAGCTGGACGAAGGGATAGTCCATTTCATATGGCTGTTCTCAGCAATAAAACTGGGGAGCGTTGGCTGAGGGGCTACTGTTCCTCATAGACTGGTTGGACTTTGGTCAGCTGGCATTGTGCACTGCTTGATTTTTATTCCGTTCTTTGTTGTTACGTTTTGTTTGTTTGATTTTATCTTTCTTATTAAACTGCCCTTATCTCAGCTGTGGCACTGAGGAACATGGTTAGTGGGCAAGGTAGTGATGGGTTGACAGTTGGACTAGATGATCTAAGAGTTTTTTTCCATCCTTAACTGTTCTATTATTCTATGATAAGATCTCCCATTTAGAGGAAGGGAGTTAATAGCTATGTGATGGCGAGCAGCCTGCTGAGTTAAACCACAACAGGTAGTAATATCTCTTTACCTTACATATCATTTTAAACATCATCCAAGAATATTGCTATCATTTCCTGTATTGTTTTTTTCATAGTGCTGGAGAAACATGGGGTTTCACAGGAACAGAAAGAGAGCTCCATATTATACAAGGGTAATGAACAGATTAGAACACCTATGGGAAAATACAATGGGTAGGGTTTGTAGCAACGAGAGTAGGATCCTTTTGTAGTCCACATCCACTCTACAAAAGCAAAGAAGCCGTATCTGAGAAAAGGAAAAAGGAAGAGACTCCGAAAGAGCTTAGGCCGAGATCAAATTTGAAATGACAGATAGTGCAGAAAGAGAGAGGGAGGGTCATAGAAAATGACTTACTGGGTCTTTTCCTGTCTCTTTCATGTATTCTGTAAGCTTTGACTAAAACATTTCTTCAGAGGTTTAAGTTAGCACTGTCATTTAGATTATGAGTGTAATGCAGGTAAACTGCAACAGGTAAAAACTGTGATCCCTTTGGACAAGACAAATTTCAAAATAAAAATGCAGTTGAAATCTAAACTTATTAAGTCACATCTACTCTAGTACATTTTCATTGAAATTAGCTTAGAAAGGAGGAAGGATGGCCTCAGCTCTCTCCTGACAACTTTGATAAGTCCAGGGAATCAGCTGACTGATTTTATGAAAGGAGATCTAACATCAGTCATTTTATGAAAGGAGATCTAACATCAGAAATAGGCCTCCAGATATGTATTTACTGCCACCTATAATTTCAAAGCTGAATGCAGGCACAGGTCAGCTGAAGAAAACAGAATCTGTAATGCAATGCAATAGGTTGCATAAACAAAGACTTTAGTTACTTTCTGAGGACTATTAAATTCAACAGATGGCAAAGATTTGAAAAATAAGTGTAATCCTGGAGGTAATAGAACTTCTCATTTATCTCTCCTGTTTGATCACTGAATAATTTCTTGTGATGTGGCTGTGGCATAATAGTAAAATTTTATCCAGGGCATGAAATCTTTGTACATTTCATCTGTCAGCTGACATTACTTCTTAGTGTTTTACTGTGTCTACCAGGTATATCTTTGTAGTCATGTATCCAGCTAATAATTCAAGCAACTATCATTTCAGATTAAAATGATGGAGAGGAAAAAGATATAAGATTTACTAATCCGATTTTTTTCAGTATTTATGTAACTGCCTCCAAACAAATAGTCAATTAATTGATTTAATCCTCATCATCCTTTAACACAGGTGATGATCATCACTCTAGTTTTGCAGCAAGAGAAATTTCAGGATCAAAGGTTACATTACTGCTTCAAGTCTTGTGAACTTGCATGGCAAGTCTAATTCAGATCTGTAGAACTTTATGATTTATTCATAATGTCCTTCTCCCTTCAGGGCAAAGAGGCTGCTGTGCTCAAAGAAATAATGGCTTTCACAGTATGGAAAATGTAGCATAAAATAGAAAACTCTACCATGTCTGTTTCATTAGATTAGTCCCTTTTCACTGTAAACGGCATCATTTAATCCCATTCAACGGTTCTGTGTCTGGGTGGAGGACGGTCACGAGTGGCATCCCTCAAGTGTTGATCTTGACCGGTGCTATTCAACATCTTCATCAACAACAGACGATGGAATCGAGTGCACCCTCAGCAAGTTTGCAGACAACACCAAGCTGAGTGATGCAGTTGATACATCGGAGGGAAGGGAAGCCATCCAGAGGGACCTGGACAGGCTGGAGAAGTGGGCCTGTGTGATCCTAATGAGGTTCAACAAGGACAAGTGCAAGGTGTTGCAGTTGGGCTGGGGCAGTCCCAGGTATTTCTACAGAATGGAGGAAGAACTCTTGGAGAGCAGCCCTGTGGAGAAGGACTTGGGGACAAGCAGTGCGCGCTTGCAGCATGGAGTTCCAGCTCTGTCCTGGGCTGCATCAAAAAAGGGGTGGCCGGCAGGGAGAGGGAGGTGATTGTCCCCCTCTACTCAGCTCTTGTGCAGCTCCATCTGGACTACTGCATCCAGGCCTGGGGCACTCAGCACAAGAAGGATGTGGAGGTCTTGGAATGGGTCCAGAGGAGGGCCACTAAAATGATCAGGACTGGAGAACCTCTTCTATGAGGAAAGGTTGAGGGAACTGGGCTTGTTTAGCTTGGAGAAGAGAAGGCTCTGTCAAGACCTCATTGTGGCCTTCTAGTACTTGAAGGGAGCATATAACAGGAGGGGGAATAATTTTTTTACATGGGTTGATAGTGATAGGACAATGGGGAATGGTTTTAAACTAAGACAGAGGAGATTTAGGTTAGATACGAGGATGAAGTTTTTCACTCAGAGAGTGATGACAAACTGGAACAGAGAGGTTGTGAATGCCCATCCCTGGAGGCATCCAAGGCAAGGCTAGATGTGGCTCTGGGCAGCCTGGTCTAGTGGTTGGTGGCTCTGTCCATGGCAGAGGGGGTAAAACTAGTTGAGCTTTGATGTTCTTTTCAACCCAGGCCATTCTATGACTCTACAATATTCAGAAATTTGACAATGACCAAATGAAAACAAATCAAAGGTCCATGGCTCTTGAAGTAGAAGCAGTTTAATCTGATGGCTGGTCTGCTAGCTTCCAAACTAAATTTATTTATAACCTCCTTATAGTTCTTTATTCCTGATTTACTCAATAACCTTCATTCTTTGATAGTTGTCTTCTCTTCATACTCACATACAGCAATCAATTGACCTTCTGTCTTCATACTGCTGGACTAAACCAGTTCAGTTCTTTCAGTTTTCTGTAGGGACCAAGGCTCCTGATTTTCTTGATGTAAAAAGTAAACAGTTACAAGCATCTTTAATGCTTCTGTTTGTACATAACACATCTCATGCTCAACAGTAGTCAGTGTCCTATATATTGTGCAGATGCTAGTGACTCTGAATATGCACAGTTGCCATCACTAATGTGTAGTCACAGAAAAAGCAGCAATGCAAAGGTCCTGACTTTTCAATTTGTTCCCTTGCTTTGTAGGCAGTGGGCCATTCTTGTGCAATTGGCTTGCAGTGGCCAAGGCAATGCTCCAATTAATGACATGCTGGTGTCACTGAGCCTTCCTCTAGTATTTTCTCTCTGAACGAATCTTCTAGCTTTCTAAAACTGTGAGAAATTCAAATAATAATAACAATAAAGATTTAACCTTACTGTTAATCATAGTTGTGAATATTTCAAATAGTTCACTGAATATTAGAAGAGGAGCAACACTTCAGGAGATATTTCTTGTTTCTGTCATCTTGTTTACAATATTTAACTCCCTTGATTATTGCAACCTTCTGAATTTGAACCAAAACCAACAGATCTCTTAAATCCCTATACTGTGACTCAATTATGACCAGATTTTCAGAAATGGGTGTAGACAAATGTATAGGGGTCTGCTATACAAGCTGTAATTACTATTGTGTGTGTTTTGTGTGTCTGTGTGTATTAGCAGAATATTACATAGTGACACAGAGTCAAGCAAAAAAAGCTTGAGTAACGTACAAGGGAAGATGTTACAAAAATAATCTAATGAAAATATTGAAATTGGATTTCCTTGTTTGATGTTCTTGGTTTCAAACTAAGTGAACCTCTGTACGACACACCTGGAAGAACTCTTTTCCCTAAACATGTTTTGCATGCAGACTGCGGTCATGGACAGAGCGCTCAGAACCAAGAGCGACAAAAAGACAAGAAAGCCACAATTTTACAAGCATCTGATCAGAACTGGGGCAGGAACATTTCAGTCTAAGTCCCATCACAGCTAGCTGGATTCTTTTTATTAAGCCTTGAAGATTGATCCAGAGTGCATGGGTGAAGAACTGAGAATACCAGAGAAAATGGGGCAGGCAGGAGAGCATATTGATGATGACTAAATAAACACATACATTTTTCAAGAGGCATAATAATTTTTTTGTTGTTATGTTTTGAATTTTTGAAAAAAGGGGAGTTATTTCAAAATGATCTGTAATCACTCATCACATGTTACAGTAGTAATAGACCCTTCATTTCTTCTCATGAAGCATAATATTACTTTACGGACTGGTAAATTTACTTCTGCATCTGTCAGTCAGGATCCATCAATCACACTGCAAAGCCCTAAACAATTCTGGCTTACTGAAATGAGAAGATGGAGGCAGGGTCCGTTTTGTTGCTGTTCACTAAAGTTCTTTGCCTGTTCCTTTTCCTCACACTGCTTTAAGAATTTTTTCTTCCTTAAGTTCCTTTTAGATAGGAGGAAATATCTTCACCATATGTTGCCATTTTGTATATTGTATGGGTTTTAATAGGTCTATTTAAGGGCACCGAAAAGCTAGCTTGAGATAAATATGACAATCGGTCTTTTTTATTCTCAGCAATAAACCCCATTGAATGCATAAATTCTCTCTTAAAGCAATGTGCAGTGAAAACATAGTGTTGTTGTTTGTACTGTGCTTTCATGTGCACAGTTGGACTCCCAGAAATTCAGCAGTCATGCTTGTTACATTGAAGCGTACAGTAAAGTTTCTGTAGATTTGTTTCCTCAAACAAAATAACTATCCCCATTTTACAATTCCTGCAGCTTTGGTCTCTGATTTTGTTCACTTTATGAGAGCGTGTGTTACACAAGGACCTATCTCCAGAGTAAATGAATTTTTTTTTAATAATATGCTATATTCATGAAAATAAGGTAATATTTCTCAGACGTTGAGCTCTTCTCTTTTGTTTCTGCCTTCTCTGCTCTTCTGCTGTGGAACAACTTTGTTATCATTATTTTGGTAACAGTTTATTGATTTGTTGTCTTCTTGTCTCTACCGTTCTTGGGATGCTTCAGCTGCTCATTAAACAGCCTAATGGCCTGATGCCTCTGTTCAACCCCATGCATTTTTAAAGTCTAAATTAGGTCTATCAGATAGCTTATAATTTCATTTGTATAGAGGCACTGAAAGTTACTGGAAAACAACACAGCACCTCCAGGGAGGCATTTTGCTAGGGCAGGAAAATAGGGTTGCTTGATCCAGCAGAACGCTTAAGCTTCCTGTCCTCTCTTCTGAAAAAGCAGAATCAGAAACAGGCCCCAAACAGAACTTTCCTCACCTTTCGCTCATGGTTGTCTGTCCTGTGTGCCTCCTGGCTCACACTCATTATAGGCAGAAATATTGGGCTTAGTGGTAAACCACAGGAGTTTTTGTAGAAAAGGCGTGTCATGTTTCTTGCTATCACAAGCCAAAAAAATCCTACCTACTGTCCATCTTAATCCAAGTTGTAAATACTTTGGATCAGGAACTCCACCTTAATCTACGAAACATGAGACAGTCTACAGGTCATGAACTCTTGAGGCATATTCATGTAATGTTTTCTTGAACTATTATAAGTTATAACTGAACTATGCTTACAGGATTTCCATCTTTATTGAAAACAATCCAGAAGCCCCCAGCCTCCTTCCTTTTTGCCCTAGCACCTCATACACACAGGAGATGTGTCTGCTGCTCATGGTGGCAGTGGTGAGGATGTAGACAGCACACAGCATGCATCAGCACTCCAGAATTGATTTTGGAAAGGGACACTGTTTTGAAGTCAGGCCAGAAAGATATTATAGTAATGAAGTGCAATCACAGCCAGATGACTGGGAGCAAGGCAATTAACAGCAGCTGACAGCTTAGAGTCAGCACTGGCAGCAGTTTTTCCCTCTGACTACTCCCATAAGCCAAGGCAGATGTGATATCTATTGCCTGCCCTCCTGAATGCCTCAGGATTTCTGGAGTCTTCTCAGAAATGTATAACAAGCTGTGGCTACAACAATTATGCCTTACCTGTCAGCATCCTGCAACTGATAGGATATTTGCATTTGTCTACATGCAGAAACAGGTCACTGAGGAAATGGGCTTCCTTATGGAAGTGGATGAGGTTTTTCAGAGCGTAGCAGTGAAATGCAAACTCTGCTGACATTAGACTTTACTAACTTTAACACATCATGGGATGTGTTTATGAAGAAACTGAGCCACAGAAGAAGTCAATTAATGCTCACAATACTACTTTTGTTGTTCGTTTTAAAATCACATCCTACAACACTAAACCTGGCAGCAACAAGAGCAGTGCAAGAGTTGAGATTCTCCCTAAAAGAATGTGCTATAAAGAGTAAGAAAACAAATAGCCAAAATGATCTAAGTGACTTAGGAAAAAAAGCAGCATTTCTTCATTTGCATCTGGTATAGTTCATCTTTCTAGCTGCCTTTCACTCTGCCCTGGTGAGGCCACATCTGGAGCACCGTGTCTGGTTCTGTTCTATTCAGTTCAAGAAAGACAAAGATCTGCTAGAGACAGTCCAGCAAAAGGTTACAAAGTTGGTGAGGGTCCTGAAGCATCTCCCTTGTGAGGAAAGGCTGGAAGACTTGGAGCTGTTCAGCTTGGAGAAGAGAAAACAGAAGAGATCTTGTCAATGCTTATACATATCTAAGTGGCAAGAGTCAAGGGAATGGGGCCAGGCTCCTTTCAGTGGTGCTCCCTTGACAGGAAAGGGAGGAGTAATGGGCACAATCTGGAACAAAAAATTCCATATGAACATGAGGAAAAAATACTTCGCAAATGACAGATCACTAGAATAAGTTGCCCAGAGAGGTTGTGGAGTCTCCTTCTCTGGAGCTGCTCCTGGATGCTTTCCTATGGAACCTGCTGTAGGGAACCTGCTTTAGCAAGGGACTGGACAAGATGATCTCCAAAGGTTTCTTATAATCCATACAATTCTGTGATTCTCGCTGATTCTGTGATTCTCTCTCCTTCCTTTCTGGTTTTCATCAATGCTTGTTTCTCCCACATCCATACCCTGGACTCTTTTACTCACTTGAATAACTTTCAAGAGCCCGGAGATTTCATCAGCTACTGATCCCCTTGGTGATTTCTCACAACCTGTGTGTGCTGTCATTTGTCAGTGGCAATTCTGCCTCTGGGAAGAAGAACCCATCATATTACTGCTTTACAGTTAATTCCTTGTGAACTTAATGCATCCTTATACATCAAATTTAATAGGCATTTACATAATTACATGAATATTAGCATATTTTTAGCAAAAAGTAATAGGACAGGCATTTCTAACTTGCCTTGGGTAGCAATGCATGAAGCTTGGGTTCAGGCCATACTTAACTTCAACAGAAGTGCATTAATTACTTTCAAATGCACTATCTGCAATAAACTGCCACTAAAGTGGAATCAAAATATCAAAGGAAAAAAAAAAGACACATTGAGTAGACTCAGGTAGATTTTATGGTACAGCAGATACATCCATGCTATTCTGATGAAACAAAGAAATTATCACCCACCAGCCACCTTGAAAAGATCAAGATGATGAAAGGGAAAGAAGTCCCACCCAGCCACAAGTGTTAGTGGACTGTGCATATGACTGTTCATCCTGAATAATGATGTTGGCCTACAGTAAAACACTGCTTAATCATAGCCACAGGTGCAGTTTACTGCAGCAAGTGTTGGGTGTGATTATAGCAAAATACTGGCTCCTCTGTAGCTTTGTGTAAGCTAACAGGTGCATGCTGCAGTCAGAACAGTGAGACACATCCTCTAAGATGTGTCTTTTAGTCACATCACAGCAGGCAAGCTGGCAATAGATATACACTGATCAAAACGCTTATGTGAAGTTCTACATGTCAGAGCCATCCTCCTTTGAGCTGCTGAAGTGAAACAGTACTGACTTCTGTGAATAAAATACAAGAGGTGCCTCCTTCAAGAATACATTGTTCAGAAAGGTGAAGTCTGGTTTTGGGACTGAAACTTGAAAGCAAGTGGCCTGTGAAGTTACTTGAGATACTATCAGAGAGATAGTGTCACACCTCTTCCATAGCTGTCACTGCTAAAGAATAGGGAATACAGCAAGATACTTGCTGTACCCAACATTATATAGTTCTCAGGTTTTAACCACCTACCCATAAACTAGACTGTATGTATGTGGAACATGCTGTGAGACTAGAATATCCTCTCTCATGTCACAGACAATCTAACATATTGAGCATTTTATCATATGAAAGACAGTAATATATTTATTTTTCTTTAATGAAAAAAGAAAGCCCAGTAAAAGCAAAGTTAAAGCATTTGATAAGCTTCAGTTAGTTGCTTTTTCCATGCATCTCAGCATTCAGTTTATCCCCTCATGTAACTAGGTGTTCTGAGTCTTCTGTGAAGCGTTACTTGCAAATCATGACATATAGTAATTATTCCCTTGATGTCACCTGCCAGGAGGTGGTATAATATGAAAGATGAGCTGCGTGATTACTGGCTGCCAGGAGTTTATGTGATGGCAATATAATGTTTAATGTTTCATCAGCTTTTTTATAGGCGTGTACTCACTGTGACTGTCTGGGGTGAAAAGCCCAATTTCAGCCACTGCATAGTGTCACATCTCACCCATGAAGGAGGGAGGGGTGACCAGACTTGCAAATCCCCCTGGTTGAACTAAGATGAAATGACACTCAAGGTCTGTACATATGAGGAAAAAATGAACAATGGTTATCATATGTGTGTTGGCTTTCCCAAATTATATCTACCTAAGCCGTATGGTTTTATAGAAAATTCAAGTAAGCCTTGCATTACTTAACAACTTTAAGATAAAGAGAGAAAAAAAGAAATAAAACGAGGGAGAGAGATCACCAGCCCTGGATCCAGGCCTGCCAACAGGAGCTTGTGTGGTGTAGAACCAAGAGGAAAAGCAGCAGCAGTGAAAAGTACAGGTAGCAGCAGTGGAGAAAAAGGACTGAGCCAGCCCTTTCCTAGCCTCTGTTTATATTATCAAAGCAAAAAGGGATGGGATAGTCTCCTCTAGCCCTTATTTGGAACTGTTGGATCCAGTTCCAGGTGTAGTTGAAACATTAGACACCAGTCAAACCAACAAAGGCCCCCTCCCATGGCTGTCCATTTCTTGGGCATTATTCTGGACTCTTGCAGGAGTGGTTGGAACATCAGTTCAAGGGAGACCTACCTGGCTTCTCCCTTGGCTTAACTGTCTCTTGGGCTTGTTGTCAGGACTTGTTCTTTAAACACAGTTAAAAGAGTACCAAAGAAGTGTAATGCCACATGTTTAGTGGAAAGAAGCAGACTTGCAGTGCTAACGTTATATGGTATTTCATCACAAATTGAATGACAAGTTATGCATTCCTTTGATAAGTTGTTTTTTACTTAAATAATGGTTTAAAAAAAGCCTATTCTTGCTAAGACATAACGCTAGATTCCTTGAGTGGATGGCACAGCTTCTTACTTAGTTTATTAGCATTTCAAGTATAGCATTAAATCACCAGAGCATGACATGCTTAGAGTGCTTGAAATTCCAATAAATGAACTGCCAAAGCTATTGCAGCATAGTGTGTCCTGATGGGGAGATCCTAGAGCACCTGCTTGGGTAGACACGTTCATTTAAGAATAAAACTGCCTTTGCAATGTTTCCTTGTTTTCTGTAGTTTACCAGGTGTAGCTTTGGCAAGGGATTGGACTCGATGATCTCTAGAGGTCCCTTCCAACCCCTATGATTCTGTGATTCTGTGATAGCTAATTATCAGTCCATTTCATTTTGACATCAGTGACAGCTACATTTTCTGTTTTGTGCTGTCTGCAGTGTTATTCACTCAAGCCAGCATAAAAAGACAAGCACTCTCAAACAAATGAAAACCAATGTTTTATTTACAGGAAAAAATCTGTACACTGTGCATACATAAAAATATACAAAATCATAATAGAAAATATAAAAAGTGTTAAAATGTATACAAACACTGCTTAAAAATGTGACTCCTGTAAAATCTTAAGCTTTGTTATTAGAGTACACATTCATTTAAAAAAATCATCATACAAAATAATTCTCAAAGCTATTAAAAAAGTACACAGTCTATATCTGAATAGTTCAATGACTACATATTGTAAGAGTGATGGGATGATAAGGGTAAATGTAAGGCTTTTACACACAACTCTTATTTCAAGAACAAAACTCTGAATCTGATCACTAAGCCAGAGAGAAGAAATTTGCAGTGTCAACATTCATTTAACAATGCAGGCATGCCCAGACATGGGCTACTTTAAATTTCAAACAGTTAAATCAGGTATCCTCCTTGCGTGTGAGAGAGAGGATAGCTCCCGGGAAAGAGCTGAGTGCTCTAACTACAGGTTTCAGAATCACCTACTTCAAAAAGCAATTTATTTAATATGCGTCAACTTTAAAAAGCGTGACAGGAAAAAAGAACACCCATTATTTTTGCAGTCTGTGCACTTGATATTCCTTTCATGGTACATCTGTGTCACTGTTCAAGTGGCATTATCCTAAGAACTGCTGAGGAGGAAGGGAATGAAAAAAAATCACTATGGATTCGACTTGTCTACCTGTGTTTGGAATGGTTTAGTTCAATCCATCTCTAAAATGAGTACCCTCAGACTGTGAAACTATTCAGTGTAGATACTATTCTTCATTTTAGTAAAATGCTCCCTTGGTTTTGTTGACTTTGGTAAGAGGTCAATATGAACAAGCTCAGAATTGGGATGTTTTCACCAAAGAAAGTGTCCTGACCAATGACTTAGCTAAACATGTGTAGAGAGATTGCAGATCACAGTGAGTCAGCAATCTTTTTCTCTCTCAAGGTACAATTTATTTTATCACTGTAATTTCCCTAACTTAATCAGAGTTTCACTAGCATAAAACTGCACAGTGAGGTAAAAAAAAATTACAATATTCAGTAGTTTAATTAAGAATTAAACTGAGCTGAACTGTGAGTTTATGCCCAGGTAAGCTTTAGAACTATAAAGGAATGGAACAATTAATAATTCATCTACAGCAGAAAGATTTTGGCTCAAAATGAGGCAAAACCTGTCACAGTTTTTCTTTAATAAACAGAAGAATACCTTGACTTAACCATTCAAAGGTTGAATGCATAAAATGATAGAGCACCATGTCAGAAAAGCTACAGAATTCACAGTGGGAAAAGGAGCATCATGAAATTCAACCAATTCAGCATGTTTAAGATGCTGCTGTGTTTCAGTTTTGTTTCAACAGAGTGCAACTTTTGTCCACAGTACCAGGGCACAGAAAAGGGATTCTCTGGCTTTTGAAGGCAATTGATTCCTACTTGTCAGTAAAATTCCATAAATTTGAAACCTGCGTCATTGTACCAAGTGTGAAAGGAGCTCAGGCACCAACTAACAGAGGTGTTGCTGACAGCACGTATCAAGAGCTGAGTCAGTGCAGACCTCCCTTGTCTTGGTACCATTCCTCTCTGTTAGTGTGCAATAGTCACACGGGAGAGCTATGAAGCCATGCGTACATCTATTTCCAAAAACTCTGTGATCTGAGTGGAAAAATGCATTTCCTTTCACATTGTCTACAAACAGCACTCTCATGCATTACTGGTATTAAAAGACACACAGATTCTGTGTTAGTACACACTCATTGCTTCAAGTTGATTGAATTGTTATAAAGATCTCTTTGCCCTTGTGAGGGACAGTGAAATGCCTATAAATGCAAGAAATACTTGGTGGGCTCCTATGAAATCCACCAATTCCAAAACCACAGAGAGCGAGAGCAGCACCTCTGAAGGTCCTCCATGTGAGAGCAGCACCTCTGAAGGTCCCTCATGCTCCCTCTTCATTTCTGCCCCTTCTCCTTTTGCACAAAGTGGAGGTGAGCCCTCAGTCAGCAAATCAAGTGTATTTGCACTTGTGTCAAAAAACGAAGGACAAGAAAGGACAGTAGGGGAATAAAATCTCTTTAAGCAGCCACCAGCTGTTTGAGCAGACAGACCAATGTAAAATCACAGTGGAAACCAGTGCTACAAAGCCACTCTAGGTATCCTTGAGTTTTCAGGAAGATGGGCATCACAAGTTGGTCTTCCATATTTGCAAGCAAGTGCCAGCAGCACAGCTCTGTGGCATCTTCTGAGGTGACGGTGCCACAGAACCTACATTGCACTTACAGAGGAGCACTGACTGCTGTATAAATCAGAATACATCAAATTCTTCTGGAAATAGTTAGTTAAAGAGTGTCAGAACACCAGCAAAGGAAAAAAAATCTGCTGAAAGGCCTTAAATATCCAATAAAGTGAAAATATACGGCTTGTTTGATGACATCTCAGACCTGGTTCTACATCACTTAAGTAATGATGTGTTAAGTAGGGATGCTAGCACTTGTTGCAAGGATCTCTGCAAAAATCACACTGTTCTGTACAACAGCTATGTGGACAAATTACTGAGGGAGTAATACTACACAACCCTGCTGTGGGTAGCTGAATAATGTAGTTAGTATTTTTTCTTTATGTAAATCAAAGTTTGAGGTTAGTGGTTGCAGACCAAAGTGGTATTTTTCAGAACTTGAGAGTTTCCTGCTTATGGAGAGTAGCAGTTCCTAGTTGTAGGAAGGTAATCATCTCCCTTCCATTACACACATGTGTCAGCTAACCCAGCATGCTGGAGAGGGAGATAGATTAAGAAGTACTTGCTCAGATGGCAAATGTTTTGCAAGCACCTTACCAAACATGTTAAAAATAGGTTATCTGTCCTCTGTAATATTAAATAGCAATGTTATTAAGAATAAAAGTTGCTGACCTACATCAGTAGCTAATGTATCCATAGTCTAAGGCTAATAGAAATAAAATCTATTCCTTTTGATATGCACCGAAATGATTTATGGATGTATTTATGCACACAACATAGAAATACGGTTTTTAGACCATCTGGACATATTTTCTGTCAGGGAGAGGAATCTTAGAGGACCATAAGGCCCAAATTAAGAAGCTACACGGGAAAAGAAAGCTAAGCCCTATGTTTCTTCCCTTTTGAGAAGGAAAAACCATCAGACCATAAGAGCAGAGTGAAAGAAAAAAAGATTCTGTGATGACACTTACATTGCTATCAAAATGGAAACAGTCATTCATACCACTTGCACACTTTAATTGTCTTACTGTAGCATAAGACAAAACACAAAAGATACTTTCTACCGTAACCACTCAGCTGCTCTTTTCAGTGCCTCTTTGAACTGTCTGCCTTTTCTTGGAATGGACACAAAGAGGATACAGCTGTGTTTTTCCATACATGCTTTTCTACTAAACTCGACCCATGGGAAAGGGTACAGTCACATGAAGAAAAAAAAAAAAAAAAAGACCACCACTGCCAATAGAAAGAAAAACAGCACGCAGAAATCCTCCTGCCACTCAGGAGTCAATCTGAAACTTAAGACTTTATGTTTTGGATGTCTTAACGTTCAGGTCGATTTTCAGAATTGCCTTAGAGAATATTCTCATTGTGTGTTATGAAGGAAAATATTAAATTATCTCCATATGCTATCCACAGTCAGGTTTTTTTTTTTTTGCAGACATTACAGCTTCTCTGGGGTACAGCTTTTCGAATGTTCAGTTAAAAAATGCTGATATCCTTCGCTCTTGTCAGGCAACTCCCATACTTTCTTAAAAGCAGTAACTTGTGAGAAAGTGAACATAATTTTGATCACAATGGAACACCTAACAAATGATGTCTGTAATCCTCAGTGCTATCTTTGCTGCAGAAAGGTGAGCTCCCTCTACATTTGCTTCCAGTGCAACTTGTGTTTGCTACACAGTCTCCCTTGGCTTTCTCTGGATAGTTTTTATCTGTGAGTAGTGAGGGGAAGGCAACATTTCCTTCTCACACCCTCTTCTAGGCCTCTCAGGGAGAATCTTTTTCTGAATGGGCTATCAGTACATTTGTTGCTTTCTACAGAAATGAGAAATATCTCTTTTCCCCCCTGCCCCACTCAGTGTGAGCAATGTACCAAGAGTACATCCAGTGGTTTAACTGGCTTAGCTGCATGTTCAGCCATCTCCATCTGCACTGACTTCATAGCCACCATAAGGCCTCCTGTACAGTTGGAAACCTGCAAGTGAACCAGTGTATGAATAGGAATTAAAAGACTCCTCTAATCAATGAATATTCAGCTCAGAGTAGCAATTATTTCATTCTTGGAGAGTGTGAAAATCCCGTGGAGCCATGAGAAATGCTGCATTGTTCAACTGGCAGCTCTGAACATGAGAGATACAGGCTGCCTCACAACGCTGGATTTAACAGTTAAATAAGTTCATTTAAAAAAAATTACAGTCTAGCATATGTGGCATAAAAGACCACTGACAAATTCTAACGGCCACACCCACAACAATACAGTATATTTCAGCCTAAGTATGTCCTCTGCACCTTTTCTAAGCTAAGATTTTTGTTTTCCTTTTCTTTAACTATTTGCAAAGCAGTAATAAATACTCAGGCTCAGAAAAGAAGTATTTCTCATGCCTGCGACTTAATTACAATTTATAGACTCAAGACTGGATTGGTCTAAGATACATTTTTCAAGTATTTTCTCCTTGTTTATAGTACGACAGTAGTACCTTATTGCACATTGTTTGTGAAGGACTCTCTTCTACAAGGGTGGAAAATTACTTCGTTCCGGGCATTTGACAGACTTGAACCCTGGCAAAATGACCTTCCCCTTGCGATACAGATCATCCTGCAAACCTTTGTTCATCCTCTGCACCAACAGCTTCTCATAGAGCAGCGGGTGATAAGCCCCTAAGGTACAAGCTGCATCGTAGTAGAGTTCGTGGTAGTGACACAGGTCAGTCTGTCGGACTGAAGGGATGTATTCGTACACGTGCACTTCATTACACATGGACATCATGATGAGGATACCTGGAGCAAAAAGTGAAAACAAGAGTGAAAGTCCAATTTCTCCCAGAAACTGCCCTGCAGTCAGCCAGTCTATTTTTATTTCTTGCTTTCATTCAGTGTCGTACATGTTAAGTATTACTTCTCTTAGTGACTTTACAGAAATAATAGTTCCTTTGATTAGGGCATCTTTCACCTGTAACTGATACATAAAGACTGATCCCTATAGAGTTGACAAGGCAGCTCATGGAGCACAAGGACAGAGTAAAAGGCCTTTAAGTGCTTACATACCATCAGTCTCCTTGAGGGAGGAGGCTGCTCTCTCCTACATCCCTGTGTACCCTATTATGTCCACAAAACATCCCACAAAAGTATCAAGGACCTAAAGCAGCTGTGCAGTAAGATTTTGAGCCAACTGATGACTTTCACGGTTTTACTGTACATCATGAATTCTTGAAATTCTCTACCAAGACAGATTAGATATCTGCATTCACTTGGACGATACAGATTACACATACACACAAAGCAGTTGTCTGATGTTTTTAAGGAGCTCTTCTTCATATTTCTACCATACACACAGCTAAATTCTAAATTTCCAGTTATTTCCTTTCCAGCCTCTGCTGTCATTTAAGATATCTTTGTCTTGTGAACATTTACATACCTCTTTATCTTCAAGGCTTTGGAGAATCTTACTATTAGCCCTTTCCTTTTTTACTTTTTATTTTAATTTTTATATAATGGCATGTAGAAACAAAAATTGAAAAATGGTCCAGTATCACCCACGTTTCTTCACTTGACAAGTTCTGAATGATTGGTTCAAATTACTGGCAATGTTGGGATACCAATGGAGTCACTGAAACATCTACACCTTATTATAACATCGGTCTTTCTTGGCCTTGAATTGAAGCAACTCCCATTTTTCCATTCAACTGCTTCTCAACAGACAGGAAGCATTGCCAGGAAAGCAGCCTAAATACAAGCAGAAGAAGCATCAACCAATATTGTTGTGTGAAGGCTCACAGCTTCTGAGAATTTTCTAGTGAGTCTGGAGAAAGACTCAGAAAGATGAATTCCCTCTTGTGAAGTGTTCTCTCTTGTGAGTGCCATCAAGAGGAAAAACCTCATTCCACCTCCTGTCCAGCAAGGAGGAACCTACAAAATGCTAACTCATTCTTTCTTGCCTTGTGTCAATAGCTGCATAGAAAGACCATAAGGAAGTGTTTAAAGACCATAAGGAAATGTTTAAAGTCCCCTGTTTAAAGCCAGCTAAATGTTAGCTTTAACCTTCTGTGCACTCCCAAGGTGCTGTTACTCTCCTTAATTCCATGCTTGGGATGAAAACAAAGACCAGTACAGATTCTGGAGGAAAACGTGCTTAGGCTTTGCTTCCCTTTGGCACAAGTATAAACCTCTACTAACAGAAGGTTTTTATAGCTATGAGAGAAACTTAAATGTTGCATTTGAACATTTTTAAAGGGACTAATATGATATGATCAATAGCGCTGTCTAAACTGCAATACCTTCATATCAGTAGTTGACAAGAACCTCTTCTGTTTTGTATAGCACATGACAGAAAAATGACTGATTAAGCCTTGGACACCAGTTTGTTGATTCCTTCTTTAATTTAATTTTTTTTTTAAGATGTAATTTAAGAATCAAAATATATAGAAAATATATTGAGACACTTGTTGCACTGCTGGTATACCTATCTGTTGAACATGACCATCAGCTCTCAGAGGAGACAGCTGTACTAATTCTGCTCATTTTGAAAATACAAATGAGAACTGAAGGCATTGCTTTATTATTTTTTTTTTCATTACAACAGTTCTGGAATCATAAAGCATCAAAGGTGTTTTGGGTAATTGTCAAAAGTGAAACGAATTAACATAAAAAATAATTTTGCTTCTTTAATTAAGCAAAGCCGTTTTCTGAAGCTTAGTTTGCAATTTGGGAACACTGAGATTTCAATGGCTTGTTAATGAAAAGAACCTTATGTTCTTCCTGCTGTGTATCATTAGATTATCAAAATGATATTTTTCCCTGCCTGATGTGTGAAGTAACTGAAAATCAATTGCTTCTGTGATTAAATCTTCTTTTATCACAAAGAAAAGGTTCTGAAAACCTTTCAGATTCTTCTACAGCTTTACAGTCTACAGAGCCTATGGCCTTAGAAAAGCAAAGCATATCAATTTCAAAGGACAAGTCTACAAATTTAAGTGAACTTTAATCTTTAACAGCAAGATACACAGATTCAAGATGAAAAAACATCTACTTTCAATGTGGGCAAAAAGCATGAGCTTAATAAGCCACGCTGCCTTGCCTCCAAACTCTAACAGAGATGCTCTATATTTTAGCCTGCCTAGCAACTATATCTAGAATTGTTTGTTTGTTGTTTCAGTTTTATAAATGCTTTCGCCAGCTTTTCCACTGTCAACCTCCTTCCTCAACTGATGGAGAGCCCACCTGCCACTCCAAGGTAACCGTTATGCAGCTGAATCAGAGAACAGATGGTGGAAAGTTGTGCAATAATGAACCACGTCCAGAAACAGACAAAAAAGTAACTTCTCTCCTGCACCAAGAGCCAGGCCTGGAGCCAGTTGCAAAAGCTGCACCACCAGTGTAAGAGGAAAATGTACTCTGATGGAAAGGACAAGCCTTACACAGAATATATTGTTTGATTTCACTGTCACACTACCCAGCTAACCTTAAAATTACTAGAGGAAATTGCCATTTGTGGGATGAGAAAGCTGTCAAGAACAAAAACTGGGACTCTGTTATCATTTCCTTAGTAACAATAAAGATGAGCAGGTATGGTTCAATAATGACAAAATTTCAAGCAATATCATTGACTTTCCTATTTTTAGTTAATGGAGCACTCAGAAGTGGTAAAGTTTTAGTCCTCGGTGACTTGTGGATCTGTGTCCTCCAGGATCAGTCTAAAAGGTATGGGCTACCTAATTCAGCTCTTTGCTTTTCCTGTGTCATTCTGTACAGCCCATTCTTTGTGGTTTCAGATTAGGTAAATCAGACAACCTTAGTATCTGTCAGTCAATTCAAATTTTCTGTTCACATTGGATAACAATGTTTTTAGGGAGAAAACAGTGAATCAGTGAACTCATTTCTGAGTGGTAACAGCTAATTTAAAGCACATTTTTTGCATTTAAGTCTAAAGTAAACAAACTGGAAGATGAGTTAAGACAATGCCCCATTCCTAAGGCCAGGTTGGATGGGGCCTTGGGCAGCCTGAGCCGATGGGGGCAGAGCTGCCCTTGGCAGGGAGTTGGACTGTGAGGTCCCTTTCACCCAAACCATTGAGTGATTCCCTTTCACCCAAACCATTGAGTGATTCTTTGATTCTGTGAATTACTAGAAACTACCATACACAGAGGTGTCTTTGGGCCACAGAGGTTTACCTGTCCTGGTGGAAATGCAAGCAATCCTGAGACTTCCAGATCTGATGAATCTGTCAAATGCACAAATCCTCCTCAGAAAAAACAATAGTCAGCCCCACTTTTTTTTTCAATGTCATCTTTAACACCTCAGTCAAAGAGACCAACAGTGTGGTACAAACAGCACTCCCATCCTAGCAACTGATGAGTGAGAACCCAAGGCACTCAGGATAACACCCCTGATCAAGGACATGCAAAAAACACCCCAAAATGCTTTTTTGGAAACAAACAAACAAATAAATGAAAGTATTTGGGAGCTGTTTTCATTATATGAATTGAGTCCTAATTAAAATAGAAAACAAGTGGGTTCAGTACTGTTCCATAACTTCTAAGGTGTGAACTTTCTCCCCAGGGGGACACCTCTAGATCTCACTAAGTTTACAAAAAAACATCTCTAATACAATAGCAGCTGTTTGAACCATGAGGCCATCTGCACTAGTACTAGGTTATATTCAGTTTTTCTTTACTCTCTAAACATGCTTATGTTATCCTGCTTTCTTTGCCAGTCTGCTCTGCAAGTCCTATTTCACTTTCATTTGTAATCCCAATTATTATCTTTACACATCTCTTTTTGCATTATTGCTTCCTTGTTTTCCCCTCTGCAGCTGGAATCCCCTCCCACACACACTGAACTTTTCCAGGTTTCCAGGTTTCCCTTGTTTAATTCCTTTCCCTGAGCTGTTCAGAGTACATCTATTTATTTCTTTCATCTATGTACTTTTCACATCATTGCCCAATGCAATATCATCTCCTCCTTGATCATCAGCATAAAGAAAAAACAAATTCTGGTGAAGAATTTCCATATGATATACCTCAGTATTGGTCTCTGTTCACAGTACTTAAGTTAGCTTTCAGATAATGCACAATTACTACATATAAAACAGTACTGACTGGCTTACCATGGATCTAAGTAGACATTAATGAAAAGAGTTGCTATCCCAACTCCTTGTAGTCTGGGCAGAATTAATCCCAGAGAGATGTATATTTCCATTTTTGAGCAGGCTGGTCTACAGTCCTCTTTAAAGACAATGACAAGAGGCAGGTATTTCTGTCGCAAAATTCATCAGACTTATTTTAGATGTCTGTTTTACAATGGGATGGATTGTTCCTTATAGGTTTTGTTTTTCTTCAATGACTAGGCAGGCAGAAACTGAAAAATACAGTCTGGCTTTTGATAGCTGTACTTTCTCTTCTTCAGAAGCTCTTGTAGCTTAGAAAAAAATCATGTAATTGCTTTTTCAGGAACACTGCATGAAGAAATGAAAACAAGGTGTGATTCATCTGGCCAAATTTGCTCAATGGTGCAGACACCCACATCTTAAATAGCTATCACAGGTTCCTTTGCTGTTAGTGGAAGAAAGTGGGTACTCTCAGGATGCAGTGCCTGTCGACTCATCTTACAGTAGGAACTTAAACAAGGATCATATGAATAAGTTCTTATTTCTTTGTGTTGATGATGGGAAAAATTGAATGGCAGCACAGATAACTTGTATTTCACTTGCATTATACCTCTCAGTACTGGCTGGAAGTTTTACACATAGATAGGAGCACACGTCTAACAGCCATATTTACCTTTTGCTCTGCTATGTCTGAGGCTGACAATCACACTACTACAATCACAATGTGGAGGCATGTAAAGCTAGGTGGTATGAATCTTGCACTTTGACTGACCTGGCTATGGACAGAAATTAATTTTATGTGCAAGGCACAAGCTGATGGGTGATGGTCTTTTTCCATTTATAAGGATGTATGAGAATAAGAGTGGAAGTGGCAAAGTATTTAGGGAAGACCAGAGGACATGAATGACTGAGTAAAAAAATAAAAGCTGGATGAGAAAGCCTGTAAGCTATTTACAACACACAAACAAAAAGGAGTAGTACTCCTTAGAAAGGTGAATGCCAAGTAAAGTTCATGGGACACAATGAAAAATTTACTTTTATCATTGGCCCTAAGTAATCTCAGTAAAATCTAGATTAACTAATCTAATTCATCTAATAGTAGCAATGTTACTGCGCCTACCTAACTTGTTAAGAATCCATTACTGTACAAAGAGTAGAAATATTGTAAATTTGAATGATGAAATCACAGTGGGGCCTAGAGGAACCTATGGAGTACTTCAGAGGGGAAGGCATCTCTCAGGCTTGTTAAGTCCAATCTCACCCCATCAGATCAAGGACAACTCTGAAGTTAGATCAGTTTGCTCACAGCCTTGCCCAATTCAGCACTGAGTATCTTGGAAATGAAACTCAGATCTTTTCAACACTGAAGCATTCAAAAATAACATGACAGGCATGACCGTGGAATCAGTAAGCAGGCTGGAAAATGACTTCCAGGTCTCTTCCAAGTCTGATGATTATCCTTTAATATTTCTAGATCTTAATTATCCAATCAAAAATTCATAGAAAGGAAAAAGTCAAGCTAATTGGAGTAATTTTAGCTTTGGCAAACACGAATGGTACAACCATACATTCAAAATCGCAGCTGAAAGTATTTCTTTATTGAATAGAATACTCTTTTTTCTAATATACAGTAATACCCTTGTTGGATTTTCCATCTTTCAGAAATCCTATTAGGATTACATCCATAAGATGGAAAAATGCAAAATAATTCTGCCTGTGTAGAGGAAAGTTGTTCTACAGTAATCACTCAGAAGTGTGCTTTATTAATGTTTTATAGGTCAACGGCAACGCTCCTAACTACTGTGTTAAAAAATAAATAGGACTGTGAGCACAGAATATTCTTAATAAAGGATTTTAAAATATACCCCTATGATTCTGTGATTCTGTGAAATTACTACAAAGAAATGATGCTACAGAAACAGCCAATGTGGAAGTTTCTTAAAACAGTACAATGTTAGATGCTAATAAATTACGATTACTTTCAAAATATGATTTATTAATATTTCTAAATCCTCACAAAGATGCATCTTTTTTCTTCTATTTTTTCCTCTATTTGGCAGACATCCACTATGTTCTGATGCTTGGGGTACAATTTAAACCACATGCCCTCATGGCCAAGAATGCCAATAGCATCCTGGTGTGCATTAAAAAGAGTGTGGCCAGCAGGTCAAGGGAGGTGATTCTTCCCCTCTACTCTGCCCTAGTGAGGCCTCACCTGGAGTACTGTGTCCAGTTCCGGGCTCCGTGGTACAAAAAAGACAGGGATCTCCTGGAGAGTGTCCAGTGGAGGGCTACAAAGATGATAAAGGGTGTGGAGCACCTCCCTTAAGAGGAAAGGCTGAGAGTCTGTTCAGCATTGAGAAAAGAAGACTCAGAGGGGATCTGATCCACATCTATAAATATCTAAGGAGAGGGAGGCAAAGGGATGAGGCTGGACTCTCCATCAGTGTGTGGCAAATGGCCACAAATTGGAGCATAGGAAGTTCCACGCAAATGTGCATAAGAACTTCATTGCTGTGAGGGTGACGGAGCAGTGGCACAGCTGCACAGAGAGGTGGTGGAGTCTCCTTCTCTGGAGACGTTCCAGACCCGCCTGGACGCCTACCTGTGCAACCTGGGCTAGGGAGCTGCTTTGGCAGGGGGTTGGACTCCATGATCTCAAGAGGTCCCTTCCAATTCCTACAATTCTGTGATTAAACTTAGTCTGATTGGCATAAATAAATTCCTGGAATTTTACAACCTGTTCTGAAAACATTTAAACCAGAATTAAATTATTTGTGTGGATGGTTTACAGAAATGAATATACATTATAGATTCTAATCAATAGCAGAAAATATTTCTTAATTTGTTCTTGGCAATTTTAATGACCTAACAGTTTTCCAATTTCCAACATGGATCTTTGGTATAGTTCAATTAGGCTTTGTGGTTAGCACACTAATTTAAAAACTAATCTTCTCTAGATTAGAAGAAAATAAAATATAGCTTAATATACCTGAATACAATGGATGCCATATAAAAAAACCATCTCAAATAATGTATCATTCAGACATTCAGCAAAAGCTCAGCATCGCTTTAAAATTATTTAAGAGACACTGGAAACATTTGAATAAGCATAATCTGATTATTACACTCATAATGTGACTCACTTCACACACAGCACAAATTTATTTACAGGAAAGAATTTAGCTAGATGCACCAATACGTCTGTTTGATAAAGCAAGCACTTGAAGGCATTACAAATATACATAAAACGTTTAGAAATAACAGTCTTCTATATGTTAGGCTACTTCTATCAACTCTGTTCTCTCTTGAGGAAATAAATTAGTTTGTTGGATTTTACATAGCACAGGAAAATTTGTTACTCCTTGAAACGGACAAATTTGTCTCAGATATTCTTTGAAACACACATAAACTTTGAACTTTTAAAATTACTATGTTTCTTAAAATTGGTTCTTTTACATCTGTGTAGTTAATGTACTACAACAAAACTAACTGAAATAGACCGTAACCAAAATTTGAAGAAAAACAAATATTAAGGAATTTGACTGTCACCAAATGCCTAACCCTAACAAATTGTGTAATACTTGTCATCTTAGATGAATAGATACTCATATTATGTACTAGAGCTAGGAAATGACATACCTGTCACAACATGGAATGCAAAAATCTATACATTAATCACAGTAATATACTCTATACCTAACATTACTATTGAACATAGACTGGAAAATATTGACCAGCAATATCATATATCTTTAAATATATTATCCAAATTTGGGTGATGTGCCAGAATATTGAATATTTTTAATGTGATTTGAGGTGCTTTAGGAGAGAAGTTTGCTCTTTTAAGACTGTAATTTATGGAAGTAGGAGATGCTTAAACTCTGGAATGTTTCTCATTTAAATGAAAATAATTTAAAGATTATGTATAGGAAATATTATTTCTTTGCATAATAATACTTGAGCAATACTGATCTGAAAGGCACCATTCTGTTCCTTAACCAACCACTGACGAACAGCTGATTAAGTTAACAGTAATAAAGGCAACTCTTACTAAGTTTGTTTTTTTCAGTTCATGGAAGTGTGTTTTTCAAAGCAGAGCTGGAGATGAGATGCACTCTTCTACTCAACACACTCTCCAAAACCATTTTCAATTTAAGCTCATAGTCATATAGTGAACTGCTACTGTTGCAGCGTAATGGTAGTCTTGCTTGTACAATTGTCTCAATGCATGCACATAAAGATTAAGATCATGTTATCAACTATTAATGATGCAGAAATGTTTTGAGTCTGTAATGTGAACTGTAACGCATCAAACAAGACTTTTCCTTCTCCTAGCAATAAATCAACCTGGGCTTAGTAATCATTTTGCGTTCAGTGGTTCATTTGTTAAGCTAAAAGTTATATTACATAGAAAGAGTACCACTTAACACAGTCAACATAAAATGTAGAAGTTTAACATTTGGGAGTTAATAAAAGTCACAGTCAAAAAGACAAAAGTGATAGGTGTACAAATGTGGGTTTCTGGTAAAACCACCTCTGAAGAGGCCATGAGTGCCAACGGACTACAGAAAGCAGGAATTCATGCAAAATTCAGCTAATAAACAAGGGTCTTCATTACAAAACTGTATATAATCTAAACATTACTAAAAAAAATCCCACAACACCTTAGCTTTCAGAATGCTAATATACAAACCCATCCAGTGGGCACAGAACACTGGTCTTTTACTTCAGATGACAAGGATAGCAGGTCAAATATAGGTTGTTTATAATAGGCTACCAAGGAAAGTATAGGAATGAATAGCTTACTTACAGTGGAATGGTAGACACGAAGACTGATGGTTTACACATCATTAGGCTCAATTAAAAATTGAACACGAGTATGCTCAGAAAGAGGGAAGGGAGATTTCACACACATGAATTTTGTGCCTTTACAGGATACCCATATTGATAGTGAACAGGTACCATATACTGCAGTTGCCAAAAGGTAGGGTAAAATCTTTCCCGAGTGATGCTTTTCCAACTATAAGTTTAGGATTTTCCAGTGCAATCCAAATCTAAGATTTGATGGCTGGACTCACTTCATCATGTCTGAAAAAAATGCAGTCCAGGATTGGATGTAAACATATAAATATTCATTTAACAAAGCCAATTTTCAACCAAGTGTGAACCAGTGTTGTTAACTGCAAAAAGTCACCTAGGCGACTTGTTGCCTGGGGCTAATGCAAGACAATGAGAACATTAGGCAGCATTTTGTTTAAAAGCATGACGGTGGCAGCTGCAAAAACAGTGCAAAAATATTTGGGGAAAGGATTCTCAAAGCTCATCTAGGATTAGATTAGAGACACAAAGAGCGAATAATTTATAATGAGGAATGACATTAGCTAAGATATGACATGCCACAGAAGACAAGTTACAAGCTAGGGAAAGTCTTCGTCGGTGTCTCAGAAAACAAACCAAAGAAGATTTCCAGATTAAAATAAAATGCTTCTTTTCTCTTAAGAGAACTATTCTCTAGAAAAGCAAACCAAAACGAAAACAAAGAGCAACAACAGATCTATGTTCTCGGTCATTATTCAAAGCACTTGAGACAGCTCCATTAAAGGGTGACTTGTCTGTGCTATACAAAGATGGCATACCCCTAGAAGTAACACAACAAACTGGATGCCATTCGACAACAAGTTCAGTCTGTTTGCAATGCTGTCCTGAACTTAATACCTATCATTAAGCTGGACAGGAAGCAGTGTTAAACCTATAACAAATTCAGTGGAAAAGACTGCAGTCAGATATTTGTGGCATTGTTAAGGTGCAGAATGGCATCAGTGATGGATGGGTTGCTGCAAGGTGACACCTCGCTTGGAAGATAACTGAAAGCAGGAACATCTGCACACTACAGCCTAATGCCATAGAAACTGGATGAAGCTGATGTGCATTGGGTAGTATTCGTTTCTTCTCATTTTAATAAAATTTCCATCATATATGTGTTATATGTCAGCATTTCTGAAGTGGCTAGAAGCAGTGACATCTGCAATTACTGCAAGAGTTAAACCTGTATGAAAACGTACATAAAATGTGATAAAATCAAAGCATTCCAGACTAGTGCCCTATTTTCTATGTAGCCTGTAGAGCACATCCAGTTCTGCTCTGTACCATGCTCCTCCTCACAGCCTCTCCTGTCCCCTCTCCTCCAGCAGAGACACACACTGTGCATCCGTCATCTCAGCCTTGAGCTATTACTGTGCAGGTGCCTCACACTGAACTAATACAGGTGGAGTCTGGTGGAGCTTGTGGCTCTAGGACAGAGTTATGCTGAAATAGTGCAGCCCAGAACCCAAAATAAGCACAAAACTTGTCCTCTTCATCTCCTATGCAGGGTAGATACCAGGGAAAAGGTTCCAACTCATCCCACCCAAGTAACAATATGTACAAGACTTACCTCCCCACAAATGGACCACTTGCCCCTTTCCCCAAAGGATTAATATTGTGACTTAAATGTCTTAACATAGCTATTTAACAATATTTAAAGATTCTCCTGAATCTCTTGAATGTTAAAAGATATTCTTCACTGCTGAAGAATGGTGACTCGGTGCTGCAGAGAAACACCATGAGAACACTTTCCATCCCAAATCCTTCCTTTGGGAGTACTGTTTCTCAGTTTCTTGTAAATTATGCTAAGCAGCAGAAACAGATATAAATTTCAGATTAAAGATGTAATTGCTGAAGTAATTCTCTAAGATCACCCCAAAATGCTCCTGACATTCCTGATGTATCCACGTTTTAATTTTTACAATTTATCAAATTTTGAAAGCTGGGACTAATAAACAGGAAGTTTGATAGTCAGAACACATGTTTTGTACAGGTGCACTCAGTTGTGTCTGCCAGCTTCAGTTCCAAATGAATATTTGCTGGATGAGTTGTTGAGAGATACCTGACATGAAGACCAACATGACTTTTCAGATTTCTGCCAAATTGCATTATATGCTTTATGCTTTGCCTTGCTCTTTGAAAAGACATAGTTTTTGTTCCCTTGCTCTTTCCCAGTTTTCATTATATTACATGTGCAATGTATTGATATCTATTCAATAATGTTTCTAAAATAGGAAGCCTTTCCCTAATGACACATTTAAAAAGCATCTATCAAAATAGTAAGCAGTTATCAAACGAGGTGGGTATGACTCCCAGCGAGCTTCCCTTACTGCCTTATTTTCTTTAAGCTAATACTAGCATTGCTAAAATACATAGCACTTTGGACAAGAAGCATATAAATAAAGTTGTATGAATATATTATAAACAAATAATAGGCATTCTTATATTATAAATAAAATAGGTGAATAGCCTGATCTACATCTGCACACACACAGTATATGTAAGTATATTCAGCTTTTGTTGCCAATGCTTTTGCTTTTTTCATGGTTAGTATTTTACAAGCATTCTCTGCTTGTAGTATATTTTTGTCAGGAACATTTACATTCGTGGTTGATGATCACTGTTTTATTCTTACAGTGAAATTCAACCATGTTTTCTCAAAGAAACCTTTAGAAGTGTTCTTATATATGGCAGAGAGTACAGATTGACAGCACAATGATCCTCTTCACTATTCTTATTATCAGCAGCTGTTATCCTATTTTTATCAACAGCTCCATTACTCCAAGGATTGCTTTTGCAAAATGTGAATGCTGCTGATGAGATCATTCCACATGAGCAGACTTCTCTTTATGAATTTCTACACACAAGCACCAAAAATCTCACTTCAAGAAGTAACCCACTGCAAAGCCATCCTCCACTCACACAGGCCTTCTCTTCTTTCCACTCACGCTCCAGAAAAGCACAATTCACTCAGAATGTCAAGGGACACTTCTCAGGCATCTGTAAGTTATACCACTCACCCTATGGCGCTTGGTGAGCTCCACAAAACCATGGAATGACACTACTGCAAAGCCCAGTATGAGCTCTCAGAAGTGGCTTTCCCATGGCTGATGAAATGTCATGTATCACTGATTTCAGAGTCAGGTGAAAAGAATGGTAAGTATCTTCTGACTGTAACAAATACACAGACCAGTATGAAAATGTGAAGTAGGAAAAGACAAGTTTCTGAGGCAAATAATGGTATTTGGAGTTCTATTGCTGCCGGTGCCTCTAGATGCATGAGTAAAGAAGACCCTGACTCAGTTTTGCTACTCTGGACAACATGCATCCTTTCAACATTCACAATAAGGATTTGTTATGTGCCAGATAATGCTCTGATATATGATGTTATGCAGCATCAACTGTAGCCTCAGTGCCAAATTGTCCCTGAAAAAATACTAACAAAGAATGGAAAAATATGGTGAAATTCTTTCCCTTTGAGGGTAAGGAGAAATGGGATGTTTCAGCCACTTACAAACTAGACACTGGAAGCTGTGGCAGGGTTTGGGAAATCCTATTCCTTGACCTGTGGATGGGATACAGTCTGGTCTGTGAGACTTCATCAGTGACTCCATCCTCAGTGCATGATGTGCTGTATGCCTTTGCTAATGGTCTTGTGCACCTCTGTTCTGTGATCCCAACAAAGAACTTCAGAATTTAGTTGGTTATCAATAGATAAATTAATATGGAATCATATACATTTCTCACAGATGTGTGTATTTTAGAAATATGATATGCATACTATGGATATGAAGAGTAAGAAAGCAGAACGTTAAATTCACCCAACTGTTTTATAGCTCTCATAGGGTCATACAGTGTATTTTTGATCATAATATGGATCAAGAACAAAAAATACATGTATGTGGACAAGATACTCATGAAACGTACACATTTACATTTTTGTTTTGATCTAACATAGACTGGGCTCATCCTTGATGCACCTACCAATAAAACCTGAAGAAGGAGGATTGGGCTGTATCTTCTCTTTAGTGTTCTCCTGAATTATGTCCCAGAGCTGCCATATAAACTTTGGATGGAGAATGTAAAAAGGCTGGTTTGGATTCTTCCTGCGATGCTGTACGTAGGGAGTGAACAGATTGTAGTCTGGCTTCTTATACCACTGAGAAAAAAAATAAAACAAAACAAAACAAGAACTTTCTTTAATCTTATGTCATCCAGTGTATTTTGAATGCTACATGAGAAACAATGTGAATGAGTTTGAACACCCTGAAGGCACACAGGGCCCGGTTGGATGGGGCCCTGGGCAACCTGAGCTGGTGGGGGGCAGCCCTTCCCACAGCGAAGAGTTGGGACTGTGTGGGCTTTGAGGCCCATGTTAATTCAAGCCGTTCAGTGATTCTGTGAAGGCTGCCTGCATTGGTGAACATTTGTCCTAGAAATCCTCAGTCTAGACTGTTCTGCCTTCACACAGAGACATCCAATAAGCAACTAAGTGCAGCAAGACAAGCCAACCCTGACTCCTACTCAGGCCCACCAGGCACACTAAACATCAGCACGTGAAGCAGCCTTGTGGCAGCCTGTGCAAGAAACAGGCAGTTTCTGGCATCTGTTTTTATGGGAGTTGAGCAGATGAAGGGTTCTTCCTACTTGCAGCCTGCTCAGCTCTCAGCTCCTCCTGCCAAGAACCATCAGATCAACCGGTCCACTGGAGCTGCAGCACTTGCCTAGGCAGAGGCTCTCCAAGTGACAACCAGATGGATGTTGGCTGCTCTCAGAGAGGAGCACAGATGGCTGCGGGGGAGCAGACGCAAAGGGAAACTGGTAGGGGGAGGCCTGGGGCACAGGGAAGGCACCAAGAAAGATTGCCGTTGAGGTGATGTATTTTGTCTAGGAAGGTGAGAAAAGAAGGATGCAATTTGTCACCTTTCTCAATAAGGCCTTCTTCTGAGATCTAGAAATATCCCTCCTTTGCAAATATACAGAAAATTCACTGCTACATGAAAATAGAAGCATCTCACACACACAAAAAAAAAGTCCCCACCATTCATCTATACTAGCATCTCAGAGCAACCCACAATTGCAGGCTTCAAAAAAAGCTTTTAACCAATAAACCCATTTTGACCAGTTCATGCTTAAGTAGTGGACCCTGCTCCTCAGAGAAAGACTTTGAGGTTCAATGTGCTAAGTGAGAAACAGGGAGACAGGAGTACTAAATAGGCAAATTCTGCCTACTGCTTTGGGACCAGTTGGGAAGAAAGGACCAAGCAGACATCTTACCACATTCAGATTTGCAGAGTAGGGAGCAGGATCCCAGGCTACTAAGATAACATCTTTGTACAAGGAACTGTCAACAAAGTGATGGTTTGGGTTGGTGAGAATCTGCAAACACACATGCAAAAAAATTCCAGTTAAAAGCAAATGGGATCCAGAAAAAGGGCAAAACCTTTCTCTAAAATAAACAGTCCTCCCCACTCTGTTCTGAGCTCTAGTTTAATTCTGGTTGACTTTAAGCAACTTGTTCCGTATATACAGATATATATAGGCCCTTTTATGTACAATACACAAAAAAAGGGTTGTTTATATATATACATAAAGAGCCTAGCCATAAACAGCTCTATGACAGTTTGAAGTAGCACTACTCTGAATTACTCTCCATCTGCGATGCAATGAGACCACTTGAGATTCTGCATAATTGTATATCAACATTACTGCATGTTCTGGAACATTACAATGAAAGCTACGGTATTTCACACTGCCTGCAGGATCCTCTTTTTGTGCATAGACCTGCTTTCTTTGAAGAGCTGCAGCCCTGAAGAATACTCTTGTATTGGTATTTTTCTTTTATTCCCCCCACTGGTTGTTTTCTCATTTCAACAGAAGCAGTTTCATGTGAAGTACCTCTGAAAAGGCAAATTAAACCATGACAGTAAAAGTTCGCGTACCTAGAAAAACAATTCCAGGAATAGACATGTGGTAGCACTACTTTTGAAGTAAATGTGATATTGCTCTAATCTACTGAACTCTCATAGCTCCCTCCCACACCTTCTAGTACTCTGCTTGATCCTCCCACCCCAATGGAAGTTTCTTTTCCACTTCTGCTGGCTTCTTCTTACACAGACTCTCCATGTCTAACCAGATCTCTCTGAGCTCTGGTGCATTCAATGCAATGGAAGGACTGAAGTGAATGATTTCTGCACTGGTTGATGCAGCATGAATTTGGCTCCAGCTGTTAAACTAATCAACATTCCAGACAAATTCATACTAATTTTCATTTCCCTTTAGGATCCAATGAACCATTTTTGATTATGCATACTTTTCTTCAGAAAAATAATATTGTTGCCATAGCAATATTCTCTCTACCATAAACTTTGAGCTTAATGACTTCGTATCATCCTTCTACAATAAGAACAGAATTAGCCTTGCTGCCATCAGCATCCCTGACTCCATTTCTCAGAGCAGTTTCTGCCTGAGAACATAAACTTCTTTCTTGAGAGTACAGAGTAAACAGACCAAAAGGTCAAGCTTTTTAAAGCTCAGTTCTACAGTTATCACACAAAGGAGCTCTCACTTGCCTTTCAGCAAGCAAGAGTCCTTCAGAGGTGTTGTCCACAGAAATTTCACTCTTAGTGAGCCTGCATTCATATGTATGAGATGAATTTCCTCTGCAATAACAATATGTGTTGTGGCTGCACTGGCTTTCTTCAAGTCCTTTGGGTTTTCATAGCAGGGAACATGAGGGAAGGAGAGGGCTACAACAGCCTTTTAATCAACTGAATGAAGGAATTTCCTACAGTAAGGAGGGAAGGAGGGTCAGAAAATCAGTATGGTTTACACATCTCCAGTATTGGTAAGGAAAGCCACTTTTATCAAGTGACCTGTGCAGATTTCTCTCCTGGCAGGGAAAGACCAGTCTCTGAGCAGGAAGCCAGAGCTTCCTGGATGGCTTCTGACCTCTCTGTAGGAGCAGAAAGGTAATGGGAATACAAATGTTCGTGAGAAAGCTGCCTGAGCTGACTGAAGAAACAGAGCTCAAATCACTCCTTGCAGGCACTTTTCTCTTTCCTTGTAGGGTCCCTAGTAAAACTAGTCAACTAAATCAGGTTTCTAAGCTCTCCTTATTGCTTTGGGACAGGGATTTAGGCACGGTCAATAACCAGGGTGTTTAGGCAAGAAGTAACCAAAACCAAAAAGAAGAATAGTCGGGAAAAACAAACTAACTAAAAAAAAAACCCACACAGTTAAAATGACACTAAGATCAATGTAAACCACAATTCTCCAGTACAGATTTCAGCACTAAACCCAGAGTAAGATTTTGTATTCTTCAGCAAGAATCTTTACATACACAAAATGCTGTGTAGCCAGCCATACCATTGGCATTAAGTAAACTCACTGTACCAGTTTTTCATAAAGCTCGCAGCAATTCTGTTATTACACTTTGGCTACATTTCAGGAAGATGAAAGATGTTTAGTTTGTCCCAGATAATGTTTCTTTTCAAAATTAAAAATTAAAAAAATAAAATACAACCATAATGTGTCACTATAGTTCAATGCATGCCTCATTTGTTGACACTGATGTGCTGAAAATCCCATTTTCTGTTTCCATTCAGATAAACGAACTCATCTCAGGTAGAACACCCAGTGGATACAGAAGTTTCTCACTAGATGACTACACATTTCTCAAGAACAGTGATGCCTAAAGTTATACATTCAGACAAATCAGTTCTCACCCTTTCCACCTTTCAATGAAGAAATAATTGGGGAACAGGAGAAAAGAAGAAAAGAGCTTTGGGATCCCCACAGATCAGGTTTTATTAAGATCCTGGAAGCGGTGTGGCAAAAGTCTTTGTTACTGAGGACTTTGACACCCTGCAGAGCCTGTAGAAGTGCAGGACACATGAGAAGCTCTACAAACCAATTCCTTGGAATGTGGATAACAAGTAACTACTGCAGTCACTCTAAACAGACAGCACATGTCAATATCACTGTAGGGAGAACTTTTACCTGTTCTATATCACCACTGTTAAATCACTAGCTGTTTCCCAGACTAACCAACATTAACTCTCAGAAGTCATTAATTTAATGTCATATCATACAAAAGTGACACTGATTTTTATTCACAAAAGGAAGATCTTACCTGAGAGTTAATGATTCGCATGGTTGTTTTATTTCCAACATCTTTTTCATAGCCACGTGTTGGAGCAGAATTAAATCTTAGAACAGCATCATGAGAATCTGGGAGCATAAATAAGGTGGTCATTTTTATTCTTCTTAATGAGACAGAACATTAAAATAAAACAAATGATCCCCACTAATGTAAAACTTGCACATTTCTCCTGATCTTGGTATTCTAAGGATGATAAACATTCTGCTACAAGCAAACAAAACTCCTCTTGCATCTGCCATACATTATTACCATTATTAACATTGATTGGAAAAAAATATATATCATTTTTAAATTTAGTTTTCAATACTTAAATATTTCTATTTGATAAAATTCACATGGAATTGTTATCAGTACATCCGGCACACATTCACTTGCTATATTTATTGTAAAATTTTAAACATAATTATACTCCATGCAAAAATATGTTAATTGAAAGGATATCTAATTATATATTCAAATGAATAACAGTGCTCAACTATAAGCTTGTGCTTCACAGTATTTCATAGGACCTGAAAAATCTTCAGACCACCCCAAATCTATTAACCGAATGTACTTATTCTCAAGGTCAGTACAGGTCTTAAAGAGTCCAACCAGGGAATTCAATCTACAGATCTTCTCACAAACATAAACCTAAGAATCCTTGGTAGCAGAGGCCTAGCAACGTTAACAGTGAGATTCCCCACAAGCTGTTGACATCAGAGTCAGAACAGAAAGCAGGTGAGCATTAAGTATGGACCATGGGTAGATACCATGTGCAAACCTCTGCCGGATAAGATTATCATCCATCCAGTGTATGTTTTAGGGAAAAATCAAAGCCCAAAAGGAGTGAAATGATGCCCACTTTTACTGAAACACACTGCCTTTGTCAATATTCACCTTATCTGGTTAACTTTTATCCCTTCTACCAACTGAAGCAGAGTATGATACAGGCCAAAATGGATATGTAATGCCTTAATGCACAGAATGTTTACAGATTTGTTTAGTCACTTCAAATATGGTCATCTGTAGCCCAAAAACGGAGTAGGCAGAATTTTCCAAATATTACTAACATGCTTTTATTTTAGGATGTTCAGGTCTGACACAATTCAACTCCCATCTTTGAACCCTTCCCAACTTCATTCAGCACTTCCTGTACTCCAGACAAGAAAATGATGTATGACATGAAGTCAGCAGTCCATTCTCTGTCATGTTTGTTTGCTTGAATGTGTTGTATCTGAAATGAGAGATTTTGCCAAACATCACTAGGTCCAGCGGCTCAGGAGCTACCAAGGAGTGGACACTTCTTCCATGCCCCTATGCAGGAGCCCCATATGCCCCCAGCACCTAACCTTCACCTGCCTAAACATAATTATCTTGATTGTGGAGAAGCTAGAAGGCACTAAGTCTATAGAATTGGCAAGTACTACAACATTTCTGGAGATGGAAAAGCAAAACAAAAGCCCTTTATACCAAAATCTGCTCACGAACTTAAAATATAAGTAAATTCAGGCAACTTTTTGACTACCTTTTGAGTGAGAGATGGGAATTGGTTAAGGAAATGGGAATTGTATGGTTCACAACTTAAATCAGAGATAGTACACTGTATTTCCAAAATTGTTCATCTTTGTTTTTTTTCATATCAAGAAGAAAAAAAATAACTTGCTTCACCAGAAAATATTTTATCAAGATGCAAGAACTGATAATAATTGTTTTTATATTAATCTTAGTAAGTAGTCAAAAATAACTATTTAGAAGTTGCAAAAAAATTTGAGGTTAGATCATAATAAACCCCTGTTACTTTCTGATTTTGCCAAAATAATTGGGTCTCCCATTTAGTAGCATGATCACATTGGGAGTATTTATGTTGTTGCATGCATTTCCATCGTTAGTTTCATTAGAAAAGAAATGAGGGGTAAGCGATGCAAAAGAAAATATTTTTGTCTGCATTTCTAGTAGGCACACAGAAGAGGGAGCTAAAGGCCTGTGTAGAGAATGATCCTGCACTGCTCCTTTCTTGAACCTATTTCTCTTTCAGGAGAGTAAACAGTAAGAGCCTTTGCCTACTGCAACTTCATCAAGTAAGGCTGTACAACACGCAGACCCCAAACCAGAATTTACACATGAGGTGTTTTTCCCCACTCAGTTATGCAGACTTTGGACACTGAGGACACTTCCAAAGAGTCACAGGGACAGCAAAGACTTGTGTGTCTGATGGCAGTCAGCCAGACCCCACAGTTCGGAGCTGAATTCTCTGCTCAGTCAATAGTATCTGCTCACAGCCTGCACAACACTTACAGAAATCTGTGAATCTTGTTGCCCCACATACTTTCCTGTCAAGCAGGCAGGAGATGTGAAATGTCGGTGTAGGCCTTACAAAGCAGCATCTCTTCCTTTTAGGCAGCATCAGAGAATAATTTCCAATTAAACCAAAAGTTGTGCAGTGAATAGCATAAGCTCTCTGTGCCCTGAGTTTTTATGATGGAATGGAAACACAGGAGCAAAAGAGTCCCAAATACCACACCTGGCCTGCACTCAAGCACACACATGCCATGATCCATGCTCCCATAATGCAAATCACAGTGTGCTATGGATTCTCCAGTAAATCACTAATTTTTACTGGTGTAAACTGGATGCAGTGGGAAACACCAATAAAAGGAAATTTTGTTTCAGTACACAATAACATTCTGGAGAAGGGTCATGCTGCCAAGCTACCTCACTACAGAGATTTCTAAATCAGTGGAGCCTTCCTGTGAAATTATGGGTCACCCTGGTTCAACTTTTGACTTTTGCTATAGGACAGCAGGGCACCTGGGTTATGCTGAAAGCCTATTAGAGTAGTTTGATAATGATAGCAGCTCTAAAATATCCCAAAGATTTAAAGGAAACCCATCTGTGTCCAAGAGATGATACAGAGCAATGAAGCAGGTACTGGAATGTGAAGTCTTGGAAGATGGGAGGATTAGAGAGTGCACATCAAAAGGTTACTATAGAGCTAAAGGAGATAATTCCTCCTGTTCCAGAAGCAAGCCTGAGACATCCATTTCATCCTTTTTTCGATGCTCTTAGCATACTGTACACGTAGCACTAAAATGAGCTACTGTTAATACAACTAGTAACACTCATTTCTGGGGAAAGAAAAAAAAAAGCCAACAAAAAAAGGCAAAACAAAAACTGACCCTGGTTAGTTTTATGGCTCCACAATTCTTTTTTGAATAGCCATCACAAAACCCTCAGCTTTAAGTGGGGAATTGTATAATGTTGACATCTCAATGACTCAGTGCAGTAACAGAGAAACAATGGGAAGAGATACTTGAACTCGTTTAAATTCACACTTATAAAAGAGGTCAGCAGACGTGATCTTGGAGCATGAAGTTACTGAAGAGTCTGAATACCATTTGCCTGTGAGCTGTAAACATGCAGGAGATTAAGATTATGTTTAATTGCTTTTTGGCATGGAGACAAAGTTTAGCCTAGAACAGTAATGCCACAGTTTCCTGATGAGTCACTCCAAAATATGGACAGGTACAACACAACTTTTCGGAATAAAACCTGAAAGTGGCTCTTAATTTACTGAAGAAATAAACGCACTTTGCAGCAAAATGTCAAATGCGGCCAACCTGATGAAACCAGTGCCTCCTTTGTACTACAAGCTGTAAAACAACATGAAGGCATCACTGTTTTCAATAAATGAAATCAGGACTTTAGGACAGATTTTCCTTTCAGTAATACTGTTCTGAAAGGGAACAGCTTCACTGAAATCTGTATGCTCACACTCACACAATGCTAGTAAGAGAGATTAACCAGACCTTTAGAGGCCAGTGCTTGAGAAGTATAAATCTCTTGAAAGACAAACGTGAACACGCGTGTGTACATACATATGGACATGAACAGATGCACTTCACCCACCTATTTCATCCCCTAGAGAGGAGTTCAGTATCGCACCAGCAGACATGACTACGGCACAACTCCCAAAGCCATGTGTATACAATTTGCCCAGTGGAATTTGAGGAACGTGCTTCTCCCATCCAAGAGTGGAGAAGGGAGCTTCCTTGCCATCTATTGTTTTCACATTCACCCTTTCTTTTAGCTCACAGAAAAGCTGGTCGCCTGTCAACTTCGAGTTCCGTTTCCCTTTGAACCGCACCCCATGCTTATTGGTGCTCAAATAATCTTTCATCGCCTTCTGCAGTCGAGGGTTTAGCATCTTGGAAGAGACATCTCCTTTCCAAAGCTTGTAAAGAAAGGATTTCGACATTGTAGAATACAGCCCATCCCAGTCGTCAGATTCATCAAGCATCTGGCTTCTCCTGTGCTTTGTGCTTCTTCTCCTCATTCTTCTCTGACGGCTCCAGTTGTTCTGCAAAATATTTTCTTTTGGATTATCCTCCTCGGCTGAGATGAATTTTGCTATTTCTTGAAAGCTGTTGTGTGGCTGACCAGCAGCAAATAAATAATCATCGTTCACTTGGTAGAAAGCACTTTTTGATTTTCGTCCTATCTGGGATGGAAAAAACTCATCTTCGCTTTTAAAGGCATCTTCCAAATCAGTCCATTTCTTAATACTTCCAGTCTCTGATTTAAATGTATCTAAAATATCTTCATTAAGGAGTACTTCATTTCCATCAATGGCTTCAGAGAATGATGGATCGTGTATGGCTCCCATGATGACTCTCTGCTTGCCCTGCAGGGGCAGGAGCCGCTTCGTTTCAATGTAAGAAAAGGAACTGGGAACTGGCTCGGCACTGTTGCTGTCTGTGAAATAGATGAAGATCACCAGAAAAAGCAGCCCCCATGCAAAGATTCCAAACAGCATGAGTTGTTTCCATTGCTTCAAGTTAGGTTTCATGGCAATGCCTTTACCAGCTCCTCTGTGCCCTGAAGTACTGGCGAAGAAAAATGACACCTGTAAAGAACATCAAATATTAATCAGGAACAGCTCTAAAAATAGATACAATTCAGAAATAACTTAACAAGCTTTGATGGAAGGTGCAGAATTCATCTTTAAGCTGTAGCACGGAGCACTCAGATGAAAGAACAAACTCCAGAGCCCGCAGACACTGTAGGAGTGACAGGTTTTGGCTGTAACCACACAGTGACAGCTGCTCGCTACAAAGAAGCTGGTGGCCAGTTTCTACAGTAACACTGGATCCTGCCTTCAGGGAGATCATGTGCCTGCCTGCTTCTGTTGAGCAGAGCATACCATTAGAAAAGCAAAAGCAAAACCCATGCCTGGCTGCATGCACAGTGGGGAGAATAATAAACTAACTGCTCGTTTGCACAAGGCAGGGAGGACAGACTCATCTGGATGGTCCTCCCCTGCCCGCATCCCTGAAGAGACACAGTACTCTGTGGATATCAGATGGGGAGCAAGGGAGGGCATCACACCAGCAGTTCAGGCGTCTTTTTCCTCAGCTGCTCTGAACTGACACAGCCTCAGTGAGCCAAATTCTTCGCTGGGGAGCGCAGCCCAGGACTGAACCCGAATAAGCAAAGTGCTGTTTGGATGCTGTGCTTGGATGATGTGCATGCCCTGAAGTGATATGAAGGAGTTCTGCTCATCAGAGCTTCAAGAGTTTTCCAAACAGGGTGATGACTAGCACCTCCAGCTAAATACATGCCTTTAGGATAACGATGGAGATTTACATAAGAAGGGTGGGGGAGGAATGTCAGACCTAGACTTGGAAATCTGTGCTCCACTAATACCAGGGATTTTGGACGGCTTGTATATTAATGGCAGGTTGTGTTGTCTGAAATGAGATCAAGTCTGAGCAAGGGGGCTTTGTTCCAAGAGAAATAACCTAATGCATTGCTGGACCATCGCACACACCATGCCCTTAAACAAACCCACTTGTGTAATGGAGTGGTGTTTGTAGGCTTTGGTGTCAAAACTAGCAGAAGGAAGTTTGCTCCTTACAATAATCCTTATCATTCCCCCTCACCCCCGCACCACACTCATCATCAGCGTCACTTTTAACACCACAGTGTAACTAACTTTGTATTCTACTTAGTGACACATCGCTTAACTGATCCGGTTTAAAAATAAGCCCTTTTTCCTGGAGTTTCGTTCCTAGTCCCGTTTGCTCTAACGACTACTGAATGGTGCCACTTAAAAGCCACTCGTGCCAGACAGCTGTGGTCAGAACAGGAGAAAACGGAGCCGGGGATTTCATTAGCAGCCTGCACTGCAGAAGCCCACACTGCATCAAACCACATTCAAACAGCACACACAGCATCACACACCTCTGATAACACCTCGGCTGGTTACACCTCACAGCCAGGAGGGACTAAACACATGGTCACTACAACTGCCACCTTTCCTCAAGCTGCTCAGGTATATCATAGGTGAGTGTCAAGATGAGAATGAAGGCTGTGTTCTCACATGGAAAAGAAATGGGCAGCAATGCTGGGGCAAGGTATCCCCAATTCTGTTCCTTATTCTTGCTCCACACCTCTGCCATCTTGCTTAACACCACAGTGCACAGAGCTATGAACAACACGATTTGTCCTGATACACTGACACAGCAGGGAGCTGAGGGTATGTATATTAAAGGCTGCCTTTTATAGAAAAAAGAAAATAGTAATAATGGGTCAGCCCCTTTATCCATGTCACCGTGGTCACACACAGTTGCTCCAGCACAAACCAGGAGATTGCCTACCACAATGCAGACAAGAGAATAGACTGCAGGTGGTATGAGCAAGGATACTTCAGACCAGGGTTTCTGCAGACCCCTCTGGAATGAGAAGCCACAGCATCACATTTCCAACACAGGCTATTTTAAAAATCAAGGCGAAGTTTAGAACACTGGGGAGAAAAAAAGAAAAAAAAAAAAAAACCAACAAGCTAACTTTGGGACTTACAGCACTGTCCAGAGAAGGGATTCAGTGTCACACTCGGGTGACTAAATTTAATTCCCAATACACTGAAAAAAACATTCATGAGTCCAGTAACCCTGTGCTCTGGCACACGTTTGGCTCAACTCACAGGAACCACATGGAAAGAAAAAGCTATTACTCCAAGTGACCCATTTCCTAGCTGCATTCTGCTGCTGCTGCTGCAAGATCATTCCCTGCAGGACCTCAACAATTCCCCCCCTGCTTCCAATTTTAAATCACTCCAGGCGATGTCCTGTGGGAGCCCACTCACAGCATATGACTGTGTGCAACTTCAGTCTGCCCAGAAGTCATTTCGACCAGCCCACTCATCAGCGTTCAGATGTTTTGCATTTTTAAAGCGGCATTCTTTGCCTGTCTGAACTGCTTTCATCCCTTTTTATCATTTTCCCTGCTGTGTTTCCCCAGCACTTTTCAACACGTGGCTTCCAAACCGCTGTGTAAGTTGGTCTGTGCTCAGTCAGATGTTTCTCCTGCTGAATACACATTTCTCACCGGATCTGCATGGGAAGCATCTTGCAGAATCTTTCTAACAGACAAGCTCACAGGAAGTAGAAGCGACAAAGGAAGAAGTCGCTAATACCTTTCACCCACTCACGCAACAAGTCTAACCACAGTTTAAACACAAACCTTAACAAAACCTCATGTTTTTCTCAGGTCTTCCAAGTTTTGTTTTACCTTACCACAGGAATTTGGTAAGAAAGGGTTTAGTCTTAATTCAGGTGTGAAAATACGTAAGGTTATAATCACATAAGAAAACGTGCTCCATGCAGCAGGCTGCTGCAGCATGAAGAATTAGTTTGGACTCCACCATTTGATATTCAGGTTGCAATCTGAAAAAGCAATAAGTAGCATTATTAATTATTAAAAAAAAGAGGCAAAAGATCTTTTGCCTAATCAGTGGAGAGCTGTAGAGAACGCTTGTATTGGTTAGCACGCACGTGTGAGCATACACAGGATTACATTTATCATGCAGTAAAAAAATCATCTACATAAAAGAAAATAGCAGCATACACCATTATATTTGTCAGTGCTGCAAGTAAAAGGAGAGACGTCAGTGAGAATAAATCAGAAAACTTTACCCATTAGCTACTGCAGAAGCTTATCTACAATCCCTTGTTGCAAGTGGGGGCCTCAAAAAGGATACTCAAATCTCTTGAAGACTGGAGCTATGCAGGCAAATCTCTGTGCTGCTTTAATGTTTTTTGCTCACAAGAAAAGCCTTGTCCTCTAGCAGTACAGCTGAGCTGGAAGCGAATTCAAGGTCATTACTGTACTAGTTGCAGGAGGACCCCTGCAACCTCACAGGATCTGGAAGGCTGCAAGTGGAAAGCTGCCATAAGCCCAAAGAAATACCAGTTTATCTTATCTTCCTCTGCACAGAACACCAAGTCAGCTCCCCTTCAGCTCCCGGCGTTTCTCACACCTAGCAGTCAGTGCCTTCTGTGATGTCTGGGAGCAGAGGGCAGCCCCTCCTCACATTCCCCCTTGCTGGTGGCAGACCCCTCTGTGGGGGATCTCCCACAGAACCACCTGAGGCATGTGTTGGGTATGCTCATGAAGGCAGCACATCTCTGCTGCAGGGAGCAAATGTTTGGGTAGCAAGGCAGAAATGACAATCTTAATGAATGATGTTGGCCAAATGAAGAAAAACAGGTGGTCTCATAAGCACAGTTACTGAAATCTAACAAATCCTTCAGGAATAAGCTTCCATCTCTCTCATCTGCACTCATCTAACAGCTTTCAAGTTATCAACACAAATCTACAGAAATTTTTCAGTTATCAATCACGTTGCTTCATGTATCCAACTTCACCACCCCTGCCTTAATAATCCTCCCTGCTTATGAACAATCATACAACCATTAAGGTTGGAGCAGACTTCTAAAATCATCTAGTTCAACTATCAAGCCATCACCACTGTGCCTGCTACACCAAATGGCAATGCTGAAGTCAATGCTCATGCTAAAGAAGGCCACAGGGACAAGCCTGCACTCAGAAAAACAAACAAACAAACAAACAAAAGCCTACCCCCAAGCCAAGCTCTCTTTCAGCAGAAGTAACGATGCACTGATTAGCCCCAGAGGGTGAAGGTACAGTCTTGTTATTACCTCATGTAAGATGGGTCCTTCAATCACTAGATGATTTAAGCCCTAGCTACCATATGGACAGGGATGTTTTTCCTACCATCAGATTGCTTGTATGGAAGCCTTGGAAAGTACGAGGCAAGGTACTGCTCTCTGCAGCTTACAGGAGACTGTGGAAAGGTGGGGGTTGACCTCCCAGGTAACAGTGATGGGATGAAAGCTAACAGCCTCAAGCTGCACCAGAGGAGGTTCAGGTTGGATATCAGGAAACATTTATTTTCAGGAGCAGTGAGGCAGTGGCACAGGCTGCTCAGGGAGGTGGTGGAGTCACTGTCCCTAGAGGTGTTCAAGAGCTGTGCAGATATGGCATGGAGGAACATGGTTAGTGGGCATGGTGGGGATGGGCTAATGGTTAGACTGGGTGATCTGAGAGGTCTTTCCCAACCTTAAAAATACCATGAGTCTAAGACACAAACCAGTACAGCGAGTAGAGAGAGTTATGTATTTACTTAATACAAGTACTGGTGTCAACTATGAAAAATAAAGGAAAACAGCAAGAGCACATTCAAAGTAACCCACAAAATGAAGCCACCTCTCCAGCGAAAATTAAAGGCCAATTTTGCAAAAGCAGAACCAACTTAACAAGATATTTCCAACACTAAGATGCAAGATACCAAAGCATTCCCCATTCCCTGTATATGGTCCATTGTTTGTTAACAAGGAGCACTCCTGATTTTTCTGAAGCAGGCCTCATGACTATTAAATGAAAAGAGATGGATGAGGGAGATTTTTTTTTTAATTTCTTTGAAACATTCCTCCCTTTCAACACTGTCTATTGTTAAAATTAATTTGTACAGACCCCAGCGGCTCAGGGGTCAGAATGGTTCAAGTTGATGTTCTAAGCTGAGCACTGTTATGTTAAACAGGGCTTTTCTTGGCTGCAGCTTTGCAGTGAGAAGGTCACCCCGGGGTTATTTGGGGTAGCAAATGTTAGTTGTGGGCAACCGTTCCCAGAGGGCTGAGAATCAGATGAGGGGGGTTTATTTGATGGAAGACTTCAGCAGCCTGAACAGATAGCAAATGCTCTTTTAGTCCACTTCATCTTTCATTCAGCTAATTCCAAGGTATTAAGAAACCCCTGGCACAGGGCAAGACAGCTGGAGGCTGCATTACCAGGGTGGGGAGGCACGCTCATCCTCTCCTGTGGGAAATACCAAATTGGTTTTAGCATTATCACATCATATCTGTGGTGCAAGCTGTACAGTAGGCAGCAACAGACAGGCAAGCCTGTGGGGAGTAGTGACTGCCAAAAGATGTATATTAGTCACTTGATGGCCCAGGCACTTGTCTTATTGGCTGTGATGAGACCTCCTAATTAATGAATCCCTTTTGGACAACTTCCTTGTTAGTCCCAATAAATCTGGCTATTTCCTTCAGCGTTATATTCAGCAGAGTCAAGCTGAATTCTGCATTACTTGTAGCAACTTAAGAAAACATCTTCTGAAACAAAGAAGAAACATCAAAACAAGATCTTTTTCTTTTCAACATTGCTCAGTGCCTTTTAAATATATATATTTATCTTCTCAAGGGAGATTCCTTGGGCAGAACACAAATGATAGCATTGCTTACCAGAGTCGTTTGTTCAATGCAAGTCAAGCTTCTCAAGTGGGGCATCTGGAAAGCAGTCTCAGGTTTTTGTTTGCTCCTGGGGATAGACGAAGCCAAGCAGGGTGCCTGTCTTCAGGTTCTATGACAAAACCTATGGTTTCAAGTTGAAGGAGGATGGTGGCGGGAGCTTTTATTTATATTTTTTTTCCATTTGTTACTAATGACCCATTTCCAGTAGCTCAGGCTGTAAGACAATTACCAAACATAGTGTGATTTGCAGTAAAATTCACTCAAGCTGGCAACCCAGCAGCTGGAGAAATGTTCAGTGTGGCTTCTGCCAAGGAACATGTCCCAGATTATTCTGTATGAGCACAGGGGCTTAGAAGTGTAAATCTCCAGGTTTTAGTGCAAGGACAAAGCCATCTTCTGTGCCTTTGACACCCTCCCCTCCATGCTCCACCATCAAGTTCAAACTGCCTGGCACTGGGGCTAGCTATTACTTTCCTACAGGCCACAGAACCACCAGCACAGCCCAGAGACCACATACATGTATGCCATTTGCTCTTCTCAGACCTTTGCAATGTCCTGACTTAGTTCACAGCAAAATGTGAAGGCTCAAGGCTGCTTTACACTGCACCACATGTCAGTAGTGACTGCTTCCACGACAGGATCAGGCCATAAAGCTGTCCACATTTATCCCTGCACTATATCTATGCATCTTTGACACCCCCCACCCACCACCACAAACTACAAGTATCAATAGGACTATGCTTACTCCCAGAGGATCTGATCAGCATCAGGCTCTTTCAAAGCCTAATGTGCATTTGCAGGAAAGAGCCAGATGACTTGTAGGTAAAAGAGAGGTGTAGAAACAAAGCCAACAGATTGACTGGCACCACTTGTTCTCTCATCTTCCATTCATTCCTGCACATCTTTTTAAGTTATTTGCTTATATTGTCAATGGAAGGTCCATGAAAAAGTGAGCACACAGAAGAGAGAAAAGAAGAGGAAGAAAGAGAGAGGTTGGGTGGGCAGGAAGTAAGTCATCATCAAACCCACCAGGTGAGTCCCCCTCCTGTTGGGAGAGACTCTGTCCCAGGACATCTTGCCCTATGTCTCCCACCCAATAGATGACCAGCATGCTCCTGTAAAAAATGTAAGATCAGGGGGTGCAGCAGGACCCTTGCTCCCCTCCCACTCCATGCAACACTGGGGACTGAGCTTTGCAATGGATTAGAATCCTGAACAGCTGCACATATTTTCCCCTCTTCCACCCTGAGTATTTGCTTCACACAGCACGCAGAGATGATCCAAACTACAGGCAGGGTTGGTGACCAAAGACTGCAAGCAGGAGTTGCTGCCTGACTTCAGTACAGCCTGGTTTCTATGGGACTGATCCTTCCCTGCCCACAGGAGGTTTTAATCCCTTCCTCCTGCAAAACCGCAGTTTAGGAGCAGCCCATGCCAATATACTGATGTCATACGTAACCAAACATGATGGCATAAATTTCTTGCAGCCTAGAACAAGGCAGAAACACAGAAAAATGGATGGCTTACTCAGTGCCCAATGAAACATAAGGAAAAAAGTCAAACCAGCACGTACAACTGTATTTGGTTTCTCCCCTCTATTTTTGAGGGACAGCTTTTGATACTGTACTTGCAAAACACATGACTTAAAAAAGGAAGGAAGTGCTTTGAGGGTGTTTTATTTAAAGGTTGACAGGATAAGCGAATCACAATCTCATTAAATCACACAAATCTCAGACTGCACACAAGACTAAACCACAAGAAATAGGATGTTACAAATCCTCATGCAGTTCTACACTGCGAGCACAACAGCTCATTTTATTTCTGCTCTTGGCAAGGTTAGAATAAAAGACATCTTTTCTTTGCTCCATAAACATTTTTAGATGCTATATTACTTGAACTTAACAGAGCAGTAATTGCACTGAAAAAGGGCAATCTGAATTGCTTCCTGAAAGATGAAAGCATTTATACTAACATGCACACGAACAGAGAGCACAGTTACAAAAGGTCTGTGTCAACAGTGCCACAAAACCCCAACCAAACTCACAGACTGTTCCAAGCAGGAATGGTTTGCGAACTTAAGTTTTCTACTCCAAAGCAATAATATTTCTGAGATATACAGAATGTCTCTATCTCAATACAGCAGTAAACTTCACATCCATACAGTAATGTTTCTACTGCATGATCCAATAATGCAAGTCTTATATGTACTGAATTTTGCTTTACTCTTTATTGCTTACTTTTTATTAGGCTCCGGTCTGTATTTTTATATTAGTTCCAGAAAGCCAGCAAGCAGGCTCTTGTTTTAAAACTCTAAAAAAGAACAATGGTAAATAAATGGTTCCCGATTTCTCAACTCTATCTCAAGCCAACTCCGATTTGTTTATGTTAGCAACATAATTGTAAGAGAGCATTTAGAAAAGTATCATTGTTAATATTCCATTTCTGTATTCTCACACGCTTACAAACAACATGTCTTCTACAGGCTAATTTGCTCAAGGCTAGAAGTTTGAATGAGAAGTTTCACCCTGGAAGAAGGTCTGCCAAACTGAAGTACGAAGTCAATTGAGCCCTTTCTACATTACAAATACAATCCAGAAACCAAAGTTTCCTGGACTTGAATGCTTTTTCTCCCTTTTTTTATTTGTACATACTTTAATATTTAACATGACTATGCCAAAGATAAGCCAACCTATACTAGCTGGGATGCTTTGTTTGGCTTCGCAAAACAAAATATGGTGGTATTTGTACTTAAGGGTAATTTTTTAATTTTCTTCCCCTCCCCTTGTTCTGGTAGTGTTTTATGTTTGGCTTAGGGCAATATTAGTCTGAACTATGACAAGATCAACAGAAATCTCTTCTGTGAGAGATACAGCTGTTTGTAACCTGATCCTAACCACTAGAACTTGAATTTTACCTGACTAGAAGCTTTGCAAAGAAACAGGATCTCTGAGGACTACCATCACAAACCAGCACTAAAATAGTGTCAGATCAAGGTTGCTGGTTGGCTTCTCTACAGATTTACTTTTTGTGCAGTCATTAGTGCCTACATGCTGTGCACATAAGGTATAGCCAATCTTCTTGCCCAGAGCTTGCCATTCACTCCCTACAAAGTACAAAGGGCTTTACAAGGTAGAAAGTAGAACAAAAAAAAATTAGTGTCTCTGAAAGCTCTGACAGCATTACAACAATGAGAAACTGAGGTGAAATGTGAGAGAGAGTTGGTCGGACTGCAAGACAGCTGCACCAGTTGGTTTTGCTATATAAGTTGAAATAACAGGATAATATTTTGATCTATCTATGGGATACATCAGTGAAATTAGCATTTGGTGATAATTCTAACCATCATAAGAGACAACGGAGTCTAAACCCTTGTATTTTTAGATTTATAGGATACTATTAATCTGAGGAATAGAAAATACATTTCTACATTTCTTACTACTATAGTTGTGGGAGGTTGCTGACATGCCTTTACCTCCAGAGGAAAAATTCTCAATTTAAATACCAACTTTGAAGTCTGAAGTTAATCAGCATCCACTCCCTTCACGCAATTCTTCAACAAGTGAAATTTGTAAGATTTTCATAAAATTATTTACTGGGATTTCAAATGCTGTGTCATCTTTGGTTTTCAGCCAATAGACAACTCTTTGAAATACTGCTGATTTCATTAACAAGTCTATCTTTTGCATGCTCCACTTAGAAGAATGTGATTCTCCAGGGGAAAAGGAGGAACAGGTGAAGGGAAATGGTCTACTCCAGCAGGAGAAGGATGCACAGGGGGAGCACTGGAGGTTGCCCCACAGTAAGAAGCAGTTCCCTTGAGTCACCAATGGCATGCATTCTTTCACCACCCACCCCCTCAGGAAGACGCCAGAAACTTTATACCTCCTTCATCACTACCTAGTGACATCCTGGCAACTGAGTAGCTGTGGGTGAGGGCTCCCTCCTGGTTGTTGCAAGGAGAAGCTGGGATCTGCCCAGCTGCTTGCTTGCATTCCCTGAGAGCCTGTCTGGAGCCAGTGCTGGCATCTCTTCAGGTTCCTGGCCTTAATCATAGAATGGTCTGGGTTGGAAGAGACCTTAAAAATGACTTAGTTCCAACCCCATGCTGTGGGCAGGGACATTTCCTACTAGGTGAGGCTGCCCAGGGCCCCATCCAACCAGACCTTGAACACCTCCAGGGATGGGGCATTCACAACTTCTCTGTACAGTATGTGCTAGTGCTTTACTTCCCAGTGTGTACAGAATTTCCTCCTAATAATTAATTCAAATCTTCCCTCTTTTAGTTTAAAAATATTTCCCCTTGTTCTATCACTATCAGAACATGTAAATATATATTATATAATTATATATATATGGAGACTGATTTATTATTTATTTATTCTTTTATAGTTTCCCCTTAAGTACTGAAAGGCTGTAATGAGGCTTCCCCAAAGTCTTCTCATTTCCAGGCTGAACAACCCTAATTCTCTCAGCCCTTCCTTCTCCATGGCACTATCTACCTCTCCAGAAACCTATTGACAACACTGACAGCAACCATTCACAGAATCAGGAAAACTGTTGGTAAGAACGGAGACAAAGTTCCGCGTTTTTGCCTTGTCTTGTAAAATACAGACCCAATCCATGTCTGCAGCTTTTAAGTGCTAACAGCAAAGAGTAAGTAATAAAGTGAAGACAATTCACTGCCCTAAATCGATCAAAAGGTTTTCTCTGCCAGTACAAAAAGAGAATGTTCTGAGAAAGAAATCTTTGTCTTAACATAAGACTCCGTAGCAACATCCAATCCTGTCAAACCTATTTTGCTGATGGTTTTTCAGTCCTGCTTCAGCCCTGTTCAGAGACTAAATGAATGATCATTTAGCTTGATCAAAGAGCTCACGTTTAACGTTATTAACATTTAGATGATTCTTGCTTTTATTTTCTGATTTGCATCTATATTTCAAGTCAGTAATGTTAATATAGAAGTTTTGCAGTTAAAAATACTAAAGGAGGTATGGGAGTGCTACACAGCACCCTGCAAGCAGAGCAAGATTTTCCTGTTTCCATCAGATTCATTTTTTCAAACTAGTGGAAGAAAAAGACACTGAAGTTCACACTAAAGATGGGTATAAAAAGACAAAATATATATACTGGCAGCAACCACAAACTAAATCAAGCAGCAATGAGATTCTTGTCCTAGTCATCACTTGTCTACAATCTACGCCAAATTTCTCAAGTTTTTCAATAATCTGTACAAAATGTTCTGCTGTGCGTGGTCTACTGTGGTTCGGGAAATGAGGTAAAACTCCTGTGAGTCTGAAGAAGATGGGTAGCAGATTTGTCTACCTACATTTATTGCAAACCAGATAGCCAGTTACAGACACACTTTTGCCTAAGGATTCTCAACTTATACAGAATTTCTCCTTCTCTTTTAGTCATTTTTTGAAATTGTGAAATCTCTTCAGACTGCTCAGAAAACAGCAGAAGTTATTAACACTGAGCTAATTTATGATGAAATGGACTTATCGTACCAACTACTGATAATTTTTTTAAGCTTTAATTGTTAGAATTTGATACAGCTCTTTATGAATCCTGTCCAATGTGATTTCACGATTCTCAATGGATAGTATTTATCTGACTTATTTACTAATTACTTCCAAATTACAAGTGTCCCTCAGGTCTGAATCATTTTTGATGAAAGAACAAGCAGGCTTGCATGATTTTTTACAATGAGGACAGAAATTAAAGGAGCAGAATTTCTATGGATTAAGCAAATGGAAACATTGATTCTTTTGAAGTGATTTCCAACTTTATTACCTCATGCAGGTAAGAATTTGTGTCTGTTAAACCTTCCATGCCATCATCACACCAAAGACTCTGTTAAAGCAGAAGATAACCATTAAAAGCTATGGCAAAAGCAATGTTGCAGACCACAGACACTGAAAATGTCACAGTCTCCATAAGGATGCAGAGTGTGGAAAAGCACATAGAGAATAATCACATATTTTCAAGCCACTTAAACAGAACATGCCCAAGGGCATGCTGTAGAGAAGCCAGCATTAGGTAACACAGTTTCTTCTCCAGGAGTCACAGAACCCAAGTGTATGCAAATTCTAATCCACTGCTTCTCTGCCAAGCACACAGTTGTAAGAAACAGGCACATTGGTGTCTAGTTTATAATCAATTTCACTTGGCTTGGACATCAGAAAATTGGGGGAAAAAATAGAATTTTAGAATTTATGACTTTTGCTGTCTGAAAACACTGTCTTCTTAGAAAACGTAACACTCTAAATATAATATACACTTTACACACTGTACGTACCTCTCTAGAGCTACTATTTCTACAGTATCTCAGCCAGCACAGGTGAATGCTGAATCCATATTACAATTGTGGATATTTTTCCAGCATTACCATGTCACTATAACCACTTGATTTTCTTAGGAAGATCAGCAATCCTACCCTGAACCTCCTCCAAGTGCTATGAACCAGACACCCTTGCTGTAAGTCTTGACTGAATCTGCCTTCATCTTGACGACACAGTTTTCAGCATGCCTGTTTCCAAGTCACTTGACATTTTCCTGAGTGCTTATCATGTATGCGACTCGCAATTTTCTTCTTTTGTAACCTCGCTTCAGATGGAAGGAAAATGAGAGGAATATTTTACTTAGAAAGGTATTCCATTTCAAAAATAAAAAAATGTAACTGTTTTCTTTAGCAGATCTGAATGAAAAAAAAAAAAAAAAGGCAATTTTGGTTTAAATCCTAAAGCCACAGTGGAGCTGATGTGGTATTATGTATTACTTTCTGAGAAATGAATGGCATGAGGTCATGAACAATCCTCTCATTGCTCTGCTATTACCAACCACACTTCTGTACAGCTGATTCCAAACAATTTAGGGGAGGGAAAAATCACATGTAGAATGAGAACTTGGTTTCACAGAGTTTTTGTGCTGGATCAGATGATGATCTTAGCCATGTTCAAACGATCAACAGTCAAAGCTATGAATTACTATTGCTGCTGCACCAATTAGCCATGGTACTGGTATGCCTTTCCAAGCACAGCTGGGTGTTGCTTCAGCAGAGTGCAGTGCTGTAACACTGCAGTTCCAAAGGCTACAGTCTTCTGTCCCTTCTCTCAGCTTGCACAGTAGGTTTATAAGACTCATTGGAAACTTTCACTTGCAAGCACAGGATAAAGCAGCACCAGGAGTAACTCAAAGCTTTGCAGTTTGGCAGCCTGCAGATTGTCGACACGCTACTCCTAGAAATGCCAAGACAATAAAAATGCATTAAGGTGATCTCTTCCACTGTGGCCTTGATTCCTAAAGAAATCATTCAAGGATTCTATGCAGAGCACTACAGAGATGTGCAGCAATGCTTGAGCTACCTCAGTAATCAAGATTCATACTTCTACCTATATGTCCTGTTTTCCCACTTTTCCACTTTTTGATAACTATGGCTTTGCTAGTATTACCACCTGAAGAACCTTCAGAGCACTTTCAACTGAAAATAATTCATATTCTAAAAATATAAGAGCCTGTACTACATGACAAAAGCAAAATTTTTTGTGTACACTGTGTAGTAGCTGCACCTTCATTTATATTATGTCCTTGCAAACCCAAAGTATGTTATAGTGACTGCAAGGCTTAATTATTTTAATTCTATGGTTCAGGAGTTTTCAGCAGGGTTTTGCTACTGCTTGCAGCTTTTGCAGAAAGTAGTAGTATATCTGATCACTGGTTTAAACAGCAGTGATCGCACTACACCCATCCTACACTCTTCTCATTGGCTGTCTACATAGCAGCAGATTGATTTTTGGCTGGCTGTGTTCATCTTTTTGAAGCTCCTAATATTAAAACACCTGAGCAAATAGAAAGTTGATATGTATTTTATGCAGACTCTCTCTTTCGGGAATTAACCCATGATAATGTACTATGTTTGGACAAACAATTGTATGTTTTTGCTGGGGCGTGTTAAGCGACAATGAGCTACCTCCCTCTAGTACAGGTAGCAAACACAAGGACTGTCCTTGCACCTACTCGGAGCTGGCCTCATGAAATGTAGAGCTCAGCAAACACCAGCAGATCCTGCATGGAACAGACATTGGATCTTCAAGAAGCAGCACCCACTGACTCTCTTGAGTGTTTCCTGGTGCTTTTAAACTCTAGCTCAGGAAAGAAAAACACAATCAAGCATCAACATCAAACACTTTCAAGTGCTGCCTCAGGGTGAGGGCTCATTCCAACTTGACATCTGTTCCGCCCTGCTATAAAGTGTCTCAGTCAAATTAATTCAATCTCTTTAAATACAGCATATTCAGATACTTTTGCTTAGTGCCATCCCTTTGGCTTTGTATAACAATAGCAAGTTATCTGCAGTATCATGCTTTGGTCCCCACGGCATCCAGAAACCAGTACTTGTAGCGGAAGAAAGGGATAGTACACAACAAGTGTAACTCTTATATAGAATAAAATCTCAGCCAAGGCACACACAGCTTAAGGAAAAATAAATAAATAAATGCACTTCCAGAATGATGAAGACTTTCTAATGCCTACCTAGAATTTTGCAATTTTAGCAGCTGAGCACCTCAGACAAACAAACAACTCTAGCTGTTTGAAAAAAAAAGAAGAGCAGTTCAAGACCACGCATGGAGAACACTGCTGCCTATCTTAGGATACTGGCACATTCACGGTTTTCCATGGCAGGAGCAAGATGGACAAGTTAGCCAACCAGACATTTTCTTGCAAGTAAAAGAGAGTAAAGCTTGGTTGACAGTGAGACTCCTTTCTGTCAAGCATAGAGGTGAAATCAGATACTCTATAAACCTCTCTCCAACTTTAACAACGTGGAAGTAAGACTCTGTAACTCCTTCTCGTATGCATATAGAGATAGAGCTAATGTTTCTGTCTCACCACGTTTGTTCACACACAGCCATAAACCATGTGACTCCAAGCTATGCTGTTCTGAATGCATGCTCTCAAAATTAAAAAAAGAAATCTAAAATAAACAGGAAAAATAATACAATCAGCCCAAACAAGAAATAGCAATGAACAATTAGGTTGGAATGAAGATCAGCTAAGCAGAAATACTTCTAATGGAGAGATTAGCTTTTCTTTAGTTTTAACCTTCAAAACTTCAACAAAGTAAAGCCTAGCCACATGAAATTTCACAGTCATGATCCTGTGCCAAGGAAAGCTTCTCTGGAAAGTTTGAGGTAAATTGGCCAAAGCATCTTGGAGATATGAGAGTTCCAGAAAAGCGTTCTCCATTTCTTGGACTGTTTCCTAATTTTTTTTGGCTCATCACAACTTTAAAATGGTTGGCTTAGACATTCCAAATTTGCTTGGCTACTACTGGTGCCTTGGAGTAGTTGCAGGCTATTTTATTACTCAGTGTGGGTTTGTGCAAATTTTGAGTGCTGCACTCGTTAACACCACATGCTGGCTTGTATATACTGTAGACAAGCCAGTCTGGCCCACTGCAGACTCCTTCATCACCTCATCAGCTATGCTTAGGAGGCAGTGCTGAAGCCCACAAACCATCCTTCAGGTCCAACAGGGTGTAAGGACTTGGCCAGACTTGATGGTCTCCACAGGAGAGCTACATTTTCCCAGGTTGAAGAGAAATGGTCCAACGATGCTTCCAAGCTTTTCCAGTACCAAAGTGCTTCAGTAGAAAGCTAAGCACTAGGCACTGATGGTTTTCTCCCCAGACTCTGCTGCCCGCTCACCACCTCTTCAATCCATATTTAGCCTTATTTTTCCAGAGAACATTCCCCGTAGCTCTGAAGCTCCCCTCTTTTCTGTGGATTACTGATTCCACCTATTCTCCATTTCAGTAGCAATTGCAAACTCTTTGCTGTGGTCTGTGAGCTTCTTTTGCAGCTTATTTCCTCTCTCTGCTTCATTCCCTCAGTCTCCAAGGGCCTCTTGAAAATTGGGAGCCATGTACACAGACACAATATATCTCATTAAGCTTCCGGGCAGAAAACCCACAGGAAAGATCTCAGCTCTCAAGAAGCAAATTTTCCCCTGAGCAAACTCAAAGCTTTGAAGAACCCAGGAATGATTCTGAGTAAGAAATTTGCTCCTGGTGGGAATGGCTCTGTTCACAATCTCAATTTTGACAACAGATACTATGGCAACCTCATGCATCTCTTGACATAGCCTTTGGCATGGTCAACCACTTTAAACAGTTCTTCTATCTTTGATATTTCCTTTGACAATGGCTATCACCTGCAGAGTCACCAGGAAAAATAAGCATTGCACAGCTGATCAGTAGTGGAAAACAACAGGAAACTAAAACCACTTCTGAGTGAAGTAGGTTTCTACACAGAGAGTGCCTCAGTTACAAAGAGGCCTATTCTTTTTGAGATGCACACATGCGTGACTCTCATTCATAGAAGTTATGCTTGAAAGTGTCTACATTCACCAAACACTGACCCCACACATAGAAGTGCCTTTTAACAGTGACACATTCTTTGACCTACTGCAACTTACTTTTGCTCTTCAGAAACAAAAGGCCTTGCAACCACCACAGCACCTACATTTAAAGATGTGTAATATGAGCACAAAAAAGTCCATATAATGATCTGCCCAGAAAAAATAGGAAGAAGTGAAGCTTTTCCTATATTTCTCATCCAGTTATGTATTTATCAGAGCTCTGTTTTGCCATCTTTTAGATGCTGCTAAACACAGTCAGGCTAAATAAGGCTTTGAGAAACCTGATCTTCTGGAAGGTGTCTCTGCCTGCAGCAGGCAGGTTGGAGCTAAATGATCTTTAATGTCCTTTCCAACGACTCTACAATTCCTTGATAATATCTCACATTTGCTTCTCAGGAGCAACCCTGCAAATCTCTGTCAAGGTTTATAAAATACACAGTCCTACAGTGGATTGGCACAAACCTATGGAACTCCAATGACAGCTGTAGGAGGGGTTCTCTACATCTCCCAGAGCTCCTAACTAGGAGGCTTCCGTGTCCTTTGGGAGGATGTGCTACACTGCTCTACCTCACTGTCTCAGTGCATGAGCTAATGAAAAGAGCATGAGGAGAGGCACTTTCCTCCCCCAGTAATCCACAGAGGACCAGCCACAGCCTGACCCCAACTTAACACTTGGGCTGTAAACTTACTTAACACTTTTATAAGAATTTATTTTTTCAAACATACTGATGGCAGCATATGGCCCATCGACAGGTTTATTATTATAAGACACTTTTTCCACCGGGTTATAGTCTTTTTTATAAACATATGTTTCAGCACATAATAAAAACCGTAAGAACTGTTTCTGAAACATAATCACTATGCAGGCACAGAAACTACTTTTCAAGGTTTGTCGAGATAATGAAAGAAACAAATCTTTTAAATGGACTTCCAGTTTTCTAAATATCTTTTCCAAAATGCCTTTTAAATCAAAGGCTACTGAGAGCCATGCTTGTTCAAAAAGGAAGAACAAAAAATCTCCACTTTGTCAAAGCAATCGTTTTTATATTTAGTAAAATTTCTCTTTCTGCTAAGCAGACCTTTTAACTACGCTTTAAATCAGAACATGTGTTTTATGGGTGAATGATAAGCTTCTGTAAAAAAGGTGGCATATTATGTAGAAAATGTCAACACCACACAGCTACTGTCACACAAACTCATGAGTGTAAAACTGCTCTTGATATTCTGTGCCCTTCAGCAGTGTTGGAGCAATGTCTGTCAAGGTAATCAGATTGTGGCTCTGTACCCCCATGTACTGTGCAACAGCCAACTTCAATGTCACGACTTGCTTCCTTCAAACCACATCAATATTCCTAAGGAATAATGTTTCTTGTTTATGCAGATATAATGCAATTTCTATACTAGAACCACAATTTAGAGAAAGACCCAATACTGTACAATGCTTTCTTCAATAATAGCAGTATACAATTTTCTTCAATAAATCCCTGCGTTCCTCTTATTCTCAACGCTTCTATAATACCATATGATATATTTAGTCCAAGCAGGCTTTGCTTTCAAACCAACTTTTTCAATACATCAAAATACAACCTAACTCACGTACGTTTCCTAGGAGCTTTGCTTTCTCCCACCCAAGTTTATTGTCTCCTGCAGCTGGAATGCAAACCAAGAAGCACATGAGTTAGACCCAACGCCTACCTGAAATCAGCAAGAGACCTCAAACCCAGGGGACTAGGGATCAGACCTAGCATTTGCTAAAGACACTAGAGGCCTTCCAGGCTGTATAATATGTGATGTTAAATATTCCTTAAGTGCTTGAAAATATTTTGCAACCACTGTGAAAATTTCACTGGCATTTAGGCTGTTCTGGGGAAGAATAGGTACTTGGTTTTATTTCTTTCCTCCTACAGTGAGGCTGCCCACAAAACATGGATGTTTAAAGACACTGGAAAAAATAATCAGCCATTACCAGATTTGAAGTTTAAACAAAGAAAACAACCTCAATTTTAACATAGGCATAATATTGTATTTAGTATGCATGAGCATACATTCAAAGGAAACTCACTCGTTAAAATTAATCACTGACTTCTCCAACAAACTGTCAGTAACTACTATCAAGTCTGGACGTGATCAGCCTTACCTGGAGATATACAGCCTGTCCTCCCTAAAGCTTCCACAAGTAAGTTGAAAGCCTAAACCCAGTGAAGCCTTTGAACATTCTGCAAGCAATTCCAGCTGGAGCCAGGACCTCATCGACACAGCTGTGCACTCAGTATACTACTTTCTGCTTTTATGGATTAAGTCTTTATAGGAGGGACAGAGCACTGTTGGCCTCTCTCCACAAGCAGACAGAGCACGATCAGCAATCAAACTTTACTGTGCTGGAAGTGTTTGGAAACACTTAGCTGACAGGATGGTTTTAGGCTAAGACAAGGCATGATGTCCTTGTTAACCACTCTAACAAGTCCTTTGACAAGGGGGCTGGTTCTGCTCAGCTAATTGCCACGGCTGCTTCTGGAAACCTGTCTATTAGAAACCACATTTCACAGGTGACTGAACAGCCATCAGATGGGAACAGCTTTCATTTACTACTAACCCATATTCACTACCACAGCATCAGGGTGAAATGCACCATCTCCCCTTTCCAGTCTGGAGCTGAACTCTGGCTCTGCATACTGAAACATAAAACAATATAAACAATATATTTCAGATTCGCGAGCTATTGTGTTAAAACAGTGCTTTGATCTATCACCTTGTTATCCAGGAATAAGTCCGACAATTTATATAAAGATGATCCAGTGGATACTTCTTTACTCATAAAAATGTCAAATTCTTCATTTCTTGGTTATGCAAATACCTGAAGAATGAGGGCATTTTAGACCCTTACCATAGAACAAAATCGTAATATATTTACAGTGTTTACACTGGTTCTTGCCCAAAAACCTCCAAACCTTCAAAGATAGCATTACAACTGAAAGAGAATTGGTATTTTGCAGAGAGAGGTGAAGAACAGATAAGAACAAGCAGAGCACAAGTTAACCTTTCAGGGACAGACTGAAAAGAAACTCCACTACCAAAATCAGGAAGAGAACTCAGCAAAACAGAGTTACAAGAAACTGAGGATCCAATAAAGATCCCTTATCAAATGTTACGCCTAGTGACACAATGGTGTTGCAAAACTGCAGAACAAATCACCACATGTCACTAATTCCTCTACACCTGGTGCGTCACTTATCTTCAAGCCAGACCAACACACATTACAGGGAAAGGAACAGATTTCCTTCTCCCACTTAACAACCATTTGTTTCACATGACTTTGTGCTCAGCCTTCGGAGAACACTTGTAGTCATTTTGCAACCCTAGCTATACAAAGTTCTAATCTCATATAGTTTTATATAATTTAATATAAAAAACAGAGGACTGTACCAAACCAGAGGGGCATCTTTCCACAGTGACAACACCAGAGCTATGCAGCGAATAACATTTACTTTTCATTTACATTTGGGAGATGCAGCTTTCCAGAAAGCACAAGGTAGATGTGGGCATATAGCACATACCCAGATGTGGGGCCACCTCTTTGTCGAGATGTAACAGCAAGAAGGGCCACCATGTCCCCGAGCCCAGCTTTACTGTACTCCCTCAGCTCCCAGTGGATTTCCAGCAGTTTTTGGCAGCATGGAAGATTTGTCCTCTCCAAAGCAAGTGGTGTGGAAGAGGGCTTTGAAGGAGTGTAGACAAACAGGCTGTCACAGTATCTGTCAGGAACAAGATCCCAAGGTCAAGGACCCTCATCAAGAACCCTGACAATAGCTCCCTGACATTTAACTCTTCTAGCATTTGTCCCTCCAGAAATAGCCAATCTTTGAGAAATGTATGCCACAAACATAATGATGTTGGCATGCTTTGCCTTCAAGGCCAAGTATCTGCTAACAAATATCTGCTCTGCTTACAATCTATGTAAAATTTCCAGGCAAAATAAAAAGAAATATTCATTTCCTTTCAGCATTGTCCCCAGATCAAGAAAAACGTTTTAAGTGTTTACACTGCAAAAAAGACTGGATCTAAAACATAAAATGGCCATAAAATTCATAACAAATATCAGTTTTTTCCCCCATTATTCTCAAGATGGTAGTTGCATTCAGCTTTACATATGATCTTATATCCTAAATATGGCAACAGGAGTTGTACTGGAGGAGGCATTCATTATGGAATTAATACAGGCAATTAAAGACATGAATAGGGATTTGCTGCATACAAACTCTTCACTACAAATTTATTGTAGAGCAGATTTCATCCTCTGCTACTACTTTTACATCCTTAGAATACTTTTTAAGATACACAGTGTCGCTGGAAGAAATAATCTTAACTTCAGAAACTGTATAAAACTTCTAAAACTTTCAAGGAGAAAGAAATCAATAGCAACTTTCCCATTCATGCCATGACTTGATGGATTCTAAATATGATGGACAAGCCTTAAGGAATATCATACATTGTGATGGCACGTAACATACACTGTGATGGCACACAGAACAATTGCTCTGTATGACTGTCAACAAAATTATACAGCAGCAAAGTACTTTTTGGTTCTGTGAATTGGAAACGTAGTGGCACGGCTACAAATAAGAACCTAAAAAAGTGCAAAGTTCAGGAAAAAAAAAAAAAGCCATGCACACAGCTGCTCCAAAAATAGCCATGGTCAGATAAAAGTCTGAAAGCAATTATTTTGGCCGAATATTGTACACAGACCACTGCACTAAGCTTCTATAATTAAACAAGACAAAAGGTCAGATGGTGCCTAACAAACCATTTACTACATTAATGATATTCAAGCTAGGCAGCCTAATGCATGAAAGTAACTAACAGCGAGGGAAACTAACAACTTCAGAAAGTATCTGCTGTTGTAAACTTCTTTCTTTTCCATTCATCAGTACCAATGCTGCTAGCCAGTCTTTCTAGCACGCTTGAAAAGCACAAAAGGGATACAGCTCAGTGTCAGGAAGAGCTATTTAAGGGCTGTAAACCCTTACTCCAAGGAACCCAGAAGTCTTACTTGACAAAAATAATTTCAGCACAACAAAAGTAGCAGTAATTCCAGATTTCACATTCCTTGAATCAAGTGCCTACGCTTTTGTTCCAAAGTTACTGGGTCACCAAGTGCTCAATTTTTTCTTTTTTTTTTTTTTTTTTTTTTTTTTTTTTTTTTGTAGCAGCAACAGAATTTCAACAGACTTTCACAGATTGCACCCGGTTTCCTTCTGACCCTATTCCCCAGATTTGCCTTCACACCAATCACAAATCATTGGTATACATCTGAAGCTCTAACAGTACCTGAAGCAACTTCTTATCAAGATAATTAATATTAGAGAGGTACTTAATGCATTTTGGCTTCTTTTAATGTCATTACTACATAAGCCTAAAGAAAACGAGCCAACACCATATGCCCAAATAGTTCAGTTGGAGATTGCCTGCCAAATGCAAACAGACCCCAGAAAATACAGAGAAGTGCCCAAAACACAGTCTGAAAATTATTGCAGAGAGATCTACATACAATTTTGATGGGCAAGTAGCATTCTGAAGACTTACATAAAACCCTACTGGTGTATGTAGTGACTAACACATACAGCATCAATTCACAATACTATCATTAGGATGCTATACACAGGATGCTGCTTCATCTTATTTCATGAAAATAAATTACATTATAAAGAATTAGAATTAATTTCTATTTTACTTTTGTAATTTTTAATTGGGAAAGACTACATCCAATTTCACTTATGTACAACTATGTTTATGAGTGCAAAGGAAACAGTCACTGCGGATTTCAAAGGACAAAGATAAGGTCAACAAACTTATATTTCATACTTTGCTGCTAGGATGCTTACATATGCAATGCCAGCATACCTATAAGCACATTTTGTAAATTTTTTATAATACTTTTCCTACTCGTTTGGCCTTTCTCTTCCTTTCCTTGGGCGGAAACACATCACAAAACATAGATGTAAGAGCTGTGCTGCTTTACAACAAATCTGTAGCATTTTGTATGCATCCCCCAACTCTGAAAGTGCAGCATGGACAATGCTGGGAAATCCTGTTCTCTGCCCAGATGAAGTGTAGGAGAAAACAGCTTTCTTGCTACTATATCAGGAGTTGGGGAGGTCCTAAACACCATCACTGGAGACTTCAGCCTACAAAAAGTTCAAAGTCAACACTTTCCCAGCAAATGGTGAGTGGAGCAGAGATCTGACAGGCTGCCTGTTGTGTCAGCTGCTGAACTGGTGCTGAATATCCATCCCTCTGTTTGCACACACAGGCACCCTCTCACCTCCGTATAGAGTACACCGCCCATGACATTGTCTACCAACAGCACAAATCCCAGTCTTAGCAAGATGCACACAAAACCAACGGGTAACCACCACAAATATCATTTAAATCTGAAAGCACTTATGAAGGAGAAATGCCTTGAAGTTGTATTTAAAATAAAACAAAATAAAGAAGAAAACTCTTCAAGAACTTGTGAGAATTTCATCTTTATATAGAAAATGGCAGTAATTATTCCCCCCAACCACCATATGAAAAACAGCTGAATTACTTTTGCGTGAGTTTTCCAAAACAAACATGTAGACGTATTAGAATTACCTGGATGCAGACACCTCGTCTGGAAAGTTTCATTGCAAAGGGTTAAAGCTCAGAAAGTTTGCAAGACTGGAAAAAGGAAAATCAGACTGAGAAGCCAACAGAAACCTTAACCCCGAAGTCTGCTGCTGCCCCCAGCCTCCTCCTGAACATTTCCTTCCCAATGAAGAAATGAGATGGCTAAATCTTGCTCCAACAATTAGCAGCTAAACTGTTCGACCGCGTAACATCGTCACATTTTCTTTTTCCCCCAGTACCAATTGAAACACACTGCCATGACGGAATAGGCTACAGACGATAGCTGAGCGTTAGGGATGATAACGCTCCATCTAAAGATACACGCTGCAGCCCACAGAAGCGATCTGCGCTGCTTATTAGCGGTAAATTCGCCGAGATGTTCTTTCTTTTCCCTTTGAGGAGATCGATTTCTATATGCTAATTACTTACAAACGCAACCTACACAAGCAAACACGGAATTAACAGAAAACCCTTGAAAAGCAACCATAATAAAAAGAAAAGAGAAAAAGAAAAAGGGAAGAAAGAAAGAAAGAAAGAAAAGCTCTCATTTAAATTCCTGGAAAGCTCCGCTTCTCTAAACATATCTATTCAGGCTCTCGGAGCACACACCCTGCACGCTCCCCGCTTGGGAGCTGCTCAACCACGAAGCCACAGAACTGTGCCACCGAGAATCCATATGGCTTCTCCTATAGGATTTTCCTCCCAGAAAACGCTGCACGGTAGAAACCCTCCCCCTCGCCCTCCCACCTCCTCCCCCCCACCCCCAAAAAAAAAAAAAAAAAGAGAACAAAAAGCCAGTAATAACTAAATGAACAAATAAACGTGCCGGGGGTGCCCCACGTACCGCACCGCCGGGCTCAGGGCGCTGCGGGGCGCCCGCCCCCCAAGGAGGAGCAGCAGCAGCAGCCGGGGCGCTCCGCCCGGCCGCCGGCCACCGCCACCACCACCGCCCGCCGCCGCCGCCGCGGCTCCCCCCGCATGCTGCCGCCACAAAGCGCAGGACGCGGGCGGCCGCAGGGGCGGGCGGCACCCCGGCTCCCGCCGGATAGCAGCGACGCGGGAGGGGAGGAGAGAGGAGGCGAGGCGGGCGGCTCCGCGCCGCACCGCCCCATCCCCCCAACCCACCCACCCCGCGGGAGCCGCCCCCCGCCAAAGGACGGCCCTCAGAGCACCCCCTTCCCCGCCCGCCCTCCCTCCCGCCGTTACCTCTCGGCCGAGGCCGGCGTGCCGGCGCTGCCCCGGCTCATTGTTCGGGGAGGGGCGTGGGTCGCCCACACACCCCCGGCTCCAGCCCGGAGGATGCGTGGGGATGGGGGCGGCGGTCGCCACGGGGCTCCGGAGCCCGAAGGAAAGTTGGAGGTGCGGTGATGCGCCCCACTGTGCAGGACGGAGTGGCTCCGACACCCGCGCGGCGTGGGAGTGCCGCAGACGGCTTTGGCTCTTGAAGATTAGGCTGCGTTAATTAAAGAGGCGTTTGAAGCGGAAAGGTCTCTTGAGAAGAAACGCATTAAGTCGCTCGTAAATGCGGGGAGGAACGCGGCGCCGTTCGAGAGGCGATATTCGTCCTTCCTCGGCTTTGCTGAGCGCTTAATAACGCCCTCTCACAGCGCGTTTCGCTGCTTTTGTTCAGATCGAATGGTGTTTTACTTTGCAAATAGCCTAAGTAAGTTTTCACGTACAGAGATAACTCTGCAGCGCTTTGATAACGTTCATTGTGTCAGATTAGTGCAAAGGCATCCGGGACTGAAGCTCGACGGTGCCCACGTTTGCGAAGCGTAAGACGATGAGAACAAGGCGCCTGCAAAAGGCGTGCCTGCAAAGTGAGGAAGCGAGTGAGAGAGCAACGCAAATAGTATCTGAGCAAAAGCGGTGCAGTTGGTTGAACTGAGAGATGCGGCTTTGAATATAGAAGGGGAGAAATGGATGTGAAAGAAAAGTACCACCAGGAATGGGTTAACGTTTCCAAAAAGGAGTGCTGCGCTAACCCTTCGTGTCAAAAGCAGATGACTGTAAATCCCAGAGGAGTTCATCCACTGATTTATTCTTCTTAACTGAGAACTTTCATGAATTGCAGCACAATTAATTAATAAAAATAACATTTTTCGCCCTTCAGCTTAGGGCACTGAGAAAACAGATTTCAAACCTGGAGCTAATTTCTTCAAAAATATAAAAATCCTGCTTCATAGAATCGTTTGAGTTGGAAGAGACCCTTAAAGGCCAGCCAGTCCAACTCCCCTGCGATGAACAGAGACACCTGCATCTAGACCAGGTTGCTCAGAGCCCTATCCAGCCTGACCTTGAGCGTCTCTGGGGATGGGGCATCACCAGTGTGATGAATGCTGTGATGATCTGGGCTGATTGATTCACAAACATGAGATAAAGGCAACAAAAATGCTAGTGATAGGGACTGCAACACAGGAATACACATATATTGGCTGTATTGAGGCACTGCTGCTTGAGGGATATTCCTGTGTACTGTTTCCATCAAAAAATCAAGATTTACAAACAGAACTAGCAATTAAATGTATATATGTATATATATATATAAAATTATTATTATTATTATTATTGCCCAGGCTTGCTGCATCTATCTACAAAATGATGTGCTGGCTCATACAATGAACCACAAGTACATGTTTGAAGAAACAAAGGAAAATGTGGATACAGCTCACTCATTTTTCTTTCTCTTTAATTAATTTCATTAATTTTAAAGTAGGAATCTAAATCTGTAGAACTCTTCAGATTCTCCCATCTGCTACTATTGAAAAATGTGCAGTTCTTCAGTAGGCTTATTTTTAATACAGGTGAAATAGCATTTCAATTTGGAGTAGAATGTAAATGAATGGCATAAATTAAGTGAACAGTACAGGAAAGCCAGTAGTGCTAAGATATTCTACATGGGAGACTAAGATGGTTTAAATGCTATATCGGGAGAGCTTGTCACCCAGAGACTCTCTTCTCTTTCAGCAATTCCAGAATGAGCTCTTGGCTTGGCAGCAGATAATGCCAGTTGAGCACAATTTTTATTGACTGCAGTGGGAGCTGTACCTACACATCTAAATGTAAAATTTATCTACAGGAGGCAGGTGGAGTTAGTCCACAATCCGCTACGGTTTGCTTATGCCTTTGACATTTTGCTTTTGGCTTAGACTCTGAGCGGAAGAGCTCTGCATCCTGCCTTTCTCACCGTTGGACTGATTCTGTCTTCCATTACAGCGGTGCAATTAAGAACATCTTCCCTGGAAATCAGGAAAGGAATTGGGATAAGGTCTGTGAGATCAGCATCGAGCCCCGCTGATGCTGGAGCAGCCTGCAGGAAGGTCTGAGATCAAAGTAATTGCTGTAGAGTCAGGATAGTAAAGAATTCATTCTTGTGTGTTCACAGCTTGAGGAATATGTCTTTTGTATAAATTGATAACAAAAGGGTAAAGTTACTCACAGATGCTGCTTCTTTGCTGTTGAGTTTAACTACTGGTATAGGTGCATCTATCACTTTGTTTTGTTACAGTGTTAGAGCACTGCATATAAATAAAGGGGATAAATAACCTGATTTACTATGGGTAAGAGTCACAGTATATTAAAAATTGTGACACAGAGAAAGCTTTCGCTTCTCTTGGAAAAAAAGTTTTATAACAGATCTTTGCAGTCATCATTTAAACTGGCAGGGTACAGTACACAAAGATCCTTAAAGACCTGGCACAAACTCATTCAGCCCTTTCAAAAGATGTCCACAGCCAATACAGCTCCATTGAAGTAGAAGGGAAAATTTCCCCCACTGCCTCCAGAGATGCTGAAGGGATGAGCAGCCCTGCTGAGCCCTGCTCCTCTGGCCTCTCCTGAGGGACTCAGTCCATCATTAGTGTTGATAATCAAGTAGATTTTTAGTAAACTTAAGGTGCCGGTGTTGGCTTCTGCACATTTCAGACACATTTTGATGTTGCAGTTTCAGACATGGGTGTGAATTTAGGAACTGAGCCTACTAAGCTCAGTTAGCAGGTGCCCTTGAAGACAGAGAGTGGTTTATTTTCCTCGTATGGTCTCGTGGCAGATTACTGGTAGAACTGCCTTCACTCAAAAGAAAACTGTTTTCCGAACAACATTCTAATTGGTTCAGTGGTGGGATGTCTGAGTTTTAGTGATGTATGTATATTCAGTGTGGCTCTTGGTGGTTCCTGCTCTGGCACGCATAGGGTTGCATCTTTGTGTGGAGAACAGATGGGAGAAAAGAAGGGGAGGGTTCTTGCCTGCATGACACAGAGCATCTCTGGGGAAAATATATGTCCTCTGTTGGAAAGGCAGGTGCTCTCACATGTGTCTGGAAGGCCGGCACAGGCACAGGCCAGTGTTTGTTCCCTCTGAGCAAGGTGTCGTAGGAAATGCAGTGAGACTGGATTCAGAGCTGCCACCGAGTGAAGCTGAGCCACCTCTGAAGCTGTCCTGGGACTCAAAGGTATGAGAGACATTTCTTCTTTCTGGTTTTCTCTGCTCTCGAGGATAAGTGCTAACTTACTCCTGGCCTCACCTATGTTAATAAATGGTTCTTGTCCTTCAGTGCTGGCTCAGATGTGGAAGTGGATAAGAAGTCATGGCCTATTCTTTGCTTTACTACCCCCAGTATTTGCCTTAGGAAGGAAGCATGAACTCCCCTGTCTGCATCATGGGCTTTCAATCAGATAAGGGTCACCTGTCTATTTGTTTACTCCCTTGCATAGTGTCATAGGTTGAGCCAGAGCCAATTTCTGTGACTTCTCTCTTTCAAGGATCCAGATTCATTCAAAATGATAAAAAGCTGAAATAAAAAGAGAAATATGCCAGAGCTAACTTCAGCTTATATTTTCTTTCAGTTTTCCTATTATTTCAGAAGTCAACTCCAAGCTTTCTTAAAAGGTTAACTTCAGTTGTGTTCTGTTGCTAAGAAGGTAGGTTTCAGTGTGAGCAGGGCTAGAAGCCTTCTGTCCCTCCAGGTGTCCCACCCCACCAACCCCAGCTGACACCCTCCAGCCATAGACATCATAAAGCGCTATCCATCCCATCAACAAGGTAGCAAAGCCTTCATGAGCAAAAGACCATAGCATCCCAAGGATGCATGCAGTAAAACATTCATAAAGTCTGGCTGCTTTGATCAACTCAAACAATGAACTTATCCTCATTTCTGTTAAAGTTCTGTAAGCGTGTCTGTTTACCCCCACTACTGTCTGTAGGATTGTGCCTTGATTACTTGTTGCTTTCAACAGCAGCTGATGTTGCTAAATTGTAGCCTTTAGAAAACTGATATTAAAATCGGTCATGGCAAAACTTTACTGGGTATTCTGAATACGTACATAAATGTCTAGAGATACATGAGTTTTGAAGCATATTTTGTACACAAAATTGCTCAGAGTTAATCTCTGGCTGTACTCTGTGTGACTGTGATTTATGGAAACATTATTGACAAGATGCAGTGGGCTGGCTCTTCAGTTGAAAAGGTTGACTGAAATAAACATGTTTATATGGAATAGGTTTTTGATGAAAAAAAAAAAAAAAGTGCCACATCTGCAGAATCATCGAGAAAGGAGAAAGTAGGAAAAAAAACGGTTTTGAAATGACAGCTCTCTCAACGTACAGTGGGGTACTGCCTTCCAAAGAGGAAATACATATTAGTGGGCTGGCGATATAGCAGCAAGGCAAATAAATATTCATTCCTTGACTCTCTTACAGGCTCACTGCCCTTTCTCCAGGCTGCGTGCCCAGAGGCAATCTGGCCTCTGCAGAGGCAGGGCTGGGGGGTTATCATTTCAGGCTATGCATCACGCCATGGTGCATCAAGTTGGATGCCTGCTCAGAAGCAAAACAGCCTCATGTTTTGCCATCAAGCTTAAAGGGGTCTAGAGGGTTCTTCAGCCTATCCTCATCACTACAACCAGCCTCAGGGTAGAAGGTTACTTGTCTATATAGCATATCTGGAAGGACCAGAAAATGTGCCATTTGATTGGGAAGCTCTCAACAATTCATCCTCAGTGACTGCTACTACTCACAGCGTCCTCCATCTCTTGTCATTTGGCCACTAACTGTGGATACTTGTGTTTCAGGGGCTGCATGAGAAGTTCCCACAGGCAGGGGCATGTCTCTGGAATCAGCAACAAATTGAAGGTGGAATTCATAACCTGAAGTGTGATAGTACTTTTTCAGAAGCCACAAACAGAGTTTTCACCTGGTTAAGAACTGAAGAAAGTTAGTATTCTTGCAGGAGTTGCTTTATACTTTTAAAATGGGTCAGCTCTTTCTTGTTAATTTGAAATGCAAGGGAACATTCCCAGGAGTAGCTTGGTTGCTGGTTATGCATGGCTGCAGAGCTAGTTATAGCTAGTATACTGTTTCATGTAGCTTTGTAGCTGGACTGGGAAATGCTGCCTTGCTTTCTGCTTTACACAGCCCTAAAAATAAATAAATAAATAAATAGGAAAAAAAAGAAAACACAAGACTTATTCTGCTCAGCAGGAGAGTGCAGATAGATCAGCATAGCAAAACAGTTCTCATCATGCATACTTTCCAAATGCTATAAGACAAATAAAGAAATATGAACGGTGCTGTGGTTTAATGGCTATTTGCATACATCCAGACTATGTATCATGTTCTGTGTATGCAAATACATTTTTCAAGATAGCTAAAAACACAATTAAAGTTTTTGTTTTGTAGCCAATTACTGCCACAAGAAGTGTCAGCAATTTTTTTATCCTCTATTGTAAAAGGGAAGGGTTGGCAAAGCCCATTCCTATCTTGCTTTGGTACTTTGAGGTTCGAACTTTACAGTGCAAACACTACATGGTTTGTTTAAATAATAAAAGCAGGAGTTCTGATGTTAATCTAGGAAAATAAACTTTAGTGTGCTTTGTGTTCCCCACCTTTTTGGCAGCACAAAAGATACCATGCAACTTCATTCTCCTTTCACTCAAATACATTGTTGTTACATCTGCAAATGTTAAATATGTTGCAGAAACTGCTTAAATAGAGGCTATTATATGAAAAATGGGAAAATAAATAGAAACATGCAAGAAAAAGTGTGTTTTGAAATGGTGTCACTTTTCTGTAAAGGAACAAGCTTTGAAAAGACAGATTTAATTAAAGTCTTTATTTTCCATCACATTTCACAGTTTAAAAATAGTAAACAGCGTAAGTAGTATCACCCACTTGGTGATAAAATTTACTCCTTCCCTGGGAAAGAAAAGAAAAAGGAAAAAAAGGAAAAGGAAAAGGAAAAGGAAAAGGAAAAGGAAAAGGAAAAGGAAAAGGAAAAGGAAAAGGAAAAGGAAAAGGAAAAGGAAAAGGAAAGAAAGAAAGGGAAGGGAAGGGAAGGGAAGGGAAGGGAAGGGAAGGGAAGGGAAGGGAAGGGAAGGGAAGGGAAGGGAAGGGAAGGGAAGGGAAGGGAAGGGAAGGGAAGGGAAGGGAAGGGAAGGGAAGGGAAGGGAAGGGAAGGGAAGGGAAGGGAAGGGAAGGGAAGGGAAGGGAAGGGAAGGGAAGGGAAGGGAAGGGAAGGGAAGGGAAGGGAAGGGAAGGGAAGGGAAGGGAAGGGAAGGAAAGGAAAGGAAAGGAAAGGAAAGGAAAGGAAAGGAAAGGAAAGGAAAGGAAAGGAAAGGAAAGGAAAGGAAAGGAAAGGAAAGGAAAGGAAAGGAAAGGAAAGGAAAGGAAAGAAAGGAAGGGAAAGGAAAGGAAAGGAAAGGAAAGGAAAGGAAAGGAAAGGAAAGGAAAGGAAAGGAAAGGAAAGGAAAGGAAAGGAAAGGAAAGGAAAGGAAAGGAAAGGAAAGGAAAGGAAAGGAAAGGAAAGGAAAGGAAAGGAAAGGAAAGGAAAGGAAAGGAAAGGAAAGGAAAGGAAAGAAGAAAAGAAAAGAAAAGAAAAGAAAAGAAAAGAAAAGAAAAGAAAAGAAAAGAAAAGAAAAGAAAAGAAAAGAAAAGAAAAGAAAAGAAAAGAAAAGAAAAGAAAAAAGAAAAGAAAAGAAAAGAAAAGAAAAGAAAAGAAAAGAAAAAAGAAAAGAAAAGAAAAGAAAAGAAAAGAAAAGAAAAGAAAAGAAAAGAAAAGAAAAGAAAAGAAAAGAAAAGAGACCATTTTTGTGCAGGAATTGTTGTGGGATTTAGGTACATACCATTGACAGACTAATCTCAATTCTCTTGGCCCTGCTGAAGTTGCCCATCTTGTCTTCTGCTGAGAAGCTTGTCACTACCCTTCTTCCACAGGTGACTGCTCCATCATCCCTTAAGCCAGCAGGGAAAGTGGGACAAAAATAGTGCTGATTTAGCTTCTGCCACAGCTAGGACCTTAAGCCTCTCTCTGCTTGAAATGGGTTCTTTTAGGTCCATGTTTTGAAACCGTTATCAGAAATTAAAGTTGTTTTTTCTTTTTCTTTTTTCACCAGAGACTGCCTCTTACCTTCCTAACTTCCCTGCAGCTTTCTCTGTATCAGTGGCCTTCTGAAATATTCAGTTTTGAGACATAAATCTCTCTGTTCATGGCAACGGGTGGAAAAACCTGTCAAAACATTCTTGAAAAAGTTGCAAGCCAATGTTTGAGAAGTATTGTTTTATTTTTCCTGTTACGTATAAGGAAGCGATTCAGGTGGAGGCAGTTGTGGCTACAGTAGGGCAGCTTCCACCTCCAAAACATTTATTTTAGCAACACAGGAAAGGTGGCAGAGAGTTGGGAAAAGGGAGTTAATGTTAGGGTTGGCTGGAATATGGAGTCCTGTTTTGAAGAAAGAAAGAAAATGTCAAGTCTTTGTTCTTCATTGAGGTGAAACAGTAACCTTTCAAACGAGCTCAAGGGAAAACACTTTCAGAAAAGCCAGTCATCAGAGAATTTCTCTGAGATGCACAGGATTTCAGGCGTGAGTTCTTCTTCACCAGAAGTAGACTCACATCGCAGCTGGACACTCCATGACCACTGCCTACTCTCTGTTAAATGCTCCTCTTTCCCTCTGGGTTTTGAACAGAGAATGGAAATTTCACTGGATGTAATGTGTTTCTGTTTTCATTAAATCGTAGTTTTCTGGCAAAAATAACAGTTTGAAAATTTATTGGCAAGATCATCTGAGCATTAATAGCTCTCAGAATAGAGGGAATACATAAAATTTTTTTTGAACACAAACTCTATTCTCAGCTTGAGTGGCAAAATATCAGTGCAGCTGAGGACAGTGTGCCCTTCGATTTGAGAAGAAGGTAAAAGCTTTTCTCCCAGCAACTGAAATTAGTATTATGTTCCTTTTAGCTTAGTAATGTTTATACAGTATGGTTTATTCTCTCTCTTTTTTTTAATCTCATCCATCATTCACAGTTCAGAATTCTACAGTGATTCCACCAAGTCAGTTTACTGTACAATGCGAAATGAAAGTCAAGTTAATTTCGCGCTCTACCCACCTCAGTCTGATTAACGCAAATTAAATTTCGTGCTAATAAGACTGAGTGTGTGATCATAATTGGAAACCCTTGAGCTCCCTTGACTGCAGGGAAAGTGCTGCTTTTCCTCACATTATGAAAACATTTGAATCATAACATCTGGGAAATTTGCAAGAAACTATGGTATCAATTTGGAGTCTCCATATAATATGTATTCAGGAACTGTGAGTACATACCCATATCAGATTACAGCCCTTGGAATATTTGGCCCACCTGCCCACCAGAGAATGCTAAGGGAGCAGTGACACACACCTCATAAGAGGAAACTTACAAACATCTGTGTTTCTCCATTACATGGAAATTCTCTTAGGCAAATAATTGGCTGCTCTGCCTTAAATAATTGGACAATTCTTTAAGTCTGTAACCAAAGTCTGAACAGATCATGTCAGATAGAAGTGTTGCTAAGATTGGGATCTTTCATCAGCCATTTGAAAACAGAGGGTAGCAGAACTAGACATGAGAGCTGAAGGACTGGCTGTAAGGGAAGGTGAAACAAAGCAAGGCTTGGATCCAAAGATAAAAAAAGCTTATGAGGGGGGAGGAAAAAGCTTGTTAAATATGAGTTGGAGTTCATGGTCCTATTCCATTTCAATCTAGGCATTTCTTGCTAAATCAGGGAGTGATGGCTTTCCTCAACTCCAGGAATGCACACTTGTTCCACATATCAGCTGGTCCTGGAAGAATAAGGTAGTAAACTCAGAAGTAAAAGCACAGCAGGTAGGATTTGAGAAAAGGGTTACTCTAAGGCCTGGGATTATGGGAGACGCTGCTACCAATGAGGTCGTGCACCTATTGTCAATGAGTAAGACCAAGGAGATGTGTTAGTGTACCCGGAGCCAAAGATGATGCAAGAGCTCACTTAGGATTTATGGGCTTTTACATTACTTTAGTCTGTGTTCTGGGATACAAAGAAAGAAACGTAGTGGCTAAGAGGCAGGATGGGAGTAGTTGTGAATATACGGAGCATCTATGCTTTCTGATCGGAACTCATGAGGAGGTATATCATCCAGGGCTACATCTCTTAGCAGCAGAATATCACGACTGTACAGTAAGTTTATTAAATATGAGAGAAGCATCTTACAGCATGCCATCCTAATGAAGGGCTTGACAGTCAGACATGTCACTGCTCACCAAAGAGCTGTTCAGATGATATTTTGAAGTTGAGCCCTGATCTCAAACCCTGGAATCAATGTGAATTTTTATTATTTTGTATGGAGGCAGAATCAAACACTTAATTGGAAGAACTGTTGCACCACTGCTGTGCGTCTCTATCAGGTCTGAATTTAGTTTTAGCAATATAAAATGGGCTTCTCCTATTTGTCCTCTGTCTCTCTGACAAACAGCCTTATAAAGTAAACATTCACTAAAGAGGAGGAACACATTGTACATAGCTATAACAACAACATGTTTTTGGTCTGACTGCCCATAATATATGAAAACAAAGTACAGAAGAACTGTAAATAAGACAGAATTCTGAGCACAAGCTAATCTACTTGTACATAATTTCTACTGCAGAATGAAGCAATGGGACCTGCACTTGTCTAGAAAATAGCCCTCAATTTCTTCCCTCCTTTCTACCGTGGGAGTATAATTTAGACAGGGAGTATTGTCTGAATGTGACATCATCTTGAAACAACAACTTTAAAATCGGACACGGGTAATAACGTTCATTAATTATATTCCATATCTGTAAAGTATATACACTGCAATACGTACAAGAAGAGCAGCCTTTGTCAGAGATCTTCCTGGATATCTGTAGCCAAAATTCTCCTTTACAGTTTTCTCATCGTGTTGTACAATGGGAACATACTGATCTCTGGCAGTGGGTAGGGAAATTGAAGATTTCTATGAGGTATAAGTCAGAAACAAATGAACGAGTGTTGATTTTTTAGTACTGTGCACTGTCATCTACATTAGTGGAAGTTGGCTGAAACCTAGTGACTGAATATGTAACATAGGTACCATCATTAATGGAAGTTTCTTTGGTTTTTGTTTTTGTTTCCTCTCTCTCATTTTACTTTGGGAGAGTGGTTTTATTTTTTTGCAGATAAAACACATTCACACATGTACCTAGTATGGAGTTGCAAAACCAACAATATTGGCTACAATACTACATACATTTGACTATTTGTGTTTTGATTTTGGAGCGTGAACATCTGCTGAATCCTTGCTTTAGATAGCTGTTTTGCTGCCACAAAAGTACAGGGAAATTTCCTCAAGAGCTAAAAATCTCACTTAAAAACTCACAGAGGAGTCCCTCAGAGCATAGACAGGTTTTGGTTTTTCTAGTTATCAGGATAAAACTAAGCACGGTGTGATGTTAGCCCATTGATCCTTATGTCTGCTGATACTTATCAGGCTGATGAATGAATAACCTGTCAACTCATGCAAAGTGTCTTCTATCATCTCCAACAGCCCCACTGACTAGAAAGGAGGCTCTAAGTCACACTGTTCTGCTCCCACCACAGCTTTGTAGGTATCTTCAGTCTCCCACCCTGGGTGCAGGTCTCACACAAACAACCCTGACCTCTCACTTTCCACTCTAAGGCTGGAGGATAAGGCAAGGATGGATTTCAGCCCAATAAGGCTGTGGTTTACATCTGAGTGATTTACTTGGCTTCAATAGAGAAGTCACAATCTTTGTTTGCTACTGTGGATGACTTTTGCTAGATTGTCAGCTTGAATGTTACCAACAGGTTTTTGACCTAGTTATGTGATTGGGCTTTTAACAACCTGTGGCATAAGGGAATACGCATTAAGTCACTGAGAATATTTCATCACAAAGGAGCTTTTAAAAGAATGCACCACATACACCTGCTGAGAAGCATCTCAAATAATTGAGTTCATGATAGTGGAATGAGTATAGTGTTTGTTGAGAGACTGACACGACATCTAGCACACAGTGGACTGGCATTATAATTAATTAATGCTCATAGATGCATCCTTAGCACAGATGCTATGCTTTTTTGTTCTTCAGCCTTTGACAGTGGAATGCGTGGGAGGTGAAAATAAACAATGAAATGCTCTGTCATTTTTGTCATGTCTTCTTTCTGTTTAATGCCTCATACAATTGCAGGTTTCAAGGTCACCTTACTGATGATTCTCTGTCACCAATAGTATCAAATTTGTGCTGAAATGAGTCAAAATATGTTTATTGAAGCACTCCTTTTGGCTCTCTTACACCTTTCCCTTTCATGCCAGTGTTAAAATAAATATATTCAATTAACATAAAATTAAAATTTGCATAAAGTATATGTTTCAGAGCCCTGGTGTTTAATGACTAGCCACATTATTCAAATAGTAAACCAAATAGGAATAAAAATATTTATAGATGAGGTTTTTCAGATGGTTTTGCAATACAGCCAGTATGGGTAATATATGATGAGATTCCACAATCACTTTTCTCCCACACACATATTAATGGAAACCCTTGCAACCGAACACAATTGCATACATCTCTTTTTCAATCTGTGCGTAGGTTATTACTATAGAGATGGAAGACCTGAATGCATAAACCACTCACTGCCCTAACTGCAGTAACAGAGCCACAAGTCATTGCTTGGATGCATCCATCTGAATTTTTATTAGTTACTTCATTTTGATGAAGGTGGGTTCCTGCCAGCATTCTGTTGAAACTCAGTCTTCAAGAGATCTTAGTGTTACCCAGACTTCTGAAAGGTAAGAAGTTGGCAAGATAAATTGCCAACCCTAATATCTTTTTTAAGATGAACATACATTAACAGTAGCACATCTTGCTGCCAATTTCTTAAGGTTAATGTAAACTGAAAGAACAGGCTGAAAATATTTTACTCTGATGATGCACTCATTCCTTTCATAGTTGTTTGGAGCATGATACAGATTTTCATCATATTGTATCTTGGGAGTCTGAAGTTCTCAGGTGTTTTTCTACAGGAATGGCTGTTTTATACAACCTGAAAATTGGACCCATATGTGTTATTGTATGCAGTGTGCTTATGGACACAGTCAACATGATGATTAGCCATTCTGTTCATTATAAAAAAAATGGCTAACATTGCACAAGTTTTGAGAGCCATAACTGCCTATGCACTTTTGTAAGTGTTATTTTGCCTGGTGCACTGAAATTCAGCCAGGACTTTCCAGATGCACATCATCCTAGGAATGATCTCTACCAATCACACCCAGTACCTCGTTAACAAGTGGTATTAATTCTGGTCTGATCTTTCCTTCCCCTGACCTCTTGCTTCACTAAGGCAGTGTCTCTGGTTTCTTTGCTATCCTACCATTCGTTTACATTCCTCTTATTTTGCAAAGTGATTTTTCTTGCATGACTTCTTGAGACAGCCATCCATCTGGTTTGTGTTCCTTCATTTACAGGTATATAGGCTTCGCATAAGATGTGTACGCTGCCAGATATGTTCTAACTAGAGCAAGATTTTGGCAGCTCTTGCATCAATAGTTTTAACAGTTCTTTTTGCTGAACTCCTGTCAACATGCTTCAGTTTTTGCTGAATTTGTCTTAAAGACTGTCTACTATTGGATTATTTAATTCCTGTCAATAAAAACAGAATCTTTGATTAACAAACCTGTCATAAACCACTCTAAGGATTCAGTTTGGACCTTGCACTGAGTTGCTATTTTCATGTCTTCCCAACAGGGGAATAACTTTTTGGAGAGAACATTTTAGATATTCAGCTAACATCCTGCCAACTACTACCTATGTTTCTCCCTCTCCCTCCTAATTAGATTAATGTAGAAATTTATAATTCCTCCTCATGCGTGGGCCCCACTTAAATGCAAGCCAAGCTCTTTCTGTTGCTTCAAGTCCTACTGCTTGTTGAAAGAGCTGCCTTTCTGTCCTTGAACTGTTAAAGACATGAAATCCAGGCCATTCTATCCTCTCAAGGAGTGTCCTGTCCTTTGTCTCATGGTAACTTTATCACAAGTGGCACTGGGTTGAGATTTGGGAATTACAACTCTGTAAAATGGGAATTATGGCAGTGCAAAGAACTGTGAAAGGCATTGTTGGAAAGTACATAGATTATATTGGTGTTCCAACTATATTGCTATTTGGATTATTATATCTAGGTGTATTAAAAAGGGCAGTGAAGTCAAAATAGAGAAGTAACAGTTACAAGTCTAACAAGAGGTGATATTTTAAAGTTCTTTCCCAATTGTACAGCTCATTCTTGTGACAAAGTAGTGTCTCAGCATCATTAATGAATTTTGCTTCTGGGTATATCCCTTGGGCAGCAGCTGTGCCTTTAAAAAAAGACACAGTTAGAAGAACAGAACCATTTTCCTGCTAATCTGCTCAGCTTCCAAGCATAACAACTGAAAATAAGCATATTAAGAAGAACTGAGCAGAACTCGTGAAGTGATTTACAATAGTGTCATGGGGTGATTCCCAGTAATGTCACAAATTGAGCATATGGTAATTGTTCACCTCTTACTGTAAGCTTTCTAATGTAAACAAAAAGAAAAAAAAAAATTTTTTTTTTTCCCTGGCCACTAATTACAAGTTCAGCAGTGTATTAGAACATTAGCATATTAATTACATGGTAATCAACTATACAACAAAAATATATGACATAGGAACCAAAACCAAAATAATGTGGGTGCCCATACCTTATCAACTGTTGCTTAAAAAGTTTTGAGAATGTTACTGCTTCCCTTACCTTGCCTTAAAAGAACTCTTGGTGCTGATGTTATTGTTCTATTTATTATTTTTAATGTTGTAGTTTTGACTGGGGTTATTCATTGGTTTCTCCCCAGCTTTTGGATGGGTGTGGGTGTCTATACCACTGTGCAAAGCCCTACAGAAGTTCCAAGGAGTGGCACCATCTATGGCATGGACCATCCATAACCGCTGGAAAGCTCAGCTCTATGTGCAACATAACTAGGCCATTGGGTACAGTTTCACCACTAGATGGGAGCATTGATTATTTAGCCTTTACGTTGAAGTGGTGTTACTCTGACAATGGAAAATGTCATTCAATCTTGACTCCTGTTACAAATTTGTCAGGGGGCTGAACCTACCCTATCATTGCTCAGCATACTCAAGAAACACTGACTAATGTTTATTCCCTAGAGGGCATCCTTCTTGGCGAATGCCCCAAATGACCAGCATACAAAGTGGTTCCTGTTGTTTAGAATGGAAGCATGTGGTTACTCTTTAGGTCTTAAGGGACATGCTGGGAATTGCAACTGTGTTCCAGTAAACTTGTTTTACAGCTTATTTTTTCACTGGGAAATGGAGCATCTCTAGTTTTCCAGTTGTCCTAAAATCACTCTGATAACTGGAGAAAAGTGAAGGTAAAAGGAAAAAGGAACTTAATTTTTGTCATCCAAAGACCAATTTTAGACTTGCTGTGTTTCCAGACATGCACAGAAGGGCAACTTTACAGATTAGCACAGCTCCAGATCACCTTCCTCAACCTCTACAGATTCCAGGATGCCTTCACAAATCTTTGAGGTGAGATCAAAGACTTAAAAAAGGCCAAGGTCCAATTGTGCTTCCTTTGTCAAAAGGTTGTCTACTTGGGGGCATGTATCTCCTGGTGTGATTCTAACCCCAGGAATCTGCTCAGTTCAAATATTCTTTCCTCCCCAAGGCATGTATACAATGGTTAAACTCAGTAAAGACATTCTTTAACACCTTTTCCAAAGAGCTATTTCCTGCTCTCACCTTGATGCTTCTCGAATAGAAAGATGCCAGACAATCAAGTAAATCAAGGGCTGTGTCTGTGCTCAGTTTAATTAGAAATGAGATTTTCATCTATTACAAGATAAATGTTTCCTTCAGACAGCAGGATGCAGGACAGACATCAACAGTTTTCAGTTGAAAACTGCAATGCAATCACATGTATTTAATTGACAGCCACTATTTATAGAAACTTAAACAAAAGAAAGAATGTGCATGGACCATTACTAACTCAGGACACAGATTAGGTATGAATACAACCAAAGAGCAGGTGGGTGGTAAAGGCTTCAGTTGCATGCCTGCTGCTCTGGGCTTTGAGTTGCATGGGCAGGTCCCGTGGCAGCAGTTCCATCAGCTCCTTCCCAAACTATGATTCCTCTCCAAGAAAAGAATCTGGGAAAGGACACGTGGGTAAGAATTTGCTGGGAAAGGCACAGATTTGGTTCAGCACTTACACAGAATACAGACAAGAGATTTCATCAAATGACTGGCAACACCAAGCCCAGGAGACATAAGGGTTAATGATCAGGTCCTGTGCCTGACAACCAGCCAGTGGCACTGGGCTGCTGGGGCATCATGAGGCCTGGACTGGACTGAAGAGAAATTATGTGTGGATGCTTCTCACAGCTCCCCAGCATCAGGAGAATGTCAATTTTCAGCAAGTATGCCTCACTGTGAGTCTCTCAAAAAGAAGACAGCCTTACCCTCTGCAGTTAGCAAGAAACTCTTGAAAGGAGGGAGGCTGCTGTGCCTTCTAGGCTCTGAAAACAGAAAGCAAATGGGAAATACAAAACTTGAGTAAAACAGTACTTTTAACATGACTGTGATTTTCTTTGGGCATAATATTTTTCATGTCTCCTGTTGATGTCAGCACAGGTACCCTTCCACTGGCCTGTGCCAGAGGCCTGAGCTAGGAACATCTCATTATCTTTGACTGTAATGATTTCAGTCTTCCAGCTGTGTCCTGACACCCTGCTTTTCTAAGGCATAACACAGAGCCATGTTCCTTACCAGCAGCCAGAAGCAGAGATGAAAACACACTCTGAAGTCTAGGATGTGTGAGGAATTCTGTTTCCTCCTCATTAACACTCTGAGGCTCAGTGTGCCTCCCAGTTCATGGTGCATAAAGCACATATTTGTTAGTTATGCAGGAGCCCATAGCCTTGGTTGAGAATACACAGGTACACACTGCATGAAGAGTACAATGGCATTGCTGTTTATTGCAGAATTAAACCTACCTGATTAAAGCACTATAAACTGCTGAGCCCCAAAGCACACAGATTTACTGTAACATACAGATACTACGCTGAAACCAGCTAGTTTTACTCAAAATCATTCAACTTGTCTGTAGCTTTAGAAGAGATTACAGTTTATTGACCAAGTAGCAAAGTGGCTGGATATCTCCTTCCATCAGATTTATACCGGTTCAGCTAGGAGTAAAATCTGTCTTCAGATTAGTTCCTCCATGAGACATTGTGACGTGACTAACACTGAGATCATATCTCATTGGCAAATCAAGTATAGAGCCAAGTGAGAAGAGAGCTCATTTAACATCACAGCTGAAATAATATCAAACATGCAAGTAAAAAACTTACTGACAAAGTAAATTGCTTTTTTTCCCATATTATTCTAGGGGGAAAGTCTCTCTTAGAGTCTCTAGGGCATTAAAATTAATCATTCTTCTTTAAATTCAGTCCAGGAATTAGTTGCATGCAACTCAGGCAGGGACATCAGCTAAGAGAAAATCAGAACAATCAAAGATATGGGATCTGGCAAAGCTCTCAAATGCAGTACAGTGACAATTAAATTTCTCGCTAATCTCCATGATGTATGTGTACTTACAAGCCTATGGAAGATTCGATTAATTTTTTTCTGATTTAGGAACTTATTACTCCTTTCCTTTCTTTGAATTCAGTTTTTCTACGAAGTGAACAGCAGACTGAACAATTATGTCCATGACTCTGAAATATACGTGCATTCAAAACGGAAGTCATTTTTAGCTGCACCACAACTAAATGACAAGTTATAATAGCACATGGACCAAACTCCACCTTACTTATAAATATGAAAGTTTCTTCTTTCACCAGTCACTTTCATTCTTTGAAAATGCACGGTATTTATAAGCCAAGGCCAAGTATGGGCTACAGTGCTCCTGGTCAACAAGGGAACCATAGGAACATTAAGAGAAAAAAGCTGTTGTATCTTTCCAATGTGTACTGAACTTCTACTGATTGCTCTGCTAAGTCAGTATCCACAGCTCAGTGGCTTCGAAATATTCCAGAAAGTTGCCCTGCTCCAGCACTGGAATGCGATACTGCCTGACTCTTAAAAGGGTCACAGGAGAGAGTGTGTTTTGCTAAGTGTCCTGATTCACACCAGAATGGTTGAAATAACCTTTGGAAACGTGTTCCTTCAAAATTAAGTTTTGCTTCCCTATGCAGAAAGATGAACCCGCACGAGAAAGCTATAATAAGCATAAGATGTCAAAGCTAAAACCAAACAGATCCGATAACTCATAGGTGAAGGCTTTTTATCATTTTCACGAGTTATTGCTTGAAAGAAGAGGTTGAAGTTTTAAACCTGATTTGGAATTGAAAACATGTCCTTTATGTTAAAGCTTCTCTTAGAGCCAAATGCATGGGTGACATATCTCAGCAAACAAACTGGCTAGAGGAAACCTAACAAAGTGCAGGCAGTTCTCACGCTGAGAAACATCCCTTTATGTCTTAGAAAATAGAAATTCACTTGTCCTTTAAAAACAAACAAGCAAACAAATAAATAAATAATTACATTTCCAAGGCCTTTGCTCAGATAACATTAAAAAGGAAGCTAATTAAGGAAATTGTGGAGAGAGTAATGTGTGAATATGCAATGGAAGTGAATAACCATCATCTGTGTGTGTGAGAGGGCAGCTAAGTCTGCATATCACACCAGTGAGCTTGTCTGGTAGGGACCTCAGGTACAGCCTTCTGATGATATGATAACTGGGCCTGATTATTAGATTACCTGTGTCAGGCCAAGTCCTGAGTGCTCCAGTGAGGGATATTCCACCATTTCTCTGGATGATCTTCTCCAATGTTTAGTAGTCTTACAGCGAAGCATTTTACTTTTTCTTATATCCAGACAGAATTTTCCTTGAAGTATCTGTCCATCTCCATGAAGAGCTTAACCCCATTTTCTTTATAACTAGCTTTTAGGTATTGGAAATCTTCTGACACCCAGTGCCTTTACTTCTGTAGGATAAGCAATACTAATTTCTTCAGCTCTTTTGCTTGTCAGGTTCTACATGAACTTCATGGCCCTTTCTGGGTTTTCTCTGATCTTTCAGTGTTTTTCTGGAACTGGGGGGACCAAACTGGAGCACAGTGTACCATCTGTGGCTTAATAAAAACCAAGGATTATGGGATAACCACTTTCCTTGATCTGCTGGCTGTACTCACACTGAAGTAGCCCAGGATAAGGCTTGCTACAAGGACAGGCACCTAGCATGTGTTCAGCTTGCTCCCCATTAGGATCTCCAGCTCCTTTGTAGCAGAGCTGAAGGATCCCCAGCCTGTACCGCTTCTTGGGTTTAGAATAATCTCAGATGTAGAATTTCACTTTTTAGTTTATTAAACATCATTCAAATCTCATCAGCCCAATCTTCCAGCTCATCAAGGTCTCTCTGTATGATGATTTTTCCTTCCATTCACCTATTTACCTCTCCTTAGCTTAATGTTATTTGCTAACTTGAACAATCATTGATATCAAGGGAAGAAGTTTTAAGCAATGTTATAACATGCTTCAAAAACGATTATCCAAGTTCTGTTTATTGCAGTTTGGATTCCTCCACTGTGACAAAAGGCCCTTTCCATTCTTGCATCATTCTGCACCAGCAGTCTTTCCAGCATAGTCTTTTCACTGAGCAGTGTTACTTCAGTATCATGTGAAGTTAAAAAAAAAAAAGGGAACGATTCAAGTGGCTCTTAGATAGTTTCGGATCCATCCTCCTACATGGTTCCTGCCTGGAATATGAACTACCAGGATTGGCATTAATCCCAGAAGCAGAAATCTGCTTGTGCATTTCACAGAGCTCTAGTAAAGGAGTTTGTTAGCACAGGACTAACAAATCTAAAAGATTTTATCTCATGGCCACTGATATGTCGATTAACCAGGGTAGTGGGACCCTGACATCCTGAAAAAACTCCAAAGGAACTTCTATCATGAAGCAAAGGGAGGAAATATGACATATCAGGGCAGATTTTAACACCATAGGGAGAGAAGGGCAAGGAAAAGTACGCTGTCTGAGTCACATGGCTCAGTTATTGGTGCACTACATTTCTGAGACAACCCCTGCAGACTTTATTGCATCTATGTTACACAGGAGCACTCTCTTAAAAAAAAAGTCTATATATTACCCTATGACTTTATTCACCTGTCCATTCCCAGCTAGCACTGGAGAAACTTTACAGTCTTTTTTTTTTTTTTTTTTTTTTTTTTAATGGGGCAACAGTGGGATTTCTATCAATTCCTAGAACTGTGATCCATTGCTTGGTTGCAATCAATGCTATCAAATGCTTCAAAGATTTTAGTCTAAATTTCCTTTGATTGGTGACATTCTTTTGTTATTTCTTAAATTGTTTAAAGTAAAGAGTCTCAGTTTATTTGCACCTGCCGATGCTTGTATGGAGATATCAAATTTCCCCTTAGTCAACTAGAGTCAAGTGTATTTATTTCTTTTAATCTTGTCTAGAAATTAACCCCATTTTTTTCAGTAATTTTTGATGACCTTTTCTGAATTTCCTGAAGTTTTTTGGAGCCTTTTTGGCAGGGATGTGCTTAGACTGGAGAGCAGTATTTAGCTGCATCTTCCTCTTTCTCTCATCTCTGCATGTTGTCCAAGGAGATATGACCTCTCCAGTCAGGAAATCAATGGTGAGGTTTGCAGCAGCCTTTGGAAAATGGAACAGTGGTCTGAAACTATCTCCATTAAGTCTAATGATGGTGTTGGAGACAAGCCCTCTGTTTGTTGTTTGACTGAGGTAGGGGGAACATAGGTACTGCCAGTCCTGAGAAAGCTGTCGCCCTTCTAAAACATCACATATCAGTGAGACATGGTTCTGACGCTTTGCATCTTCACATCAGATAAAAATCAGAGTGCTTTGTACTGAAAGAGACATGTATGTGGATCAGGCTGATGGAAGGAGTGTTCAGATGCCAAAATGTAGTTTCGCACAGAAAATGAATGAAAACCTATGGTACAGCATAGTGCATTTCCACAGCCAGAGTGAAATTTTGCCTAATATAGGAGTGCAAACTGGGACTTGGAGGACATAAAGACTGCTTTGCAGCTTTCCTTTCCTGGGGAAGATTATACAGAAATTCAAATCCCAGCATGAGTCTTAACACACAGCTTCCAACAGCTGCTGGGTATTACATAAGAAATTGGCAAGCCTGCAGTAGCAGCTGTGTCTTGCCACATCCCTGGCAGTACCACAGAGCTGTAAGGGATAGAGGTGACTCAGGTACTTTGGTGAGGCATTTTCCACTGGGATTGTATTGAAACAGAACAACTATAGGCATACTCAAGATCCCACTATGTTACTTTCTCCAGCACAGTTAAAAGTAGATTAAAAATGTTCAAGGGTTTTTTTTTTTTTTTTTTTTTTGTCTACAAACACAGTTACCAATCTTTGTTTCTATATATAATAAATCCAAACATGGGGTTTTGATCTTCAGAAGAGAAAATATGTTTTGAAGTCAGAGATGGCCTGTTGCACTTACATTCACATGACTTCAGAGGCAGAGCTATGAATTACACTTGCAATCTTGCTTTCTGTTTCATCGATATAATTTCAGGTCCTTTATTTGCACTTGTCCCTGAAACAAGAGGATAATGACCTTCTTCTGAAGAAATTGATGCCCATTCTGACATCTCTGAAAAACCTACATGATGTTCCCCTCCCTGCATGTGGGGAGTAATGAAGCCACAATGCAGCAGTGCTCCAGGAGGGCCTTTTTTCAAAGCTGGATCAAAGGATAACAATTAAATAGCTTTTCTATTTATTTCTGACATACTTCAGGGTGTTTGAGCTTTGCTATTGCTTTGTAACAGACTAGCAGCACATGACAGCCACCCCTCAGGTGAGAACAGCAACATCTAGCTGAGAAATCAGCAGCGTCCTAATACAAGATAATTCAATCCCTTTCAAATATCTTATCTTGTTCCTTAGCTCCACAGTTTTCTGAGAATTGGATTTGTCTTTTTTTTTAAATTATTTTCTCTGTACACAATAAAAAAAGAAACAGTTTGTGGCCTTAGATGTTTTATTTTTCATAATAACTTCTGACCGTGCTTGTCAAACAGTGAAATGTTTGAAGGGGTTAAGCCTGTACAAGGGCTATGTACAGCTTTCAATGGTTAGGGGTCAGGGCAAAGAAAGGAATCATTTTTTTCTCTGCTTGCACAAACTACTAAATGTGCAAGATTCAATATCAAGCAGTAAGCATTTCTATGGACCTTGTCTGTATGTGCAGAAAATTCAGTAACACCACACACGTTCCATGGGGGTTTCAGGGAGAGTGGAGTGCTGTCCATTGGGAGTGGCTTCTCTCTACTCAATCTATTGTTTCCAAATATTTTCAAAGTCCTCAGAGAGGCTTTTGTATAATAATGTCTCTAGGAACAACATATACAAAAGATCTGGTCTGGGAAATGAATATGTATTTACTAATATATTTTCATACAGGAGTGGAGCATCCATTTTAATGGAACAAAACTTGTACTAATGAATGACATTAAGTGAAGCAAGGCAGATCATCTTTCACTCTGGGGACTCCAACGCATATTTCTAGGACATCGTGCAGAGCACTGCAGATTTTGACTCTAACTCCAAACACTCCAGACACAGCCCCTTCTCTCCACCCCTCCCTTCTGAATTCAGAAAACTTTACTATTCACTTAAACACTGCAGGGCTTGCAAATCAATTGTTTATTGTTAGGAACAGGGGAAAAAGCTAGGAAATAAATGCTTTCTCTGCCTAGAGTCAGGAAAAGTGTCTCATAGGTTATTGTATTGTTTTCTTTGATTTGCCCATGTTCTTTTCTCCTTCTCTAACTTTGCACACTCAGTAGAGAGTGGAAGGTGATTCCACTGAGAATGTCACAGGTATTTATTTCAGGTGGATGTGAATCTCACTCCCTGTGCTCTGCCACTATTGACTAGCTCTCCACTGAGTATAATGGGAGTTTAATGATCTAACTTAAACACCTACTTGTAGATACCAGAAATTAGGTGCCTATAGAGTGGAGGCAGAGTTCTCTTTCTGGAATATGTCCATGGGTAGAAAATTTGGTACAAAGGCAGTTTTTCAATGGTGTTTTGAACAGATGAATCAAGAAAAATACAGTTGTCCACATTTTTTAAAGTCGATAGATTAATGAGAAGAAGAGTTTCCTGGCAAAGCTGAGAATTTGGGTCTTCTACCAAATGTAATACTTAACAGCAGAAAGGTGGCAGATTAGTTTGTTCATGCACATTCGGCACATATGGTCTCTATGTCCAACCTCAGTGTGACCAAAGGAGGATTCAAGGATGTTCCTCTTCAGACATGTCCTCGTTAGGCTAAAGGCAGCACTGAGAGCCCAGTCTTGAATTTAAATTAACTGGGGAAGTGAAGGAGTTGCCAGAGAGTGGCTTAGGCTATACAGATGTCACAAGCCAATGCCTCTGCTGCTGTATGTACATTTAAAAGGAATACAAAAAAATCAAGTAAAAAGAATATCCCAAACAGGAAAAGGCGAGAGAAGGACATCTTCTTTCCCAGAAAAGTTCTCCTTGTGTAATTAAGTTAGCTCAATTTGAAGTAAATTCTCTCTTGTCTGTTCTCTCTATGCTGAGATGCTGTGCACTTGGCAAGCCTCGAGCTGAAATGGTGTCCTTCAGACCATGGGCAGACAATTTTGCAGTGGTAATAAGACAGCAGGAGAGTGTGTGAAGTGATTTCAGGGAGTTTGGTGTGAATTAGCAGGGGTAGGGCTAGCAAGCTCACACAACAAATTTATTTCCAGACAGAATCCATTGGCCTTATTCACAAATACAGTTAATGTTCACCACCGTGATCAAACTGGTAAAATGAAACCATTACAGAGCCCAGACACCCAGTTTGGTACTCAAAAAGAAACTAAACGTATGTCTAAAGTTTTGGAACTAAGAAGATTTTGGCTTGTTGCACTTATCCATTTTATGACCCCTCCAGTTTTAATTCCACCTCTCTCAGTTCCACTCCAGGTGGCAGTGGAAGGGATTGGGAAAGATGGAGTTGCTTTGGATGAAATCACCTAGAGAGGGAAAAGTACATCTTAAACTCCTACACTAGCAAGTCTTGCAGCTTTAGCTGTGCTAGTATAGAAGGCATTCTCTTCCCTGAGTCCCTGTGCAATTATAATTGTTATCATGCACTGGTGAAAATAGCTGTAGCAGGATACATTTTCTCTAACATAGGACAGGCCTATATGGCAAGCAAACAAGTGGTGGCTTTCTGAGTGGAAGTGACTGGAGACTGATGTATTCTGCCAACTCTAGCCCACATATGCAAAGGTATCTCTGACCCACATTCCCTCAGTATTTAGCAATGCAAAATCTCTTCCCTTATCATGTGCATCAGTAGGAGTAGGAAATGACTGCATAATTCATGCTGAAACTCATTCACTGCATTAATTTAGATAGCTATGTTAAACCTTTCTGAAGGTTTTTCATAACACATAAAGCAGTGCTATTGATGTATTCCCCCTGGATTCTCCTTCCTGAATATGTCAGTACTGCTTCTGAGCACACAAGCCTATGAATCCTGCGTAGCACAAGCTATGCACTTCTGACCTCTATCCCACATAAGGAAAAAATATCTCACAGTAGTATTCAAGGAATTTTTGTTGTTTTAATTGGTCCACATATTCCTTTGCACAGTACTTGCCCAGCCTCCCCTCAAAATACATTGCTCTCTTAACCTGTCCACCAAGGGAAATATCACTCAGTTTTTGAGAAAGTTACAAGGAATATCTGGGACATTACAGGTCAGCAAACCTCATATCTGTGCCTGGGAAGATCATGGAACAGATCTTCCTGGAAGCCATGTTAAGGCACATACCAAATTAGAAAGTGATTCATGACAGTCAGCATGGCTTCACCAAGGGCTGGACATGCTGGAGAGTTGGGCAGAAAGGAACCAGATGAAGTTTAACAAGAGCAAGTGTAGGGTCTTGCACTTAGGGAAGAATAAACGCATGCACTGGTACAGGCTGGGGGACGAGCTGCTGGAGAGGAGCTCTGAGGAGAGGGTCCTGGGTGTCCTGGTGGACGACAGGTTGACCATGAGCCAGCAGTGTGCTCTCGTGGCCAAGAGGGCCAATAGCATCCTGGTGTGCATTAAAAGGAGCGTGGCCAGCAGGTCGAGGGAAGTTATCCTTCTCCTCTACTCTGCCCTGGTCAGGCCTCATCTGGAGTACTGTGTCCAGTTCTGGGCTCCCCAGTACCAAAAAGACAGGGATCTCCTGGAAAAAGTCCAGCGGAGGGCCACAGAAATGATAAAGGGTGTGGAACACCTCCTTTATGAGAAAAGGTTGAGAGACCTGGGTCTGTTCAGCCTTGAGAAAAGAAGACTCAGAGGGGATCTGATCCACGTCTATAAATATCTAAGGAGCAGGAAGCAAAGGGATGAGACCAGACTTTTCTCAGCAGTGTGTGGTGATAGGACGAGGGGAAATGGACACAAACTGAAGCATAGGAAGTGTTGCACTAATGTGTGTGGGAAGTTCTTCACAGAGAAGAGCACTGGCACAGGCTGCACAGAGAGGTGGTGGAGACTCTTTCTTTGGAGACATTCAAGACCCTCCTGGACGCCTACCTGTGCAATCTGGTGTAGGGAGCTGCTTTTGCAGAGTGTTGGACTCGATGATCTCTAGAGGTCCCTTCCAACCCCTACAATTCTGTGATTCTGTGATTATGCCTAATCATTCTGGTATCTTTCTAAGATGGAGTGAGGACATCAGTAGACAAAGGACGAAAAAATGATGTCATCTACCTGGACTTGTGCAAGGCCTCTGACATGGTCCCACACCACATCCTTATCTCTAAATTGAAGATATATGGATTTGAAGGATGGACTATTCAGTGAATAAATAATTAGTTGGACAGATGCAGTCAGGTTGTAAGCAACAGCTCTTTGTCCAGTCAGTGGCTGGTGACAAATGATAATCCCCAGGGTCTGTCTTGTAGCCAGTGGGATTGAATGTACCCTCATCAAGTTTGTTGATGACACCAAGCTGAATGGTGCAGTTGGAGCAATAGAAGGAAGGGACGCCATCCAGAGAAACTTAGACAGACTTGAAAAGTAGGCCCATGAGAACCTAGCGAGGTTCAACGAGGACAAGTACAACAGGTTCCACTTGGGTTGGGGAAATTCCAGGGAAAACTCCTTGAGAGCAGTCCTGAGGAGAAGGATTTAGAGGTCCTTGTTAGATGTAAAACTTAACATGAGCCAGCACTGTCCACTTGAAGCCAAACACCTTTGTTGTGGTTTCACGTAAGTTCTTCGTTAACAACATTTACTGTCCCAGCACAGACTGTGGAGATGTTTGCATGCTCCATGTCAGCTACAGAGGCTGAATAGTTGTCCTCCAAAAGGTCTGTAGCTGAAGCCTGTATTTAAGGCAGATAAAAGCTCTGCCCTATATCATGGTAGCCAGCATCAGATTTTAAGGACAATAGCATACTCTTTAGAAAATCAGACAAGGGAAACCAAGACACTGCAATTTAAATAGGAATGGTGTTCAGTTTCCTGTATCACTTGTAAAAATAGATGCTGCATACACTGAATTTATATACATACATGCTTACATATAATGACTGCCATTAACTTGTAGAAAGTGTACAGGTTGAAACGGAAAGTGTTTGAAAGTTAGGGAATGTTAGAATGAAAATCACTCAAGAAACCTGAAGACAAGTCTATCTGACTAATCACATAGTCCCCAACTGTATGAGCAGGCTTTTTTTTTCCTTATGTGATATCTGCCTTTTTCAGGACTCTGAGCAGCCCTGAGTAGTGATGAACTCGGACTGTGAAGTGCTGGAGTCAGTTAGTTGCAGTCCAACTGCCTCATGTAGAAAAATTCAACTCCAGCATGACAAATTTTAGATCAGGTAATTGAGAGCATTAAAATTTGTTTTGTAAGTCATTAAGCTATTGATCTTATAAGAAAAATAAAGCTTATTCTTTCAGGATTTTTTTTCCTTCCTATCATCTGCATTTCAGACTTTTCAAAAAGCCACCCTACAACCAGAATAAATGGTCCCAGACCAAGCCACAACAAGGAGAGTAATAGATTCCAAGATATACTGACAAAAACTGGGAAAAGAAAGTGAATCTGAGAACCATTCAAGATACTATACCTGTCTTCCTTAGCGCTCCTGTCCTCCCACATCTGTTGCTTAATTTTTCCCACAAGAGATAAACTGGAGTACAACCAGTAAATTTCAAAGGAAAACATTCATAGTTCTCTGATATCTCCACTAGTCACTTTGAAGTCTGACATAAGACCAGCTGCAAAGGATGTGTTTACAAATGTGAATTTTTTGGACGATTGATGACCACATGCCAAGCCACAAATGCTGAGTAATTAATTACCCAGAGTGCCTTGTGAATCATAAGGGCAGTTCATCTTTTCATTTAGATGAGCCCCACTGCAGGACATTATGAAACTTATATAATCTACATAATTAATAAGGAAAAAAAAATATCCAGTGCAACCTGAGGTAGTAAGTTAACTAAAAAACACACCAAAATTTAAATGCATATAACTCAATTTAATCAAACTAAGTTATTCTTTTGTTTATTGCTTCTGTTCTAAATCTACTATCATACCTACGTCGCATGTCTTTTTTTGTAAGGATGAAGTCGCTGTAATAATTAGGTTATAGATCTGTGGGCTCAGAGGGTAACCTAAGTACAGACTAAATTTCATACACACAAACAGGTCAAGACTTGTCTCGAATTTATAGTTACATGCCAGTGGGGTCAAAAATGCCTTTGCACAGCTAAGTTCATTGGAAGATTTCACCAATATAATTGGCAACAGCTTCCTAGGGAGAAAGGCTTCCTGAGGGATTGGGTACTGGGGACAAAAGGACATTAAACACACTTTGTAAGCTGCAGACTGCAGACAGTGCAGTAGCGCTCCCACTGAGAGGTAATGGATGATGAAGAGAAACAGCCAAACAGTCTCTGCAATGCTCATGAATCCCAGCTGTGCTCAAGAAGGGATTTCTCCCAGGAAAACCAAAATCCTGGACCCTCCTCCTCTGGAGCAGAGCTGGAAGTAAGAACAGAGGAGAAAGCTGCTTTGAGTGAAAATCAAGTGCCTACTGTCTACAAGGGGACATGGTCAAGGCAGATATGCTTTATTCTTTATGGAAGTGGTTCAAGGAAACTTATCTTTGGATTGTTTATGAACATATCTGTTTTACCATGTGCTCAGCCATTTAGTCCTCAAGGTCTCTGCTGCAAAACATAGTGATGAAGAGAGTGGTGTGCTCCTGTGAGGCTTCACCGACTCAATGGGATTCTCAGCAATGTGCAGGCAGCCTGCAGCCTTAAAAAAGAGTGAAGGAACTCTCACTTTGTAGGCACATCACTCTGTGTGCCATCACACTGAATGAGTCTGTAGGTGGTGTTAAACTTGGAATGCAGTCTGTCTTTTGGTATGCCAGTGCACTGAAAAGGGATTGGCAGGAAGATATTGTCTACGAATATAAATGCTATGTGTTAAGTGGGGGGTTTCATCTGAAAGCTAGGCGAAAAATGGTTTTGTTATTGTGCTGTCTTTTGTTTGCTTGTGTTATTTCAGAGATGTGGCATTTGGTGTTATTGCACTCTAGCAAGTTTGAAGCTATTTGGTAGAAATCCTGGGAGCTCTGTTATCACAGAAGACCACTGCACATTCAGAAAATCTGTCTATCATTTGGATGTTGCTATAGCAACAACCTAGTTCCAGCTGGAAGAAACTGGTTCACTTGTGTCTGCATATTCTGAACTACAATCTTGCTTTCTCCCATTGAGCAGCAGCAAAATGTCTTTTATCATTTGAGGCATAAAATAACTTCAGGGAAAGAGAACTCTATGGAAAGGACACCATCCTGCCCTCCTGCCATTCACTAGTAAGTAACTTATTTGCTTCCAGATGAATAAAATACTGCATTTCTAAAATACATTTCTGATAATTATTTGCAGCCTTGTTGTTTAACTCAAGTCTATATTAAGAAAAGGAATTTTGCAGCTTTTTAACCAATTAAGCACTTTCTCAGCATTGCTATAAATAAATATGCCATTTTCATGGTAGTTCTCCTCCAGCTATTGGAAGGGGTGTGCACTAACCCATGCGCTATAGTAATTACAAACGATCTCCAGATGGTACCATGGCAGGCCAAACTGATGGTATTTTTAGGTCTGAATACTTATCTTTACTATCACAAGCAAGGAAGTCCTTCAAACTGTGTCTGAGGCATTCTAGGAGAGAAGAAGGGATGTGTGCCCCCATGTCCCTTCTGGGTCCAAAGCCAGATCGCTATTGATGACACAGAGTATGACTGCATATGCTGCACAGACTATTTTCTTAGGACAGTATGGTTTACATGCCCCAGCTGTCAAAACTGCCCAAGCATCAGGTCAACAATGCTGGTAACATGCCAGTTTTCCAGTGCAAAGAGAGTGATTTAGCAAGTCAGTCAGCTTTTGAGCCACAACATTTCTTCAGGGTAAATGAGACCCTCATGTGCACAGCCTCTGCTTTTAGGCTCTGGCTCTGTAGGTTCCAGGCCAAACTCTATGCATTTAATGTAGCTGTGCTGGTGCAAAAAAACAGTGCTGTGACTTTGGGTCATTTTTTACTTCCCCTGCCCTCTGATGAAATAGGTGCTAGTTCCTTTCATGTAGTCAGGACTCATGAAAGCAACAGGGTTTGTGTCTGCTTTGCTAAGGGGGACAAAAAAAAGGAGTGCCATAAAGGCAATGGGTTGCTGAAAACACAGGTGATCATCACTATGTGATCTAGAGTTCATGGATATACAATTATATCCATGCAGTAAACTTCTTGGAGGAGAAAAAAAAACACTCAGAAGTTAAAAACAGTGAGATGCTAAGCTGTTAGCAGGTCTGAGTGTTTCTCAGTCTTTCCTGATCTGGCTTTCTCCAAGGACAGTCATGGCCTAGTTTGTGCAGCACTGCTACAGCTGTGCTCATGCACAGTTCACTCTGAGGGATTTCTGAATACTTCTTGCTTCCTTTCCCTATTTCATTGTCATAATTACCTGCATGAGTTGGAAAAAATATAGGAGAAATTATATTATTTCTGTAATTTAAATAGTTATACTCTTTTTGAAGATCACCTCTGAGTATCTGTTAGATGGTTGTTATTCTGCAGGCCACAGGCAGAGAAAGGTAGCTCTAAATGACCTCAGCTCTCCTTATGTCACATATATCCTTTTAATCTTGCACTATGACTGCAGCAGAGACATTGCTTTTCTATGATGTCTGCGTCTCTACCAGCTTTTTTAAAGCTGCAGCCTTCTGTATCCCAACAATGAGTAACACACTTGCAATCTTAACAATGGAGAAGTTTCTTTTTTCCTTCTTCAGCTCACTCTGGTAGAGAGTTGAGGCTCAAACTATTGTGCTCTCTCACCATTACTGTGATGCAAAGAACCTTTCCTAACTAATATCACCCACAAATTGTGCAACAGGGAATGCAGAGGGTATTACTGCAATTGGTTTTGCAGCTCTTTTAGAAACTTGTCACATTCTCTCCTTCCTCTTTCATGCCTTAGTTGTTTTCTGAGATACATCCCATGCGGATGGATAGAGATGGGTAAACCAGATTGACAGGCTACCACAGAAACATATCTCATGGAAGGAGAGACCCAGACAAGTCTAGGTTGTCAAAATGGCTAAAGCAGCTACTATGGGTGGGATCTTGTTTTCTTCTCTTAAGGTTCCTAATATTTAGGATGAAAGAAAGGTCTCAGTGATTTCCTCAGGACATCATTCTGCTTTCAGCTCAAGCAATGCTTCTGTTTTATGCCTGGTATCCTTAAACTGTTATGCACTTTAACATCTTTTATCTCTGCTAGTTCCCTCATGCGCTTCACCCATAGCAGAATCATTACAGCTATTTATGAAGTTAATATGATGCACAATAGGCTTAGCTACATAGTCATTTTTCTCTTTCTTGTGTCACTTATCCACCTACACATGCAGTCTTTATAGATGGATAGGCTTTCTGGACAGGGAAAGCTGGGAAATATACCTTCTAGCAACGGCATAAGGTACTGTTTAATTTGTTTTTAATGTGATTTGTGATGCACCCTGGCCAATAACTTATCTTTCTGGTTGACAGAAACATCCACTCTTGCATACCTGTTAAGATCCTTCCTAAACTAATTTAAAGAATCACATTGTTAAAAACATCTTCTATTGAAGGCTGCCTTATTGTTCCACCACAGGTACGGCATTTATTCTTCCAACACACTGTTTTTCTCATTCTTTCCTGAGTCTGGCTAACCTGAGAATCCAACCTGTCTATTGCAAGTTTTATTGTGGAGCTCTAACCATAGCCCAAGGGATCAGTGTTGAACAATATGATTTTTTAATGAGCACACTCAGTGTAGGTTGCTCTTATTTAACATAAAAGAGAAGCATAATCCCCACTCCAAGCCATTTCCAATTTAAGGGCTGGACTGTGGCTGTAAATCATATCTGGCAGTGGGGAGAGGGTGCAGAGGGAGCTGCTTCTGAAGGCATTTTTACCATGGCTTTGGGTGCTCAAAGGTCAGCAACTGCTGCTACATGTACAAATATAAACATGTGGATCACAAGAGACACGAATTGGTGGTCCAGCTCTCATTCGAGGAGAAGAAATTAAGCTTCTCTGTAAGTCTGACTTCCATTGGCTCTGTAGAGTGAGAAGAGTCCTTGTTCCACTCTGTTTGGCCTGCATAAGATTATACCAGACAGTCAAACGAGTTTATCACAGGAGGTTGCAGCAGAGCAAAAACAGCCACCTTCCTCCACAGCTGTTGCCACTGATGCTGATCAAGCAACCAAAGTAATCATCTCCCTGGACAAACAGGTTGCAGTTGATTAAATAAGAAGGGGAAAGATGCATTTGCGTTCATCCGAACAATTGAAGAGAGGCCAAGAAAACCTAGGGTCAAGAAAGGCACATGACAGCTGTAGCTGCTTATGTAGAGTGACCAGACAAGGCAGTGAGGGCCATGCATCTGGTCAGCATATGACTCATTCCTTCATCTCCACAACCTGATTTTGAAGCTAATAACCCACAAAGGACCTGCATCTGAAATTTTTACAGAAGTGGATTTCTTGAGTCAGTTCCGTACCAGTTCTTCAGTGGAAAAAAAATCTTGCTCAACCAAGGAAGGAAATCTCTTATCACTGCCTAGGAAGAGCAGCTGTTCCTAAACAACAAGCTGTTTCATAACAACAATTTTCTGTGGGATACAGCAATAAAAAGAAAAAAACCCACAGATTTTCCATAGGCTGGCAAACAAAACCTTCCTGGTAAGAACTGGTACAACAGATTCAGAGATTTTATTTTGCCAAGACAGAGACAGTCAGAAATGGCTGGGGAAGGCACTGAAAGAATGGGAGGAGTAAATTCTGATTAGAGACTTCAGAATCTTCCAGACAGCAAGAGAATCGCTTCTAGGGATGGATAATGGGACAAAAGGAACAGAAATCTGGGAAGAAGAGGAGCCAGAATGCACCCTGCAGTTCCACATACGTACACAGAAAAGACAAAATGGTGGAAGGAAGATTGATGGAGACAAAGGCATGTGAAAACAAGTTGGTTAGAAACTGGAATGTTTTTAAACTGAAGGAATCAATTTCTCCCTGACCACAGGAAAACTAATGTAAAGTTAGCAAACTTGACATTCTGCAACCACATATGTCTTCAAGGAATCCCATTCTAATGACAGAAATGTGCATCTAAGAACACAATAACCATTATAGTGCCAGATAAAAAAACAGGGCAGCTACAATTCTGGTCTCTATGATGTCAGAAAAGCGTTGTTTTAATGACTGATATATTCAAAGTAATAAGAGACTGCTGAGCTGAATACCTTGTTCTACCTACAGTCTTCTCTTTAAGACCAGATTGTAGTCAAACATGGCAAGTAGTCATGTTCAGCATGTGATTATTGCACATGGACAGCCTCTGTTCAGTCCAGACTCGTTCCAAAACATCTCTGAGAAAGGCAAAGCCCTCCTTTCTGTACAGTGGTTAAAGCCTGCATGTGAGGTATGAGGGAGTTGCTGCCATCAGTTAATCAAGCCCCATAATATACAGACTGACATTTCTGCTTCCATAAGTGCCATGCCAAATTGACTGCAGATGAAGCTGAATGAGGCCCTGTCCCACTCTCCTATTGAGTTGGGAGGATGGTGCAGCTAGGGAAGCACAAATCATAGATACATAAGCAGAATAGGGCAGGGAGACCTCAGTCTACCCTTGGGCTAGGGTGGACTTGCCCTTCCAGATGGACTTTTTCATAATTGAATGCAACCTCTCTAAAGCCTGTATGGACAGTACAAGAATGTGACCTCTTAACGAGAAACATATGCACTACAGATAACCTTATCAGACCTGAACACAGGCACACACAGGTTGAAAAACATTTGGCATGGCAACACAGATTCTTCTCACAGCCTTGCCAAGCATGTCTGTGCCAGCTCAATCAAATACAATAATGTATTGTTAAGTAACGAGTTTCATAAAAAGGGCCAAACTCTGTGCGATGCCTCATAGGAACAGCTCTGTGAGTGGTCCTTTTGTGTACAAGGCTCTCCAAGTTAATGTGATTTGAGACCTACATCACTTTCATTTGGCTGTAGTTTCTTTCCAAGGGAAAGCTGGTTATGGTCTTGCAAAAGTAAATGGGGAAGTGTGCAGGCTTTCCAACCTGATTATTCTTAATTACGGATGCAGACACACATGCACATGAAATGTTTGATGAGGATCTGGAGCCACACTTCCAAAACACTGGCTCCACAGGGAATCACATCTCACACAATTACTAGAGCATTTTTTCTGTCTGAAAATAATTATGCCTACATTAAGAATGAATAGTCTTACTATATATTAAAAAAAAAAAGTAGAAAAATTTCAATTTATTTAAATCCACTTCAGAAGTGAAGTTCAGTCTAACCTCATTGCTGGAAATCTGGGCTTCCCTTAGTAGGTCTGGCAGGGAAGGTGTTGATGACTACACTAGGCCATATGCAGATGCCATATAGGGCATATTTTGCTAATGGATTTCATACATTCTCCTGCCAATAGAGCCAAACTTTCTGAATGCCTCATGGGCATCAGATGAACTCTTCTGCCAACGGTGTGAGAGTTCTTTGTCCATTCAATCCTACCTGCAATTCTGCTTGGGACTTGGCCATTTAGTGTCTGGAAGCTTTGTTCTCATTTCTGGGCTACCTTTAATCAGTGAGGAGTTGACCTTTGAGGCCTCCTGCCATTCTCAGCCCTCCTCTGGCATGAGAGCTGGGGCAGCTTCCCTGCTGGTTCTATTCCAGTGATCTCAGGGCACAGTTACAGTGTAAATAAATTAGTCATTTCAAAAGTCAGCCACACAATGAGAGGCATTATGCCAGATTCAAATCAAAACCACAGGCCAGGTGAAGTCTGCAAAGATATGTCATTTTACACTGTCAGAGAAACCAGTCTCATAACTCGTTATTATTTTATTTTTGAGACTGTGAATGTCTACCAGGTCACCTTTCATTTTCCCATGCAACGGTTTTGTTTCTTGCAGGAATGTGGTCATAGGTGAACAAGTAATGTAGGAAAATCATAGAATAATAGAATCAATCATAGAATCATAGGGGTTGGAAGGGACCTCAAGAGATCATCGAGTCCAACCCCCCTGCCAAAGCAGGTTCTCTACACTAGGTTGCACAGGTAGGCATTCAGGCGGTCTTGAATATCTCCAGAGACGGAGACTCTACAACCCCCCTGTGCAGCCTGTGCCAGTGCTCCATCACACTCACCGTAAAGAAGTTCTTGCGCACATTCGTGCAGAACCTCCTGTGCTGCAGTTTCTATCCGTTCCCCCTTGTTCTGTCTCCACACACTGCTGAAAAGAGTCTGGCCTTGCCACTTTGTCCCCCACACCTCAGATATTTATAAACCTGGATCAGGTCCCCTCTCAGTCTTCTTTTCTCAAGGCTAAAGAGACCCAGCTCACTTAGCCTTTCTTTGTAGGGGAGATCCTCCAGGCCCTTCACCATCTCTGTGGCCCTGCACTGGACTTTTTCCAAGAGATCCCTGTCTTTTTTATACTGGGGAGCCCAGAACTGGACACAGTACTCTAGATGAGGCCTCACCAGGGCAGAGTAGAGGGGGAGGATCACCTCCTTTGACCTGCTGGCCATGCTCTTTATAATGCATCCCAGAATGCCATTGGCCCTCTTGGCCACAAGAGCACACTGCTGGCTCATGATCAACCTGTCGTCCACCAGTACACCCAGGTCCCTCTCTACAGAGCTCCTCTCCAGCAGGTCATCCCCCAGCCTGCACTGGTGCATGCAATTATTCCTCCCTAGGTGCAAGACTCTACACTTGCTCTTCTTAAATTTCATCCCGTTTCTGAATGCCCAGGAGTGTGTGCAACTGATGTCTTGATGCACACAAGACAGGAATGCAAAGGATGCAAGAGCCCTCTGAAGCTTATAGTCAAGCTCTGAAGAGAAACAGTTGCCCAATATTCTCTTTAGGGTCATTTCCGAAAAGAACAGAGCTTCAGATGTACAGTGCTTTGTACATCCTTTTTGAGGTATTCAAACCTATCAGAAAAACTCCATGGTCAATGATAACCATCAGAAGGAAACCAGAGGTAATCTGTACTCATGCAGTCTCCAAAACTCACTCAGATTTGGCTTAGACAGATATGTACCTTAACACTGTCATCAATAGCTATCTGATAGATCTAACAGGATACTTATAAAAAATAAGCTGTCTGATTAATGACAGTATTATTATTGTCCTCTGCTCATTGCATAACAAAATCACACAAACAACAGAAGAAAAAAAACAAAAGACATACAGGAATATATTGAATGCTTTACCATATGAATTATACTGCCTTCAAAACGAAGAGCTCAGTGTTGCATCTGGTTCACAGTGCTATGGGTTTCTGACACATTTAACAGCCATAATGCTAACCTATCCCTGCTCCAAAATTCCCCAAAAGAAATATTTCATTACCTGTGTGCTCTAGTTTAGTAATACAGAGGTTGCTCTTGTACAACTGAGGGTTCAAAATCAACGTTTTCTACAATGGATAGCTTCCCTAAGCTACAAGATCGTACTTGATAAGCAGAGAATTGACCAGACACTTGGTGATTAGCGCTCAAACACTCTTCAATTTGCATGTCAGATCATCCAAACAGAAAATGCCTTGCCCCATTTTCCTAGTGCTAAGGGTCTTCTTTAACATGGAAACACTGAGGACTCCAGCCTGTGCTTTCAGGCATTAAGTGAAAGACTTCAAACCATCGGAATTATGATTAAGCTTCTGAGTGTGGTAGAATCATAGAATTACCAAGAAAACTCTGTCATTTCATGACTGCTCTTCCCAGGACAGTTCTGAGCCTACACATCTCCCACTGTCCTTCTGTTTGCGTACAAGTTGAGTATGCTTGTTCTTTAAAAAAAAAAATTTCTCTAACATACCTTTTTACATTCTCAGAACAATAATTTGCAGACTTTTTTTCCTTCCAGAATGGAACAACTTTACCCAACTCGATTTCATTTTTTCCTTGGAGCTGATATTGTTAATTTCAATTAGAAATTCTGAGAACATGTCCCTAGATTTTGCATAATGTGGGAACCTCTCAAGTCTGTCAAAACCATCTTCAGAGCTGCACCATGTGTTACTGTAGCAAAGATCCTTCAGTAAGGGAACAGAAATGACAAAATTACCTGAAAGGAGATCTTCAGGTTGTGGATATTATTGTAGCTCAGACATGTTCAGTGTTGTTTGTTGCCTGCAAGGTGTTGGTCTGTGAATCTGCTGAACACTGATGAACTCCTGATCTTCACTGTACAAAATCCAACTGCCCCTGTTGTGAGAGGATTTTCTGTCTGTCAAAAGAAAACCATGCGAAATACATTTAGTTCCACAAACTGAGAATATGTAAGCTTAGCAGAGTCAAAGTGTGATATGAGGAGGACACAGATCTACAGTGCTGAGAGTTCTTTCAGCCAAATGTTTACTTGCAATAAACACTAATTTAAACCTATAGGTTTTAATTAATTAATCTTCTCAGAAATCTCTCATCTGAAGTTAAAAAACAACTATCGTGGTGTTCCAGAATAATGTGTGAGGTTCATATTTACAATTCATTTCAAAACAGCAGTGAATTACTTGGATTAATTATAATCCAGGGCTTTTGTATCCCGGCCATTTTTCAGTCTGTAAAGACAAGTCATTACTGTTTGTCCAAGGGTTATAAGTAACAGATATCAACAATCAGTTAATTCTCTAAAGATGTGATGTCTTGTAGCTTTGGATAGTAGGGGTTGGGAATACCCTGGTCTTGAGCACAACCTGAATATGTTTCAAATTTCAGTGATAAAATGTGAAATTATTTATATTCAAATGAATCACTACAGACTGCAAGAAAATTGTTTTATGAATGCTACCCTTTTCATTACAGACATGCAACAATTGCTTTTCACAGGAAGTGATCCTTAGACATTTACATAAGAAGAACAATACTGCAAATAATGAGTTCAAACTGCTCAGGGACCTTAGAACCTGATGCAGAGAATCACAGGTTTAAAATTCAGTCATTTTTAAAGCTAAACGTGGTCACAATCTCTTTCAGTAAGTGCAAGCTTTTTCTAAAACTAAAGTAACATTTTTCCACCTCCATAGTTCTGAAACTTGATTGAATGTATTTAAAAAAAAATTGGAAGAGAATTGTTTGTCTGTTGTGGTTATGAATGGCTAGTTTCACCTCTGAAAGTAGTAAAATGACTAAGTCATAAATCTTGCAAAAGCAGTGCATGGAATAAGGACCAATAATTCAGGCTTAACTCTGTGGTTGTAAATAGGTTTCTTTAATACATAATAGGGTCCAAAGTTTCATAACTCTCACAATAAATATTGTTTTGATCTCCAAAAAATGGCAAGGTTCATGCTCAGATGTGCTCGTTTAGATTTATAATTTCTTCTAAACTGGTTCATAAGACCTTAGCCTCAATATTGCTCGTGAGTTCTGCAAGCAATATATAAATCTTGTTTGGAGCTTTTGCAGAAGACTAATAATTCATCCTAAAAACTCATGGCTAAATTGAGTCACTCTGATCTCGTTAAATTCATTTTGTTTTCTCTCAAAGTATTTAAAATCCTTTCTTGCAACTTTCTAGGCATTTAAGCCCTGCAAGGAAAATAGCCATATAGAGGCATGTCACATAGAGCGACAGTAATATTAGTGTAAGAACAAGAAGAAAACAAAAACAAAAATAAATACAGCCCAGGCTCCACTCCTGTAATCAGTATGCATCTTTAGAAAAAAATCAGATGTGGTGATCAGTGAAGCAATTTGCATGCAGAGCTTGGGCAGTGAGAATGTCTGGGATTTCTTGCCAGCTGCATTGGAGTGCTCCTGTGAGATTCTGGCCTCTTCCTTCAACTTGTACAGTCCTGCCAAGCCTGAGTATGCAAATTAATTAACCACTTCTTTTCCTCTCTTTAAAATTTAAGATCTAAAACAAAAATAAATAATTGTATGTACACTTTTTCTTCTTTGCTTCCAAGTTGGATGGAAGTCCTGTTTTCGGGTTTCCACTGCCACTTTCTACAAACATATATAAATACATACACCATTTTATTCCTGAAAAGGGTGAATAGTCTCATGCTATCTCTTGGCTCAAGGAACAGGAATGATCAGAAGGTTTGTGTCACAATATCTACAGTGGGACTGAGAATTAAATAACTAATATTCTGGTGTGTCTATCTCTCCTGCTTGCAATGAGAATGCCCTTCCAGTGGTTACACCTGCTTCACATGGATTTACAAAGATTTAGCCAGTGTTTGCCGGTCTCTGAACTGCTCAGAAGAGGGATGTGATATCCATGCTGTGTGCAAAATGATGCAGTATTGAGCTTTGAGGTCTGCTCAACCACTGCCAGGCAGCTGTTGAGAACTGTCCAATTTCTAGAGCCCTTTATCTGCTCTATTTATGTAAATAGTAGATAGAGTGCCAGTAGGTGGCATTTGAAAATATTTACTATGCTTCCTGTGTTTTACTGGACCAATAAAAGCATGTTACTGTGCACTGCAAATGCTTTCCTCTCTGGAGATTCTTGCTGGAGTTCAGGTTGTAACAAGAAGGGTCTAATTCTGTGCTGCATTACACTGTGCATGTCAGTGTAACCCCACTCGCTTCCCTGAGTGCTGGTGGTGTGAAAAAAGTATCAGCTGTAGTGATGCCTGTCTGTCTGCCCTGTGTGACTGCCTCTGGGCTTCAACTCACATCCCTTAACCTTGCTACGCACCATGGTTCCAGCTTTGTGAGTGCTGGTTTGCTATAGAGGCATATTTTCTATAACATTGACTTTTCGAAATTATGTTTTTGTAAGATTTAACTGCATACAAAACAAATGTTAAGATGATTCTCTTTGATCTTTGCACAGACTTCCATGCTTATTTCATTTTATCATACTTTGGTAAACAATGGTGTGGAAATACAGAAAGAAATCTCATCTCTCTAGAGAAGGATGAGGAAATTACTGCAGTTGGAGAGTCATAGAAAACATAGCTGCAAGGGACTATGAAAGGTTGTACACTAAGCATTTGATTTAGGATAGATTTTGGAAGATTACTGCAGTATAATAATGTCAAATCTATTTAAAATATTTTTTTTGCTGCAGTATTGTGTTAGAAGGAAAGAGTCTGACCAGGTAACATTGAATACTTCCTCTTTCAGAAGAGTCTTTAGCACTCTGCCTTTCTTCCCATTCTTTGCATTCCGTGACGGTGTGTAAAATCTAAGAGTTATTGCACTTCAAGTTGGTGATTGCTTTTCAGAAACATAAGAGAGAGCAGAATTAGACCTGGCATACCACAAATTTTTGTGTAGTGGCTTTGTAACGAGAGAAACAATATTGCTTGAAGTGGAAGTGGAAAATAGTCCTCTGGAGTGCTTTTCTACAGCAGCAAGGAAAACTAGCAACATGGTGGAAAGTAATTTTATATTTTGTCCTCTCAAATTCTCTCCAAAGCACTTTCATGTGATACAATAGCTGAGCTTTAACTCCTGTACCAATTCTTTGAATTCTTTAATCTCTTTCCATTACTTTGCCAAATCTGACTTTCTTAATCCCTTTTCTTGGTGGAAGGGGTAAATCTGTCCTACACCCATAGAGACACAAGTGATATTAACAAGCTGAAGAGAGAACCAGTGAACTTGTTTGCCTTTTAGCAAAGAATAAATTGTAAAAGCAAGAAACTGCCTCTGAGAGTTAAAGGAAAGGAAGAAGATGTGTCATGGGGGATGAGTGTGATTTCACACACCCTGGTGCAGAGTATAATTTTGCTGAAGTGACAATGGTGCAGGGACCAGTGCCACCAAGAACACTGCCCTCCAGGATGTCTCGTCTGTCTCAGTAGATGTACGTAAGGATAATTTTTGTCTTATTGTCACTGTAGATATGCTGCTTTTCATGCACTGCTTAGTCAACCAGTAAAGATCTTGCAAGGCAGCTGGAAAACAAGAAAAGCACACAATAACAACCATTAAAGTATATATACAATTTCTAAGATGCTGCAGACTTGTTAACTCTTCTGGCTTTTCCAAAATGTTCCTTGTGCACTCAGGAGCCACCATGAGGAGCACCCAAGGTCATTCATCCTTCTGGGAGCCCAGGGACACTGTCCTGCCTTGCTAAACAAATAAAAAAGTTGACCTTTCACCTTGGCAAACAATCTGTTCCAACCAAGTCAAGTAGACAGGATGGGCCTCTCTATAATCAGCGGCCTTCGACTCATTGACAAGGTTCACTGGGGCCTCAGCACCCTTTGTGTAGGAAGAGACACATAAGCACACACTGGCTTGTCTGACCAGCAGAATCTATCTAGTCCTGAAAATGGGAAAGCAAATCATTGTAAACATATCTGTACCATAAACTGCAGAAGGGACACAGAGCGTAGTTCTCTCCCATTCCACCCTTTTGGCATTTTGTGCTACATGAAGCACACTTTCTCTGCTTTATAGAAAAAAGGCACAAGGTACTGGCTTTAATGACAACAGACAAATTGAAAGAAATAATACCTAGATCTTCTCATCTGACAAGAACCTCTCAAAGAAGAAGAAACTGAGTATTTCCTTTAATGATGGTTTCTAAGCCGTGGTACATAAACCATGTCAAATTAGTCCATGCTTGGACAGAGAAAAGACTTGCCTCTGTTAGTGGTGGTTTGGGTGTCAGTTACTGCTCACTGGGGCATGAACTGTCACTGCCAATGGCATGTAAGTAAGCCAGGTGAACGGTTGCAGCATTAGGTTTTCGGAAAGCACCAGGTTGTTTAAGTTGTTCCTATATTGCCTTTAGTTTGTATGGTGTCCCCACAAAAACTGCAGCTAGGCTTTGTGTCTGTGTGGTTTCTTTTCTCTGCAGTGGTGATAGGATAAATCAGAAGAGCATTTTGCTGTCAATAAAGCAGAATCTTCTCAGAGGATAATCTGCCAGTGGCAATACACCAGAATATTGAAATAGAGATTGTAGCAGGTATATAGCTTTTGACAGATAAATGAATTATAATAGACAGTTCTACATCCTTCTCCCCTAAATTAGTTCTGCTAATGCTATATTTAAATCAATAAAAATATATTAGGTAAAACAGAAAAAAAATTACACCGTGTTTGGAACATATTCCTGAATCTTCCAAATTGTTTTTTCTGAAATAAATGGAGAAATAAGTTTTTCCCAGCTCGCAGAAAGGTGAAATTTTTCTCTTTCATATGAAAAAGTAACTTGTCTCTAAGAAAAAAAATCAACTGAATAATGTGAGAGGGAGTTCTTTCTTCAGGGTCCTTTTGTTCTACCTATGTGTAAATACTGCCATATTTCTGTTTCAAACACGTTGTCCTCAACAAGGACACTCAATTTCCCTCCACATCTATCACTGGTGACCTGTCTTTACCATCCAAGCCCTTCAGTGCCTGATAGTGCCTGGCCTATGGTAGCCACTACCTTTCCTATTTGTTAGAATTACGTCTCTGTTGTCCTCTCCATGGGGTTTGGAAGTCATGTGCACAACAGCAGTTCCAGGGTTGGGTATCAGAATTCACTGAGTTAACAAGATTTTAAGTGTTCAGAGTTTTATTAATGAACTGGTGTTTCCATTTTTGTAGGATCTTTTCAACGTGGCTGGGCATGTGTGTTATTTGCCTAGTAATCTTCAAGCAGGTGTGAATTTGTTGATGGAGATTTACCAGTGGCAGGGAATGAGATAGGACAAAAGCTAAGATGCTGTTGCTTTTCCTTTAGCAAGTTGTTTCAGGGCAGGTGATGTGGCCATGAGGTCACAAGGCTGTGCAATACTTTTATTCATACTGGGGATGGAGCTGAGTTTGTGCTGCTGAAAGGGAAGACACACATTGCTGTGGTCCATACTCAGCATTGGAGGTGCTTTCATCAGCGTTAAGATTCTTAAGGATGCACTGTCTGGGAAAGTCCTCACAAACTTTCATAGCCAAGTTTGTGTCCCAAGTTTGTGTGCCATAGCCAACTCCTTCCCCCCTCCTCCCCCCCCCCCCCCGCCCCCCTCCTTGTGCTGTGTTACAATACAGATCTGCTTTCTGTGGCAGGGTCTTAAGGTTGTGCAGAAATTTTGCAAACCCACTGGCAAAGCTCCAGATAGAGAACAAACGAAACAGATAATATTAATTAGCAAATCAGTTCAGTACAGCAGTGCCTGAATTCATTCTGGGCCATGCAAATTAGAAGTATGCTTCTGTTCTGATACTTAAGAGTAAAAAGTGTAATGACCTCAGGCCCAGGTTGCTCTGAAGATACCATATTTTGTCATATTAACCCCAAACTTTTAACACGTCTCTGTCTTCCCAGCACTTATTTGGAGTGATCTGGCCTGACTTATTTTTTCCTTTGCAAAGGAAAGTGAAATTCAGTTTGTTGTTCAGTGTTGAAATCCTGCAGTGAGAAGATAACCTCATCCAGACAGTGTCACAGCTCTGTTTCATACTCTTGTGAGGAAAGAGTAGAAGAGAGATGTTAGACATCTTCTCATATGATTTCCCTTCCTAGCTGATTTCAGTCACCAAAATTGATAGGAGGAAAGAAGTGGGGGGCAGAGGAGCGAGGCAGAGTTCTGCCTGTCCTTCTGCTTTGCTGTTCCAGAAGGTCTTTTCTGACAAAGTATGAGAAGATCAAAAATAAATTCAGTCCTCAAGTATTTCACAACTTTAACTGTGTTACTGTAAGATTATCCTGTTGTTTTTTTTTTGTTGTTGTTGTTTGTTTTTGTGATGGTATCAGCACGATGCCGTTCATTTCCCTTAGTGCCACTGTATCATTTGTCCATTTAATTTAGGCATCTTACATAGATGCCTAATATAGATAAATAAATATAGGACCCTGGTGAAAAAGTCATCAGATGGAGGTGCTTCAGTTCTCTGCATTTTCAATTGAGAGATTAAGTGTTTTTGAGGATCTCCAGAGAAAGACCTTACCTGGACACATACATTGAGATGCAAACTGATTCTACTTGTCTAATTTCCACTTCTGAAAAATAGTAAGAATGATCTCAGATGGAATTTGTAGGTTGTTCTTAAACTAGGTTTTTTGTTGTTGTTGTTGTTGCTGTTTTTTTTTGTTGTTCCTTTTTTTTTTCCCCCTGGTGAATATCTTCCTTAGTGACAAGTCTTTATTCCCTTCTCTGTCACAGATTCATCTAATTCCCTAATTTGCCCTCAGTTTGACACAATATATATTGTCTCTTGGCCTACCTTGTACCTATTTTGTCGCCCTCTCTTGCTTCTCTTTATTCATCAGCCATTTTTCCCCATCTATTTCCTCTTTGGTGTCCACCTCAAGCAATGTTTGTCTAGAACTCTGCTGTGCATGGCATCCTACCCACCTTGACAGTTTTCAGCTGCTGCTTTGGAACAGCACAGTTGTTTCTCTTATTTTGTTTGTCCCCTTGCTTTGAACAGCTTCTTCTCAGATCCATCATAGTTTGTGTCACGCCAGGCATGAACTGTGAGAGTGAAACAATATTAAGGGAATACTTCTGATGGACTCTAGGAAGAAGACAGTCACTCTAAAATCTAAAAATGGAAAAGAAAAATATAAAAGAGTGTTTTTAATGTGTTAAGAGTGAAGTCACTAGGCAATCTGATTGCTATTTACTATAGATAAAATAAGTTACTCTGTGGCTTTCAAACAGTATGGAGTTATCTAAGCATGTGTTTTCTTTGTCTCACAGCATCCAGCACCATTTCACTCCTCCAGTGTAAGACAAGATCTTCCCTAACAGATATATCTGCCTACGGTGAGGTTAGGGCAGGATTAGGCCTCTACCAGTGGTATCTGTGCATATGAATTTTAGGATAGAACTTGTCTTAAGGCTACAGATAAGGAATAGTCACTCCAAGATTGAGTATTACACCTATCTACAGACATCAATTGTCTTTGCATGTCTGTCTTTTTTTCTGAACTGCTTTGAAGTCAGTAGGCCACAATCAGTAATTAAAACAATAACACTGTAAGCAACAGTCAAAACTAAACCACAAAAGAATTCCTTCTACACATCTGACAGATACTTAATGGAATATAATAGTCTTACTTTATACAACTTAAGCCATTTGTTTGCAAAGCTCCCGAATACTTCCTAGAATTAAGTCTCAACAATTTTAAAACATTAATTTATCATCTTTATCATAACACAACATTGCAGTCACTTAGACATTATGGCTTGGGATATTCTAATCTGTAATAACTTCTTATTAAAAAAAAAAAAAAAACAACCAAAAAACAATTGCAGAGTGCCTGAATTGTATACATTAGCATGTCTTCCTCTCCTTTTTTTTTTTTTTTTGGTGAAAATAATTCCTCTTCTTGTGTTAGTAAAATGCAAATAAAGAACAGTGGATACTGCCAGAGAAAAATAATATATTATAAAACTAGAGTAGCATGGGATAAATAGGATGTCAATGAGAAAATGTGTTTGGCAAATTGGCTCTACTGTTGATGCAAACTGGGGTAGTCCTTTGGGCTTTATACAGTTCTGGAGAATGTGACTACAACTGATAATCTGGGCACACAGTTTGCTCCAAGATTTTTACATGAAAAATTAAGGGGAAAAACAAAACAACCAAACCAAACCAAACCAAAAAAAAAAAAAAAACAAAAAACCATGAGCATAACCCTGAGACCCTTCCCCTAGAAGCCATGAAATTGGACAAAAACAGAGCACTACATTTTCCATTCTGCACAATTAACATTTTTTTAATTTACATGTAGGGAGAAAACAACCCTAAACAAACTTTAAAGCACTGAAAACAGTGGGCATATATGTATCCCTGAAGGGTGAGAATAAACTAAGCTCATTTTTTAGCTGAAAGAAAAAATAGCAGCTAACAAGACATAGGTACAGCATAGGTACAGTAACCATAGCTGCTTGAAACTGAAAAGTTACTACCCTAAAGTAATTTCGCAGAAAAAGAAGCTCAACAAAGTCGGTAGTTCTTTGTGCTATCTGCATTGACAAACTTTACACAACACTTTTCTCATCTATTACTCTTGGCACAAAATCAGGACAGTAGACAGCATGACTTCTTGTGAAGGAACAGAGTAATATATTTGCGTAAGGTTGGCTATGCAACGGCATGTAGCTGAAACACAAATGGTGTCTCCATCTGACTCTCATGTTCCTGACACAGAAGAATGATGCAAAAGTACTTAGAAGAGACAAAGAATAAAGCTCTGGTATAGGTTCATTTTGACCTATGCCACAGCTCAACAGCGTCTTTCATTGTGAGTGTAGAACAATATCAGTTTGGAGTAACTTTGGTTAACCAGGTGGGTCTAGGGTGAGAAAATCAAGCTGGTTCAGTCGCCTATGTAAAAATGTAAGCAGAGCATGTGTTCTATTTGTTCTGTGTCTGATGTTTGATACTCTTTCTAGAACCTGAAGGATGCCTAGCTGAAAGTGATTCTCACAAATCCAAGCCCAAAGTATCCCAAATCCAGAGGTTATCCAATGGCTAGTTTTGCAGAAAAACAATTTGGGAGTGCTCACACTTAACAAGAATAATGTCTTAGCTGTGAGAATAGTAATAGAGATAAAAGCAATGGCTGCTCCATCTAGATATACATAACCTTTCTACCTAAGATAAAGGTGTATGACATCTATGAGTAATCTTGGCATCAGATGTCATAACTCATAATATCCTCTCCTGTGCAAGAGATAAGAAGACAACAAAACAAGGTTATGAACAGCACAGTTCTGTTGTGGCCACGGCATGCAATTCTGCATAACGATCCCTCAGGATATTTGATCAATTTGAGAAAGGGACAGGACTAAACAAGAGGCAAAATATTTGAGTTTATTCATTTACTCATTTATTGCATTAAAGGCCAAATAGTGAATCCCATCCCAAACAGAGGAGAACTACTCTTCACAAGTCTGCATGCCATGTGAGCTGGAAGAGCCTAGGCTAGTCTGGAGCTGGGTCTGACTCAAGCAAATTGAGGACTCTGATTTCACTGGAAAACACTCTTTGTGTCCCTCAATTTAAAGCTATATGGAGCTCTTCCAAAGGCACTGCATTCTGCAGACCAGGCAGTCCTGAGGTAAAAAACATTTTGGAGCACTTTCCAGGCTAGTCAGACAATGCCTAGCACTATTTTTGACCCTTGACTTCACATTCAGTAGCCTTTTACTCTTGATTCCTTTTCTTCTGTTCTTAGTTGAAAATAGGGATAGAAAGAATGCATGTGCTTGAATGCAAAATAATGTTTATATGAGTTTAAAAGGTATTTTTTTCCTTTGCTTAAAATTTATCATTTTGTTTTTCACAGTGTCTTCCTTATATCTGCAGTTTCAAGGAAAGCTGTTCAAGTTTGGAGAATTTGTTTGCGCAGCAGTACTATGTATCTTCATAAAGCCAGCAATGTAGCTTCAACTCAAGGCTCATTTTTCTTCCTTACTTTGAAATATCTAGTTAGAAAGGAAATCACTCAGGAAGGAGCGCAACAAAGAGATTAATTATAGCAAAGCACTTACAGTGCAATGGTAAGAATTGTGCTGGCCCTGTTGGATATTGATATGATTGGGAAGACGAATGATCAGGAGCCTTACAACATTTCTTTGAGATTAGAGGCAGTGCTATTCAAAGACAGACTTTGACTATACAGAGATCCCCCATATGGTTCATCCCCAAATCTCATTGAACAAAATGATCTCATAATACTAGAGTGTACTAATATATCTGAGTGGGATTAAAAAAGATACTTTGCTAAATTGTAACCAACTACCCAGATCAGAGCCACAAGGATAATACAAATGCATTGAAAAAACAATCTGTAAATGGCAACAGAGGGGCATCAATTTCTAGTTATTAGTTAGCTATGTCTGTGATGATAGAAGGAGGGGAGAGGAATGTGGGACAATGAGGAGGCTGTGGTGTAGCTATGTGGGCTTGATACTACATCAATACAATCTTCTTTAAATAGCAAAACATTTTTAATAACTAATTGAAAGCTGAGCAGAGAAACTGATAGAATGAGTTGGATCCATGAGACACAAAAAGAAAATAAAAATAGATGAATCTTTCCGTGTTTCATAGAATCATAGAGTCACAGAATCAAAAGGCTGGAGATGACCTACGAGATCATCCAGTCTAACCATCTACCTATCACCTATAGTTCTCTCTAAACCATGTCCTTCACAGAATCACAGAACTGTAGGGGTTGAAGGGACCTCTAGAGATCATCGAGTCCAGCCCCCTGCCAAAGCAGCTCCCTAGCCCAGGTTGCACAGGTAGGCGTCCAGGCGGGTCTTGAATGCCTCCAGAGAAGGAGACTCCACCACCTCTCTGTGCAGCTGTGCCACTACTCCGTCACCCTCACTGTGAAGAAGACACATCTCTTCACAACACAAGCATTTCTTCTGTTAATGCATTGGTGTGAATTCTGGATGGCCTATTTTCTGACAGTCAAACCACTTAAAAATCAGATGATGTGTTTTTTGCAGGCCTGGACATTTGGGATTGCAGAGAATAAGTGGGCCACTGAAATGCCAGCAAGTGTGTGAACAGTTCCACCAGGTGCAAGGAGATTAGGCAGCCTTTATTCACAACAACAAAATATCAAAACATATCTAACATTTTAGATCTCCTCTACGGCCATGACAGCCAAATAATCTGAATTATGCTGTCCTCCAGTCTCTTCTGTCAAGCTCTTTTTAGCACTTTGCACAAAGGAGATGGATCAGAGTTCACCCTTGTGACAACCTCTGATGAAATTGCAGAAACAAATGTATTTGCTGGAATCTAATTCCCCAAATAATTAGTAGTCCCTATCTCAGAGGGCAAGTACCATACCAGATGCTAACACATCATCAAGCAAGCAACTAGACACTGTCAGCAGCTGTTGAGATAATACAGTGTTTGATTTTATTTCTTTGGTAGCAATTTGGTTGCCTGAAGTAGCTCATTTTTGCCAAAGGTAGACCATAACATTCAAATGGGAGAAGCTGATCATTAATGGTAATTTACTTTGATTTTTATGAGTGTGGAATTACAGTGGGAAATGTGTGCACTTTAATTGCCTTTTAGCATTGCCAAGGCAGACTAATATTGACTAATATTGATTAAGTGGGATGAAATCCTCTTCTGATTTTTTTCTCCTAAGGAGAAAGCAAATTGGTTCGTTCATTAGATAACATACAGAAAAGAGGCCTGTTCCCAGACCACCTACTGCTCTGACATAGATAGCTCCACCTCATTTGAAATTCTTGTTTATTTTTGTCCCCTCTAGGTGAAGCTGCTTCCCAGAAGAAAAACTCAGATGTTTAAGTTTTTTAGAAACCTTGCATTTATAAAATGAGCAGGCGATATTGGGCTGTTCATCACAACTGATTGTTCACTGCAATTACACAGACTATATAATCCCTTTCTCATGGTAGAAGAAAGGCACAGGGTCATTTGTAATGTTTGCACTGTGGACTCAGGGAAAGGAAAACAGCTAAGTGACTAGCTTGCTAATTATCAGTTGCTAATTCGGGCTCATTTTCTTGAAATTAAATGTTGTTAAAGTCAATTTAAACAAACTTTCAAACTACACTGTTTTTTTTGTGGTTTTTTTTTTTTTTGTTGTTGTTGTTCCTAAGTGGTAAGCTCTTGTAAGCCTCTGAAGTCTTCATCTTTAGTACACTAAAATTAAGACTCTAAGATTAAGACTCTTCAGATTCTAAACCAAAAGGTTAATCTGTGAGCAAGTCCAGTTTGTTGATTGTGTTGACCAATTTGACTTATTGATGACTGTGATATGGGAGGCCAAAAGAGGTAGAAGGGATCTAATGATTTCAAACTAACATTTATGCAGCTTCCTAACTCATCAGTGGGTGGCTCAGCTAAAAACTGCCTGATATATACAGCAGCAACCTGTGTACATCAGCATTTCTGAGAGATTATATAGCAGTTCCACAAGCACTTTTTTGATGCAATTGTATTAACACTATTGGGAATAATCCCAATAAACTCTATTTTTTTCTGTCCCTGAATGGAGTGGTTTGATTCCAGGATATCTTTTTCAATGAGGGCTGCTTTGAAAGTAATGCCTCCAGTTTTATTCTATTGACCCACGATGTCCGAGGCAGACATTGGTGGCATGGCAGTAGAGCCCGAACCGTTCCACCAATATTCCATTATATATTGTTGCCAGTTCTTGGCGTGGGTCATATGGGTCAAATGCATATGAAGGAAAGGTGTGTCATTGACTTCCACCATGCAGAATAAATGGCACGCCATGACATTCATCGATGCTTGCTGGATGTTTATATACTCCCATGTATGATACAGGTGGTTTTGTAGTATTACATTTTTGTTTCTGGCAAATGTGTCTTGGGATATGTACTACAAGAAAGGATGCATTAGTATCTGTTTACAATGCCACACTTGAGAGTTGCAAGAACATAGAACTATTGGCAGATTATGTGATGCTGTGGCATTATAGAATCTTTCCATCTTCACTTTTGTCTGTCTGTCTCATCATAATGTCCAGAGTCTTCTCAGTGTTTTATAATTTCTTAGACAGGCATGCAATTCTCAGCAAGAGTACTGGAAGTACTGCCAGTGACCTGGCAAAAAGAAAATGCAAGGATGAGGAAAACCCTCCATAAGAAGACTATGTTAGAAAGTTAGGAAGATTAGTTGTTATCATTAAAATAACTATATTTTCTCTACTTATAATATGACCCAAACCAAGCTAACTTTAAAGTGGAGTATGATGACAAACAAAAAATGAGATTTTCTGAACTGTTCCCTGTGGTCAGAATGAGGAGTTTTGATATTCCCAAATAATTTCTAGTGAATACAGAAATAAACCTAAATGCAGCAGTAAGTGCACTGAGATGCCTTCCAACCACACTTACATCCATGTTTTTGTAAGTGATTACTCATTTTGTGTACCCAGAATGAGACATTTGTTTGTTTGTTTTGGAGAGTGAATGTTAAATGTCAGTCTAATATCAGCAGAAAAAAAGTGTGTATGACAAAATACACCACCCAGTATTCTCCCTTCTGGGAGGGAGAATTCTGAAAACACTGATCTGAACAGTCTGCAGCTTAACCTGTACTCACATGGTTTTGTCTGGGGGGTTTCTCTCACCAAAAAGTGCATGATATCATCGTGAATTCATCTAAAATTTCTCCCAATGCCTTACTGTACATTTCCATGTCTGTGAATTGATGTTTGACAGGAGAATTGATTGGCCAGAGGACTGATCACATAATTATTCTTCACTGATTTTTGATAATTTTTACATTAAATAGCTCTTCCCCCCTCCCCCTTTTTTTTTTTAAATATACCTTGGCACAGTAAATCCTACTCCTACTCCCTGCTTGCACCAACAACTTGCCTTTAGCCATGACATTTCTTCTCTTTCTGCTCTGCAGGTGCAGAAATGCAAGCAGAGATCAGTGGGAGACAAACCTGATAAAGGAGATTGGCAACTCTGTAGGTGGGATTAAGTATGGAATTAAGCATAGGTGGAACTACAAATTGAGAAGATGGGCAGGGACCTCTGGGTCCCTCTGGCACAACCTCTTCCAACAGGAACACTCAGAGTAGGGGGCCTAGTATTTAAAATGCTTAAACTCCCTATAGATGAGACCAGCAGAGAACCAACTATCTGACCCTGATTTTCAAACTGATGCTGGATGAGCCATTGAGTGAAACGAATGAGGAGTGAATAGGTCACATTTAGCCAACTAAGTTCAATATCTGACAGCAGCACTGAGAAATTCTGGCATTGCCCATGTTCCACACACTAGGTGCCACATGGGACTGTGGCACAGAGGCAATCCTGACTCTCCTCATTCCCCAGCTGTTGTCTTTCCACAGATATTATAATTAGTCTCCTTGCAACATCCCTGCAATTCCTCAGCAATCTTTTCTGACATAGCTCTTTATGTCTGTTCCTGTGTTTTTGCTGCTGTTGTTCATTCTCACTCTGAAATTCTCCTTATTTCCAGCAGCTCAGAGTGAGAACATCTTCCAGTTGTTCTAGTTAAAAGAAAATTGAGTTTAAAAATGAAGAGTTTCACACACATCTTAAATAATAAAGTGTCTCCAAGGGACTCTGGATGCAGAAAGTGTCAAATAAAAAGAATGCTTTCAAAGGAACAAAACACAGGCTTTTTAAGGCTTTGGTTAAGTACTTAGCAGGAAAGAAAAGTCTTCTCTGTTCCTTAAGATCACAGCCTTCCTGTGATGCACTGCAAAGGAAAGGCCTGGCCCAAGGTGTGTTGCTGTGGTGTAAGCAATGAAGATGGAAATAAGTGATCCTTCTAATAGCCTGTCCCAATGCAATTAGCTGCAACCTCTGCTTTCTACTAACATTTTGCAAGAGAAATGCTTCAATGCTGTGCCTGTGAGTGAAATGCTTATATGTTTCAGAAAGAACATCTAGCGCCTGTTGCTAGCAGAAATAATAAAGATGACAGTCTTTTCCATATGAAGACACACTCCTGTCATGTTTTTATAATCTCTGCTTTATTTAAAAAGGAAAAAAATCCTCTTTCTCCCACTCAGTGTTGCTGCAGGATCAGATGATCTTATTAGAAATCACATTACTCGTTTGGGCTATTTTCCCCAACTCTTCTAGCCGGAAACCTACACAGATCTCTGAATTTTGAAAAACAAACTGTGGTAGTAAAATAAAAACATTTTTCATTTCTCTCATTAAAAACCCACTGGTTACCTGAGCTGTCAGTCTTTACTGAGTTGAGGAGGAGCAGAAAAGCAACCAAATGGGCTGAGTCTGGGATATGGAAGTCAGCTGGTGACATACCCCAGTGTCACTGTATCTAATTTTCCCATAGTGATATTTTCCTGGAAGCTTCCTGAGGAAGAAACACCATGCGCCTGCCTTTGCTCCATGTACCCATTGCCTCTTGTTTGAGGCAGCCTGTGTTCCTTTTTCACAGAATCATAGAATGGTTTGGGTTGGAAGGGACCTCAAAGATCATGCCAATTGCTGTATCAAGCACTTAGATCAGGTTGTCCTGAACCGTGTCCAGCCAGGCCTAAAACACCCCCAAGGATGGGTTGTCCACAGCCACTCTGGGCAGCCAGTGCCTCACCACCCTTTCAGTGACAAACTTCCTTCCTTTAGTTTAAACCCATTTTACTCCTGCTTTTTCTATTGCAGACTGAGAACAGCCGGGCTGGAGGAGGCATTTCCATCACTTTGGGAAGCTTAGGTCTGGCTCTGCACAGGTAGGGGCAGAATCCCCTGCCGTGGCTTCTATTACTGTTATTGTTATGAAACACTAGTTATTTAGCTTACTCTTCTGTCTGAGCTCTGCTGGAGTGGTAGAGGTCTGCCATTCAGCTTTGATTTCCATCATCAGCAGAAGCCTTTACCACATGAGCCAGCTATTGTTAATCTGATTGCCATTACTTATTTATTTACTTTGTTTAGACTTCAGATGAACATATTTAAGAATAACAAAGCATTCCCAAATAAGAGAAGCTATTCCTGCAGAAAGGAGAACTTCTTTCTAAGAAGAAAAGGAGGATATTGCCAGTAAACAAAGAGTATGCAAGAGGAAGAACTTGCAGTGGGAGCAAGATGTTCTTCATTTCACTCAGCTTTGTGCTGCGTAGGAGAGAAGATGGCTAAAGCCAACCTCCTCCTTGGTGCTGATGAAACCAAGAGCAGCAGGAGGCCATCCCCACTCATCTCTTCCTCTAGACGGGCCCTGCTACAGCATCAGCGAGGTGGAGCTAGGTTTGATCTTGCTCCTGTCCCCTTCAGCATCACCAAGCTGGATGCTTGACTCGGGCTGCAGAGGAGCCTGATCTGTGCAGAAAGGCAGGGGTGGGAGAGCTGGGATTTCCTGCAGATCCCCACCCTTCCCGCAGGCTGAAATAATTCACAAAGAGTTGCCTGAGTTCATACACTGGCCTTCCCATGAAGTGTTCTCCAGAAATCCAGTTCTGATTTAAAAAATACAAAGAACTACTTTTATTATGTGCTAAAGAAATATTTATTATTGCAAACGCCCGAATAATTGAAACCATCTGGAACAGATGCCACAATTTAAGTAAAACCACTGTTGGTTACAAGAAATACCTCCCATCCCTCCTGTACCTAAGATGGCCAGTGAGGGCCTCAGAAACATATCTCTGTCTTGCTCTGTCATAAGGAAAAGCTGAACACAGAGGTGTTTGCTTTCCATGAACAGACATGGTCATATTGTTTCTTGGCTACTCACATTCAGCACTAATATATAAGATCAGAGTCCAGAAATCTTATCTGTGTGCAGAAGGATCCTGTTTCTTCAACAGTCCCACCCAATTTTAAAATTATCAGCTTTCTGCTTCGTTTTGAGTAAAATGACTGAAGGTTTTCTTGGCTGGCACCTGCTAGTGTAGTCCTGTTCTGACACTCCAATTGCCCTGAGATATTTCCCTCAAAGAAGAGAGTAAGGTTGCTTTCTTGAGCAGAAGTTACAAGTGATAAGAAGGAGAAAACAAGTTAATTAGGTTTTGATTTACTGAGCTCTTAGAAGGGTAAGTCTGTCTGTTTGTCTGTCTATCCATTCACATCATTCTCTCAGTGTTTTTGCAGCACTTTGATTTTACATTGCTAAAAGAAACCCAGATACGTGTTGCAAAATTAAATACCAGGAAATAAACATAAGGAACTTAAATATAAGGAAAGCTACACTGTTTGAGCTGCAGAGCAGACAATAAACTGTGAGGTTAAATGCAAAAGAAGCATCTGAAATCATTTCAAAGCAGACGTTTAAAAATTGCCATGACAGCAGCCTTTCAACCGTGTGCTGAAGAAACCAGGGTGTTGCTAATGATGGTACTGGTATATCTGCCCTCAAAGCCCAGAGTTTTGGTTTCAACTTCAAAGGGAATGATGCTCACACCGTCTATTTGCAATATAAAGCTCTCTTCATGATCAGTCTACAAAGCAACAGGTACTGCTACTCTTTCATGTGGACCGGAAGATGTGCACAGGGAAACTTCCCGCTGTGATGAGCTCAGCTTGGATTTCTCTGCTGGGGTGGTTTTCTGGATCTCTGTGCAGCTGCTGCATACAAAGCTGCTCGTTCAAGCCGTGGCTGGGAGCACACGGATGTGCTCTCAGCAGGCCAGCTGTTCAGCTCTGCTGTCTCCCTGACATCAATGAAGATTTGGCCATTTATCCCAGCAGTGCTAATAAATGCAATCCCTTCAGAGAGGGCAGAGGGTGGCTAATTTGGTCAAATCCAAGCAAACCTTTACCTGCCTCATCACAGCAATAGCCAAAGCCTCTGATATTTTACCCATACGCAGCATCCATGGGAGTGGCACCAGCAATGGAGGTAATGCAGTACAGACATCTGCATCAGCTGGAGAACGGACTTGTGGCCCACCCTTGGGTGCTATGCTATCATGGTTACAGAGCTGTCATACTGGAACTCAAAGCTGGTTCAGGGCTGTTGTACAAGTGTGTGTAGGGCTTCAGCTTTCACTATGGCCTCAGGTTATGATGGCCTCTGCTAAAGCATTTTGATGGCAGGTTATGGTGGAAGGGACCCTTAAAGGCCATTAAGTCCAATGTCCCTGCAATGAAGGACACCTACAGCCTGATCAGGTTGCTCAGAGCCCCATCCAGGCTGACCTTGAGTGTCTCCAGAGATGGAGCATCTACCACCTCTCTGGGGAGCCTGAGCTAGGGTTTCGTTACTCTTGCTGTAAAAAAACACTTCCTTATATCTAAATCTCCCCTCTTTAACTTTGAAACCACATCCTCTTGCCCTATCACAACAGATCCTGCTAAAGAGTCTGTTTACTTATTTCTTATAGCTCTTTAGATAATGAAAGGCTGCCCTCAGGACTTCCCAGAGCCTTCTCTTCTTCTAAGCCTTCAGCTGAGGCTGAACAGCCCTGGCTCTCTCAGTCTGTCCCCATAGTGGAGATATTCCACCACTTGGGTCATTTTTGGGGCCCTCCCCTGGATGTGCTCCAACAAGTCCATGTCTCTTCTGTACTGAGAATTCCATATCTGGATGCAGTACTCCAGGTGAGGTCTCACCAGTGCAGAGTAGAGGGGCAGGATCACCTCCCTCAACCTGCTGGCCACACTTCTTTTGATGCAGTCCATGGCTGTGAAGGCACATTTTTGGCTCATGTTCAGCTTCCCATACACCAATATCCTCCAGATCCTTTTTGGCAGGCGTGTGTTCTATCCTTGTAAGACCTCACACTTGGCTTTGTTGAACCTCACGCCTTCAGCCCACTGCTCAAGCCTGTCTAGGTCCCTCTGAATGGCATCCCACCCCTCTGGTGTGTCGACCACACCCCACAGCTTGGTGTCATCTGTAAACTTACTGAGGGTGCACTCAAACCCACTGTCAGTGTCACTGATGAAGATGTTAAAGAGCATTACTCCTAGTACTGACTCCTGGAGGACACTTCTCCTCACCAATCTCCATCAAGACATGGAATAATTGACCATTGCTCTCTGGGTATGATCTTAAAACCTGTTTCTCATCCATAGCACAGTCCACCCATCAAATCCATATCTTTCCGATTTGGAAAAAGAGATGTTGTGGCTACTGTGTCAGAGGCCTTACTGAAATCCAGATAGATGACATCAGCTGCTTTTCCCTTGATATTGATTCAGATATATTATTACAGAAGGGCATTAATTTTATTTCTGGGTTTATTCTTATTCCATTTGGGTAATTATTCATCACACAGACTAGCTCTCTGTTCTCTCATTCCCTGGAGAAGCACTCAAGTAAGGGAGGAGAAACCATGCTGACTTTTTTTTTTCACAAAGGTGATTTTTTCTGCCATGTAACAAAGCATTAATTACCTCATTCCTCTTCAACAGCTAGCATAAAAGTAGGACTTGACTGATGTGATTCATGACTGACTGTATATTTCCTTTGTGTTATCAATACAAACTATGCTAAATGAGTGTTATAGTTTTTAGTGTACTATGCAATATGACTGCATTTTTCCATCTCTGAGATGTGCATAGTGCATTTTAAAATATTTTTATCATCCCTTTGCTTTGATCTGACAAAGCTACTTTCTTTGTGAGTGCTTTCATTGTCCTCCTTCTTATTTCTGAGCTGAATTCCTTACACTGAGTACCAAGGGCAACTTTACACTGAGCATAAGCACCATCTCACGCAAACAGAAGGGAGTACTTGCTGCACCAGAGAGATCCCATGTTTTCAGACAGTTAGAGACATCAAAGGATTCCCAGGCAGGTGCAGAGGAAGCAGGTGTAACATCAGAGGCCTATCTTTCTGCTAAAATGTCCCAGAAATGCCAAAAGTTGCACAGGGTAGGCACATGTTGCAGAAAAATCCTTGGATACAGCTGCCTATGAGCAGCAAACTCTTAGGGACTGCAGGTTCCTGCTGAGTTCAGAAGTTGTAAAATGTCACTTCATTGCAAAACTGCTTCTCTAAAAGACCTTTCAGGTCTCCAGTGAAGGTTCAAGTAGTTCAGACTGTTCTTGTGAGATAGCACACCTGTGGTATCAGTGAGATATTTCTCCAGTCTTGCTCATCCTGACTGAAAACAGTGGGCTATGTTATGGTGTTTTTATGGCCATGAACATACTGAAGAGGAGCCACTATGCACAAACACTAACACATAGAAAAAAAATGGAGTATTCAGTACACATTGGGTGTATGCTGTGTGAAAATGGGGGTCTTTTTCTCTCCTCCCTAGTGATGTAAAATGTTGAAAAAAATGTACAGTATTTTTATCAGAGGAGAACGAGAGAATTCTACAACAGTCTGGCTAGTAAGCCTGTGTTCAGGGTGCTTGTCTGGGAGATAGGATGCCCACTTCTGTGGTCTAAATCAGGCAGAGGAGGTATCCCACATCATTCACTGATGATTTTGACTACTAGGTTACTGTTGAGCATCTTACTTGGTCCTGAACAGGAATTTTTCCAGCTCCCAATGGTAATGTCAACATTTCCATCCACATGCAAGCAAAATAAATACACAGAAAATGAGCTACAGCACTAAAGATGATATAAAATGTGAGAGAAGAGCATCCAGCATCTGACAGTCAGTCAGCATCCTTCATTTGAACATCAACATCAAATTTTATATAAAGCAAGCTGTCGAGTATGTAGTATGGAGCACATTGACAAGTTAATATGTTAGCATACTAACAAGGAAAGTCTTGCACACATTCATAAACCATTGAATACCCTGACCAATGAAGCTGAAAGATTCTGCTTTGTTCTCATGAGCTTGGTTTTCAGACTATATTCACAGTTTTCCATACTAAACATCTTTAAATGTGATTTTCCACTTAAAATCTCGTTCCATCTTTGTATTCTACAGCCAAACACTTCTGTTCTCTGCAGAGTATAGATGAGGCCACCAGCTAGAAATCTATATTTAGCAGAACTGATTTATATTTCTCATTTTTTTCCTCAATAATGTCTGTCTAAGATTGGATCTCTGAAGTGCTGCCATCTCTTCATCTCTAGTCCTTCCCAGTGTAGAGACTGAACAGACAAATAGTGGCACCATATGCACAATACTTAATTTGGTTTTACTGGAGTGATTTTTAGTCTAAGCATGAAGGAATGTCAGATAAATATTTATCAACTTGATTCTTATCTGAGTCATACCATACACTTTTGGATTGGTTATCACCAGCACAGTAATATAAATAGCATGATGTCACACACATTACAGATCCAGTTCAGGAAATGTTTGATTTCCTATATTTATGGAAGTGCACTATCAGATTTTGGCAAATACAACATCTCTATTCCTAGCTCTGCTTTAAAGCAAAGCTGCAAGACTATGAATTTTTTCTTAGCCATTCTCAGGAGCATTAAGTACACATATTCCGAAAAGGATAAGCCCTCAAAAGGAAGAAAAATGCACATAACCTCATCAGGTGTTCAAAATAAAAAATCTGTCATTTCCTCCAGTAAACAGAATCAGACAGAAATTTTGCAGAAATGTCTAAAATCATGGAGCGTTTTGCTTCTAACAGTTTCAACACTAATAGATTTGTTATATGCAACCATTAGCTTTGCCTCACAACCTCATATATCACATGCTTTATGATCTCAAATGATCATAAGATTTCTGACAAGGAAACAGCTCTATGTTGCTCTTTGCCAGAAAAAGAATTGGTCAAAAGGTTATCACAGATAAAAATAGTTCTGTCTTTAATATCAGGAAATTACATATGTTTTACTTGTTTTAATATTCCTCTTCAGAATGCTCCAATAGGCATAGCAGCTTAACATTGCCAAAGCAAGGAAGAACAGTAAAAAACAATGCTCATATTTTGAGGTCTTTGTGGAAATTGCAGGAAGGTTTGAAGGTCCTGATAAAGCTGCCTAAGAATCCAGTGCCTATTTCTTGGTTATGACACCATGAACCTGGAGCAGACCATTGACTCCAGAGGCATTCCTCTAGTTCAGAGGAGACAACAAGCCAAGTTTACCCTTCCAAAAGTTTGAACTCACTCTGCATGTGCTTTTCTTCTGCTATGGCAGTATGCTTTCACCAGCAGGTTCTGCACACTGAAATATTCCATTATTTGCTACACTGTTGGATTAGTTTAAAATTGATAGCAAAGCAATATGTTTACGCAAGAACCCACTCCACCTTTTTCTTGGGGTTCTTGAAAGCCAAGAGTATTTTAAAGGTAACTGAAACCAGAACTGGGGAGGAAATGCTGTAAAAAAAACCCCATGGCTGGACCAATATGTAAATTCATACCAATACAGCAAGGATATGACTTGCTGAAATTGTAGTTATATAATTTTAATGAAATATGAAGACAGTTTTCTGTGAATTTATTTTAAAGTAACAATTAATTTTTAATTGTTTTCAAGTGTTGGCGTTTCACAACAGAAAAATAAAATTATGCGTTGTGAAAGATAAAGAAAAAAATCTGCAGGATTTTGACTGAGGGAAACACTGAATGTACAGACATGATTCATAATGTTGCTAAATAATAATCTGCTGGGTTAATAAATTGCATAAATAACAGAATACATTTTAAACTCTGAGAAGCCACATAAAGGGTCATGACTAGAATAGTTATGTGCACTTTAGAGAAAAGATTACTTAGGATTTAGAAAGAAAGGTGTTGAATAATTTGAAAATACTGCTTATCTTATAATAATAACTTGGAGAAACAAAAGAACAGTCCATCTAGCTTAGTCTAGCTCTTTTCTCTATAAAATCTGAGCAAGTCTGGTATTAAAAGTAGTGAAGATTTCCCTGCAGATTTCTAGTGCACATACAAGTGAATGTAGAAATCTGCAGCAACAAAATTATCTGCTCCATCACACTTCAAGGGCAATAAGAGAAAGTGAGAAAAAAAGAACCTTTACAGAAAAAGGAGGAATTAATCTAAAAGGACCTTTATCCTGTTTTTCTAAGGCAACTAGACTTCTACTGGTGTTCCTTTGTGTATGTCAGCCTGACATCATTTTGGAATGCATTAACTAATTTCTACTTAATGGGCAGAAAGATTTATCAAAGATATTGCCTTCTTACTAATACTGGAGAGAGAATATTTGAACTCCCACTGAGGATAACTCTATAACCAGACACCAAGAATATACACCTGAAATGAATGTTATGCATGAAAGCTGGAGGGAACTGCTCTCTGCAAGTTTTTTGGTTTTTTTTTTCTCACAAAGATCCTGGAAACAGTTGTATTTTGTTCTGAACTTGAAGCAAAAATTTGGATCTATCTCCTAATGTAATCCAAAATGAATACTTGCTCCTTGGTTAGGAAAAAAATACAGAGAAGTTGTGTTGCTGGAGTGATATTTTGCCTTTACAGTGTTTGAGTTGGTATTTTAGGATGCCTAGTTTTGGTTCTCCAGGAAATCTTGGGGATAAATTGATCATGGAGAAAGGAATAAAGTGGATACTTCTCCATTCTGGCTGAAAAGAGAAATTAGAAAAACAGTGGAAATAGTGGAAAAGTATGAAAGAATGATGTGCTTATTTCACAGAGACACACATGAAGAATTTACAGCAGAGTCAACTGTACATAGTGAGCTTTCAATCAATGTAATAAAGTGGTCAGCAATGAAATCTAAGAATCTATGAATGTTCTTATGCCTACTGTTTTCTTTTGAAGAGGGAACTTAATAATGTTGATCCTGAGGCTCAGATGCAATTTTTTTTTATTTTAATGACAAATTTTAAAGGAAAAAATCAGAATCAAATCAGAAGAAAACAACATAGCTTGGGGTTTTGCTAGTAGCTATTAGAAAGTGATCCTACTTGGCAAATTTCCCATGTCTTTCCTGCTCCACACTGATGGGAACAGTGTTTTGACAAGGTCAGAATTCAGGTTGCCATGCATTTGACCAGATGTCAATGGCAACAGAAGCAGACCAACATCAAAGAAAAACTGAGTGGTACCCACTATTGCAGGGGAAATAGTGCAATACCTCTAGAATATCCTTAAAAACTCATTCCTACCACAGCTCAGTTGATATGTGTCACTCCTCAATAGAAGTCAATAGGTCATCTGACTTTCAAAATTTGTCTGAACTACAGAATAAAAAAGGCATCAGTGCAGAGGGAGCTGTACCTGAGGTACACAGGAGCTCTGGAGAGAGAGATTTTCTCTTGTGCTGCAAAGGATAGGGTTAAATTTACTATGGCAATTGTACTGGATGCAAATGACAACACAGCTGAATTATAAATCTTTTAAAAGTCCCTGTCAAAAAAAAAAAAAAGGGGGGGGAAGTGACTGATTCATTTTTGTAAATCAAAGTTGAGCTTCATTGCTTTTCTTACCCTCAGGAGCTCATTAGTTGCTATGGAGAGTTTCTACACAAATACAATGTTGCATGTATAGGAAGTGAGCATCTAGCTGACAGAAAAGTCTAGGAGATAACAGACATATCACAGGAAGTCAGAAGAAATTGTTAATTAAGGTGAATAATGACTCAAATAAATACATAGCAAAGCATTAAAAAATTGAAGTATAAGATTTCTTCAACTGTGACTTGCAGATAATAGATTTGGCTTCCAAGATAAGGCAGCCATTCAAATAACCTTTTCTTAAATTCATCATAGCTTCATTAAAACAACTTATCACACAAGTAAAATTAGTGAAAAATAAATGCATCAGCCTTATTAAAATTGTTAATTACTACTTTATACCTAGTACTAGACCAACATAATTATAATGACGTACATTTGTTTGTTATGAATCACCAAAAATCATAGAAAAATAATCCCCCTCAAACAAAGAACTATCCTTCCTTTACCACAATACTCTTTCTGATATCGAATCTGATTAATATGAACCAAAAATATTACTGCTGTTAAATATTTTCAGCCTTTCCTGGAAGGGGAGTGCTTTTCTGTATGAGATACTTTACTCCAGTTTCCTTACAGTCAAACCTCTGTAAAGTTCAGGTCTGAAACCTCAGCAGAACAATTATATTTGCAAGAAAAGAATGACTCAACAGTTAGCAGATAAATAGCAGTGACCAGACAAGTGCTCTTTGTGAAATGTTAATCACTTTCATTGTCATTAATGTGATGCACAGATTGGTCATAGGGGTTTCACAAGTAACAAATATCCTTTGAGTATTCCATTGGGGTGGAATCAGATTATGTTGACAGTGTTAGCTAGGGAACAGTTTAGTTTAAAATGTTCAGAATAGTCTACAATGCTTTTCTTAATTAGAAGAACACAGCATTCAATCACCTGGATTTTCTAAAGAGTGTCCACAGGTAGCATGGGCAAAAATTAGATATAAGAAGGTACAGATGTTATATAGTTAATGAATCAATGCTTTCTCTCTCCACTTATAAATAAATTATCAAAAAGGCACTACACATTTCAAATATTTCTTGCCCATGACTGTTTCCAGACACAACATGAACAACTGCGCAAAGACTACCTTTCTCAGTTAGCTGGACGTGTAACATTATAACCAAAATATGGCATAAAGTAGAGCTGTGTATCACCAACTTTTTTCATGGTAGCCATACTGTGGGTGTTTTCAAATATATGCAAAGATTATTCTGAACCTTCACAGTTTGGCTTTGCAGCTCAAATTTAGCAAATCTGAAGTATGAGCTAGTTTTGGTGAGACCATCTTATATTTTCCATGTGTTCGTACGCACGTGTGGTTGCTGTGGAATTACAACTTCACCCATTTAGTTTATACAGTGGCACAGTCAATGTTCATAATCTTAGGGTCTCATCTACTTTTTGTGGTGAAACAGTTAATGGTGATAATGGCTGACTTTGAGACTGGAAAAACAGAAACATAAAATGTCTCTTCAGCTCATTGCTTCAACAGTGACCAAGAGCAGATGCTTAGAAAGAATAAAAAAGCATAAGCTGAAACTCCTCAGTTTGCCCTTCAAACCACCAGGACCCTGAGGTGATGATATTTCCAGGCGGACACAAAATAATGTGAATTACTCAAGGACAGAGACTAGCCTGAAGAATATCAGAAGGACCTTGGGAAAGGAGGTGCCAAGGGAGTGTGATGACAAATTAAATTCTGCTCTTCTCAAATGCCAGGTAATGAGCACTGAAGGGGATCACTTGACACTTGAAACACCTAGATGTGCTTCTGGGTCATGAATTAGTAATAAATGTATAAGTAAGAGATCTGGACATCACCTTGGAAAATCTAGTAAAATCTTAAAAGGTTTATCCTATTGAAAAAGAAATCCATCTGTCAGTGTGTGCATAAATGAGGAAACAGACACCAATCCATTGATCTTTCTTCAGTTTTAGTGATTCGCTATAACTTTAATTTAAATAGCACCAATAGAATCCCCTCTTCCTTTGGAAACACACTGCCTAGGGACTGAAAAAGGGTATTATGGAGGTGCTCTCTTTCATAAATATCTTTTCCAGGGTTTGTTCCATCTCTTTCTAAAATATCTGCTACTAGCTACTGACAGGCAAACAGTCATGTGGAAACTAAAGCCTTAGAAAAGCTTATTTAATTGAACAGAAAAATATAAATCAGATCTAGTTAATATGAATCAGTAAAGTCATCTGACTTTGAAGTTTATTTAGAGATTTCTGAAATCTATTTGTTCCTTATACTTCTGTGGTTATTTCAAATATTTTTCACAGCAGCAACTCTAATTTTATTCTGCAGTGAATTCAGTGATGCCACATCGATGCCAATGTGCTCAAGGGGGTCCTGGCAGCAGAAGAGTCGAAGAGTCAGTTTTGAATAAATAGCAAAGACAGAAAATACATAATTAAGTTCTAAAGTACTTTAAAATTGTTCAGACACCATACATTTTTAAAAGGTAAATAAAAGAGGGCTGATAAAATTGATTTCAAATGAAAGGGGATTTCTTTTTTTTTTCTGGTACACTTGACAAAATGATGTAATTCTATGAGCATTGCCAAATATTCCTCTAAATATATGTATATGGTAACACTGAATGACAATTTTTTTTGACCTCATTAGTTCATGCCACCCTTTTCTAAATATATTTTACACTGTAGATAATACTTTGCAACATTAGTAAAAAAGTACTTTTTTAAACAGTTATTTTTAACAAGACTTTATATTAGCACTCATATTTGCATGAATGATGATAGAATTACTCATCTGAATCCTTGCTTTTTGTACCTTCCTCCCTTCTAGGTAGACAGGAGGAAGGCAGAGATTTTTTGAACTAGGGCATCAAAATAGGAGCAAAACATATCACATACAGAAAAGCTTACAATAAAACAACATAATGAGGACTGCACAGTCAGACTGCTCCACATTCCACATCCTTGTCAGATCTGCCTACACCTCTTCTAAACTTCTATTGATGCAGTGCATATCAATGCTGGAAAACTAATATTTAGACTGTAGAGCAAGCTCTTCCAGTTACTTGAGCAGTGTGTCTTTCATCACTGTGACTACTTGTTTAAAGCTTCTGGTGATTACATCATTATCTTTTGGGGGGGCTTTTGTTGTTCTTTCTAGAAATAAGTTTTTTCTTCTCTCTGGCATCCCATTAACTTGATTTAGAGATTCTCATACCTCTGCTCACGCTGCAATATGGAATTCAAGAATGCTCATGCAGGAGATGATTAGGGATTCTCTTTGAGTTTGCCCCAGCATAACTGTCTAATATGACTAAAAAGAAGGATATAAAAAGAATTTCAAGTCCTGAAAAATGAACGTAAAAGAATATGAATATCAAGGCATTGTTTAGTACCAGAGAATGCACAGGAACCAGCTTAATGGAAATCAGTCAGTTTCCCTAGGATGAGTACAAGTACAATGACTTAAGCATTGCCTTACATTAGAGTAAAGATTTCCAGAAAAAAAAAAAAAAAGAAACTAGTAAAAGATAGCCTTAATACCAGTATAACAGACTATACAAGGAGTTCTCACTGCTCAAAAACAAACAAATAAACAAATAGAGAAAGAACAACGTATTTTCCTTTCTGAGCTAAATACTACAAAGGCATAATAAAATTGCTAGTAACAACAGACAAAGAAGGCTGAGGTACTCAACAATCTTTTTGCCTTGGTCTTCTCTGATAACTGCTCATCACACAGCCCTCAAATGATAAGACTGGAAGGAGGGGACTGGGAAAGCAATGTCCCTTGTGCTCTAAGTGAAGATCAGGTTTGTGACCATCTGAAGAATGTGAATATCAATGAGTCTATGGGCCTGATGAGATGCATCCCAGAGTCCTGAGGGAATTGACAGACGTAGTGGCCAAGCCACCCTCAATGATATTTGAAAAGTCATGATAATCAGGTGAAGTCCCTGGTGTCTGAAAAAAGGCAACATTGCGCCCATTTTTAAGAAGGGTAAAAAGGATGAACCTGGTAAACACTGACCTGTCAGTCCCACCTCTGTGCAGGGAAAGATCATAGAAACTATTCTAAGACATGTGGAAGACAGGGAGATGATACAGTAGGACCAGCATGGCTTCAAAAAGGGCAAATCCTGACTGATCAACTTAGTCACCTTCTTTGATGATGTAACTGAATCAATGGATCAAGGGAGGAGCCACTGTCATCTATCTGGACTTCAGTAAGGCCTTTGACAATACCCCACAATATAATTCCAAATTGGAAATATATGGATTTGATGGGTGGACTGCTCTGTGGATGAAGAACTGGCTGCAAGATTGAATCCTAAGAGTGGTCACTGATGCCTCCATGTCTGGAGGGAGATCAGTGATGAGTGGTCCTCCCCAGGGCACAGTGATGGGACTGATATTCTTTAACATTTTCATCAATGACACTGACAGTGGAGTTAAGTGCACCCTCAGCCAGGTTTGTGGATGTCATCAAGTTAAGTGGTGTGATCAACACACCTGAGGGACAGGATGCCATCCAGAGGGATCCAGACAGGCTTGAGCAGTGGGCCAAGGAGAACCTCATTAGGTTAAAAAAATCCAAGTACAAAGTCTTGCACCTGTAACAAAGCAACCTCCACTACCAATACAAGCTGGGGGATGAAAGGATTGAGCACAGCCCTGCCAAAAAGGACTAGAGAATACTGGCGGATGGGAAGCTGGATATGAACCAGCAATGTGCCTTTGCAGCCCAGAAAGCCAACCGCATCCTGGGCTTCACCAAAAGAAGCTTGGCCAGAAGGTTGAGAGAGGTGACCCTGCAACTCTACTCTGCACTAGTAAGACCTTAGCTGGAGTACTGTGTCCAGATGTGGAGTCCTCAGTACAGAAGAGACAGGGACCTGCTGGAGCATGACCAAACAAGGGCCACAAAAATGATCCATGGATGAATACAGGGAAAGGCTGAGAGAGCTGGGGCTGTTCAGCCTGGAGAAGAGAAAGTTCAGGGGACACCTGATAGTGGCCTCACAGTTTATAAAAGGGAGTTTCAGGAAAGAAGGGGACAAACTCTAGCAGAATCTGTGGTGACAGAACAAGGGGAAATGGTTTCAAACTTAAAGAGAGGAGATTTAGTTTGGATATAAGGAAAAGGTATTTTACAGTGAGGGTGGTGAGGCACTGCAACAGGTGACCCAGAGAGGTGGTTGATAATCCATCTGAAGACTTCTGAGGCCAGGCTGGACCAGTTTCTAAGCAACTTGATCTAGCTGTGAATATCCCTGTTCACTGTAGGGCATTGGTCTAGATAACCTTTAGAGGTGTCTTCCAACTCTGAGGATTCTATGAAAATTAAGTCATATTTGAATTTCTTGAAACTCTCCATTTTAAAGCACAGTGATTTTACCTTCAGTAAATCAAAAATTACAGGAATGGGACTGCAACCTCTCCTTGGTTCTGCTTCAGTATCCACCAATTAGCCTTGAAGTGGACGCAATAAGCTCCACCACTGATATGTCGTGCTGATACTTTCTGGTTGAAATTCACTCTTCCACTTCCAGAAGATGACTGCTATTCAAGTCCTTTATTCCCACTGCCTGGCACAGAGCTTTGCCTTAATTTCATGCTTACCTTTGGTTAATGTAACTTCTCAGAAGGTGATAGTAAGATGCTTTCTCCTTTTTTCTCACTTCTGAAACCGATTAGCTCAGAAAAATTATGTAAGGTGTGTTGTGATTCCCTTACTATGGATTCAAGCATTTAAAATGTGTAGTATTTCATTTGGACGGTGCCATACGCAGCCTCAGGGTAATCAGGAATAAAACATAGCATCACCAGCTCTCTGGCGTGTTTTCCCTGACTACGTTGTAGATTTCACACTTGAGTACCTTATCTCCGGCAGCACTGTTTGTGGCTGGACAGAGTTCTATGAACAGCACTGGATACTGTGAGCTCTGTTCAATTCACGATTTCTTATGAATTTTGCACCACATTAATAAACTTTTATGATACACTACTGTGACAATCTTTCTAACAAAAAATCCCATCACTCTAAGCTATTCCTTGTCCATAATCTCAAAGCCTTTTGTGTACTTGGTCCTGCTTAAGCTATTCTTTTGTTAGCCTCAGCCTATGATGGCTCTCTTCAGCTCCTGTGTAGTTGTCTCATTTTACATTTCTTTTTTGAACTTGACAGATTTTATGTCAGTAATAGGTAGCACTTAAATCACATTTACTTCAAACTCTTCTTCCTGCACCTTCTTCCTTTCACTGTTTATCAGTACTCTTGAAAGCACGTCCATTATAGGGAGCTCTTTACTGGGCCACTATTTCAGCCTAATGAGAATTTTTGCAATTTCATGATCATTTTTTGAAGGTTCATGTAGTGCTTTGCACAAAGATTTCTATCGTGTGTCTTTCGGAGGTTTATAGCCTTCCTATCCTCTAACCTATTTCTCTCCATAAACATATTTATGACACAATTGCTGGCATCTATTTTCCAGTCTGAAAATTTCCCTTTTGTATTACAGCTAGTGTTTCAGAAAAACTCACAGCCATGCATAAGGACGAGGTACTGAATCATGCAATCATTGAATACCCTGAGTTGGTAGGGACCTACATGGTGATCATGGAGCCTGGCTCCCAGTGCCACACAAGAACACCCCAAAACCAGACACTATGTCTCAGAGCAGTGTCAAAACATTCCCTGAACTCCGGCACTTGGGGCCATGTCCAGTGCCCTGTGCAGCCCGTTCTGTGCCCACTGCCCTGTGGGGCAGAGCCTGTCCCTAACCCAGAGCTGCCCTTCCCCTGACAGCTCCATGCTGTTCCCTCTGGCCTTGCCACTGTCACACAGAGCAGAGCTCAGCACTGCTCCTCTGCTTCCTGTGAGAGCTGCAGCTGCCATCAGGCCTCCTCTCAGGTCTGGGCTGAACAAACCAACTGCTCATGTTGTCTACAGGCTGGATTCAGAGATATTTTTTGTCTCCAGCTACATGGGATGGAGCAGTTGCCACTGCCTCAGGCAGGTTGTTTCGCATCGTGGCTAATTGCTGCCGACTTCTCCCACTTCCCATCTTAGCCAGACTCCCGTGCTGTCTGGATGACTTTTTGCAAGGCCTAGCCTTTTCAAGGTTTCAGCTTTTCAAGGTGGGAGTATTTTGCGCAGTTTGACTCATTATCAAGCTGTTGCATTTTGCAATTACCAAAAAAAAAAAAAAAAAGAAAGAAAAAAGAAAAAGCTCTAATGAAAGCCTTTAAGCCCAAGCTTCCGCAATCATCCTTGTACTCTAGCACCCTGAGCTCCTTTCTCAGTCACCGAGGCTGTTCCCTCATGCAGTTCCCTTTTGTTACCCTGGGGAGAAAGGAAGAGCTTAGCTTAGGAGGGCCTCCTGCAGAAGTTCTACCTGAAGACCATGCATAGTTCAGGACTAACGGAGCTGTTGCTCCCATGGGATTTGTGACAGCTGTGAAAAGCAGAGCTATGCAAGTTCAGCCCCTGCCCTTGTAAATGAGTGAGGCCTAAGGTGGGATCCTGTGTGATGCTGGGCCTGCATGCTGCTGGAGGAAATCAGAACATTCTCTAGGCTTTAGCTAATACACAACATCCATGTGGGAACTAAAAAAACCAAACATTAATATACATTAACCTTTGTACCTCACATTCCCTTGATAGGTTTTTAAATGCCTGTGCTTAATTCCTGCGCTGCCACCTTCCACTGGGTGTTTTTATTCAGTCTATACAGACAGCCACAAATGGAAAGTGGTTTGTTTGGAGTCAACACTGAGAAACAACAAATGGGGCTCAAAGAAATGTGTTAGATTTTGAATGTGAGGTTGTTAGCTGGTTTGGGTACTTCTGAGCAGGTGTTTTTAAAGGCTGTTTAACACACTTTCAGAGCATGGGTCTCAGGAGGTAAGTCTCCATACAATAAAATGATTTGCTTATCAAATTTTATCAGCTTGCACATTTATAGTTTCTTGCTTTTCTCTGCTTATCTGACTTGAACCATACATTTAATTTGCGTCTGCACAAGTTACCTAAGACTTCCATTTTGTTAGACTAGAAGCAAATATTTTAAATCCAGGATATGCAAAAGGAACATTCCAAATGGACTAATACTGCCAACAGGAAGACAAGACAGCTGCTTTAGTTGTAAGAACAAAATTGATACCCCTCTTTGAGTTAAACAACAGTGAAAATAAAGCTTTCAGTTGGAGAAAACTTGTAGTTCACACAACATTAAGCACATTCAGAGTAAATTCATTTGCACAGCTACTCTGTGTTGACACAAACTACTGTGAAACTTGTCCATCTTATTAATAATCAAAGGAAATGCAGATATGTTCAGAGCAATTTTGAGGCTTGGAAGTTTCTTGCAGCAGCAAAGCCTCTATGAGTCAGCCAGATGTTCCAGAATGAATTATTCAGAGAAGGATTTTCAAGTTAATTCTGTGAAATTAGTTTTTCATATTTCCTATGAAACAAAAAAGGTGTTGAGCTTGTGAAGGCAAAAAGAAACCATTCAAACTTTCTATTTTTGGCACACATAGGAAATTAAGTCTGTCTCTCCTATTCAAAACTTATGGACGGGAAGGACAATAATATGAGTTATTAATATGCCTCCAGCATGCTAAAAGCCACAGCAAAGGTTTTAAAATGTTGATGATCTTGGAGAAATGCAACACATCCACTGTGACTCACATGCCCAGGAAAATGTGGTTTATTCCTTCAAGAACAACAGTTACTGTATGTTTAAAGGAACCTAATCCCTGTGCAGCCTACACAGATTTAAGAGCAGAGACTTACTTTGATGACAGGACTGTTTTTCATCCATGTTTTGAATTTATATGCAATCTCTGAGTGGGATTGTGGATTAAAAGTACATAGTGATCAATGGATTAACTTGAGATAGAAAGTAGGCATTTATCTTTTACTAGGCTGGTTTGCCTTGATGCGGTTGATTCTTTCAAAGTCTTGTGTTCTTGATAAACTCCCCACTCCTTCAAAACTCTGTATTTGTATCCTTAATGCAGAAAATGCTGTCTTTCAAGGAAAACTGCAGGCGTTACCTGATGTAAAGTATGGAGGAAATGATATATGTTTGCAATTTTAAAATGCTTAATTGTTGCCACCACATACTTTACAATAAATCCAGCATTAGAACCCACAGAGAACAAATTACTGACTATTAAAATGTCAACTAAACAAATCACTGGAATAAAATACAGTAATTTGAAAGAAAGTTATGGATAATAGATTCCCCTTTATTGAACAGAGGAAAATCCCCAATACTGGGACGTAGCAAAATAAAAGAAAAGAGTACTATTATTGAAAAAGAATTTTGTAAAGGTTTTTCACTGATGTTGTTTGTTCCTTTGTACATTTGTTTGTTTCATAGAGCAGTGTGTATCAGATCTAAAATCAAAGAGGCATGAAGGTAAGAGAGCAGGGAAGAATCCAGGAAGCATGAGCTTATGGAACTGTCTTTGCAGCCACCCCATAAATGAAGGATAGGATATAGGATAGGATATAGGATAGGATAGGATATAGGATAGGATAGGATAGGATAGGATAGGATAGGATAGGATAGGATAGGATAGGATAGGATAGGATAGGACAGGACAGGACAGGACAGGACAGGACAGGACAGGACAGGACAGGATAGGATAGGATAGGATAGGATAGGATAGGATAGGGAGGCGCTGTACTGTGGAAGGTCATGATCTTGTGATAACCTTACAGTGATAGCCATGAGCAGCTTTTTCCCCTCATACAAAGACCAGGGTGACAGAAATGAAGGAAAAATGGTGGAGAGGTTGCTAGCACAGGCAGAGCGGTGCTTAGTCATACTGCATAATCAGTTTGTTCTGGAGGTGGGAGGAATTGAAACTCTGAAAAATCGTGATTTCTGTTTTACAAGAGACGGAAGAATTTCACACAAGTAAATAGTATTTGCATAATTAAAGCAGAGGGCATGTTATCACCTTTGTGTTTTCTTTCATATTATCCTTATACATAGTACAAACCTGAATTAATCTGCAGAGCTTCCACCCAACCTACATTAAATCCTTCTTGCAGCTCTAACTCTACTATCTTCCCTTAATCCAGCTGGCTTTTCCTTAAAAATAATTCCTTATTCTATTATTTTGGCTTCCCTTAGTTTTTGACTCACTTTGACATAGACACTCCTTGGGGACAAGACCCTGCACTATTATAAAGGCTTACCACATGATCTTTGCTACAGAAGCAGTAATAAAGACAGAGAGCATGTCCTGAAAATCAAGAATATGATTAATTAATATTGCTCTCCAATAAGCCTGGGAGGAAACTAGAAAAAGGGAGCTAGTTAACCCGAAGCCTCAATTCCTATACAGCTCTCTTTGTCTCCACAGAGAATAAAGCTTCTAATTTGGGGGTCCTGGAGGTTTTCTAAGATGGGTCTTGCCATGGACAAGCCAAAGTGGAAACTATGTTGAACCTGACTGGATTCCCACAAAACTGGAGAGGGTCTGCTCTCACAATTCAAAGCGGAATTGAAAATGTGTATGTCAGTAGAAGGTGATTAGGTATGAATAAAAAAAGCTTTGTATCTCAGAGTAAAAAGATTATTTAAATCCTAAACCACATCAGCAATTGCTTATTCCTTCCTCTATGTCACCACACAGTGCTCCTTGTTTGTTTTGTATTACTAGCATAATTCAAATATGTTGAATGAATTACTTCTTCCATTGTATTGCCTTTCAGCTTCATAATAAAACTTTCAGATGGACTCTGAGATTGAGCCAATGGAAGCAGAGCACTTAGACAGCACCAAGGGTAACTGTACATTTGTTCACTGAAAGGCTGTGATCTTTTGTTTGCTATCTTAACAAGACAAGGCATATGATGATAACTTGCAGCTGGGATTTGCCACTGGTCCTACTTCCCTACAAACTGCAGGTGCACAGCAAAAATTGTAAATGAAAGAAACATGAAAGGAGAAATGTTTTCACCTCTTCAAAGGTAGACAGAGGATCTTAATCCCCTAGGCAGTGTACCTTCTCACACAATCCCTTCAGATCAATAGCAAAACAGGAATAGGACGATGCCTATTTTGCTAATTGTTAAAATGTTAGGAAGGAGAAAATCTGTTCTTCTTCCTTATCCTGTCTCATGAGAAATGCCATGGTATCATAAGAGTGATAACTAATATGCTATTTGTATCCCAGGTTGTATTAAAAGAAGTGCAGCTGGCAGGTCAAGGGCAACTTCATATAGTGGATAGTGTTCCTTCCCACAGCAGGGGGGTTGGAACTAGATAAGCTGTAAGGTTTCTTCCAACCAAAACTGTTCTGTGATTTAATTGATCTAACTGCTGATACTATTATTACAATAACTAAAAAAAAAAAGTTTAAAAAAGACTCTTAAAAAAAAAATGTATACAGCTGTAACAAGTCTCATGTAAATATCCAGCACTTCTTTTCCTAACAAACTTGGATTATTCTTTCACAGGCATCCCTGAATTATTAGCCTAAGCATTGACAGCTTATTGATCATGTGGATGTTTCACTCTTGATCTCACTAAGGCTGTTTTGATAAAGTCTAAAGTGTAGAGTCTAACATCTCAACCTTTTAGATAGCTAATAGTCTCAATCCAGCTATTTGCCAGCATTCCTTGAGTATCTCTTTGTCTTTTATCCAACATAGAAGATTGGTTCAAATATATTATATATACATGTATGTCTTCCATTACAAAGAAAATAGTGCCACACTTTCTTTTGCTGAAGAGTATCAGTAACCATTTGATTGACTTCAGTGTGAGCAGGGTCAGAACCAGAATCTCACATTATCCTTTCTTTTGCTTAGTAAGTTACAGTGACCTTATATTGTTTGGTTATGTACAGACCATATTCATTAGTCATTTTCATGCATGATAAAGATGAATTTATTAGTTTCTGATGCTGATTCAGATTCATAACTGTTATTTATAATTAATTGCTAATGAAGGTTAATAGTGCCTAGCTGGCACTTCTTCCTGATCTGTAAAATGCTAACAAGTTCTTGCACAGGAAAAGGGACTTGTCTTAGACAGAAATCAGCTCATTTTAACAACGAAGTCTATGCAGTGCAATTAGTCTTCCAGAGCATTGAGATCTTTCCTGAGCATTGTTTCAAAGAAAGTAAAATTGGAAATACGAAGGAAGTTTTTGTCTTTTTTTTTCTTTTCTCAATGGCTGTTTGCAAATAGTTATTCACTCATCCTTCCCTCTAATATTCTTCCCATACAGACATATGTGAGTAACAGAGGATTACTTGTGGCGGCAGACTGGTTAGTGAGGCATTAAGATACAGTCTACTCTCCACTGCTTTAAAGGCAAGTCTTCCACTGAAGTCAGAAGAGCTATTCCAGATTTGAGCTAGTGTAATCAATTATCGAAGTCCATCTTTCCCAGTTTCCCACATACACTAGCTTAACTGTGAAGAAAAATTGCAGATGGGCACCATGAAATTGAAAGACATGCAGTGAGCAGACAAAAAGGAACCTTATGACCTATGCCAGTCTTTTAGCAGGCAATTCTCATTCATGAAATTTTGGTGGAAGAGATGAGGCAGAAAACAAATGGTATAGATGAATCAATTTCAAATATGGCACAGTAACTTATTTTTTGCTTTCACATTTACGTTTACCTTGTCACCCTCAGCGGAAGAAACAAAGGAAAAAAAAAAGGAGACCTTTTCATATTATCCCTGAAAAAAAAGTCCTCTTCTTCTAGCCATGTACAAGAAGTCATCTTTAGATCTTAAGAGACAGCTGATTCATGAGATCTGATCTCACTTTGATTATGGAAGACTGGTGCACAGAGAGACATGGTCAGATGTGAAAGAAAGCGATGAGCAGGTGTTAGTTCAATTATCTGAGTACAAGATGGAAACTGCTCACAGGGAAGAACTTGTAGATCCTGCAGCAATGCTCACGATGTCCTCCAGACCAAGTTAAGAGCTCTCAGTGTGACTGAATAGGAAATGAGAAAGACAACAAATACTTTTCTCCAGCAAATAGGGCTCCTACTGAACGGTTCTTGCACTTTTTTATTGGACTAGCCTTGAAAGGAGTTCAAGAACAGGAACATGTTAAAGAGCCTGGTGATGGACTGGGAACAGAACAGGCACAGAAGGTTGAAAAGACAGTGTGGTGTGAGGGAGCCTTTGGTATGTGCCATAAATTTGCTATTTTATGGTCTCTACTTAGTAATTATTCATGTACTTCACCAACTGAAGAATAATTGGAAGAATCTATTCATTCTAGAACTTCACAAAAATTCCCTTCAAAGGAAACCACCAAGAGCTTTATGTAATAAACAGTTTATGCTGGCTACATTAGATCTTGTCTAATTCTTTAAACAGAGATATCAAAACATCTGAAAATGTTCAGGGAAACCTCAAAGCAAAAATGACTACAGCAAATCCGAACCATACTGTGTGTTTCTCAAACTGGTGGGAGATGGCTATGTTTATTTATTGGTTCACATATGTACTTGGCATTTGCATTCTGAAATTACATCTTTCTAGCCCTCCTGGTCATGAGTGTCCTCATTGGTACAGATCTTTAATCATCACTTAACTCAAGAATGTACAGAACCTTAGCAAGCCTAGTTCCAGCATTTGGTGTTTCTTGATGCCTTTTTCAAGCTTATTATTTGTACAAGCTCACCCATGGATTATGGTCAGATTTTGATGACGCTGTGTAATTGTTGTTATCCACTCTTCCAGTATCTTCAGATTTCACTCTTTTCACTGTAGATAATTCAGTTTCAAGGTGATCAACTCAGCAATTAATTAGAAGTTTAAAATATAAAGATTAACAGCAAGAGAAAAAGTTGTTTCAGGACAGAGTAATAGGATGTGTATTCCCATTGCTGGGGATAATGAGCTCTCCTGATGAAGATCAGTGTGCAGCTGAATTCTGTTACTGCTATAGCTGACAGCACAGTTTGGATGTATGGATACATAGTGAAGATCATTGGGTTTAGAGAGGGTCTGGAACCTGACGCAAAGTATTTTGTTTGGTATTCCAAGAGGACATATTACATGAAAGCTATGCTAACTGTCAGTGAGGAAATGAAACACACACTGAGAGCCAACTGTACAGAGGCCACAGTGCAGGATTGCATGTCCAGTGTTCACCAGTCAGAGCTCTAATATGCAGTTGTTTTTCATTATTTGCTGCAGAAAGTCAGATGACAAGAGAGATCATGATAAATCATTGCTGATCTTTAGTTATAAAACCCATACTTTATGGGAGCTAGGGGTTAGACCTTTGTGAACAACTTGACCATGAACAAAAATTCATGGAATCAGTGCAAAAGTTTGCACTGATTTCAACAACATTTCCATCAAGTGGCATACAAACTTAAGAAAAGAATTATACAAATGTGGTGTCTTACAAAGCCTCAGAATTGATTGGTTTATGCTGTTAGGGAATTTCACTATTCAAAAGTACTGCTAAAACAAAAGCAGATTTCCCTCCTTGTCTGCTGCATTGTTATCATGAGTTAATAGCATACATTAAAAAAATAAAGTTTATTTCGGTAACAGCAAGAGTGATAAAACATAAATATGGGAAGCAGAAAATAACCAAACCAATGAATATTTCTTTACAGAAATTTTGTGTGAAAAAACAACAGTACTGCTTACGGATTATAATTAAATACAGCACTAATATTCAGTGCAATTTAAAAATGAGTGCATTGAGAAGTTGATACACTGGAAAAAAAAAACAACCAAATTACGTGATATATGTGCCACTTCTGCTATATTTCAAGCGTATAAAATAAAAAATGAATGTGATTTTTTCATGGAATGCATTCCATTCACACATGAATGAAAATTGCCTCTGGATTTACAAATATCTAGTTAACTATAACACTAATTGATTTAATGTGCTGCAGGATAAAAGGTCATCTTTGTGAAAGCATTTTCTGGTTAACACTCTTCTCAGCTGTTTCTTTGACAGATACTATTTAAAAATGATTAAAATCTAAATTACTGAAGTTCTTTCTGATTTTAATTATCATAATCTGTATTTATTTTAGACTTTTTATGATTTGAAGTAGTTTTTGAATGTAATTTATCTCTGAAGAATGTGATGCCAAAGCCAGGTGAAAATGGACTTCCCTCACTGGAGAGGTGCTCTCATTTTATGTTCTAACTTGCATAGTTTATAGCATTCTTTCATCCTGTTTACCACTGTGCTGACCTTTCTAATAGTCATTTTTTTCTTCTCATAGGTAATTTAGGGACATCAGTTTGAATTTAATTATTCAGTTCATTTATCCACAGATGACTATCACACATTTTATTACCGTTATTTTTCAGATGCTAATACATACACACACATACATAAGTCCACTTGTACACATCCATACACAGAAATGCATATGCATATCCTGAAAAAGTATGCAGTGAAATATTCAAATGTCATTATTGTTGGTATTTCCAAATGGGCTAAATCATGGTAGCAAATAGCTGCTGACAGAGCAGTTTATGTTTGATGTTCTTTTACTAAGACATAGCCCTATGTGTTTTTTATTTCAGTAAGAAACGTGTCTTTTGGGGATAGGAAAGAAAGAAGAAGCATGAAGATCTGAAAATAGCATGTAGCAAACATTTTGGTTACTGTGTTTTAGCAATAACTTCACTGTACCTCCTCAAATTTTATTTTCTTCCATACTATGAAAAGAAATAGAGCAAACTCAGAATCTGCACTCAGTCTGAGCTAACTCACGATTAGATGGGCTGATGACCCTGCAAGGAATCAGATCTACACAGCACAGTACAACTTATACCTTCTGGTTACTTTAGATGCAGCCTAGATATTGCCAGCTGCCAAAAGAGTGAAACAATGTTCTGCTCTACATGAAGATGCTTAAACAATTCTTCTTATGGTTTACCATAGGGAAGGTAGATACTTCAGCTCCCATTCCAGTCAGTGGAGATCTGGTCAATACAGGCTACAAAGACTAGAAGCAGCCAGCTCATGTTGAGATAAATACTCAGGGTTCAATTTATCTTTAAACTCAGGAGCATTTACTGCCATTTCATTGAATCATAAAGGTTGGAAAATACTTCTCTGATCATCTAGTCCAACTGTCCATGTACCACCAATTTTGCCCACTGAACTGCGTCACTACATACCACATCTTAACATTTTTTGGGCACTTCCAGGGATGGTGACTCCACCACCTCATTGCTTCTCTGAGAAAAAATGTTTCCTAATACCCAACTTGACCCTCCCCTGATGCAATGTGAGGACATTCCCTCTAGTCCTATCATTGCTACGTGGGAGAAGAGGCCAACCCACACCTCACCACAATCTCTTTTCAGGTCACTGAGAGCACCTAATAACACCCTGCCTGACATTCTGCTATCACAGTAGGGTATCATTAGATTCCATGCCACATCAGAAACTCTGTGCAGATGTTTTATATACTCTAGGGTGTCTCAGATGATACTAGACTGATGCCATTACTTGAAGAAATGTTTGTTTCCAAAGGCATATATGGAGGGAGTCAAATGACTCTTCTGAGACCTGTCAGCGCCTAAGTTAGGAAAACAGTTTTGCTTTGTTATATGGGTTTCACAGTAAACTGCACTCTGAAAAATGAATTGAAAAGGTGCTTGGACACAGCACTCAATGTTTCTCAGCTGGCTAACATTTATTATAAATAACATGTCAGCGCAGATTTAGGGAAAAGTAATTTTGTCAAAATAATTCAATTTCTTCCTTCTGATGAACAGATAACAGTAATAGTATTCATGTGACAGACTTTTGCAGAGTGTTTGACTGTAGTAGTGTGCAAAAAACTTTGATCAAAAAGTAGGACGGCATAAATTTAGCATGTTAGACACTGGTATTAAAATGCAATAAATGCATTCCCAAAAATGTAACAGAATTCTGCAAATCATCAGAGTGAATTTGTTGTTAGAGTAGCCTATGGAGTAGTTTCTTGCCTTCTTGAGTCTAATATCACTGCTGATACAATACATATGGGAAAAAAAACACAAATAAAGAAGGGGAGAAGTGACAGTTCACTGGTGCGCTACTTGCAAAAAGACAACATCAATGGTCCATATTTTACCTGAATCTTCATATATCTGCTCTGCAGACTCTAGCTGGCTTGGAGCTTAGTGTCTACTACTTTTTCAGTAACTTTACAATGTACCTACTTGTCTCCATTTGCTATGGAGAGACAAGAAATCAAGCCACTTGAATATGTCCAAAAGTGCTATCAGGACAAAACAACAGATGATAGCTACCGGCTTTTCTTCTATAGGGACAGGAACTCTAGAAAAGACTTGGTCAGCGATCAGAAGAAGGTGAAATCTCAGAATAATGCAGTAAGCAAAGGTGATTTAGACTGAAGGTAGTATAAACTGGAGAGTGTGAAGTTGAAGCAGAGAGGCTTTATTACTATTGTGTTGGACTCTAGTGGGAAAATGCATGTAGTATGTTGGTGGGAAAGATTTGTACTTACAGTTGAAAGGTAAAAACTGAACAGCAGATTGAGAAGAGAACCATTGTGATTAAATGATTGGAAATTTCTGCATGGTATAACGTATTAGAAGTTTTGTCTATTTCATTTCTCCAAAAAAAGCTTACCGTAGGCTTAACTACAATCCAGCAGAGCTGAAAGGTGAAGTTCAACAAACTCAGAACTCAGCCAGGATACACGTTTCAAATTGTGATGATGATCAGACTTAGGAGCAACTGAACAATTTTTGAGAAAGATTTTTAAATCAAAGTAGATATTTTTCTTTTTCTTCAAGATCATCACAGACTTGACTAGAAAAGTGCTCAGAGAAACTCTCTAACCTACTCGATGTTCAGAATCAAGGTCAATGGTCACAATTGCCACTGGTAAACCAACATTCTCCACTCTCTTCTGTCTCATCACTCATCCCACTCTTCCCCATTACTTAGAAACTAAACCTGCAGCAGATCTGCTGCTTCTGCAGAGTCCTTCAGACATCTCTGATGTTGCTAGTAGCCTTGTGGGAAAGTCTGTTTCTCTCTTAGCTGCATTCTCTATTTCCCCTCAGTGCAAAATGTCTTTACTCTTTCTCTGATCTGGACATCCCTTGAGTCTGGTGCATTAGTTCTGTGCAAGTATTTGCATAGTTTATATGCATACAACAACATGAGCCCAGGTTCTTTCCAAACCCTAGAAAGTAATGGTATTCTGGCAAGTCACCTCCAGTTCTCTGACTTCACTGGAGTAGCCTTCTATTTCAGGGTCACAACGCAACATTTGAAACTATAAACTAAAAGGAGAAACTGAAAGGAGAACAACTATTGAAGAATTATATCACTACAGAATAGTTACACCTTTTTAAACACAACCTGATCTGTCACTGAATTCCTTATGCTAGGGCAATATTGTTGTAAGTGTTCCCATCAGATGGGATACAGCTGGTGCCTTCTCCTTACCACTGTCAAATAAACAGGAGGATCTACACGAAGACTGCTATGACAGAAAACTAAAGAATAAGACAAGGACACTTGTCATCATTGACTTGACAGCAGCAGTGGGAGGCATAAATCATCATCAGCTGAATGCTGTGTGTATGTGATAATGGATATGTCACAAAATTGCTGTATATATTATTACAAAGGAGCTAAAAAACTGATTGTATAACTTCAATACATACTCATGTTCTGAAAAGAACAAGACTGCTTCATGATTAAATATTGCTTGAAAGAATACATGTTATGAAATGACTAAAAGTCTGGAAGGTGGATGAGTACAAGGCTGGTCTGGAAGTTTTTTTGGTGTTTAGTCTAGGAATTTAATTCAGGATATCTGATCAGGTGCAGTCTATCTCATGCTTTATTATTATTATTTTTTTAATACCAGATCAATCCCAAAAATTCTTTTAATGTTTATTCAAAGCCATGAGAACAAAACCATTCATGTTTTGAGACTTTTTTGGTCCCTCCAGTATTTCTCTACTTGAAGGATCTTTGCTATTTCTTCCCAACTTTACTGTTACAAGACCTGTTTGTTCTTTCCAAAAACATCTATTTGAGAAGGAGATAGGAGCCTCGTTCAGTGGTCTCCACAGCCACATTTATATGAGCAAACTAAAATAGCACTGAAGCGTAGTCCAAAGGACTGTCCCTTGACTTTCCATGTTTTTGAACGTTGTTAAAGCTGTAGAAACAGTTTTGACCTGGGACAGAAAAAAATGGTTTGAGAGACCAAAAGATATTTAGATACAGTTGCTCATTTATGAAGGGCAAGAGCAGTTAGTGATATGCCCTCAAGCTGCACCACAGCATCTAGTGTCATGCTTGGAAGCAGGCTCCTGATCACTATGTGATTCATTAGTACAAATGATGCTCATAATACAAAAATTCACATGAAAAAAGTGATGCATTGGTGGCATTTAAGACTTCATTATAGAAAACACAGTGCTCAGCACAAAGATCAGCTCAAGATAATTGCCATCGTCAAATTGAACTGTCTGAAAAAGAAGCTTGAGTTACTTCAACATTTTTCCATGTAACCGTTTTCTACCAAAACCAAATGGTTTTATTAGAACTAAAACATATAAATGCACACATACATATATACACACTTACTCCACATAATCTCTCTTTTCTTTTTTTGTATTTCAGAACAAGAAATATAAAAATGTTGCCATTGCAAATCTCATCTTTACATTTCATTAGCATTTTCATATTTCTATACACTTTTGTATAGAATCCATACATAATGTATTTATCTATTTATACTGCCTATTCATTTTATATTTATTGGATTTGCTTTCCAATCATGCTCTTGTTGCATTTGAGGTTTTTGTTAAAATATTGAACTGAAACAGAATGAAGTACTGAAGTCGAAGTGAAACATCTGAACTGTTAAATTAAAATGTTTTGATTCCACAAGTATGCTTTTGGACTGTTTTCATTTTAGAGTAGAACTCACATTTTTAGTTATCTTATTCTTATTACAAACTGCATTTTCCTCCTTGAATTGTCAGCAATTCCAGTGAAACAGCAATTTCAGTTCCTGGCTGGTTGTGCACAGTGAGTTTATCAGCTTCTGTTGTTTGCAGAACTTGCTGTGTCATGAACATCAGTGAATGATAGCTATTCCACTTGGACACACCTCCTATTCTTCAGAGCAGTGATGATCTTCAGTGTGTTTGAACAATGATAAAAGATGAAAGGAAAATCCTGACTTTTGGAAGAAAATGGGCCTCCCAGGAATTCTTTGTCAAAACCCATAACCACGACCTTTTCTCTGCCAGGAAAATCCTACTATGAAAGGCTTTGAGAGTTACCAGTTGCTGTAGAGATTTGCTATCCCTTATGCTATTTGGGATAATAGCTGGAAAAAATAAAAAAGGGCATGTATGCACTTTCTTCATGTCTACAGACACCATCTGGAATTTTCTATTAAATCATCATCCTATTATCATCCTCTTCTAGAGTCTTTCAACTGAAAATCTGAGTAAAAAAATGGAAAATTCTCTGGGAACATAGGTGAGGCTTTACTTTCTACATGTAAGAAAGAGAAAAAATCTTGCTGCAAACAAGTTATCCAACACATTCCTTTTTTTTTCATCTGGAGGGATAAAAATCTAAAGAAGTAAAATAAACCAAAATTTTCCCATGTAAGCAGAACAGACTGAGAACTGTTACTATGGAATTAATATTCATAAGGCAAATTACAGGCTTAGGATGCCAAGTTTCAAATATTTGACACTCAGCAGTCAGAAGCAATCCTCCCACAAGTAAGAGAAAATTCATGGCCACTGACTTGAAATTCTTTTTCCAGATATACAGCCCATGTATGTTTTGTTAACAGGCTGCGCATAAGAAAAAAAAAAGGAGTGCTGCTTACTTAAAAATAGGACCAGAATAAAATAATACCAAATACTTTTTTTTTCAAGGTTCTTTTGTTGAGGGCAAATGAATGCACATATTAATCATTATAAACTGTATCCTTAAGAACTCTTTATCCAGAATTTATAGAGCTACAGTATGACACAAATGTCTCTGTGGATGCATCTTCCCTGGAAGTATTCAAGGCCAGGCTGAATGAGGCTTTGAGCAACCTGGTCTAAGGGGAGGTGTCCCTGACAATAGCAGGGGGGGTTGGAACTAGGTGATCTTAAAGGTCCCTTCCAACCCAAACCATTCTATGATTCTATGAAATTCAAATGATTAGTCTAACATTTAAGGTAAGAATCTGGTTCTGGTAAAGTTACAACATTAGGAAAGGATCCAGTGTTTCATATTTTGCATGGTTTTCAGAGATATGTTCCCTAAACCTCACCTTGCTGGTTTTTGAAAATACCTCAGGACTGTTACTTCATTAGGCAGTAATAGGACAGATCACTAAAACAGCTGCTAATAAATAATTTCTAACATTGTTTGTATTTATTTTTTCTCAGATGCCACCCTTGCCTGCCTCCACTTTTTGATTCAGCACCCTCTGATTTTTGAAAAGCACGTAATGAATCACCGGCCAGTATTAATAGTAGCAAACTTCTCTCTTTTGAGATGGACTCTTTACCATGCCAGTTGCCAGCTTTGTGGTTACAAAGAGGTTTCCAGCAGCAGGCCCATCCATGCATTGGCCTGCAACAAAGAAGGGCTGCCAGATTCTTCTTCATACTACATACCTTTTGCAGCACACCAAAATGGGAAGATGAATTAGGTTGCTCTGAACCCTAAGAAGAAAACTAAACTCAGAACTAAGAAACAAAAAGAGTAAAGAAAAGAGCTGCTGGAGAGAACACAGCCAGTGAAGTAGTGCCGTGAAGTCTGAAGGAAATAATTTATGTAGTTATGATTGCCTCAGTTCCCCTCTAAGTACTTTTTTTAATGTTACGATATCTGTTCATATGGTTTTCTTCAGACTCTCTGCCTTATAAGATTTCTCCCAATCTTAGCACCATAAAGTGACTGTGAGACTTACATTTGTAGCCTATGAAGTGATGACACAGCTTGTAGTAAGTAAAGGTGTGGATGTGGGACATAGAAGGAGCATACACTGGGTGATGTACTTTTGTTGCAAAACAAACTGAAAAAGGGTAGAAATTGGAGAGCAGTTTGAATTTGGTTGAAACTGAACAGCGGGAAAAAAGAAAAAAGAAAAGGCCTGAAGAATCAATGATGAAGTTGAGTCTCTTAAACAGTCATTTACAGTCATTCATCTCTGGCAGAAGATGCGAGCTATTATTCTAGATGTCATGAGTAAATGAAAATACCGGGTCTGTATGCACTGTATGTGTGCAGAATGCACGAACTGGTGAGCATCTGCACAAATCCAGTTCACTGAACCATGGAGCTCAGGATGACTGCAGAATGACATAAACTCTTCATCAGTATTTGCATTTTTAGTTGAAGCCAAGGCACAGAGAATTTATATCTTTTTTAAGTCCAGAGAGAGAACAGTCAGTTTTCAAACAGCTTTTCTAGAATGCAGATTACTTTTTACTAAGATTGTGTCACTTAAGCAGTGGAACTCAGTGGTCATGTTCAAACCTCCTAATGCTCAAACCAGATCACCTTTTTTTTTGTGCTTTGCACAGATATGAAATTATTTTCTGCTTCAGTTAACTGTTTTTAATAAACTTCCAGTAAAGTACTGACAAAAGGAAATAGATTATGGTCATGGACTCAAAAAAACGTTTAGACATTAAGAACTTAAGTACACTTAACTCCTTATCAAAACAGGGCATTCTTTTTCTTTCAAATATCGTATGTGTTGCTTTCTTGCAGATAAATTATTGCTTATATTCTTTGGAAAACATTTTTTATACGGATAAAAAGCATCTTGTTTTTCTGATAGCCAGAAGGAATTTCTAGAGATACCTGCCTTGTACTCATCTCCCTATACTAAGGCTTTAACGACTGGTGGGAACTGAATGGAAGATGTATGTAGGTCTCCTGGTGGACAACACGTTGGCCGTGAGCCAGCAGTGCGCCCTTGTGGCCAAGAAGGCCAACGGTGTTCTCGAGTGCATTACAAAGTGCGTGGCCAGCAAGTCAAGGGAAGTGATCCTCCCCACTATTCTGCCCTGCTTAGGCCACATTTGGAGTACAGCATCCATTTCTGGGCTCCTCAATTCAAGAAAGAGGGAACTGATGGAGAGAGCCCAGTGGAGAGCTTCACAAAGATGGTGAGGGGCCTGAATCATCTCTTCCCTCGTGAGGAAAGGCTTAGACAACTGGGGGTGTTCAGCCTGGAGAAGGCTGAGATGCGATCCTATCACTGTTTATAAATATCTCAAGTGTGGGAGTCAAGAGGATGCGGTCAGGCTCTTTTTGGTAAAACCCAATGACAGGACAAAGAGCAACAGGCAAAAACTACAGCACAAAAAGTTCCATACAAATGTGAAGAAAATCTTCATTACTTTGAAGATGAAAGAACACTGGAACTAGACAGACGAGATATTAGGAAGAAATTCTTTATTGTGGGGGTGATGAGACACTGGAACAGGTTGCCTAGTGAGATTGTGGATGTCCCCTCCCTGGAAGCATTCAAGGTCAGGATGCATGGGGCTTTGAGCAACCTGGTCTGGTGGGAGGTGTCTCTGCCTGTAGCAGGGGGCTTGGAACTAGGTGATCTTAAAGGTCTCTTCCAACCCAAACCATTATATCATTCTATGGAACAGGCTGCCCAGAGAGGTTGTGGAGCCTCCTTCACTGGAGGCATCCAAAGCCCACCTGAACTCTTTCCTGTGTGACCTGCTGTAGGCAATCTCCTTTAGCAGTGGGTTAAACTCAATCTGTAGAGGTCCCTTCCAATCTCTATGATTCTGTGATGTGTGATCCTTTCCCATCCTCTGTGATTGAGATACTGTTTCTGTCTGCTGACCTACATGTATCTCTAGTATCTAATGAAGCTAAGACAACAGAATTTCATACAGCCCTAAAACCAATTCTTAATATGCAATGAAATAATTCTGTTACGTACATAGTTCTATGTGAGAAAGCTTGTCACTGAATAGGAGTTCTCTATCTGGTAAACTTCCACACTCATTGCTATTACCACCTCTAAGGGTGGAAACGGACCAACAATTGCACCTGCTCTCACATGTAAACAAAACCATCTGCTTTTCTACCATCCATCCTCATAGGACCACTTCCATTTTCATCATCCCAAATCTAAATCTTTTCCTAGGCACCTGGCTGATAATAGCCACAGATATACTTGCAGAAATAGATGATAACTCAAAAATGGGAGTTTGGCCATGCAGATGAAATTTTAAAATTCACAGGAGAGTTTTTATCTTTTTGATAAAGAAATCATCCCCTTACAGCTCTTTAAAGAGGTCTTCAGATCAAAATGACAAGTTGTTTTGCTTATGAAATTCATTCCCTTTCTCTGTAGGAAAACAAAAATGTGAGGGAAAACTGCTTTACATTGTCACTTCCAAACCATGTTTTAATTCATGTTAAGGTTTGCTCCCACATAAGTTTATACAAAATATGAGGTACTCTGGTATACAGAATTAAAGCTCTACTGGCTTCAGTGACACCATAGCAGTGTACAATAGCTGCAGATATGCATCTCTGAGCTTGCTGTTCCACAAGTATACAAATATCAGGAGTCTGATTTATTTAATCAGATGTGTGTAAAAGTATTTTCTGGGGAATTAGTGACATAAAATGCAACAAAAGGATACGCAGCATTTTAAATTTCAGAATGTATCTTCTATGCATTTTAGTCATGTTATATATAGTATTTTAACAGCAAATTTACTTTGTGCAGAATCAAGAGAAAATAACTTATGGTAGCTCTTCAAGGAGCTACCCACTTTTACTGAGGACAGTCTCTCCGTAGCTATAAGCAGGAAGCATTTATCATTTGTTATCTCAGACACTCTGCCTGCTCCATGCACTTTGGAAATGTATTTCATCACAGAACTGTCCACCTAAGTGAATGGCATTTCTCTACGCTAAATTTATAGTTCAATCACAATCATTCTTTCACTATCATCATCTTTCAAAGTGTGTATACAATTAATACAAATAAGACGGAAAATCATCATTTATGGCATCGTAGTGCTAGAAATGGAAAAAGACATTAAATCAGTGCTCTCTTTATAGGTAATGGAATTTAGCATATGCATGTAGGCTGTGCTACTTTCACCTGAGCTGATAAAATGCAGTACTTTTCATTCCTGCAAACTAGTAATTTATTCCTGTTTGGTAGATTTAGGCCTGACAACCTCACAAAAGCTTGTGCAAATTAAAGATTTAGGAGTGGTTCTACTGTGAGGTTGTTTGTTCCTCCCTTCAAAGCATACTTATGAAGCCCATTCAAGCTAAGGTTATCCAAAACCTGCAGAGATCTGCCTGTTGTTATACTTTATACAGGGCAATGAAATGATCAGAACACTGCATGGCCCAGCCAAGCAGAAGGAAACCCTGCTCTGCCTGAGTGCCAAAGGATGGAGGAGTCCAGTCATAACCTCTGAGGACAAACCAGGTACCAAATGGATTGCAGCCTGCCCATATCAAGGACAGATTTCTGAGCATATGAAACATTTTTGAACTGCTTTCTGACCTGGAAAAAATTAAAAATAAAAAAATAATTGGCTTATGGATGTCATCAGGCCACAGATTAGATCTAATTACATTTTGCTGGTGCCTTCATTAAGGTTTAGGGAGAAACCTCTGCATAATTTTTAACCTGAACACTCCAGATAATGACTCACTGGCCTGACCTTCAGCCCTTCTATTTCTATACAAATCTATGCCAGAGAAACAATGTATAGCTGTAAATTAATCCTGTCAACACATTTAGCTGCTTAGAAAAATATCTGAATATGTGCCTGCAGGATTATAAGGGATCTACAATCTAGAGAGGGTATTATAACGTCTGTTTATTCTCTGGCCCTGAAAATATCTGAACTGCATAGCAAAGCACTTTCTTTTTTCTTTGTCTTCTATTCTTACTGCTTTTTAAGAACAATGGTGCGTCAGCTTATCTTGGTAACTCTTCATATTATTTAGTAATAGATGTCACCTTGATACCTCACCACAAGATCATCTCCACACATTTGCTCCTAATCTACACAGTTCTACAAAGCTGGCATCAGTACCGGGTATTATAAATAATTATGTTGATAGACCTTTTATCATTCAGCAAATTGATTCTCTGTATATGTGGCTGCTGCTTCATTTAACACTTTTTTTTTTTTTCAATGAAACGTTAATATGCTTCACTAAAACCCTGACACTCATAAGTCAGAGTTGAGGTCATTACATATGCAGTTCAACATGCAGCATGTATGCCAGAGTAGAATAACTTAATTAAATCCTTCCTCTGAGGATTAAGAGGGTTATCCTCAGAGGCTTTTTCATTCAAGCCTGGGCATGCTCATGTGGTACAGAGGAGTGCAGTACAGAGATATGGAACAGTTTGTTTGGCACAGTGCAGTGCTCTGGGGTGAACATGCTGGCAGAGAGCTGGCACCTGCAGGATGCTCCACTCAGAGCTGGCCATGAGGCCTCACTCAGGGCTGCCATCACACCTGAGCTAGCCACAGCTGGCTTCAAAGCAGGAGACTACAGATTGACCCTTCAGAGCAAGGATGCCCACAAAGCAACTACAGAGTGAGCAAGTCGTGCTGGGCAGGGAGGCCCTAGTCAAAAGGCAATAGAGAGAGAGCGGCAAGAAGAAAATATCTTTACGATGGTGGTGAGGTGCTAGCACAGGCTGCCCAGAGGAGCTGTGGTGCCCCATGCCTGGAGGTGCTCAAGGTCAGGTTGGATGGGGCCCCAGGCAGCCTGAGCTGGTGGGGGGCAGCCCTGCCCATGGCAGGGGCTGGGTGGGCTTTGAGGTTCTTTCCAACCTAAGCCATTCTATGATCAGCAGAAATAAATCCACGTGCATGAGGCAGCAGATGGAAATCCTCATGCACGCAGCCTCAAGTCTCCTGTGCCTCACTGAAGGAACTGGGATGGATCAAGTGTAATCTTCTGTGAAAGCAGGGGAAGTTGAGAATAAAGAGGGGGAAAGAGAAGTATTTAATTATTATGTTTTCTTATTTTTCCTCAATGCCTAAATGAATGATCAGAAGTTTATGACGTCAATAAATTAAATTGTACTTAGGTAAAAATTTCCCCAGTCAAAACTATCCTTTCCCCAAAAACATCCTGATTGCTGATCATTTTTCCTCAATTCTTAGCTCAAATTCCATGAGCAAAATATTCTTTTCATTCTCTAACATATTTAGAAAATCTTCCTCTTGTTTAGTTGTGGGCTCTTAAATAGTTTCTTCTCTCCTGCTCTTCCTGCACCATTTCCTCCTTTCAACTCTCCATTTGGAGCCTTTCCTTTCTTCCCACCGCTGTAGCCATTGCTGAGGCTCAGACATCTCTGTGACTGTGGTTGTTTGGCATCAGCTGGGCTTGCCAGCATCTCTTCCCAGGATCCAGCCCATCATTTTGGCTCTGCTCCCATGATCAACTTCTCTACAACTCTGGTACCTGCAGTGTGCTTTTATTTCTCCCCTTCCCCATTGTTCTCCCACAGGAAAACTAAACCTTCACAATCGTATTTCAGAAATTACTCAATTTAGCAACTGCATTCCATCTCCACAGCCAACAAAATGGTGGCACATAGGGCCTTTCCTTCCTAGTAGGGAGCACTGTCACCACAGCTTTCTTGACTTTTTCACTGCTCAGAAATGAGGGTTTGAACAGCTTACTGGTCACATACTGCTCTGGCAATAAGAAGAACCCTTGTGTGGGGGAACTGTTATCTCAGGGCTTGAACTGCTAATGGAGCACCTGGTGAAGGGGTGTGGTTGACCCAGCAAGCACAAGCAAGTTTTTTTTGCACTTGTGTTCCTCCCATGACCAGAAGAGGTGCACCTTGCCTCCTGTGAAGGAGCATTGCGTAAACAAAGAGCCCCTCCACAGTTAAGTGAATTTCATTCTTATTTCTATATGTGACTATTGGCCTACCTGCAAATGCTTTACCTGGTATCACCAAGAACCTATCAGAAGCAATTCTGCATCTTCATAAACAGAACACCTTGGCACAAAGAAACACACCTGGGACTACCTCATTCTGTGTGAAAAAGGTGAGCAAGGACTCAGTCATTTAAATGTATATTTGTTCAGTGTGTGAGATGTCTTAATGTCAGTAGTCTTTAAATACTGTTTTCCTTTAATATAAGTTACTAAAGGCAGGTATTTTTAAATCAAGTCTGGATAACTCATGCCCAAGAGCTTAAAAGGAAGCTGAAGAACTTCTTGTATCTTTAATATTGATTTCCTGTCAGTCTATGAACACTAGGAAATTTAAAGAACTGAACAAGATTCACTTATAGAGTTAGAAAAAAAAATCCAGTTGTTGTGATTATAGCAAATAGAACAGGAAAACCAATGCAACACCTTTCTATAAGACTGGAAGTGCTAATGCTGAAGGCAAGGGTAGTGAGAGATGTTAGTTAGGATATGAATTGGTATTGCATTCTGTTTTATCAGGGGTAGGTAAGTGTGAATCGAATTTGTTGTGGCTCACAATAAGGAAGTTAAAACAGGTCAATTTGTCAGCATCCAAGTTCAGTGGAAGATGAAAATGTTCCTGAAGTATCTTGATATAAGTTAATTATTATGAGTCTTACCAGTGAACCCATAAATAAATACAAAGCCATCACTGATTAATGTGGGCACGTCTAACCTGTGGCCTAAATTCACCCAGCCTATCCTTTGGCCATCCCCTGCCACATGTCATCATGGGAATGTCTCTGTCCCACCATGCAGCCCTGTCCATTCATCACTAAGCAATAACCACACATCAGTGTGCATTGTCTCAGCCAAAACCAGGGCAGGGGATGGCACAATGCAATGCTAACTCAAGTAATAGCAAATTATATTATTTAGCTTGATACTGGCTAAATACAGTCCTTTGAACAGTGCAAAATACGCAGTCATGCTTTCCATTGTGGTAAAAGAATATGAGAACGGGTTTCAAGATTGATATTTATTTTCAGCATTTTTTTTGTATATCTACAACTCCATTTTTATTCAACATAAATACATTTTTCAAATGGAATTTCTAGTTACGACCAGATACTCAACTCAAATCTGATCATGCTATATATCTCCAACTTCACAGTATATGAAATCATAAGATAAAAAAAAATCATAAAACCATAACACACCTTATTACGTAATTGCTTTTGACAGTGTGTACAATTGTGTACAACTGTTTTCAAAGACAAAGTACAAGAAAAATAAAATTTCAAAAATCTGATGAACACCTGGAGAGCTCACTGAGAATTGCAGCCACTGCCACTGAACCTGTCTGATGCACTAGTTTCACAAAAACAGGACCACGTATCCCCCTAGTTTTGTTTTTGTTGCTTTTTTTTATACCATTTTAACAAAACTATTAAAAGCTAAAATGCCTCATTAATTATATACATTAACTATATTATATTTTTGAGGACTACTCCAAAAGTAATATACCCTGTGTCATGACGTTAGCCCACAACATCAGAGGAGGACTGTGGTGGTATGGCAGTAGAGGTTGAATCTTCCCACCAATATTCTATTACATTTTGTTGCCATGTGGCAAATAGCAGCAGAGAGGCACTCTGACACAGTGATGTCTAATATGGAAGTGCAGGTGTGGAATGGAATTCCTTCATGTGGAAAAAATGGGACCCATCACGTTCATCAATATGTGCTGGATGCTGATGGAGACCAAACAGTGGGTGGTGCACTTCAGCACTGGTGACAGTTGGTCACTTCTTGGTGCAGAATTTTGTGAGCATGGCATGGAGGCTTTTGTTCATTGCTGGTAAAAATAATAAAAATAAAAATAATTGTTTTGTAGCTGAGTATTTGCTCTATTAAGCAGATTTACTGCACTCATCTGTTGTAATTTCCATGGATAAAATAGGTGGCACTACTTTCAGAGAAACCCATGTATATGCAGCCCAAGGAAATTCCTCTTCATTCAATGTAGCCCATGCAAGCTAAAAATTTGGACACTCATGGATTAAATTTTCTATAGAACAAGCAGCTAGGAACAAATGAAAATCATGGGATACCAATACAATGTCATCTGAATTGACTGTTAAATATGACAAATTTCTGTGCAATTAAATGTAAAGAGGTATATTAATAAAGAAGAACACTGGGACAGGCTCAGGGAAGAAGGTACTATGCAAAAATCTTTGGATTACATAAAATAATCAGCTCTATATATGTTTTTAGTATTCTAATGACCCTGAACACTTTACTAAGGAAGTAGCTTATGTAAAACATGTTGAACAATAAAGAGGACAGCTGAAAGGATTAATGCTGTTCTTCCACATGTAAACAGAGGGATATTAATCAAGAATAGAAAGGTCATGTTACCTCTGTAGGGTGCTCTGAAGGGATTGCTGATATAACACCATTGTCTGTTCTGAAAGTTAATGAGTTTTTGAATCTATAAATCTGAGCGATTTTCCTTATCTAGTCTTGTTACACAGAATCTACATAGATTACCTATTACTGTTCCTCCATGTCCTAAAAACCCTTCCTTTTTCACTGCATTGGCCTTTGTCTTCTCATCTGAGATTGAGCATGCCACAGCTGTGTCATATTCCTGTGCATCAAAATGAGACATCTAGAGCCAATACACTTAGATCTGTAATTATGACAGTCATTTGTTTCTTCTGTTTTTTTTTTTTTTGTTTTTTTACTTAAAGCAACTGAAATTATGCAAGAATAGATTTTAGACTGACCATCACAAAGCCAATCTGACCTGTATCACAAGAGGAATCAAGGTTTATTGATTTCGTTATTGGTAGGATTAAGAACTAGAAGAGGAATAATTTGTTTAATTTAGTACCAATGGGGATAATTTCTTTCCACTTCTTGTAGCCAGAATTTATAGTCATACTGAGTTCCCAGCTGCCTTCATAGCGATCACGGCTTAGAATAGAGTTTAAGAACACTTCAAGACAAAAGTTTCAGATCCTGAGAACTGATTTGTACATAAAGCAGTGTTATATTTGTACATTCAAAAACCTGCCTAGTGACTTAGCAATTGCATTTTAGTACAAAGAAGGTCCTGTTAATAAGTGTGGTTCACAATTCTACCTGTGCAGATATGAATGTGCATGCTATTACCTGCAGAGCTCAGGCTGGTCCTCAGATTCTAGAAACACACTTGAGAAATGAGTACGTTTTCCCAGACAAAGCTTTCTTTTTGTAGGAAGTAATATTTTTCTACTTCTTGCTCTCACCTTAGAGACAGTGTACTGTTTAAATCTGGTCAGTTCAAGAAATCCTGCATTGCAATTTTATCTATACTTCAGGGAAAAATCTAATAAAACACTTGTGTGATGTCTCAAGGTTCTACTGATGATCCTGATAGACACCTGTACCCCACGAGGGATATAAGTGGCCTGCATTCATCCAAGAGTGGAGCACATCTGTTTACCCACCAAAAAAAAAAAAAACTTATATACATTAAAAAAAGCCTACCAATTGGAAGCTAACAATATTTTTGCATTCAGACACGGATCACTTTAAAAGGTATGCTACCTCCCACTTCTCCAATAGTTGTTTTTTTTTTAATTATTATTTTACACTGTGATTGTTGGGATGGAATAGCAATAGTGAAAGCAGGAACTGCAGCTAGGAATATCTCAAGATATAAACTTTAGACTTACACTGACAAGTGAGGGGTGAAAAGCATACAAATGGAGCAGAGAGGAAGAAGTCACTACAGAGAAATATAATCTCTATGAGTATGATGAACACAACTGTGATAAGATGCTGAGCAATGGTGAATCCTGGTATTAATTAAAATCTGGACAGGGTTCCAAAGACAGCTTTCCCTGTGTTTTTGTGTAAAGCTTCATGGAGATATGTAGTCACTGAAGATGACCAGGAGTCTACATTTGAGCTTCAACTTCATTAAAATAAATTCCAAGCCATAAAATGATTTTACAGCTGTGTTATATTGTGGGCTTATAAAAATAAGCTAGCTTTGGTACCTTCCACTCCTGTTCATACATAAAGCAATTAAAAGCAAGTCCATTTTCATCTATGGTATCCTACCAAGAACAACTTTGAGAAACGTCTGAAATTTCATCTTCTCAGTCTCCTGAGACTGCTCTGTAGCAATGATACCATTTACTACAGTATTCTATAAATAGTCATTCTATTAAGGATAAAAATAATAATTAAAAAAACACAACAAAACCCTACCTCAGCTTCTAAGCGAGTGTTTGCTGTAGTATGTAAAAGCCCTTTCAGCTCTTCATAACACTCTATGGAAAAGAGAAAGAGGGATTAAAGGTTTTCTAATTATCAAATTAGAAAGTAAGGGCAAGACTAATACTTATTGCTATGAGTAAAGAAGAAAACATTAAGAACAGTCTATTGTGTTTTTGTAATACCTACAATGATTAAAACTGCACAGATGCTAAAGGAATAAAGACAGACAGAAAAATTTAAGTTTTTCCTAACTAGAAAAGAAGGAATAATTTCCTTAGACTCACCCTATTACAGCTGCCATCTTCCTCACAGGTTCACCAGAAACAATAGAGGTAAAAAACTGGGGAGTATTTGTCATCTTCCCCTCATTGGTCAGTAGTTGCTAGCGCACTAAATCAAACACCTAGCACCTGTGCTTTATTTTCTTTTGTTGTTGGGTTCTGTTTGTCTTTCTGACTGGCATGGAGTTAGCTGAAAGGCTTAATTGATCTATTGTTATCAAGCTAGCGGATACCTAAATATTCCAAGACTTTACTGTGGAGATGCCAAAATAACAGGTCTGACCTGTCAGAACAGCTTGAGCAGACGTTTGCCAGTAAACACATTAAATCTTGTTGCATGGCTGTATAAATATCTGTTTGTGGACTATAAATTTTGATGAAGAGTAGAGTTGTCATAAGCAGCTAATCTCACCTGAATAAACAAAAGGTATTACCGAAGTAAACTAGCATAGAACATTGGATTGCTCTGTGCTGTATTTATTGGTTTGAATAGTTTTGTGGTTATATACAGTTCTGCTCATTAAGGAAATAAGTAGTTTAATGAATAACGGCCTTTGAAAATGAAATGGGGGAAAAAAAAGCATCATTTCTAGAACAGGTTCTGACATCAAAGAATTCATATACTTAAGGCCATGAAGTAGCTGTCCTTTTAAGAGGGACAACCTCCTTTAAAATGTTTGCAACTTCAGCAGGTAAGATTCAACCCAGCCCATAAAATGTTTGCAACTTCAGTGGGTAAGATTCAACCCAGCCCATCTTGGACATGTACGTGGTTAGCAGAAGTACTCTTACTGGTAGGTTATTCCTCCAGTAATTATGACTTCCCATGTATTTTATAAGTACTTTATTATACATGTTGCCCAGACACCAACAGAGAGCATGGAAAAGTTGTCTGGTGGAAACTGAAGCATGTACATGCAGTAGAAATAAATTACTTGTGTTCAGTGCCATAATAGTAGTCATGTTCTGTTAACGTAGGCTTGGCTTAGTGGAAATGGGACATATGTCATGAGGATTTGATAGGGATTAATGCACCAGTCTGAATGAGTTCTCAGTTTTTAGAACAATGTTATTAAGTAAGACAACTCTTCACTGCTAGTTTGCCATTTTCAAGGGAATGCTGATTATCACTGCTGCATTGTCATCTGTCCAAACAGGATAATTAATTGTACATCAGAACACCCCCTGGAAGACTACGCTAAAGCACCGTTTAGAGTCTGATGATCTCCAGTCAGGTAAGCCTCTGTCCCACACTACGTTAATTTGCACTGTTGAAGAGCAATGCAGTAAATTGCAAGATCAACTATCCACTTTGAAAGGCTTCTGAAATTCTGAAGCAAAATGGGATGACTTAAGAAAGGAAATACAGGCTTAGCTCTGATTTTTTTTTTCCTGGCTTCTGTGGAGGTGAGTTAAATCTGCTGTTATTTTACATGTTTGGGGTATACTATTTTTCTGTTCTTTTATATGTCTCTTCTTTTAGTTTTGCTGTTGTACTTATGATTATATAAAATGCATTATTGTAAAATACGATCATTGATAACACTCAAATCTATTTAGTTTCTGTGAGACAACATTAGTGAATATACTTAAACCAAACAATGTTTTTACTGAAGAATTCAGTCAGAATTATAAAATAGCATTACAGACCAACCACCTTCAGATTTTACCACAATCTACATTTTTAGAGGTGCAGAGTATTCACACTCCAAACATGATGCAAGTGCTTGAAAACTGTCATGGCGTACATGAGAAGTAGTAAATTTGAAATAAAATTAAATGAATAAACACCAACCACATTGGAACCTAACATATGTGTTACAGTTGCCAATGGCATGAAAAAAAGAAACTGAGATAGACCATCAATTATTATTTCCTGTTCTTCACACTCTGGGATTAGGAGCATCAAGAGGAGTTAGGAAATCAGTTCAAACAAAGCAAAAGCAGGCTGTTCTTAAATGCTGGTGTTTAATCTGAGAAACTTCTTGAAACAGTTTACCATGGACCCCACAGGTTTACAAAGTGCCGAGAGAGCAAATACCTGGATTTAGAAATCCATGAAGCAACACCAGTTAAATAGAAAGCATGACTGATGTGGACTGCCCAACAGCTTCAATGGACTGGAAACGGAACGAGTGGTTATGCAAAGCACCATGTGTGCTTGCCCTTCTCCTGTACTGTGTGTATCCCCTTTTGCCCCTTGGACACTGAGATGTATGCAACTTCAATCTGAACCAATACAGATGCATTTATATTATTACTTCGTCTTCCTTCTTTAAATATACATATACATATATATATATGTATGTGTGTATATGTATATATATAACTTTATTGCAAAGTCTTTTTTTCTCCCCTCTATCCTTTTCCTCTCACCTCTTTTCTCTTTAACTGTGTTTGTGTTGGTGCAATTTTTTATTTATTTATTTTTTTATTTTTACAGAACAAATTCTTCAGTACTTCTCCCCTGGATCTGTCCATCTCATAAGAACAAAACAACTTGTTTGCAAGAGAAATGATATTTTTTCCCATTGGGAGTGATGAGTAGATGAAGAGAAATATACTCTGTTTTTTAAGAGACAGCAAAACAAATTTCTAAATTCAATTTCAGAGAGCGTAATTATAAACAACCAAATTTAGAAATCATTTCTCAACTTCTAATCAGTCTGGGAAGTAAAAATTCAGGGAGAGTATTTCAATGAGGACAAAAGCCTTCAGCTGCTGAATGATGCCATCAGGATTTCATCTACAGATTTTACATATAATCACAGAATAGTTAAGATCGGAAGAGACCTCTATGTCCTCTAGTTCAACAACTAACCATGTCCCCCAGTGTCACATCCACACAGTCCTTGAATTCTTCCAGGAATGTTCACCACCTCCCTGCTCCTGCTAGCTACAGCATTTCTGATACAAGTCACAATGGCTTCTTGCCCAGCGGAGCACACTGCTTGGCTCATGTTCAACCAAGTACTAACACCTCTAAATCCTTTTTCTCCACTCGGCCTCTTCCAGTCATTCTGCCCCAAGTCTGTGGCAATGCATGGGGTTGTTGTGAACAAAATGCAGGACCCAACACATGGTCTTATTAAAGCTCATCCAGCCTATCCAGATCCCTCTGAAAGACCTTCCTACCTCCAGGAGGATAAACATTTCGTCCCAGCTTAGTGTAATCCAAAAACATACCAAAGTGAGGGTTAACTCAATCCCCTCATCCAGATCATCAATAAAGATATTAAACAGGACTGGCCCCAGTACTGATCCCTGGCGAACACCACATGAGACCAGTTGCCAGCTGGATTTAACTCAGTTCACCGCTTTTCTTTAGGTGTGGCTGTACAGGCAGTTTTTTATTCAGGAAAAAGTACACCTGCCCAAGCTGTGGACAGCCAGCTTCAATGCAAACACCCCTCTAATACTGCTCATATTCAACATATAAGCCACTTCTCCGGTGAGTGCTGGAATGTAGCAAAGCTGGAAAGCTTTCTGCTTTGAACATAACAAAGGAAAATTTTCTATATGGTCACAGACATCAAATCATATTTCTCTGCTGAGGAAGAAAAAGTGCATGCAGTCCAAGGACTCATTTGGTCCTTTTGCAAGAATACAAACCTGAGTAAAAAATACTGTGTTGAAGGGCAGCATATGGTTTGTGCTGATATTCATGGGATCCAGAAAAGTTGAATTTCATTGTTATTTTTATTATTATTACTATTGCTGTTATTATTTTATCATAACTGTTCTTCTGGTTACAATGAATGGGGAGTCAGTATAATTTTTGCCATTGTTATTGTACATGTTTTTGTTTGTCCTTGTTTAACAGTCACAGAGAGGTCATATACACTCTCTAGAGATCTTTTCCAGCAGCATTTTGTGATGTCTTAATAACATGCATGCAACACTCTTGACAGTATTGCTAGCAGACCCAGAAAGACAGAAGTAACAGTAATCTCAGAACAAACTGAAAACAAATTTGTGTCAAAAAAGTTTCCTGAATTGAAAAACAATTTTTTATTTTCCCATTAAAGTATCATATTCAGCTTGAAGCACTTTCCAGAAGCAAACATTCTGAAACATAGACACTTTTATTCTCTGCAGAAGAAGAGGTGAGAGAAAAGGAAATTCAGAACTAGTAGCTTGTTTGAAAATTCAAATCATTTCGTTTGGAAAATTCAAAACAAAATTTCTTCTTCTCCTCCCTTGTTTTCTGTCCATGAAAGGAGCAATTCAATGAAATGTGTACATGTAATCTTTCACTCAGAGGGTGATGATGCACTGGAACAGGTTGCCCAGAGACCTTGTGGATGCCCCATCCCTGGAGGCATTCAAGGCAAGGCTGGATGTGGCTCTGGGCAGCCTGCTCTAGAGGCTGGTGACCCTGCCACCAGCAGGGGGGTTGAAACTGGATGATCTTTGAGGTCCTTTTCAATCCAGGCCATTCTATGATTCTATGTTGATTCTATGATTCCAGGAGGAACTGATTTGCAGTTCTGGTCTTAACTTATAAATGTTGTCCAGCTCTGCTATATAGAATTTCTGCTCTTTCTTCAAATATGTTTTTTGTTTTTGTTTTTTTTTATGTGACACCTTTGAATATGGTGGTGGTTTTGTTTCTAGTTCTTCTTTCCCCCTTCATTTGTTAGGCACAAAGAAATAGCCCAGAGATTCTTAAATGTCCTAAATCTTTTTCTATTACTGGTAGTAATGGATTTCCCAATTTTCCACAGTGTTTTCCATCAAATGATCTCATAGTACTTATTTTGTAGTTTTTGCATCTTCTGTCACACCTGTTTCTTACCTTTTTTTTTTCTTCTCATTTGTGAAGCCAGTGAGAGAATCCCACCCTGCTGTCTTTCCCTATAGAAGAGCTTCTCTTGATTTCAGAGGGCTTTGGATAATCCAGTAACATCCTGTTTTTCCTGTAAGTTGACTAAAAGCAGCCTTTACATCTGAAACAGCATGACTTTAATTTTTTGTAGAGAGTATATGCTTAAATAAAACTTTTTTTTTTAATTCCCCTTGCAGAATATTCTGTAGAATCAGTAGGCTAAACATAGACATCAATACTGTTGCATGGAAGGCATTTTCCAGGTCTCATATGCCAGATGCAAACTGTCATTTCTGTTTTCATCTTACATTTAGTTGGCATCCAGCAGCACTCACTGAAGATATATATTAGTAATATATTATTTTTGTGGCTACAACATTAACTATGACAATCTGTAGTAGTGTGCAATTATGGCCCAGTACACGAAGCAGTGGAAAAAGAAAATAGAAAGTAACAATACTGTAATACAGTACAGTACCAAACTCTCCTCTAAACCTTTGCAGTAGGTTTAAGTTAGTAAATCCATTTAAGTTTATTTGCTCCACTTTGCAAATACTATCAGAAGGGAAGAGCTGAGAAGCAGCTCTGGAGACAGATAAAGGCTAGAGAACCGTGTCTCTTTGGAAAGCATATAAATGTTTCTTCACTGAGTTAGCAAAGCTTGTGCTTTGAATGATGTAATGAAGATCTGTTAAATCTGCAGCAAAATCAGCCCTGGTGCTTCTGCAGAGTCAGGGGACTGATGGGTGAAGTGCTTTGCACAGTGGGGAACTCTGGAAAAAATTGTATTTGCACTTGAAAGATAAGAAACAAACCAACATATGCATGAGGCTAACTGTCAGGGGAAGCCTTGGTTCATGTATCGACACATCTTATCTAATACTGCAATACTGGTGATGAGGAGATGCTATCCTTTTGCCAAAATATAAAGAAAAAAAAAAAAAGAGGGGATGGAAAAGAAAATAGGAAGAAAGACTGATACTACTTCATGCAGCTGGCATGAGGGTGACCATCTTGAGAGCTAAGACATGGGCCACATAAGCTGACATCTATCACAGTAGTGTCCCAGACTTGATGGGGGCAGCAAATAAAGTATTCAAATACAATGGAGAAGGATACACAGCAGAGCAGAGGAGAGGTGTTGGGGAACGTATGAACCTATTATCAAGCCAGGGAACCCTGGAGGGTTATGCAGCTCAGGACAAAGATAGAAACCTACTGATATTGTGGACAGCTTTCACAAACTCATAGCTGCACATATATTTTGAGAGAAATTCTTCCCAATTTCTTAAGTGAAGAAAACTGGGAATCAAGCAGTTTTCACATCCAAGAATGCAGGAAGTGATCTGGTGTGGTATTTTTCATGACAACACCATATTTGTCACAGCACAGCCAATCACTGCAGTAGATTCAGATCAGAATGCATTATTTTTTGCTTGATAAGGAAGAAAAACTACTGACACTTCTGAAAATATAATTCTATTATTTTTAAGTTACTTATTACTGATAACGATAAAGAAAATCTCCCATGATCAGCAAAATATGATAGCTTCCACCTCTAAGAAAATAACGTTCATAGAGTTTGCAAGGAAAAAATGCTCTTGTTTCTTTTCCTCTTTGAGGTTTTCCACATTTTCTAATAAATTATTCAATGCTTCACATCATGATTCTTGAGCTTGCTCTCAGATCTATTAAATCCCTGTATATGTAAGTTTTATGAACACTGTTTGTAAAGATCATGTAGAGTCTAAGTGCGTTAGTGGCAGGGGTCATGAAATATTGAGAGATTTAACCACATCTGTGAGATAAATAAATATTTCTCCCAGAGGCCTAAGAGCTGGCATGTTCACATACAGCACAAAGCCCTGTGCAATATTGACACTTTATATCTTGCTGCTTGGAATTAATCCACAAAATAACACTAGCTCCCGTATCAGGATATTAGGGTACCACAGCCCTTTCAGAATCTTAGGGTGATTCAGAGACGTGTCTAGGGAACCTGCTTTGGCAGGGGGTTGGTCTCGATGATCTCTAGAGGTCCCTTCCAGCCCCTATGATTCTGTGAAATATTCTTAAATCTACAAAAGCTTTATTTATTTATTTATTAAGGTAAAGTCGATAGACTGGTAAAATCTCCTTTTGTGTTCCTTTTTTATTATTTTTTCCTAGACATGTTCACAGTAGAATATCAATGAGGTTTGTTAAAATGGAAACTTTTGGCTGTGCATAATTCGTTTAAATGAAACATGTATCCTTTTTCAGTGTGCTTATTTTATTTCTGTGAAATTTAATTTCTCAAATAACGGAGGCAGAAGGAAAATGGGGTAAATGTCAACTTACATGAGAAGGGATTGATAATTTCAAGGCCAGCTCAGGAGCAAAGACTGGGACCAGAAATCTTCTTCCATGACAGGGACAAGTACTTCTTAGGCCAAGTCATGTGCCCTGTTTTTTTTTTTTTTTTTTTTTTTGTATGAAGAGCAGACCCACTGATAATAATTGAGCATACAGGAGTTCAGACAAACAGAACAAATTTCCCCTTTGTATTCTGCTGCAGCGGCCCTATCTGAACATCTACTGCTGTTCCCCCCCCTTATATTTCCATATTACAGAATTGTAGGGGTTGGAAGGGACCTCTGGGGGTCACTGAGTCCAATCCCCCAATAAAGCAGATTCTCTACAATTGGTTGCACTGGAAAAGTGTCCAGGTGGATTTTTAAAACATCCAAAAAAAAAAAGGAGACTCCACAACCTCTCTGGGCAGCCTGTCCCAGTGCTCTGTCACCCTCACAGCAAAGAAGTTCTTTCTCAGGGGTACATAGGGACTCAGAACATCCTACTTACGCACAGGCTCAGCTGTATGACAGCATGAAGCAGGAGAAGCTGTTAAATGCTAAGATATGTTTCCATTTGAATTAAGCTTTTGATACAGACACACCGTAGGCACAGTGCAATTTCATGGATGCCATTGGAATCGGTAGAGAAATTGACATTACAAGCTGTGAAAGTTTTACTATGTCAGAGAGATCACACCAGATTTCCGACCATGAATGGTAAGTAAACACACAGGGTACTGCATATTTCACTCAGTGGAGCCAGCTTTCCTGGTTTCATTGTCAGTGGATTTATAAATTACAGAAGTTGAAACACAAAACCATATAGGATGCTCTGTTAGGAAGCCTGTTCACACTGCAGTTCTCTGGATCAAGATACCTCCTGCCATAAAGCCCCGTTTGCCATGCCTGAGGCAACAAGCTGCTGCTATTATTCACTTATTCCTGCAGAATAATTTAGCAGTCCCACAGGAGATTCAGGGCTTGGACATACTCAACCCTATTGTGAGAACGCTGTGTCTGGAGCACCAGGCACTTACCCACTCAATGCAGGCAGACCGCAGTGGGGATTAACCAGGCACTGGGCTGCAGTTGCAGGGTTGTCTGCAAGGCAGATCACCCTGAAATTATGAGCTTATCACTTCTTGGATAAACACATCTCTCTCCATTAAGTAGTTTTAAAAACCTCTCTAACTTGTACACAGCTAAAAGAGGCTGAGTCCCTAAAGAACATGCTTAGTATCACATAGGAAATCAGTCAGAGAAGTGCTGGTCTAGCACCTAATCCTTTCTTCCCCAGTTAACAAGGGGCTAATATGTCACGAGTCTTTGCCCTAAAGCAGACATAAATGTTCACATCTCACTTTAGGCAGAGGACAGAGGGACGATATCCCTTTTCCTGTTGCCCAGCGTTCCCACTCTCTTGTACAAAGCATAGCCTTATTTTCTGGAAACACCATCCCCTTCCTTTCATCCTCTGAAAAATGCTAGTCTTGCAAGTTTTATTTTTTGTATCCTATGAATAAAGATATCAATTGATGAGATACACACAGCAGTCAGACCAGGAAATGTGAAACATATTGTTATTAATTTGGGTTCGCATAAATCTTTGTTTGTCACAGGAAAAACAGATCTACTATTTTTAGAAAACATTCATTCCTTTATTTTGTCTGCCAAGCATTTCCAATCTGAATCTCAGAGAAAAAGCAATCTGTTACGCTCAGACATTTGTGTGATGAGGGGGTCTATCAGGTGCCATGACAAACAAGTGCGCTCTCTGTACCGTATATTCAAATTCCTTCAGCACTGCTTCTCTTCCCTCTTCCTCCCCAAAGCACAAACAGTGGCAGCTCTGCTGTAAACAGCGAGTCTGGAGCTGACTTAGCTGTGCTTGAGGAGAAATTCTGCCCATGTCTTTGTGCATTTCTTTTTTTATAACTCCCCTGTCAGACTTTTTACCCCTCTGACCCTGAGCAAATTTGTCAGAGCAAGATGGTCATCTGGTTTTACAGGCTTGGGCAAAGCCAGCAACACAAGACTAGAAGCAAAAAAAAAAAAAAAAAAAAAAAAAAAAGCAGAACATTGGACTATAAATTGCAAAATCCCAGTAGCTAAACTCAAGGAGAAGCAGAAGTTGAAACATTAATGCAATATGAAAAGAGGCATGCCATTTAAATCAGCATTGTAAAGGGTCACTCTGCTATGGCAGCATGGGAATTCCTGCCAGATACTCTCTTTTTCACCTTGTCATGTCTTTAAAGGGCTTTATTTCTCTGAAGATGAAAAAAAATTTGCATGTTTTCTGGCGTAGGATTTCCCACAAAGACGGAATTCCGTTTACTCTCCTAAAAGTGAAGTTTCTATTAGAGTAAGTAAGTGAAGGTGCACGAACTGAAGCACTCTGGGGCACATGGTTGGTGTATAGGAAGCATTTTTTTTATATGGAATAATATTTTTTTGTCCATAAAAGTCTATGCCCACAGTAAGGATGGCAATACCACAAAATTAGTAGATCTTGTATTTAATCTCAACAGAAGTAACAATCATGAGCAATACAAACCTATCCTGGACAACAGGCTGACACAACTGACAGGTCAGTCATCTTTGATATGGTGATTCACTGTCTTGAAAGGAGCTAAAACATTCACATATGACTCCTCCTCTTTGTTCATGGTGAATGTTGGGCAGCAGCTTCTTGCCCCTGCTTCTCCTCCTCCTGAAGAAATATCTGACATGCAGAGGAACACAGGACGTGGTCCAGCTGTCACTTCTACTTAACATCTGGGTACTAGAGCCATCATGAGAAGAGCTCACCAAGAGGAATAAAAGGGGCTACTCCAAGGGATTTCTGGGTTTTGCATTGTCTTGAATTACTGAAGTAAAATCCTTGGCTAATAACATCCTTACATTCCCTCTCAGCTTTGCTCATTCTACTTCAGGTACAATGAGTAGTGCTGGCTGAGCAAGCATGGAGAACAGCACGTTTTGCTGTCAGAAGAGGAGTATTGCTGCCTTGGGACAATTACCAGTCTTTGCTACTCAGGGAGGTAGTGGGGTCCCCATCTCTGGAGGCATTTAAGAGACATGTGGACATCGAACTAAGAGACACGGCTTAGTGGAGGCACTCAGTGGGTCTGCGCTTCAAATAATCACAGTTAGAGGAAAACTTCCTTGATGGTCTTATTACACCATAGATTTTCAATGAGCGTTCTCTTGCATCATGCTCTGAAGCATTTTCTAGTCTTGATTTCTAGCAGAAACAAGATGCTGAGCATTAGGGGCAGTGGCTCAGATGTGGTATGACAATTCTTATACTGGTATGTGCTCTTTCACTTTCGTATTGCCTGTTCCCTTCAATTCCTGTCTTCTCTGCTCTCATCCACTCTTCCATAATTCCTCTCCTCTTTTAACCTCCTTCCTTTTCATTCAATTTCTTTTCTCACTTTCATTATCTCTGCCTCATCCTTCATATACATACAAGATTTGTATTTTTGCCATTCTAACTTGTAGTCTAATGATCATTAATTTGGCTCCAGCAGAATCTTTGGATGTGATTTTCATTGGCATTCTCATGTTGCTGACAGAAGTGAATGCAGTTAGTCATAATCTCTGTCCACGGACATCTGAAGCATAGCATTTTAGGTGCCAGTGCTTGACCCAGGTGTTTATTTTCCTCCTATCCATTTTCTGACATAGCTACATTTATTGACTTTCAGGTCACAAGCATAGAAGCATGATGGCAGATCTTCAAAGTGTTAACTGCTTATTATCACCTTAAATAACCTACATCCTGAGTTACCTACCTGCTTTAGCAGCACTTCAGAATATCTCCACAGACTGAATAGATTAATCTGTCTAAATGCAAATATCCAGAACATAGCTGGTTAAGTCTGAACAAATCACTCATCGTAACATTTTCAGAACATGCAAGTCACTTCATCCCAAGGTAGACATCTGAAGAAGTCAGAAGTTTTGCACAATACAAGTGTTTCTCTATGTTGAGATGCAAGTGAAAGGAAAGCCATCAACTGAAATGAATGGGGTCAATGGACTCGATGCCTTTTGCTCAAAGGAGACAAAATAAAGTTATTCACCTTATGAGAACAAGTGGCTTTCACCCCATACATAGGCATTCAGCCACCATCCTAAGTGAAGGGACATGTCAGTGGTAGGAAACAAGAAGGAAGTACACAACACAGCCTCAGCAGGCACTGGGAAGTCTTTGCAACACTCAATTACAAACTCCTACCTGCAGTGCAGATATGAGCCTAGGAGGCTTTACATGCAGTCAAAGGGAGGTAAAAGACAACACAGCTCAAAAAGCTGCTCTGAACTCTTCTTGGGGTCTCCAGCAGAACAGAAACTTACTTCTAAACATAGGCATCCATGTAAGTACAGGTAGTTTTAATATTCCTTCTTGGGTGTCATTTGGAGGAGCAGCAGACAATTATTTGGCCTTACTTGCAAATTTTCAAGTCAGAAAGCACAGTCCTGCATCTGTACCAGTGTCTTCTGAAGGAATTCAGCACTGCTCTGCTGCTGTACCACATTACAGAGGGCCGTTTTCTTTCGTTTCTTTCTCCCAAAACTTAGCCTATCTTATGCTATTTTCCTTCTAGGGAATGATGCCTAGAACCAGCCAGTTGCTTTGTATCAGATGGTCATTTATGAAGGCCTTTTGCTGGCAATTTTTATGTGTCTGTTTCGGGAACTTGCAGGAAAAAAAAAAGGGGGGGGGGAATAAAAAAGGGAAAATATAGGCATACTGCAATGGGCTACATCTCTACATCTCTGTGTCTTTGGAATTAAAATGGAGATTTTTCTTCTTGCCAAAAAACAGCAGGTCCCTGTGTTCTTCTAATAAACATATAAGTAAAAGAAGCTCCAGATGGTGGATGATTAGATTTTGTTGCTAAAAAATGTCTCAGCCTTTAACATCTGAAAATTCACAATTTCCAGACACAGTTACGCTGCCCAAAGACTTGTGATAGGTTTATTTGTAGCAACACAGAACATGAATGAGATGTGGTTGTGCTATCAACTATTTTATGGTATTCTTTGGGATACATTTATGCTTGAAAAACAGAAAAGTCATGTAACGTAAACTCTTCTTTGGCTGCAGCTTTTTAGAAAACCCGTTTCTATAACAGGCCCAGCATTTACACCATACTTTGCAGTGTAAATATACACTGTATGCTTAAAGAATGTAGGGTGTAAATATGTAAGAATACTCTTCATCAGATGAAAAAATAATAATTAAATTACCTTATGATGACTTAACTTTAAAAAAAAAATCCTTGCCCCTCATATTTCTTATATAATCAGTATTTTAACTAAAAACTGCAATACTTCAATTATTTTTCATGGAAATGCATTTCTCACTTCAAGGTCAAGGAAGGCATTTCTGCCAATGACTGAAAAATAATAGTGTAAAATACATGCTGATTTAGATTTTCAAAATTGATTACTACTTTGAGGCTGTGACAGCAATTTGTGTGGTGTTCCCAGTTTACTAGAAACTAAAATTGATTAGCACTTTTTGAAAAGTGCCATGTTAATCAAGGTAAATTAAGTCATGAAATAGCTTGATTACTAGACAATTTGCCCTTTCACAGAATCTTTAAATAAAGCTAGTTGGGGAAACATTTTCTGACAGGAGATCTGCTAAAACAAATACTTGTACTGGAGAGAAGATAATTGTTTTTTCTTTTGTGCTTTTTCATTTGTATTTTCTCATATCTATTCAGTAAATAACTGACCCATATTTGTCTACTGGATTTTTTTTCTTTCTTTCTTGCACTTTTCACTTCAAGAGATAATCATATTCACTCTGATAAATAATTCTGTGTGCTATCATCCTGCCTGCTACTGCTGTAAGATGCAGTAAAATAATTTGTGGACTACAATCTGGAATTCTGCTACCCCAGTTAGAAGTAGTTCAAGCAGGATAGATAGGCCAACAAATCTATTTTCAGAATGAGCACTTTTATGTTCTGAAGATATGTATATGATTGTAATACAAAAACATTACTTTCACTTATGGGTGAAATTCAGGTACACATGAAAAATGTATTAAGCCAAAACAAATGGATATTGCAATTATTCCACAAAAGGTAGTGGAGATAAAACCAAACAGTCTTCATTGTCTGTGAGAATGCTTCAACTCTGTTAACCATTAGTGAGATCTACCTAAGTACTGGTGCTGTGGATCCTTCTTTTCTCCCAGCTAGCCTGTGTTCTTACGACCATGAGATCACCAAGGGGACAGGATAAAGTACTTCTGAGGACACACAGCTGTGCGCACTTACTGAAGCGCACAGTGTTTCACTTGGGTCGAGGCAATCCCAGATATGAGTAAAGACTGGCAGAAGAACTCATCCAGAGCAGCCCTGCAGAGATGGGCTTGGGTGTCTTGATGGACAGAAAGCTGGACATGAGCCAATAGCGTGCTCTTACAGCTCAGAAGGTCAATGGTACCTTGGGCTGCATCGACAGAGGGGTGGCCAGTATAGAAAGGGAGGTTATTGTTCACCTCTGCTCTGCCTTCATGAGGCCCTGTCTGGAGTACTGTGTGCAGGCCTGGGGATCCCAGCAGAGGAGGGATGTGGTGCTGTTGGAAAAGTCAAGCAGAGGGCCACGGAGATGATCAGAGGGCTTGGAGCACCACTCCTATGAAGATAGGCTGCAAGAGTTGGGCTCTGGAACCACTTAATTGTGGACTTCCAGTACTTGAAGGGAGCTTATAAACAGGAATGGGGAGACTGTCTTTTTATATGGTCCGATAGACAAGGGAGAATGGCTTTAAAATAAAAGAAGAGAATTGTAAGTCAGATGTTAGGAGGAAATTCTTTACTCAGAGGGTGGTGAGGTCCTGGCACAGGCTGCTCAGAGGCTGTGATGCCCCATCCCTGGAAGGGCTCAAGGTCAGGTTGGATGGGTCCCTGGGCAGCCTGAGCTGGTGTGGGGCAGCCCTGCCCACAGCATGGGGTGAGACTGGGTGGGTTGTGAGGTCCCTTCCAGCCCAAACCATTCTGTGATTGTATAATTCTATGTAGACTGAGGCACTGCCTCTCATGCACGTGCACATTCATCCACAACAGGGACACGATGCTAAGCTGAAGTCTGCTCCATCTTTTCCTCTGTTCTTTGCCCCCACATAAACATAATTTTATTTGAATAAAAGTATGTAATAGAGATTTGCACAAATGGACTGTTTGACAAGCCAGAGCTCTTAACGTAACAACATAAATCCTTGTCTGCAACCTGTGTACTTCCAAGCACAGACACCGCAGTCCTTGCCAAACCCCTCCCAGCAGTGCTGGCACCAGGGCTTAGTGTTATTTAAGCCAGACGATTGTTCTTTAATAAAGTGACTGGATACATCTAACACCAAGTAACATTATCTGTGTTTACACCTGTCTGACTTATGGAGCTCAATGCTGGTTTACTTCAAGAGTAGTTTTTTGTGGGAGTTGGGCAGCTTCATTAACTAAAGGGAGGAGATAGGGCTGTGGGGATGTTCATCAAGTGAATCTTTTCCAGTGTGCTGTAATACTAGAATGAAATTCTCCTGCTGCAGGGAAATAAGGTGCATGCATACATGCAAATAAATACATGCAAAAAAAAACCCAAACACCTGAATGTAAATCCCAAACTATTTCTGTACTTCCATTTTCCTTTTTGTATAGATCAGATATACCTTTGCAAAACTGCTCAGATATCACTAAACATATGTAGATCAATGCAAATCTGCAGACACCTGGCTTTTGTTCTGGAGGTATTGCCAGAATTGCGTTAGGTTGGTTAGAAAAGTTAAAAACTAATAGCAGTAGCTCTGTGTATTCAAAATTGTTACGCTCCTGCTTGCAGTTACTTTCCCCTTGTTTGTGAAAGGCTGCCTGCCCATCTTTCTTCCTACCATTTCCATTTCCAGTAAGAAGCTTGTGTAAGCTTGTGACTCTGTCTTCACATCCCCTCCATCTTCTACAATATTCAGCACTGTTGATCTGTTTGTGGCAAGATATATGTACTTTTATACCTTTTCAAACTTTTTTGTTTGTTTGTTTCTCTTTTTCCCAGACTGTCCCTCTTTCCCTTGAGAAGCTTTCCATCCTAAAAAAGCAAAGCTAAAAAAAAAACCTACAGCTAAAAAACACAATGACTTGAGAATTACAGTTCAGGAAAGTAAAAAATGTGTTCGGAGTGATAACTAGGAATGGGCAGCCACACTCTGTGGCAGAGACTGAAGGCTGAGTGTTTTGCTTATGTTCATATTGATTGTAGCTATCTTTTCAGTTTCTCTCACACTCCTCATAAATTATACGCCCTTGCAAACTGTGCCAGTTGGCATTTAAAACTCACTCCTTTACCATGGGAAGAAATTGAACAATTAACAAAGCAGTGACAATTGATGCTTTCTTTCTTCCTGAGAAGACAGGAGACAGGGACAAAATCCATCCAGTGTGGATGTTATATTCAGTTACCTAATACAGCTATGTGAAATTCTTGTTTTTTAATCTGAAAGCAAAGCAACATTTTTTATGTTCCATTTCAAAATCTTAAAAAAAAAAAAAAAAGAGAGGAAGAGAAAGAAAGAGAGGAAGAGAAAGAAAGAGAGAAAGAGCACGAAGGAAGGAAGGGAAGAAGGGAGGAAGGGGAGGAAGAGAAGGGAAGAATAAAAAATGCTGGTGAGGAAGCTATTGCTCCTACCTGTTCACCTGGATGTGAATGCATCCAGGGACCAAGGGTCTTTTGCTGCTGTTTTTCACTGCAGCCATTCTGCAGAGTAACACACTATGTACTGCCATAAATACACTGCCATAGATACACTGCTTCAGATGTCAGGACTGGTTTACTATGTCCCTTGGAAAGAGAACAAAGGAAGTCTCAATTTAACCCAACAATGACAGTAAACAGCAGAAGTTGTTTGTAATAATAAAATAGTTAAATAAAGAAGGTACTGAATTTAAAGATTATCCATAGTTTTTTTTAATAGCTTTTATTCAAAGAGCAGGCACTTTCATTGGTAGTAATAGTACCATAACTTGTCAAAAAGTAATCATGTGAACCAAGCCTTGGAGGAAAAAACAACTGCTCTTCCTACATTTCCACTATAGTGCTCATAAGAAATATGCCTATCTTGAAACAGACTTGATAAAAGCAAATATTAGCTGATAACCTGGATGTCACATTTTCAAGTGGGGTACATTCACCTAGCATAACACCAGGCTGTATGAAAGTATCCAGGCTAGCGAGTGTTCTGGAAGCTGAAAGGTGCTGTTCAGATCTACAGCAGGTGGACATGCCCCCCCAGCACTGCTATCCTAATTCTAGTAACTTAACACTGCACCCCACTGATAAGTTCAGAAAGCCATATTCAAAATCTAGTAATTTTATATATAAAAATGTAGATAGAGATGCCTCTCAGATGTCTGTTTTTTGAAAACCTTGCCTACAGTAGTTCTTATGCACTAAAAACCTAACACCACTCAAAGTAGCCAATTTGAATATGCCAAAGCAAATTTAGACCTGTAAATAAGCAAGACACCATGCAGCCTCATGTTTCCAAACAGTCTCCATCCTATTTAAAAGGAGGTCCTATTCTAAAATTAATAAATAAATAGAAAACACCAAGAAATTGTAATAAATGAAAGTGGGGGTGAGATATTGTCTAAATTTTTTTACACTGAGATAATTCACACTTTTGCCAGTGTACCTCCGTCTTCTACAATTATCTCATGATTATGCCTTCTCAACAATGAAAATATCTGATGAGATACATGTGGATTTTTTTTTATGTGGTGTGTACACAATTTTCAGTGCCCAAATAAGGCAGCACAGTTGACAAACTCATTCCTGTTGATTGCCAACTCCTCACTTTCAGAGCTGCATAAATTTTCTCAATAAAAGACCACAGCTGACACTGTCAGGTCAAAAATCTCATAACATGCTTTTGATGCCAAGTCAAACATCAAATTCTGCAGGGCTCACACTGGTAACACCTTTCTATATTTTTGTTGTTGTTCTGGATCTGCGGGATAACAGGTTCAGATTCATTCTGTGTGTTGGTGTTTGCTGCTTGTGTGGGGCTGCTAATTTCTAAACGATTTGGCCTGAGATTTGTGCTCTGAGTGAAGTCCCTGTTCCTGCTGCTGGTCCTGCCTTTCCACCACCTCAACTCCCAAATGCTGCTCACCAAATTAACAGGGGCACCATAAGAAAAATAGCTTATATTCTTGTTCTTTCTTGGTTAAACTATAATAGCTCTAATCTGGTCATAGTGCTTTTTCACAGCTTTCTACAAAGGCTCTGTTTCCTTTAGGTATGTCAAGTTACCCTCTTTCCTGGCCCACGCAACTGCTTGTCTTTGGTTCAATCACAACCTGACTGCTGTGGGCTATCACGATGGGACAAATCACCTTCTTCCTCCACATTTTTTTTCCTCAGAACCTAGAATATAAACATTATGTGTGTCTTGGCACTTCTGGAAATCTTGCTTGTTAAGCCCTGCTTGCTACAGCTCTGGAGAAACACCTACCATGTCAGCTAATATTCAACCTGTACTTAATGCAAATCCCCACCTGGTTTTGCCAAGCTCTCTGCAATGAGGTAGGAGAGACAGAGAAGAACTGTCTCCACCTGCTCCACTTTACAAGGTGGTCTTGGCCCAATGGAGCAACCTGCCAACACAGCTGCTGCTGTTTTCTTTCCCACAACATCTTTTCTCAATGACAGAAAACCCTCTAAGACCACCAGGAAGCCTATATTAGTTTCTTAGTATATTACCATCTTGGTAAAGCCTCTCCCACTGTAGAATCCTGCAGCCCAACTCAACCCTCAGCATGAAGCTGCTCTTGGCTCTCAGTGTTTGTGTGCTGTCACTCACACACAGCTTTTCCAGATTCTGGCTTGAGCAGCTTCAGGGTGGCCAGGGACTTGGCAGTACATTAGACCAACAGTTCAGCTGCACAAAACTGATCTCACCTTGCTATGTGCCAGTCTGCTAAACGAACAAATGAGGCCAAAATTACCTTGCATTGCTTGGCCATCAAACTGATTTTTATAACTTTTTTTGTTTGTTTGTCTTTTGTTTTGCATGCTCAAGCTTATCTTTGATCCTTTGAATTATAAAACAGTAGTCTAGTTCTACTGAATTGTACCCACCTTGAAGCCATCAGTTTTCTCCTTCCAGCTTCCTCCCTAGACCATCTAGAGACAAAGATTCAAATCAAGATGATTTTCAAGTAACAGGTATTCCCATACTTCCTACACAGTCTATCAGGATGCTTCAGTGAACCCGGTTGAGCTTCTGTCAAGGAAAAAATGGGCTCAGATAATCTTCCTCTTCCATTTTACTGTTCTTTCATTTGAGGCAGAGCTTGTATGCACCTCTCTTTATCTCTGTGGAGCACCTGTTCCTATTGGCGATCTTGGCTAAGAATATTTTACAACCCAAAGAAATTATACAGATTTTGGTTTCTCTCTTTCTGATTAATTTCAACCTTCAAAACAGCATGGCTTACTTACCTTTGCCAGATTTGCCACTGCAGTTCATATGTTTCTAGAGAGCATTCATTACTTCACTCTTTCTTCTCTTTCTCTTTCTCTTTCTCTTTCTCTTTCTCTTTCTCTTTCTCTTTCTCTTCTCCTCTCCTTTTTTTTTCTATTCTCATCTCCTCTGTTTTATTTCAAAGTTCATAATTTAATTTCATAATTGATCAGATTGTATTAGCCTATCATAGGATTATTTTTTCTCACATCTTCTGATAGGCACATCTAACTCTGGCTTGGTTGCTTGGCAGATTGGTTTGTCTCCACTGAATCGTGGATAGAGAGTGTCTGGGGATAGCCCCAGTACACTGGTTAATGAAAAGGAACGCACAGATTTGAACTACTAGAACTAACAGTCATGCAATCAGCTGACCATTTTTTTTACTGCATGTTCAAATGAATGATGTTAGCACTGCAGGGCTGTTGATAAAGGTGGCACATTTTCTATCTCCGATCCTCTTTTTAAAAAATATTTTGATTTTTAATTTTTCCTCTTGAGAGTGAAAGCTTTCGATTCATTTGCCCACAGATCTCTCTCAGGCTGATCTCTCATGATGCCATGCAATGATTTTCAGCTCAAACAAGGAGAGAAGGTCATATGCTAAACTGTCACTTGATTATAAATGTATCCTGCACTAAATACAGAAGGATTGTTTGCTGCTGGAGAAAAAGTAAAATAATTGTTCTGTCACTAAAAGGAAATCAGAGGTTTCTATACACTGCTGTGGCTCAGGGTCACTTTCTGTCATACTTTTTTCAACTGGACAATTTTCACCCTGCTATGCTCACTCTAAGATATACCTTCTTCTCTGGCAGACAACTAAAACATTAACCAAAGTTTGGATGAAAATCCAGATGGAAGATTATGGAATCAACATATCTTAAATGAGAGGGATGAGTAATGCAGCTTACTGTCTTAAGTCACTCAGAAATCCAAATTATGTGCCACATGTTACTCCTTAAGCTAGCCATGAGCTGTTTTCTTTTTTTTTTTTTTTTAGATTTAATTAATGTGTACTAAATGCCTTTAATAACTACAGAGCTGAAAAGAAACATTACTCCTGTAAGCAGCATTCTGATTTTGCCCAACTCTTCATTTTGAAGTCAGGTGTTAAGATGCATTATGTGGAAATATGGTGGTCCTTATCTTTTTCCTTTGGGTGTCAATAGTGTCAACAGCACGCAGGGCTGGTAGTTCATGCAGTCCATAATCAGAAGCTAGTAGATCTGGTTTGCTCTCAGTTGCTACTTGTTAAAAATGAAAAATGAGAGCTACACTGACATACAGGTGTTGCATGTTTCTGTGAAAGCAGCTTTGGAACACAGCTGTAGAGTGTGTACTTCCAGACATAGCAATATGCATGTTTATGCTGACATTTTGCTGAACCAAAATCCCAGCACTGAATATCTTAAGATAAGATTTAATCCAGATTTAAACCAGGCAAGCTTTGCTAACTCTAATAAATAACATACTCATTACTGAGAGGTAGAGATGCTTGCTGTGTGTGTGGCTGGGTGGATTAGTTGCAAATTAGGATCCTTGTTATCGTTATGTCCGTGTGAGCTGAGGCACATACGCCTGCATCTCTAATCGCAAGTGAAATGTATATGGTCTGTGCTAGAGGAGAGGGAAGAATCTGTTAGTTAACACGGACACACTCTTTATAAGCACTGTCCTTTCCTGGAAGCATTCCAAAAGTTGAACAGATGGCAAAAGCCTGATGACTTTTCAGATATTTTATCTGTAGCACAATAGGAGTGACGCAGAGCCCTGCACTACAGTGATGCATGTCCTCTCCTCCCTCCACTATCCTGTTACCAGCCCTGATCCTTCCCACTGCTGGCCAGAAAAAATATCAGTTTTGTTTTAATGTAGTCGCAGCTCCATGCCAAGAGAATGAAATCCTAGGGAAGAAGGACGTGGAAGTACCCTTATGCTTTGCCTTTTAGTTTGCTTTTATTACAAGCCACTTCTGTTGGGAGGCCAAGCTAAAACCGTGGCAGATAGCTGAATAGCAGAGGTGCTGAGCTGTGACCTCAGACACAACTGGCAGTGGGATACTGAGCTCAAAAATATGCTCTGAGAATTCAAAGGGGATCTGCAGCGAGAGTAAGGCAGTACCTCACATCTGTATTGCTCTCTGTAGTGCTCTGGAAAGTAAAATCCAGTGGTGCTTCCCAATGAGCAGTGCAGAATGGCTTGCCTACATTGCATGGCATTCTCATGAAGAACTCAATTTTTCATTTTTTAAATATAACGTCGCACCTACTTACAATTTCTACGGCTTTGTACTACAGTTTGCTGGCAGAAATAGCTGATCCTATAGTCTTTACTTCAGCAATGTCACGTAACATCTGTAGGGAGTTCAATCAATATATAAGCTCTCTCATTGCTGAGTGATTTCACCACCAAATGACTTTGTTTAACTCTGTGGAAGTAGCCAGCCATCCTGTGTCACTCAAAAGCAAAAGAAACCTGGACTCTTTAAGCCTAGGGAGTGAAGAACCACACATCACCATTATTTCCCTAGAGCTCCAGCAGTGCCCAAAAGAGGCTCAGATATGCAGTGTCAACATGTAGGGCTGCAGGAACTCCCAACTGTACAGAAAAGGCATATCTGTCTTTTTCTGAGCCAGAGTTAGGGTGCTTGCTCTGACAATAAGCTCTAGGGAGATGATTACAGACCTAGGAGGTAGGCAGCAGCTTGGGGATTTTCCTATTCAGTACCAAATCTATGTGTTGTGGTTTAACCCAGCAGGTGGCTCAGCACCACACAGTCATTCACTCCCTCCCTCCCTTCCCAGTGGGATGTGGGAGAGAATTGAAAAAAAAAAAAAAAAAAAAAAAAGGAAGTAGAGCCCTACTGGGTAGAGATAAAACTAAGGAAATAGAACTCTACTGGGTAGAGATAAAACTAAGAGAAAAGGAAAAGAGTTATGACTATATATAAGTATATATGAATGCATATAACCAATGAAGCACAAGCAATTGTTCGCCACCCACAGACTGATGCCCACCTAGCCCCCAAGCAAACAGAAGAGCAAGATACACTCTCACCCCCTCCAAGACTCTTCTGCATGATGCCATATGGTACAGAATGTCCCTTTGGCCAGTTTAAGTAAGTCAGCTGTCCTGATTCTGTTTCCTCCCACCTCTTCACAGAGAATCTGGAATCTGCCATGGCTCTGTACAACACTACTTAACAACAACCATAAACACTGGTGTGTTATCAGTGTTTTTTTCTTCCAGAACCAAAACACAGCATCATACCAGGCACTCTGAAGAGAACAATTCCATCCCAGCTGAACCTAAGACACTAGGCTTGAGTTACCTTGTTGACTTCTGGTTGAATGCAGCTAAAAGACAACAGAAATCTAGGAGATGGACAGATTTCTGGGCTTTTCTGGAGCTATTTTCCAACAATCTCAATCTGAATACAGTGAAAGAGATCTTTTATATTTAACTATTTAGTTTTCTTTTTAAGACTGTTTAAGAAAATGGGCTTTTACTTGGGCTAGAGTGGTGGTCACCTTTATTCTATCTCAAGAAATGTAAAAATAATTCCCTATAAAAGTTTTTCAGGATTTTTCCAAACAATATTTAGATTATCCTTTGCTGGACTACTCTAACTTTTATCTTCTCCCAGTGACACCAGTGGAGCAACAAGTCAGGGAAGGATATAGCACAGCTGTACTGTATGGGCTCCCCCTACACCAACCCTTGTCTACTGTGCTCTGTCCCTACACCTGGGTTTAACATCCTTGAATTGAAAGAAATTCATCAAGGCTCAATTCGCCAAATGCTCTTCAGCTAAGGGATAGTTTTTTGCTCTTTAAAAGTAGCTCAGAACACTTTTTTAGTATTGTTACTTTAACATAAAATATATACTAAATAAAAATTAAGAGCTGGCAGTGCTCCAAACCTTGCTCCTTTTTCCAGCAGAGTTAGGCTTGGGACATGTCTGTACCAGGAAGGTGGGCTATTGTTGTTCTGACTGATTTATGCTGAATTTTACCAATGGTGCCAGCTGTCAGTCATGCGAGTGGATTCCTGGCCAGAAAGAAAATAATGCAACAACACACCTTGTTAGGGCACCTATCAGCTCCCCATGGAGTCATCTTATCTAGATAACTGTCAAAAGCAAATGCTTATGGTAGGCAGCTCTGTGGAGCTAACAGAACTGTCAAAGAATTTGGTATTTCTCAATGTCACTGATATAATTGCTATGTCCATTCCCAGATGCTGATTCTAGAACTGATATACAAAGCCTCTTCTTCAAACACCTGAGTGTGGATTTTGTTATTTGTAAGAAATGTTGACACAGCAGAAAGGGGGAATTGATTCCCTTGGTGGCTGCAGCACAGGGCAGTCACACCCAGGTGTCTGTAGCCTGCAGGTGCTTCCAGCTAAGCACTCTAGAGGGATATGCTCCCAGCATCACTGGCATTGGCTGAGGCTGATACCAAGAACATTAGTTAATAGCCTGGGGGTGTGAGCTTTTTGCAGAAGCAGCTACAGCCAAGAACCATGTATGTGCTAACTGTGAAGGTACTTGGTGTATAGTAAGGCAATGTCTTTGGCCTTAGTACGCAGTCCAAGCAAAGGAGACAGAAGTAGGAGGAGGTGGACCAGAAAAACTTATCTAGATTTGCAGGTGAGGAACTGTACTATCTTGAAGTCTGAGTGCTAGCAACTGAACATCAGGGTCAGGCTCACATAAAAGGACACATTCACCAATATTTTCCATTTGCAGGTAGCTTCTTATAAGACATTCAGGAACAGAAAAAAGTAGTGCTGCATCTGAATGAAACTTTTTAGGTCTTGTGGCAATGTATTAAAACATACCACATCTGAGTGTTTGTCAAGTACAATATGCAAGTGGCTAATGCTGCAGTCAAATGCATTTTTCCAAGGAATCAGCTGTTTTCTTATTGCATTTATCAAATATATCTCCATGGAATGGTATTTCCTAAGACATGAATCAACACAACATATGTTATAGTGCTTCAGCTTTATTTTCATAATGGAAAGAAGCTGCTTTAATAGCATCTGTTGTAGTGCTGAGAACATACTCTGTCATCATTTTTCAGTGAAAAAAAATCCAATTTCAAGTAAAACTTAGGTAGAGGTTCAATGAAAGGTGCAGTCTAGCTGTGGTCATTCCTGCTATTACCCAGTTATCTGCTCTGCTCTCCTTACCTTCTTTAATTATTTAGCAGACTTAACACTAAAACACAGTAAAGGGAAAACTGAGACTGTGTGATTTCTGTATGTAGATATTCTTTTTAAGCTTAGTGAGGAATTTTGACTACAATGTCCTATTGAATTCATCAGTTTATTTTCATTTAGAGTTGTATGCTCCTTATGCCACTGTTGTCTTCCTATAATTTACATTGTAGATTATGTTCCTTTGAGAGAATAATGAAATTAAAACTTGCTGTCCTGAGGTTTGGTAAACTGTCTTTAACAAAATTTATGTTATGGGGCACAAATTACTGAGGATTCATATGCTACTAAATGTCAATTCCACTCTTGTCCTAGCAATGACAAAAGCAATTAATAAGTCATTCTAATCAAAAGAATGCCATGCTGAAAAACATCCTTATTGTTCTTTCATAATTCTTCCAATAACTGCACGAGCATGGGTTATCAAGGTCCTTCCAGTCTTACCAATGCCATGCAGTGGACAGAGGTAGCCTGTGTCAGATTTTGAGTTCCTTCTCCAGGGGTAGTAACAAAAAATTCACAGAAGGTTTGAAGATGTTTCTTTCCTTTTGACCACGCTAAAGTACAAGGAATCATAGGGAAAAAACAAAAAACAGCAGCTAAGATCAGAAGATTGTATTAGTTTTTATCCACCCTAAACGCTCCAGCTATGGTTTATATTTCATGCTTCCATGAAGTATGGTGGACATGAAGGTGTCCAATGAGTGGAGACAGGATACCTATTCCAAAGAGCTTTAGTGTAAGTTAGACTTGGAGGGAGAGAAGATGGAAAGTGTCTGATGGCAACAGAGAGGGCTTTTAGGGCAATAAACAATTAACTACACCAGTCTCTGCTCCTTTCAGTTTGGCTTTACTAATTGTAGTCATTGAGGTTATATATAAAAAAAACAACCCACAGTCAGCACAGAGAATGCCTTTTGAAAAACCCTGTTTGTTCAGTAGATTAGGATATACTGCTGCATACACTTTACTGATGAGTATTGAAATGCCTGGATTGAAACATTTTGCTATATATAAAAATAGAGAGGGGAAATAGGAAACTTTGACATATAAAAGGATGATAAACTAGAAACATAATTTAAAAGAACTCTGCCAGTGTTTGAGTGTCAGGCATTTTCTGCTTCATGAATTGTAATCTTTGATGGGGGGCAGGGAGACAGGGAAACAAGCTCATTTCAAGTCAGAGAGCAACAGAAAGAATTTCTGATGAAAACCCAGGTTGGCTTAAAGGTACATTCAGATCTCAGCAGCTCTTGCTGGCAAAGTCTGAAGACTTTGTGTCAGTGAGTCCAATTCTCCTATAAATATAACCCTGATGGGGTGTGTCCAAAGAAGGGTAAGAGAGATGTGAAGGGTTCTGGAGCACAGGTCTGATGAGGAGTGGCTGAGGAAAGTGTGATTGTGCAGTCTGGAGGAGGCTACAGGGAGATCTTATCACTCTCTACAACCCCTGAAAGGATGTTATGGCAGAGTGGGTGTTGGCTTCTTCTCCAGGGCAAGAGCAATTGGATAAGGGCGAATGGGCTGAAGTTACACCAGAAGAGGCTAAGGTGGGATGATAAGAAAAAATTCTCAGAAGGAGCAGCGAGGCAGTGGCACAGGCTGCCCAGGGAGGTGGTGGAGTCCCTGGAGTCGTTCAAGAACGGTGTGGATGTGGCACTGAGGGATATGGTCAGTGGGCATGGTGGGGGTGGGCTGGTGGTTGGACATGATAGTCTGAGTGGTGTTCCCAGCATTAGGGCTTCTATGATTTTGTGATTCTGTGCTCATGAAGTAAGCCACTACCCGGAAACGTGTAGTGACCGCATGTGGAAGCACATGCTGTCTAACTTCAGCTGTGTCAGAGCAGTCCAAACATAGTCAGAATGTCTGGTCCACCACTTAGTAGTTTCCTACTAAATGGATGTGTGGGTGCACACTGAAATGTAGGGCAGTCTTGTCTGACAGGAGCACATAGTTCCCTGTGTGGGGAGAGACAAATGGCTCCAGTCTCATCTGATTCCTGGTGAGACAGATCCATGGGCAAACAGAGAAGCCAGATCCCATGTGCCATGGGTGAGGCTCTACCAAGCAGACACTGGACGTGTAAATAAAAATTCTGCCAAGGTGCCTTGTCTCTTCATCATGTGCTGGGTTGTAACATACTCACAGAATACTCACTTCCAGTAGGCAGAAGGGTCATGGCACCTGGTTTCTGGCAAACAGCCCCCAGCATTTTTCTGCCATCTTGACCTGATATCAGGTTGCTTTGTGAACATCCTGCCATGCTGATAGCAAACCTCCTTACTAAAAGGAATGTGATCAAGGCTGAATTTGACACAAGTACGTGGCACAGAGCTCAACAGAAGTACACGTTCCTACCCTCTACACACTGAGATACTTCTTATTGATTTTTTTCTACTTTTTCGTATGTCCAGGCAGATGATAAAAGCAAAACAAACAGAGAAAGGGCAGTGGACTATTGTACTTGAGAACATTTTAGCAACAAACTTATGCAGCTGTTGGACATAAATTCAAAATAAAACAAAACAACAGCAACAAAAGTGTTCTTTTCTTACAAATTCTCCCCCCTCCACACACACAGTCATCTACCTGAGTTTATTCTTCTCTGTATTGCACCCTACTGTTATACTTAATGCACTAAGTGTCCCTGGTAACAGTAAGATTTTGACAATAGTTTAATTTATTGATGAAGTAGAGTTGCCTCTGAAAACCTGGAAGATGTAGGACATTCCAACTTATTGCCTTCACTGTTATATGAGCTCCCTTGTCAGTTCTGTAGTCGTCTGCACACCTTAGCACAATTCCCTTATCAAAATAACATAAAGTAACTGAGTCTCGGGATGCAACACCTATTTTGTTCTTGGCTACAGATAAGAGCTCTGTTTTAATGTTAGCTTATAAAAGTTGTAATATACATTGAAGCCTTCTGAAAAGACAACAACAACAAAAAAAGTCAATCTGGTCCTTTTGACCTGTGGAAGAGACATGAATTTACCCACATTAACTGGGAAGCAAGCACTGCAGACCTTAATACTTAATCCTTTGAGCTATCATGTTTGCTCAGTAGAAGAGAAAATGATGTCTTGGGGACACCAAGCAGCAGTTTGAAATCGCCAGTGTATGTTTTCTAAATATAAAGAGCAGCTTTCCCCCTCATAAATATGGCTGTATCATCTGTATGTCCAATGGACAGCTGTAGCCAACAGACATCTGGACTGGACTGGCAGTAAGAGATGATCCAATGGTCCCATGCACTGCTACTTAAAAAGCAGTTCTTCTAGACTAAATTTACCCCAGTATGGGGTAAATGCATGTGAGTTCAGTTTGGAGTCAGTCATTCTGTTAATGCTTTGTATTGCCAGCCAATAACCTCCAGCCCATCTCTGGAGTAACTTGTCCATACTTTTCATATCAAAAGGCAGCCAGCTCCAGTGCACTGGGACTCTCCAACAGCTGCATCATTCACAGCTCTCATTTCTAATGCCATTGCTCAGCTGGGGCCAGGAGAGTTACAAGCTGACTTCTCCAATGGCCTCTATCATTTTCTTTTGAGTCTAATGAGTTTGACTTACAGGATCAGGGTAAATAAGAGCCAGGGAGCCTGGGAGTACTTTCTGCAGCATCTACTGAAAGGAGCTACCTGGAGAGTGCCACTTGTCAGACAGTGACTAATAAAACATGTGACATGAACACATTTAACAAGCATAAACATCAGCGTCTGCAGCAGTAAATGTGCATATACTAGCTTTTTGGACTTCTCCCGAGTGTGGTAAAACCCTACAATCAGCACCAGAAACATGGACAAGAAGGTACATGCGAATAAAAAGCACGCAGATCTCTGGAGCTGCAGTTCTTATCCCTCTCCTGATAAAAGTTGTACATTTCAAAAGCCATCCATCAGTAGGAAGACACAGTTTCTCCTTTTTTTGATGCTAATAACACATTAAAAATACACTCGTTAAAAAATAAATAAAGGGGGGGGGGGGGGGGGGGGGAGAGGGGGGAGGTGGGGAGAGGGAGAGGAAAACGAGGAAAATTACAGGGGAAACCAAACAGAGACACAAACACTCTTCTTGCAGTTCCAAAACACATTCACCAATCTCATTGCCCATAGAAAAATTCCTCTCAGTTTCCAGCGCTCCTGAAGGCACTTAGCAGTGCTCCTGAGCACACAACACATTCCAAGCGATTGACTTTGCATCCCGGCAAAGCAGAGAAGATCCCACACGATTATTACAAAACAATGGAAGAGATCTGAAGCTGTGCCGAGTGCCCCCACGTCCCCTGCCACCCCCTCCTTCCCTTCGCTGGGTTAACCCGCAGCTCTGCCGGCGGAGGGGACTTACCGAGGGCTTTGCGATGGGAGAATGCAGTTAGGAGCTCTCACGCCTGGGAAGAGCTGCACCCAGTAATGAAGCAGGCACTGAGAAGTCGCACTCTTTCAATAGCTATTCAGGTAGTGCTGCCAGCTTTCTCTAGCTCTCTGCGCGCACGCACATGGGGGGAGAGAGAGAAGGAGAGATGCAATAAACTCTGGCTATAATTAAGAGAGCTCCTTTCTACAAATTACAGCAGCGAGTGATCCCTTTAGCAGCCTTTTCAGCATGATCTCTTCAAAAGGAGTTCCTTACAAGAAGCACTGCATCCTTACTACTCTCTTTCTCTCTCTCATTTTAAAATAAAGCCAGCTCTCTTGGAGATTTAGTCATTGATGTATCATAGGGAGGTTATTGTTCAGAGTTTTCATTTTTTTTTCTCTTTTTATGATGAAAGTTTTATTATGAAATTCAGCCTAGTTTGAAGCCAAAAGGAGACCCGACTCTCCTCTTTTTAAGGAACAACCTCTCAGGAAAAATTTAAATCAATAATTTCATGTGTTTAATGACAGTACTCATGAAAGAAAGTATCTGTGCTAAGCAATTCAGTAACTGGGAAGGTGGTAAATACAAACCAGTGCCTTTTTGTATGTACATAAACCATTAAGTGCAAAACAATGCCGCATGTCAGCAAGTAGAAAGATTCATAATGGAAGTCTCAATCTTGGAAATATTTTACAGAAAGTGAACATTTAGTGCTCCATTGTGCCATTTCCACATGGAAAGAGTGTCCAGTGAAACAGTTAGGGGTGATGGTTACTTTTCCTAATGCACGTGAAATAAATACTGTCCTAAAATCTTGGAATATTAAAGCATTTGGCATAGGGATTTGAAAGATGTAGGAAAGTTAATTCTTCAAGACAGAGCCTTTCTTTATTAAAGAACCGTCTTTCTCTGAAGCTTTGAGATTGTTTATCCTTTCATTACTTCTGATGTCACCTTTGATCAAAATCAGATAACATATATCCCCTTCTTAACTAAAAGAAGAGTGTTACAGGAGATTCCTCTCCATCTCTCTTTCTTAAGCATAATCACCCATACACCCACCTACACACCTGAACAGTACAAAAGCAAAAGTAACCACCAGGGGAAACAATCATCAATTAAAATCATCAACTACCTTTAATTTACTAACAGTCTTGTTCCCCAGATAGCAGTGACTTTCTCTACATCTTGGTACAGTACAATCACAGGGTCATCTGCAGGGTAGATGAAGAAAAGAGTGAAGAAATCAAGCAGTGTGTATGAATGTGATATTGCTCCCATAAGCAAAGAAGGGGACAGACTCTGAAGAGGGTCTGTTGTGATAGGACAAGGGGAAATGAATAAAAGAGAAGAGATTTGGATTGAATATTAGGAAGAAGTTTTTTATGATAATGCACTGGCACAGGTTGTCCATAGAGGTGGTAGATGCCCCATGCCTGGAGGCACACAAGATCAGGCTGGTCGGGGCTCTGAGCACCCTGATCAAGCTGTTTATTGCAAGGGGGTTGAACTAGATGACTTTTAAGAGTATCTTCCAACTCAATGATTCCATGAGTCCGTGATTCTATGAAAGCACCCAGCCCTACCCAGTCTCCTCTGTGGAGACCCAGTTTGACAATAACTTCAGGGACTTCCCCTTGGCACCACTATCCAGAGCCATGAGGAAATCTCTCATGGATGAAACCTGGGAGAACAGCAGCAAAAATAATTAAGCCTATTAAAAAAGCAGTCACAGCAGAAAGGTACATTATTGACACCTCTATCTAAAGCACCTCAGTGCTCCACAGTGCTCCACGACAATTCCTGTTCAGCCTGCTAACCTTTTTTGCAAGGGATGTTTTCACACACAGCTGTCCAGCTGTTAATCTCCAAAGCATATATTTGGTATTTAATTACTCTTCACCAAGGACAAATCATTCTGGGACCTTGCCAAGCGTATGTGGAGGTCATAAAAGATAAAGTGCTCGAGCTGATGCTACTTCGTCAGTTCAAACTTAGTAGCAGAAGCCTCAAAAAGATGGAAATTTCTGTCCTCCAGTGTTCCTGCCTCCTTCCTTCTCAGAGGCAGCCAGCAGTGGTTGCAACCTCACATTTAAGTTGCAAACCAGCCCTAGCTGGTGCCTCTCATTCCTAATGGGATCCCAACATGGATGGGCTCATGAGGCTTCTGAAGTCACATCCTTCTGTCCAATGGAGGACATAGAAAGCAGCAGACGTACAACTTCCAGGTCCTTGTTTTTCCTGATCTGAAGAGGGAGTATCAGTTGCCTTTCTCATAGCATCTCACTGTCAGCATTGTTTGCTGTGGAAACAAAACAAAATATAACAAAATATAAGCTCAGTCTCTCTATTCCTCCTATGTGGGGGTCAAACAGAAAACTGGCAAGCTGCTAGACTTGTGTTGCTAGAGGGAGCCTCAAGGTTGGGGCTACTCTTGTCAGCCCTGTTGGGACTTCCCACCAGTACCTCAAGGAGACCCCCAACTCTTTCCCCATCACAAGCACTGTCACTGCAGGGCCATGAGGGACAAATCTTCATAGCTGGCTTTGTACTACTGCAACAAAATAGAATATGATTTGGGGAAGAGATGCAGGTATCTGCTGAGGTAGAGCATCTCTGCCTTTTGCAAGTTGGGCTAGTTGAATTTGGTTTTGTTTTTAGAAAACTTATTTGTAGAAATTACAAGTAGGCAGTGGAAATCTGTTTACATAAAGAAGGCAACCTGAATAGATGACAGTTTAACATCCTTTTGCATTAAAAGCAAACTTTCCAGCCCTCTAGCTACTCCTCCATCTGGGCTTTTGAAGGGAGGCTTCCTAGAGAAGAACTGAAACATAGGGCTCAAAGAAATGGCTATTACCTCCAGAATGACAGGAGGGCTCAGTTCTGAGAGGATTATATTAATTCAGTCAGATCTATGGTTTGCCACTTGCGAGGACATGCAACTTAAACTTTAATAAAAAAGATTCCTTTTTTCTTAGCACAGGTAAAGAGTCTGTGAGAGCTCTCCCATAAATTACTGCTTTACAACTCAGAAAGAACTAACAAATCATCTGTGACCTGTGAATCTAATTTCACTGCGCAAAGATCTTTTCCTCTAGGGCTCTTTTCCTGATACATGTATCCATTTGCCATTCTTCATTGACATAAACCAATTTCTGTGGTTTGCCTGTCAATAATTCTACTTAACTTTTCATGCATAATGGTAAAGCCACTGACCTCTGGTAGAAACTGTTTTTTAAAGAAACAACTCTTGTTTTCCATGGAGTGTGAAAAATTTTTATTTAAATACACTGTTGTCTTTTTTGTTTGTTTGTTTGTTTTGTTTTGTTTTGTTTAAATTTGGAATTGAAATGTGTATTTAATATACTGGAGGATGAGGTTGATGTATGTTTTTGTATTTCTTGTGTAGATGCTTCTCTTCATCACTACCACTTAGGAGTTTTACATTTTGCCATCTTCCTTATCATCTGAAAATAAGATCTCTAATATGTTGGCTGCCAGTGTGGGGTATGTACTGACTGGTGCTAGCACATCCTAATGATGATTCTCCCTCTGTCTCTTCATCTTCCTCCCAGTATTCTCCATGCAGGACCAACTAGCCCAAAGGTTACATTAAGAGAGTAGATATCAGTGCCCATTTCATAATGATGTCAGAATTATTCCAGCATCACCAAGAACTGGTATCAGTCTTAAAATGAAAAGAATTCTGAAGAAGTAAGGAAATACATAACTACTGCATACAAACAAATTCTGCCCTGAAAGTGACGCCACAGACACACTGTCATAATGAAAACATTTTACTCTTAGTGGTGATGGCTTAGAAAACATTGATTTCTGCAGATGTGACTATCCCTTTTCAGTCATTTCTCACAAAACCCTAATTATTTTACAGTACAAAGAAAAAAACACAGTCATTTTTTGTGTTAGATTTTGCCAAAATTAAATGTACATATTAGTCATAAGTGCTGGATTTTATCCCGTTGATTAAACACAGTTTATGGAAGGGAGATGGGTAATTTTTATTATAGTGGCTATATTCTGATCTCATTTGTATTGAGGTAAACCTTATTTTAGTTTAGTTAATACATATTTCTACCTGTGCTGACTCTGTTCTGCAAAACAGAATTAATCAAGCTAGTGCTGTCAAATCTAGTAGAATAGTATTTAAAAAAACACTGGTTCTGCCTAGCACATGAGGCTTTTTCTGAAACACTGGGCTACTGTACCTCTAAGTACTGACTTTGAGACATTTTTAAGTCCTAATGCTACCAGCTGGAACTTCTGCAATGTCACTACAGGATCTAAAGCCCCAGGTCAGGCTGTGTCCCTCTCCAGGTTTCCAGGTCATTCTTTGTGCCACTGGCAGTTTGCATCCTTTATTCTGAACAGTCTATTTCTCCGTAAGTGGAAGAAGTTGATGACAACTGACAATTTTTTGAACTACATATCAGCACTAATGCATTGCTTGTGTCATCCAAAATGAAACACAGTTCACAATGTTTCTTAACTGATAAGAATTATATAAGGGTTTGTAATCCAAGAGATTTAGACTGGATATAAATAAGAAGTTTTTTTACAATAATGGTAGCTAGCGAAAAGCATTTATGAAGCATGAAGAAGCAGCAACACAAATACGTGAGGTGAGTGTAGAAGTGAACAGTGGCTGATTCCAGAATTTATACATCAAGTTCATATCTCCCTATGCATTGCTCTGGAAGGGAGCCACGACATAGCATGTCTTGCTTTACCCCTCTTTGTGTTTTGAACTTATTGGTGAATTTCATTCTCATTCACTAGTGTGCTTGTGCCGGCACCTGGGAGAACTGATCTGGCTGCAAGTTCACTTAGATTCTTCCTCTGACTCTTCAGGCTGAAACAGCAGTAACACCTAACATAGACTGTTCCCCTCTGCTTTCTTCAGATGGGGGTGGTGGTGGCTAACAAGCATGTGTGGGTGTTACTGCTGTGCTTGCTGGAAAAATCATGTAAGCATGACAGGAAAAGAAAGTTGCAGGCATGGCTTTTACTGTTTGCTTTGAAAGAGCTGAAATGTGTGATAGTGCTGATCTCTTCTAGACCCAAGTGCCATAACTGGTACAACTGTTGAAGTGCATGGTTTCATGATACAACATGGGTTGTATGACCAGCTTGCTTCTGCCCAAAGGGACAGCCAGGTCACCCCTTCTGTCTCTTTGTCCCTAATGTAACTTTTGCAGCACATCTTGACCTGGGTCTCATCTGATTGCATACCAAGAGAATCAAATGACGCATAAAATGACAGCTCAGCATATAGAGTGGATGATGACTCTCTAAGTTAGGGATAGAATGGGTTTGATCCAAGTACAGCAGAAAGTCTGAGCCAACAGGTGGGAGATGGACAATAGAACCATAGAATGGATTGGAAGGGACCTCAAAGATCATCTAGTTCCAGCCCCCTGCCATAGGCAGGGTTGCCAACCACTAAATCAGGCACTAGATCAGGCTGCTTAGGGCCCCAACCAACCTGGCCTTGAATACATAAAGGGATGGGGCGTTCACAGTTTCTCTGGGAAGAGAGGAGTGAAGGATGGGAAGGGGAGTGAGAACTCTATTTTTTCAGCAGTAGTGAAATGTTAGGTCAAGCTCAACCTGTCATAGAACTATCCCTGAGAATACCTCTGGGATAGCGTACTGTGTTGCAACTCTGTGCAGTCACAAATGTCTTTAAGACTGTTCTTATGTTAAACATTGCCCTACAGTAAGTTTAATCATCACTGATCAGTACGCTTCCTTATCATGAAATGCGGCATCTCTGTAACAACCCACTTTTGAAATATCCCAGGTATGTTCCCTTAGATTATCAGAAAGGAAAGCACTAGAGAGAAAGAAATCAAAAGCCTTCAGGATCTAGATGTTTTTGTTTGTTTCCTAGTAAAAGGTAAAAGCAAGATTTCAATATTATTCCTTTAGTGTGAAGGGTTACTGATTATCCCAATTCTTGTCAAATATAGTGGAGCTGGCAACAGAAATTGGGGAAGAGTACAGAAGTCCTCACTTCTGTCTGAATCCAAGCCTAAACTGACATAAAAGGAGCACAAAGACATGGATCAAACACATAGCAATGCCTACCATGTCACCTCAGTGAAGGTGAGCAGCAAGGAAGTCTCAGTTTTGGAGAGAGGAGTGCAAGTGATCAGTGGAGGAGAAGGGTATTTCTCATATTCATACAGTAGTTGTAGTAGGAGAAATAAGTTATTTACCTCTTGTAGATTTTGTCCTCATTTATTCAGAAAGAAGGGCATGTAGGAAGAAGAGTCTTGTCTCAATGTATGCTGGGTTGTGGCCTCAGTTTGTACCTGTGTTCAGGAACTCAGTTGTACCTCCAGATGCAGAAGTACGTGCACAGCCAAAGTGAACATGATTCAGCTGAAAACCTGGTGGGTGAAAAATGGAAACAATACAGACTGAAGCACAGTCATTCCAGACAACTCTTCTCATTTAGGCAATTTGTCCATTAATAACTTTGCATCCCAGTCTGACTTCAGAGCAGGATACAATATCACAGACTGGTTTCTTACAGTGTCCTATGACTAACTGCTTCCTTCTCAAGCAAATCAAACTTTACTGGGCCATAACTGAGCCCTCTGTTGTGCCTGTCCCATGACACTGCAGCATGCTTAGAGGAAGTAATACCAAGAGGAGTTGAGGGGTAGGTAAGGAAGTCAGTCTCTCTCACTGGGCTAATTCTGTTTTGCCATACTTCAGCAAGCAGTTGTTCCAATAAAGAGCTGCCTTTGTCTTTGAACTATGCTTTGTAATTTTAGCCAGGATGCAGGCAGTGATGGCACAAGGCCATGCGATGAGACCGACAGTAAGGAAGAGAGTAGGACTAGCAGCCTTCAGAAACAAAGCTAATAGGCATCAAAATCATTCTCCGACTAACATGTAAGCTGGATTGCCAGATAAAAGTCGAACAGAAGCAGTGAAAGCAGGAACTGGGGAAGAAAATGAACATTAGCTATTTTTATTGTCTCACAGAGGGAAAGGACTGAGAAGAAATAATGCCAAAAGCATGAGAACAGCTGATAAAGGTTTACTTAGCTTGGAAAATCCTACTTTTTAACATTTTTTTATTCTATGAAGTATATATTAAGCCATTAGTACTTGAGGGGGTTTTGTGTTCTGAATCAGTAGAAATCTAAATACATTCTACTTGTTGACTAAAAAGCTATTTCAGATTTTTAAAGCCTAAGAAGACTTGAGATTATCCTAGCTACACAAATAAGGCATTGTAGGAGGTGCCCTCCTTATCACTTACTCAGTCCTAGGTAAAATAGAGAAGAGATACTCCTTACATGAAGATAATATAATATGCCAGTTAAAATTTTGGAATAGATCTTTGGCTAAAAATGGGAAAATTAAATTAGTTCACTTTACAGCAGTTAAGCATCTGTGCATTTGAGAAAAATGTAACAGAGGAACAAAACATTGCTAAATCAGTTTCTTGATTTGTTTTCAGATAATTTCTCTCAACACTGCCTGTGCATGCTCTAGGCATTTTTGTAAATATTGGGTTTAACTTCATCATGTTGCTATGCACTTAACTATGGGTTTATATTTCCACTCAAAGAATTTATGTGTAGGGTTGTTTTTTGGTTTTTTTTTGGTCAGACTTGAGTCCACAGAGGAATAAAAGGCATAGAAAGATAAGATAATAAGAGCATTTAGAAAACAATGACAAATCCCCAGAAACATAATCAAATATACTGTGCATTTTAAATATAATTTATGGTTGATCCATTCATTCTTTTCTTTTTCTATGTATAAGCCCACGGCAGTGAAGAAGCTACTAGCAGGATGTTACAAGAATATAACTAAATCTCCTGGGTGCTCAGTGCATCCAGAGGTGCAGCAAGGCTGAATCTGAGGTATGTAAGAAAGCCAAATATAAATTCCTGAATGCAAACATCCTGTTTAACATTTTTTCACAAACAGTAAGCCCACTGAGAAAAGACAGAGCAGGATTTTGCTTCAGGATAAGCAGCAGCGCAAGGAAGCAGAAGGATCCTGCCAGCAGCAGTAGATATGGTCTGGGTATATCTATGCTGTCTTTCGTGACTCAGAAGAGGGCTCTGGCAAAGACAACCATCTCCTGATATGGAGTCTGCATTCTGCTGTAGAGGACATGACAGAAAAGGCTGGTATCCATAGGGATCTCTTGAGGAGATCCCTTGAGGATATGGGCCTAAAGGGGCATGAAATGTGACAATTGGGATAATCCAGCTACATGCAATTTATGAATTCTTGTTGACGTACAGAAGTTGTTGCTTTGGAAAGGTTATTGCAGGAAGTAGGACTTGTCTGCTTGCTGAGTGACTGAGGAGAAATGAGGGCTCGTCATCTTAATTTGGGCCAGATAAGCCAGCAGGAATACTGGAGCCTAGGAAGACAAGGTGGCTTAAATATAATTATCAGCAAATTCATTTTTCCATCTTACAGGCTGTATGTGTTGCTGACTCCAGATTTTAAATGCTTGTGAAGATATTCAGAATGGGCTGAGAGTACCCATGAACTGAAGATAATACTGAACTACAAAATGGGAATGGGAAAAGGTTACACTGGCTGAGGTTAGGGGACCTCAAAAATTCAAAATTTCATTTCCCTGAAGACATAACCAAAAACTACTCTGTGCCCAGGAAATGTGCTAAAAAACTGTTAATGAAAAGCAGTGCACACGTAATGGGGAACATGAGAAAATGAAAGCTGAGTGGATTGGCATCAAGTTGAATAGCATGGAGAATGTCCGTGCAGGAGCTGGGGAGCTTGCCTCCTAAGTCTCTGGCTTCACCTGTACAGACATCAGCCAAAATGGGGTAGGAGCTGGATGCTGACAGAGAGCTTCTGGGTGGTGCTCAGACCAACATACATGTTGCTCTAATGTCAGCAGTCTGTGACAGATATGTGTGGATATGTTGCTGAATTGAAGCATGAAGCAATGCTGGCCTGGCCCAAGGGGAGGCATCTTTCAAAAGACAACCGCAGCAAAACTGCATGCATGTTTTTTTCCATTTCTGATGTGAATTTTCAGGCACACACTACTTGTAAGCAAATCATCTGCTATTTGTAATGACTATAAAGTTTTGTTTTACTTCATCTTTATATGTTGGAGTTAGAGAGATGCCTTTTGGACCAGCTGTTCACACTTGCATGACAGACCATTGTGGGTCAAAACATGAATTCCAGTATGTCAAGTAGTATGTTTAAAAGGATCAAACTCTAGTGCTACATCATGTGTTTTTTTTCTTGCATCTAATAAGTCCTACTATATTTGCAGGAACAATTTTCTTGACACAGAATGGTTCCTGACTGTTTTTCTCCCATTATTTTTTACCCAATGGATTTATTGAAAGCAGTGTAAAAGAAAGTAGGTAAAGATATTTTGAAGAAAAGAAGTACAAAACAGTAAGAACTAACAGCTATTAATTATTGCCTCTTTAAGTATGTAGAACACCAGTTTTAGATGCACTTACTTGTAAAATTACACAGTTGGTGTGGGAGCATCAAGTTGTTCAGCAAGACAATGCAAGACATTTTAGGCAAAATGAATGAATTTTGTTGGTTTTTTTTTTCATGGAGTTTCTTTCTTTGTCTGCCTGTATTTTAATCAGAGAAGAAAACTGATGCTAAAATAAAAAAATAAAGTAAAAAAGGACTTGTTCCTGCCAACTTTTCCTCAGCTAAACCATACAATCAATTTCAACAGGATGGTGCACATATTGAACAATTACTCGTGTGAGTAAAGATTAGGATTGATTATTTGATTTCAAGGCATAGCAAATCAATTTCAGTTTTACTGTTGTGCATCTTTCACCTAAACCATAGAGTGCCTGGTTTCCTGTTATCTTGCATGCTATATAAGCACTAGCTATAATATTAAATTATTCAGTAATTATTAGCTCTGTATGTAGCAATTTAAGCCAGACTTGAACCTGAGGTCAGTGTCCAAAGAAGAAAGGCAACCTGAAATCTGTCTGTGGATATTTTATCACGACCATAAAAAAATAAACAATAGCCCCATTTTTAGGAATCACCTTTCTGTTTTAGTTGTTATTGTTGTTTTGGTTTGATTGAGGGTTTTTTTGTTGTTGTTGTTTGTTTTGTTTTGCGGGACACTGAGGTACAGTTTAGAAACACTGAAGTGAAACAGTGTAAGATCAATTATTTCACCAAAGAAATAGCTGGTTCCCTGAACAGTGGGATAATTAGCTTGCTACAAGTAGTATCCAGGTCATTTCAGACCCTGCAAGGAACCATAGGCAGAGGCTATGACTTCATGTTCTTCACTGTCCAGACATAGAGGCGGGTGCGCCTGCAACAGATTGCAAGTGCTCAGTCCATGTACAGTCTTGGAATCGACCTTGATGTATGAGACAGGGGGAAAAAAACCACTATTCCTCACTTTTAAAAATTCTTATTGAAAGTAATTCTGATGTTTTCTAGTGAAGCCAGTATTTTGCCTTTTCGTTTGCTGTTGTTGTTTATTCCCAGGGGCATCAAGATAAGGCAAAATTAAAATAAAATTAGAGAAGTAAAGGGAAGTTGTTTCCACTTTGAACAGCTCTACTACAACCACATGATGGAAATATCTTTTGTTTCTGAGAATCTGTTACTAATTCAAGACACTGAGACTGAACTTCTGGCTGTTATTCCACAAAGAGTGCCAGCACAGAATTGTTAATAGTTGCCTTCATCATGTTTACAATACTGACAGAATAGAGATTAGTTAGACAACGTGTAGATGGAAAGGAAAACAAAAAGGCAGTGGCTAAAGAATGATGTTTAGTGCGACTCTAATGAATTTTTATTGAGTATTTGCTAGTTCCACTTAGAAATCACAGTGTTTTCTGAGTGAGCTGCAAGTGAGACATATGAAGAAGGAGGAGAAAGACAGATCCCCACCTTAGGGGGAATCACAGAGCATGCAGAGAGCATCTTGCATGGTAGCGGGATCCTGTCTTTAGGCACCCGAATCTCAATGTCTGTGTTTTAGACTCAAGCAAAGCATATCCAGAAATGGCAAATACCTTCCTACAAAGAAATAAATTCAGAGACTAGCAACGCTGACAAAGTAAGAAAAACACTGTTGAAAACATTTCTATCTTCAGCCTTATACCACCTACGGCTACAAGTTGATATGTTTCCATTCAGAGATAGGATGAGTCCAGAGGGTCTGTGAGACTGCTGAATGAAAGGGAGTTGTTCGCAAATGCTGACAGCTCACTGAGCATTCATCACCCTTCAGCAAAATACTAGGTACAAGGAAAGGGTCCATAGCTTTCATTAACATGATGGTGCCATGTATAAACCTGTGGTAGGTTTTTGTTGTCATTGTTTTTGTTTCTGAAAGTTAATCATTTTAATTAAACTGCGGTGAAAGGCTTTCTTCAAGGCTGGATGTGGCTCTTGGCAGCCTGGTCTAGTGGTTGACGACCCTACCCAAGGCAGGGGGATGAAACTAGATGATCTTTGAGGACCCTTTCAACCCAGGTCATTCTATGATTCTGTGAAAATTATATGATTCTACGATTCATATAATCTGTTACATTCCTATAGAAACATTCACATTAATCTTGGATCTTGCCTTTAGCACATTTAAGTTTTGGATCTGTAGCAATCTGACACACTTGCTTTAACCATGAGAAGAATCTGTCTGTTTTTTGATTACAGTAGCACTGATTGATTCCCTGCTTACTAATTTTTTTTTTTTTTTTCTGGGCTCTCATTCTCTGATGCTTCAGAAACCTATTGGTTGGTTGTATTCCCACAGCTACCATAAACTGGTGACGCAGAAGAAAACTGCCACATTTGCATAGAAAAATTACTATTCCTTTAGCTAGACTTATTTTTTTAGTATTATCGTTTTCCAATAAATATGCTACATTTCTAAAGAAACCAGTCTCGAGGAAATGAGAATGTGGAAGTAGGGAAAGAGCAGAAATATTTCAGGTGTTTCTGAAAGTTTTTATTCTTTCCCAGTACAATAGTATTAAAAACTATCCGAAGTTCAATGCTGCTTCCTTTTTTTTTTTTTTTTTTTTTTGCTTTTGGAAAAGACTTCTAAAGTTAACTCATTATTCAAGTGAGTGGTTCAGAGAGATCAGCAGGCCTATGCCAATGAGTGATGACATTTAGCAAGCTCTTTCCGGATGAAAAATTAAAATCCCAGGTCTGTAAGCTGCCTCACATTAGCAGGTGCCTCCGTGCCTGCTGTGTCTTCCAGAATAGGTGCAGTGTTTCATTTAGGTGCTGACATTTTGGTTAAATAGGCAATTTTTTAAAACACCATAGAATTTTGGCTCATCCTTTGAGGCATGCTCATGTGAATGAGGAAAATAATAGTAAGGTTGAGTGTGTACATACACCAGTAAAAGAAAGTAGCTGTCTATCTTGAGTCATGTCCATGTGGGAAAAAGGTCCTCACACTCTTGCTCTTTTCAGTTAAATTGCTTTGCCATTATCTCTATCTCTAATTTTCTCACAGGCTTCTCCCGGGACCAGAAAAAGGAATGGACATATTAGAAGAATCAGACAGCTGTGAGTACAGAATCTATTGTGTAGTTAGAGTCAAATTATTATGGGTTTGATCCTCTGGCATGCTCAGAATCCACAACTTTTACTAATGCTGGAATCAGGAGCCCCCTGCATTATCTTACAGATACAGGCTGTAGCAAAATAAGGATTCATCCAGACTGTTGTTAGCAACTTTAGGAAGAATTTATTCACAGAGAATGTGGTCAAACATTAAAATGGGCTGCCAAAGCAAGTAGTGGAATCCCTGTCCTAGAGGTGTTTAAGAAACATATGGACATGGCACTAGGGGGCAAGGTTTAGTGATGGGTCAGGTTGATGATGGGACTTGATGATCTTTTCATAGATGAAAACAGACCTTTTCATAGATCTATAGATATAGATATAGACCTTTTCAAAGATCCATAGGTCTTTTCATTGATGGTCTTTTTCATAGCTGACTCTGTGATTCTGCCATTAAACTACTGGCACCTTCCAAGACATCTTGAATACTGAGCAAGGCCTTTAATCAACATAACCTTATCAGAGAAACAGCTGTTTTCACAAGTGGGGGCTCCCATACAATTGCAGGCATAAGATTTGGTGTAAATGAAATGAAATACAGTTTCTAATGAAGAAACCACAAAGCTATAGTTGAGTAATTGCCTAGACTAAATTTGAGCAGCAATCAAATGAAATGCAGTTCCACTTCTGCAGGTGGTGAAGGATCTGTTCATCTTTTTTAATTAAAGTTCATGATGCCCTCACTGAAACAGCAACAACAGTTACAGCATAAAGATTTCCTGTGACTTGAGTTTTGCCTGGATCTGGCTGCATTGCTGTGAGTTAGGAGAGTTAAGACTGATACATTAGTATTTTTGAACATTCTGTTCAAGAAGCGTTTAGATGAGGTGCTAAAGGATTTAATTTAGTAGTTGGTTTGAGATAGTGATAGGAGGACGGTTGGACTAGATGATCTTATAGGTCCTTTCCAACCTTATGAACTTATGAACTTATGAACTTTTTTTATCACATTAGCGATATTGTCTTCTTTATATCTTTGGTTCTCAATTTAAAATCAATGGACCAATCAGTTTAAAATCAGTGTGTTGCCAAATTCACCAGATGTTAGATACCTAGCGTGGTAAGTGATTGATTGCACAGCGCAAGGCAAATAAGGACTGATATCCATAGTAACAAAAAGACATTTTCTTGGACAGTTAGAAAACCAAAACCTGTGTGTAAAAGCCCTAATCCAGATCCTGTATACATACATGACAAGCCCTACTTCTCATTTTCAGAGCTGCCAACATGCAAACTTCTCTAAAGACATGGTATAACAGCATGTGGGAAGACTTCTGTTTTAAAGTCATCCCTGTAAAATGCTGACATAGGTTAGAGATATAACTGACATTCAGGAGGCAGTATGTGTATGGCTTCAAGGCATGCCTTATCAACGAATGGACAAGAGAACAGTACTGAGTCTTGAGGGCAGTACTATCTTCTAAGTACTAGCAAGAAATTTGTCTTAGTCTGAATTATGAGTAGTAGTTTGTCACAGTGCATTGTCAGTATGGACTTCATTTGAAGCTGAAGTGAGCTGTTCCTTTCTCAAGGGAAACTCTCTTGCCTATTCCCAGAATAAGATATGAATCATGGAGATTTTCTTGTTTCTTCTTCTTTCTTTCTCTCATCAGTGATTTTAATGTGGGTTACAGTTGTAAATAATTATTTCTCCTCTTCCTTGCGGCTTGCCTGCTTTTGTCTGAATTTTGCTCTTAGCAACAAAAGTAAACTAATATTTAATAATTTTTTCAAGCCAAACTCAGCAATATCAAGAATAGCTATGTAATTAAGATAGCACAGGAGTTTAAACCCCAGAATGTTCATTTTCTATTTGCTACATTTATTATTGCTTCCATTTTGTACCTCACACTATTTCTCTACAGTTCCATTCTGCTCTACAGTTTAATTTTTTTTTTCTCATTTTTTTTTGCTGTTCTCTTCATCCTCTTTATTGAACAGACCTTTCTCAAATCCCCATGCCCTAAAAACTCTTCTGTCTTCATTCCCAGGTGACTATCTCCCTTACTCCCTCTCTTTCTCTTCAGATTTTTCCAATTTTCTTTAATTTCCCTAAATCTTTTCCCAGCCACAGGCATCAGCTCCTGCGATATAGGTGAACGCTTGTTCTCCATCCATTGCACTTCAGACCCTCACACAGTCAAAAAAACAATGGGCTCTTCAAGATCTCCGTGCTTTTCTGTGAATGCTGGAAACAGTGAGATAGCCTACCCACACTGCACAGCAATTGCTTCACCAACATAGAAATGTATTCTCTGTAAATGGCGGCCTGGAAGCTGTTCTTCCAGTCGTTGGCTACTAATAATGAAAGATGATCACTTTTATTTCTAGTGTGAAAGATGCTTTGATGGATACATTTTCATTTACAACCCTGATTCTTGTAGTGCCATCTTCCCGGAGTCATGGTGATGACTGGTGTAATAAACCAATAATTGGGCTATTTAAACTTGAAGATCGATCTCCTTCCATCATCATTAAAGAAAAAATACTATGTCAAGTTCTGTTCTGATTGATTTTTTTTCTAGATATGTCAATTTACACCACTGGCTTTAAGACAGCATTGATTTGAGCAAGCAGATACTGAAATATTAGTGAAGGTTTAATTAGTATACTTTTCATCCATTTTTAAGGTTGACTTAAGGTATCTCAGTGACAGTTGTAGTTTTTTTAGTTGGTAACCAAACACTGCATTAGAGAGGATGTTCTCCTATGAAATTTATTCTGCCCTGCTTATACAGGGGTGAGTGATTTTACTGCAACACATCTCATAGCAGACATACTGTTGTTGAATGCAGACTCATATCCCAAGTAGGACTTTCCCGGTTAATCAACATGCATGAGTTTTCAAAGCTGTGACAACAATTTTCCTGAATCACTTAATTAGATACTACCTGTGAAACTTTTATATACTGCACTGCCTTCTGACAATATAATCTCTTTCTCCACCCTTATTCTCAACTTTATTTTATATATTAGTTTGCTTGTAGATACAAAGATTGAGGTCTTGCCATCACTTGAAATGAAATAGATTGATTTATTCCTGACTATTGTAATTATGTCAAAGTAATCATGGTGCCCCATCAATGACCTCCACCTTTGCCCGCAGACTAGGGTTACAATTTGGTTTCTCTGCCAACCATGTTTCTCATTTATCTCATTACAATACTCTGAGCACTGTCTGCAGGGAGATTGCTGTATGGCTTTTGGCTGCAGGCTGGACTGAAGCAGCAAATATCTATAGTATCAAAAATGAAAATCAGTGTTCACTTCAAGGGGAAGTAAAGCCTCCCTAAAATTCCCACTCTTCACAGAAAAATACTATACCAATTAGAAGGAGTGTACTGGTTATGGAATGATAGTTAAATTCATCAGGACCATGTGGAAGAGAACAGTAACTTGTGCAATTAATTGTGAATGACAGACTTGCTGGAAACTGGATTCCAATGTGTTAAGTTTGAGATTGGCACAGAGTTTATGTATACACATAGATCTTAAATTAAAGATCAGAAAAAAAGCATTTCTCAAGTAAGAATCCACCTAAAAGAAGGAATGTTTAAATGTACAGCACATTCCCTTATTGAAGATGCTGTGAGCATATAAAGGTTTGTCACTGGGTAGGTAGCGACTGTGTCTATTTTTAGCATACTACCTTGAGTTGCTTCCTATCCTTTTTTATTATCTCTGTAATGTTTTCATTTTTTTCCCCAGCTACCTCAATTTGAAATGTTTTTGCTAGTCACTCACAAGATCATTTCCACAATATCTATTATTTATTTAGACATCACTAATAGTGCAGCACTTCAACTGTCAGGAAACCTGGTGTCTAGACTTTCTCCTACTTTCTTTGCTTGAATGATAAATAAGTTGCACCTAATATATATATTTCTTAATGTAAAATAGTAGCTAGCTCAGTAGCTTTGAAGACCTAAAAAGAAGAAACAGATTTTCCATCTCTTTCCATCAGTTGTCCGAAGGGAGTCAGGTAGTATTTCCTTAGGTCCTCAATTCAAGTAAATTTTGTTACAAAATAATAGGACTATATGGATTTCTCCTTAACTGTGTGTAACCACAAATTTTTAGAGTCTCAGATGTGCCTGGAAAGTACATTCCATTGCCTCCTTCAGAAGTGTTCTCCTGTTTCCTGTGAATTCAAGGTTGAACTTCCCCAAAATTTCTATGCTGTTATCTCAGTTGAAGCTGAAAATTAGTTGATCTGATAAAAACTATGAAAATATTATCTCAACTTTCACAGAAGAAATTTCTGTGTGTTGAAACTGTTCCCATTGTTACAGCAGAACTCAAATTTTACAAGCAACAGACATAACCATATTGCTCAAGTTATTTGATACAAATAGTATCTATCTTCTCTGAAAGCCTCTGTTTTTCTTTATTTTAGTTAAGAAAACATAAGTAACTTCAAGTGTACTCACTACCAACATCTTTTCTGTAAGCCACCATTTACAGGCCAATGTTCACGATTCTCATTTGAAATGTCCATCTGTACACTGGTAGATGCATGAAAAGGTACTAAAATTCTATTTTTCCCTCAACTACATTTCAAAATAGCTCAGTGTAGTGCTTGGAAAAATTATTACAGAACAGTCTGCATGCATATCACATTGTTCCTTAGAAGTTTCAAGAATGGTTGACTTCTCAAGTTTGTAGTGAAAGTGCTTTGTTACCTCAAGATCTGAAGAATCTCATTTAATCAAGAGGTCATGAAAACCTCCAAGTTGACAAAAGGCAGAGAATCCACACTCCAATGGCTTTTAATTTATTCGTCGATACAATAAATAGAATACAAACGTAGAAAACAAGACCTTATAGCATGAGAAGCCTGTTCTAAATGACACAGATTAAGATGTATAATGGTTCTCCAAGGAACTTCACTTCAGCTTTTGTAGATATCAGCTGTAACCTGTGTTGATTTTCTTGCTGTATAAATACCAGAGAACTTCAGTGTAAAACATCTCTGCTAACAGACTGAAAATTATTGCACTGTATCAAAACTCATGCTAATTAGACTGTAATTTTTACAGTTCTCTTGTTCCAATCATTCCATTGTCACAAAATCATAGAATGACTTGAGTTGGAAGAGGCCTTAAAGATTCCAACCCTCTGCCATGAGCAGGATTGTCCACCACTAAATCAGGTACTAGATCAGGTTGCCAAGGGCCCCGTTCAACTTCGCGTTGAACACCTCCAGGAATGAGAGATCCTTAACTTCTCTGCAAAAAATTTTCATCAGTTAAGTTTAGATACTCAGTAATTGTATTATCCTTCATTAGAAATAGCACCAAATGTTTGGTATTTTATTTGAAATTATCATTTTCTCTCTCAAAATCTCAATTTATGGTAGAAGGCTAAATCATGGCTAAGTATTTCACATCCTGTTTCCTATAGAAAGCCTTTTCAATTATGTTTTGACAAGAAATTTGGAAAAAAAGGTCTTGACAGGATCTTGAACACATCTATGAAATTATGATAATATAGTTACATATTCTTATATATACAAAGAACTAGAGAGTTGAAGATTTAAAGACAAGTTTATGTACATATATTTGTGTACATTATTGTATATGTAGACAGATGAAATTCAGATAACTAGAAGTTGAAATAAGATATATGACATTTGAATATCTGACTTTTTAGTGGAAGCAGTTGTTCCAGTTTGCTTTATATGTTACATAAGTCAATATTCCAAAGGAAAAAAAAATCATTTGAAAAAATAAATCAGAAAGTAATGCCAAAAAGTGGATTAAGTTTAGAGACGTGCTTTTTTTAATTACAAGCACAATGCTGTACACAGAATCATAGAAACATAGAGTATCCCAAGTTGGAAGGGGCCCATGAGGATCACAGAGTTCAAGCCCTGGCTCCACACAGCAGCACCCAAAAAGCAGGCCATACTGACTGCATGTGTTGTCCGACACTTCTTGAACTCCACGACTCTGCCCTGTGGTGCAGCACGGTCCCTAACCCCCAGCTGCCCCTCCCCTGACAGCTCCATGCCGTTCCCTCGGGCCCTGTCGCTGTCACACAGAGCAGAGCTCAGCGCTGCCCCTCCGCTCCCTGGGAGAGCTGCAGCCGCCACCAGGCCTCCCCTCAGCCCCCATGAAAGCAGAATTTTGTCAGTAACAACTTGTTTTGAGCAACTGGTAATGTAAGCAGTGTTTCTTGGAGGTTTGCAACGCCACTTTTAAGAACTTATATGAAAGAAAAAATATGGATGCTGTACAGAAACACTAGGAATGATTTCCTAGAAGAAATAACATAGAACGTTAAGTAAGATGCGTTTCTTATCGTAACGTTTCATCCACATATATTCAGTTAAATATTGGGCAACATCTTTAGGTAACACTCATGGGTTCTTATCACAATCATTTATTATTCGTTAGTATCAACATTTGTAAAAATGCAGTTATCATATTTTGTGCATAGATTACTCCTTAAATGTATTAGTTCGTATTTTGGCATCAGAATGAAAGAGAACAACTGTGCTACTCATGGCACAATTACCTAAAACAGATGATTTGACCATTTAAATGTAGAGGAACTCTGGGTTGTTAAAGTCACAGGTATTGCGGCAGCAATCATGGAAAACTATTGTGAATGTCCTTGGGCTAGAAGAATATGATCATTTTATCACCCACTAAGTGATAGTCTAGTTTTGCCACTCAGGATCTTTGAGTTGCAGGGAAACGAGAATATTGACATTAATTATTCCTCTGAGTTACCTTTGTTTGTTTCTCTAAGACATTTTTTTTTCCAGTAGCCTCTTCCCCTAAAGATTTTAATTGCAGCAGAGATGTCCTTTCATCCCATATTCTCATCACACTTATGACTGAAGGAGATATGACACAGTAGCTTTCCTGTCTAGATTTGACTTGATGCTTTCAATATATCCTTTTCATCCAAAAGATTTTTGTAGTTGCCTTTAAATCCAATAAAATGAACCGCAGCTTACTGATTAGAGCTTAAAGGAGCATTGCTTGAAAGAGTGTCTGAAAACTTGCTGTTCTTAAGGGACCTAATTAAGAAAATGTAAATTTCATTCTTCAAGCCTCAGTTTCAAAGTAATGATAAATAAAATCATTGCTACCAATCCCTGACAACTGGGCTGTGAAATAGGAGTTGTGGTTTGGATACTGTTCTGTAGTGTATGTACAACTACACTCATAACTAAATTTGGAATCTTTGTGTTTACAAATAATCTTTCTAGATTGAACTGAGAAAGCACATTCATTCTTTTGGGACTATTTCTGGGTTAAATATTAAACATATAACGTATTCTGTTGCCTTTCTTTCTTCTGCCTCATGCCAATTCCCACCACATATTTAAAAATATTTTTTAAGTCACTGCAGTAATAGGATGTAAAGTCAAACCGTAAGTTAATTGCTAATAAAGAAGAGGCCTTTTCCTACTATTCATTGTCACAGGCAGACAGCCACTTTCTTTTCCTTCTAGACTAAGCTACCCAGGTGCATGTTCAAGAGGCGTAGCAGAAAAGTGCTGCTCTCTGACATAGCCTGCTCTGAGCCAGTCCTTACTGCAGCTGTCAATATGTGAACACATTAAAGACTTGCCTTCTTTTGAAATGTGAACATTGCCTTGGGATATGATGATGGCATCATTTTCTCTCAGTAGATAATGATTTCTCAACTTCTACCTTGTCCTTAGATAGAATTTTGTGGGGAAAGGCTTGTCCTACCACCTTTTAAACCCAGTTTTCTGGGACCTGTAATGTAACTTCTATCAGAGGGGAAATAGGATGTGTATATTGAATATAGTTTAAAACCTCTCCTGGCTTTCCAGGACTTCCATCCTGTACAGCCTGTCTTTACGTGTAATGTATCTGCAGTTCTCAAGCTCATTTTCAGCGTTTTTTTGACACTTACTTTTCTGCCATCTTCTCATTTCATCATGTTTTATCATTGGCAGGAGAGTATGGAAACGAGCATACAAGTGTTACGATGCTCCAGACAGTCTAAATCTTATAGTAATTCAATACATCATATCAAGGTAGTACTGGAGGTACAGTGAGAAGGCAGGAGTTCACAGGAGAAGTATGGAGTGACTCTTCTGCCATTGCCTGAAGAAATCCACTTCCACAGAAGGCTCTGGGTGACTAGCAGGCACTGTGGCAAGGTGGGACCAGATCCTGCAATCCCTGCATGCCTCTATAAAAGAGGAAACCATATCTCAGTATGAGAGATACTCCAGTGCTTTTCTATAGTTTCCTACAAATACTGCACAGCAACACAAGAGCTGTGTGCCATTGTAAAGTATTTCTCCTTGTCAAGTTATGAACTCTTTAAACTGACATTTAAGCGGCATTCAAGAACAGCTTCACTTAACTCTAGTCCAGAGTTCTGAAGAGGTTGGACAGGCCTGCACTGACCTTTAAAAGTCAAACCCATTCTGTAAGGTAAAACTTTTGACAAAAGAGAGAGAGAAATATAGTCCAAGTCTGGGAAGAAGAGGCTTTCAGAAAAACAGCAGCCAAGAGGTTTCCTCCTGTAAAATGCAGTACTCCAGAGCAAGTACGCTATTTTATCCTGGTTAGGGTCAGCCTGGCTTCCCTCCAATAGGTAGTAGGGTACAAATGGTGAAAAATGTCATCACAAACCCAAAAGGATACTTCAGAAAGAGTGGTACTGGCACACTGCATTCCCTAGTTACTGATATCAGGAATTATTTTAACTCTTATTTCTTGTCGCAACAAGTCAACTACTAGGGCTGCTCTGAAAGTAATGCTCCTGTTTTATGATGTTGGCCCATGATGTGAGAGGTGGATGTCAGTGATATGGCAGTAAAGACTGAACCTTCCCACCAGTATTCCATTACATTCTGTTGCTGTATGACAGATGGCAGCAGAGGGGCAGTCTGATGAAACGGTATCTGACATGGAAGTATGTGTGAAGCAAAGTTGTGTCATTGAATGTGGAAAAAAATTGCCACTCATTCACTTTCCTTGATGTTTGCTGAACTTTGATGGAGACCAAACAGGGGATGTCAGCACAGTGAGGCAGTGCATTTCAGCAATGATGCCATCACAGCAACTGTGAAGCACAGGTCACCTCCATTGGTGCAGAAAAATCTGATCTAGTGTGACATGGAGGCTGTTCATTGCTGGCATAAATGTATAGCTACTTGTGTTAAAAAGTAGTGTTTTGTGCTAAGAATTTACTCTATCAAATAGTGTTATTGTGCTTTTTTGTTTCTGTTGCAGTTTCCATGGAAATAAATGGGAAGCACTACTTCAGAGTAACATACATAATTTTTGGGAAAAAAGTTGGACAGCTATTAGGTATAATTTGCAGCCTCATTGTTGCCGACCTGCTAACCTCATTTTATTCTAACTCAAACTACAAGTGGTCAAAAAAAAAAAAACCTAGTAACTGTTAGCCTTCCCATTGTTTGAAGAATTTCTTCATTCTGTATATTTTGCAGTCATGGATGGGAGAAGTCATAAAACCTATGTTTCTGATTTCACTGGAGTATTACAGTAAACATAACTCATATTTGCCTGCTGAGAAAATATGCTGCTGTTCTCCAAGGAAGGACAGAAGATTTATTTCTTTTCTTTGTATTCTGCACATCTTCAATCGCTTCATTGTAAGTATCCTTTGAAATGGTCACCCGATGTCAGCAGATATTCCCAAGCTCAATCAGAAAAGAGCCAGGTGGAGGCACTTTGAGTATCCAAAATCACTGTGACCTTTTCAGTCTATGTTGTGCTGCTAAGCCAATTCAGTTATGAGCCGGACATAACTGATCCTTGAAAGCTCTGTGCTAGCTATGCTTTTCATCCCTCAAGGAACTGGATGCCTCACATGAAGCTGCAAGCTGATCTGTAGCTATGGTGTGCTGTAAGTAATACTGCGTAACTGAGAGATTGTGCTTTCTGAAAGGGGAGAAGAAACAGTTTAAAAAAATTGAAGTTTTTTACAGAATACTCTGTCACCTGCATTCCATTTTCATGCTGATGATTTGATAATCGGGCTTTTTTTCTAAACTTCTTTCTCATGCAAAAATGTACAATCGGTCATTTTTCTTCACATTGGACACTGACATTTATTGGTACCTCTAATATGCAGTTGCCATGAATAGTGTTATAGTCAAACAAAAGGAATAGCTGACTTGAACTTCTAGGTCACTAATTCTTCGCAGATTAGCACTGTCAGCGCTGATAGATGAAGGGGGAGATCTCTCAGAATGGTTATAAGGGGTTTCACTCCTACTTCGTAAATCATGCAGGAAATCCCAGTGTAAATTAAGCCTCTGCCTGTCGCAAAAGTTAAAACATCACAAGCAGAGCAGTAACCCCCCAGTTACATTGGCCTTTTGTTGCTGTTGATCAAATTTCATATAATCCTTCCCACTTGTTTTGTTTAATGCAGCATTAGTGATGAAAGGCCTTGGGATTTATTAAAAGAACATAAAAGGAAAACAGAACAAAACAAAACAGCTCAGAAGCTCATGAGCAGGGAGAAGTATGAAATACCTCTCTGCACAATCTTTGTTGGTGCTTGCCAGTTCCCATGGATGTTGTGTGAGTGCAGAGTGGTGCAACACTTTCCAGGGGTGACCTTGTCTTTGCACTGGACTCTGGCAAACTGATCAGTGGCATGAAGCAATCCAGAGTTTCCTTCCTAAGGGTGAAGTGAGGAAAGGAGTTAGAAGAATGAAACAAAAAGAAAAATTCAACAAAAAACCACATGCCCATCAATTGAAAAGCAATATGTCTGAGTTTCCCACTCTGCATTCCTCTAAAGAAACCTCCCTTTAAAAAAAATTAAAGGTCCTATTTAAAGTCTGGCATAGGAAGAAAAACCTTACAACATAAAGCCAAGCAGTAGTGGTTTGTGGAATGGGAGTTTGTAATTTATATTTATAGATATTTCTTTTTTTAATTAGATGATCCCATGGTTACAGGCTTGCCTTCTTGCAGATTTTTCCCCTCAGTAATCCTTCAGTATGGGCCCCTTAGTTTTGGCGGATATACATGGCTCCATCCTTTAAATGAAAGCTATTTTGGCTATTTTTTTACTACATGCTGTGGCAGGTAGTTTCATCTTCTGAGAGATTTCCTCTTTCTCATCCCTGGGACCATAATGCATTTACCTAAACTGAAGCAGGCGGGTCAAGCCAAAAGCTGGTAACAATTTGTTTTTTAAAAACATGTGAAGGTGGTATCAAAAATCATCTATGAGTTCTCTTCATCTTTTATAGGAAATCACTCTATGACCTCTCGTCCAATAGTTCCAACCACTGCCAGACTTGTCTAAATTTTGCTTTAAAGCAACCACAAAAAAAAAACCCGAATTGTTAATATTTATGCTGTGTAGTTTCAGTAATTTATAGTGAGATTGATTAAAGAAAGCAAAGAAAGGAAGACAGAAAAATCTTGGTTATTTAAACAAGCCAGAAGAAGACTTGTAGGACTAACAATCTTCTTATGTGAATAAGACCTGAGTAAATAAGGGAATATATATTGAGTAAGTTTCCTCTTGGGAAGAAGAAAAGGTATTCCATCACAATAACTGGCTCTGGATATATTTAGACTGGAAGTCATAAGTTTCCTACCATTAGAGCGGTGATATTCTAGAATAAGCTTCCAAGTGGAGCCGAAGGAATAAGTGAGCCAAGTACTTCCTTGGGACAGAGCTGGACAATCATTTTATGAAGTCATTATCTATTGCATGGCCAGCTGTGATCCAAGGACTGGCATTAAAGCTCCAAGTTCCTAGGACCTATGCCTTAAGATAAGAGCTGTCACTACTCAGAAGAGCATTTCTCATTTAGCACTTCTGTGACAAAACAATCACTACCAAAGTAAGTTTAAGACACTCTCAGGATAAACCAAGGCAGGAGGTGAGCTATATCTTACCAATGCTAATTTTGTTCCAAAGTGATACTACTGATTTTGATGTAATCCCTCCTTCTAACCAGATGTGTGAGTGGGGAAAGTGATACTAAAGATTAAAGTTTTACTATTGTCCTAAAAAATTCTAGGGGAGGGAAAAAGGAGAGAAGACCTATTTTCCTTCATTAGTAATAGTTGCACCCTGTTATAATTTTCTAAAATGATATTCTGGAGTATTTCTGGCTTAGATTCCTCCCAGTTGCTCCTTGGAAATAAAGGAATACAGTAAAAAATTTAAAATACAACCGATCCTGTATTATGTGCTTGTAGCTCAACCTGCAGTTCTTTTGACTCTGCACTCCTTTAGGTCTTGTCTTGATGATCCAATTCATATGGTTTATTATTGGTTGACTGGTTTATTAGATGCCTTTCGGCCTGCATTGTCTCAGCACATCAGTCAGTGCAGACACTATGGGAGTCATCAGCCCTGCAAACAGGGTCTGAGTAATGAAGACCCTTGTTTTTCTACTGTGAATAGAAAGAAAAGGATATCATCATTCAGACTCTTGTTCCAGCAAGAGTAGCACTTGAATTGCTTGTAATTGCCCATTGGATGGGTTGCTTGTTGCCTTACAACCAATCTTATCAGTGGTTAAACCATTTGGGCAAAAGACTCTTCAGACAAAGGGAAACCTACCCGAATTCCTTAGTCATCATCTGATACAGTGAGTTAATGGAGTACATCAGTACTTGGCAAGCCCACTTTTCCTCCCCAAGGACACAGAGACAATGCTTACTGAAATCCCCTTGAGTTAGTGTCAGGCAGGGCCAAGGTGTGCAGCCTAGACCTGCAGACCCAAGGAGACAGAACAGTTTCCCTGCAGCGTATACACAACCAGAATCACCATGGAGATCTCACAGTTGTTTCCATGACATTTATTAGTATTTTCAGTCCTTAAGGAGTGGTGAATGGAAATGAAAAATGCAGGCAATCTACTTGATGGAAAGCACAAAAATAAAAATAAAAAAAAAGCAACCACGCAGCTCTCTTTAAATTCACTGTTCAAGACATTCTTTTAAATCTCTACATTAGCTATATAATAGCTTATAATCAAGAAGTAAATATCCTCCGTGATGTGTTTTTTGTATCACTTGTTGCTGTCCTGTGGCTTTACCTAATAATAAGTATTGAGCAAGACTAGGCTTTAGTTATATATTAAATACAGATAACTGAGTTTGAACATAAGAAGAAGCTGTTTTACTCTTGAGAGCAAGCAAGCATTGTTACCTACAGAGGCTGTGGAGTGCCCGTCCCTGCACATTTTGTATTTTGCAACTGCTTATGGCTCTGGATAACCTGCTGCAATTGACTCTGCTTGAGCCGGTGGATGGGCTGGATTTCCAGAGGTGCCTTCCAGCCTCAGCAGTTCTATAATTCTGTGGTATCAAAGCAGATACATAAGAAGATGTACCACCTGACACTAACCTATGATCTATGAATAGATCTATGAATCTATGAATCTATCAGGATTTCTTTCTGCCTATGTGAGTAGGAATTTAACACAATCGTGGGTGGTCTGCAGCCTCGCTGGGAAACCTAAGATCTGCTTTGTTAGAAGTGCAGAGTTATTAAAAGCATACTTTCCACGAGATCTATTTTTGTGTCCAATAACTAAGGGCTACTTCCCACTTTTTCTACTGAACTACACACGTTTTCTCTCACTGCTTTTCTCCATATTTTTCTATGACACCAATATATACCAATAAATTTTGTTTTCTAAGGCAGACCACGGAGAATAGCAACTTACTGTTAGAGAAACAACAGCTGTTATCACTTAGAACAGAAGCAAGTGCAAGACAGGGTGGTACATCATACATGATACATTGATTTTATAAAATAATTAGCAGAAGACTCAGACTACATATCTGTGGGAATGTATTGGTATTAGAGTTTTACATTTTCCAGACCTTTTTATTTCTCAGAGAATTTTCCATTACAGCAGCAAAGAGAAATAAAAACTAAACAAATAGGTAATGAAAACTAAGGAAACAGAAAAGCCAGAATATTTTTTGCCAGAATGTTAAACATCTGTTGTTCTACTCTCTGTTCCCTCAGAATGAAAACTTTTTTATTGCTTACTAGTCTCATCTTGGAAATAGTTCACAAAGCATGTTTGATAAATAATGATAGCTTCTGGGGAGAAAAAAATAGGTTTGGGTTTTCGCTGTTTTTAAAATCACCGTGTTAGAATAAGACTGAGATAATTGCTCTATCAGACTGGTTTCCTTCTATTTTGGAGATCTCCTAGTGTATTTTATCTGGTCTTAAACTTTCCTTTTCAGAAGCAATAGCAAATTTCAAAGATACTTAGGTCAAATCTAGACCATGGCTATTAGCTCTGTTTCACATCAATCAAGCATCGTAATAACTACTATTGAGTAGTTCTTGCACAGGCAAAGCATGGTTTTGAGTGATATCTGAACTCCATGAGTTCCTCTTCAAATTTCCATATTTTTCATTTTGGCTGTCCAAGGGTCAAAGAATAGGCAAAAAGTTGTGAATGCATTTTGAGTTTGTATATTAATACTCTTAAGTAAAATAGATAAAATAGGTTTTGTTAAAAAAAATCAGTAAAATAGATTGATTTACAGCAATGCTTATGAGTACTGAAATATTCTAGGCAGAACAGTACAAGAAAGTTCTGCACATAAATATTACCATGACTTGACAATTCTTTGCATCATTTCCATGTTTAAAACCATTTACAAATCTCTATGCACTGATACAACAACAGGCTGCATTGTACTCTTCAGCATTTCATGCCACTTTACTCCAGTCAAGCATATAACATTCATCACCATAGCAACTCTAAGTCAAATTAGAAATACGTTACTTATGACTTCAAGTATGTTATGTTGGCACTGTGTCAGTGTCTTAAATTTCTCTAGCATTACACTGTGCCAAATTCCTTATCTTCTCCATGTATTTCACACCATAAGGGGTAGGTTAGGGCCTATGTTTTTAAAGTTCCAATAGGATGTTTGCAGGAATTGATGATTAAACCTCTGAAACTTTTATAGGCTGTTAAGGTTTGGATAAACATCCCAATAATTTCTCGAACCATTGTATCTCAAGCCTACAAAACTGGGTTGGAAAGTGAGTATATGTTATTTCATAAAATTTGGATTGTTACTGCTGCTTCTTACAAACTGTGCTCGTATTTCCATACCCATTAAATATCTTCCTGAAGTCACTGGGAAAACAAAGGTATAAGCAAGGAATAATTTTGAGATGCAGACTTGATCTACAGTCAAAAGTTACAGTAAGTGTTTTTCTGTTAGTATAATTTATTTTTAATTTAGAATTTAAAATTTTCTGGTGGACTCAGTTCCGGTTTGTCCAAGGCTAAGCTCTTCTCTCCTCCAGATATTTCTAAAGAGAGATATTTTCCCCTCCAGAAAACATGCCAAAGGCCAGTCACACACTATGTTTCTGCTCCATCAGTACTTTCAGTTCTTAAACACATAAAACACAGATGAAAAAGCACACGTTTTTGCTCAGACAAACCCCAAACCAGCATCTTCCAAAGGAAAATATGCATACCTGAATTCACACAAGGGATTACATGTTGATTTTGATGCATTCTGTGTCAAACACTCCCAGTGACAACACTGCATAGAACTGTGGCATTGTCATCTTTCCAAATCTATGGAGCACAGCTGAGATTGCCTTAAAAGTCTGTTATGTGTCATCCTCAGGGAAAGAGAAAAGCACAGGAAAACAGTAATATTAGAGGTTACCCAGGAATACAAATTCTTCAAGAATAAAATATTTCTTTAAATGGTGATGGGTACAAAGTACATCTATGGATCAAATAAACTGGGCAACTTGCATTCTGATTATTTTTTAGTTGACATAGATAAATACATGTCAGTATCTTTGGGACTTCTTTAGGTAAACAACCAAGTGATAAACCACCCAGCCGAACCTGTGCTCAAAAACAAAGAAAAAAAAATTACATGAAGCTTTTAAGTCCTAGGAAAGAGCTTCTCATAAATGATGGCATCACCAAGAATTCATCTTGTGTTTATAGATCCCTGTGCCTTCAGAGACTTATACTACGCAACAAGTGAATCCTTTAGGAGAAATGCCTATCGCCTCCTGTTATAACTATTACTGATACATTATGAAAATGATAGCAAGTTAGCTGTTACAGGCATTTAAAAGTATCTGCTGGAAAAAAACAGTGCAAAGCTATAACATTTTAAAAAGTGTCTTCAACATATTTGCAAGGTTCTGATAAAGTGTCAGTAAATACCTTAAACTGAAGAACTGAAAGTAAAAATTCCAGTGTTCTGCACCATAAGCTCATCTCCTAGTGATTACCTACTGGTTTCATTGTTAGCTTTATCGGCTGAAACAGCCACTGAGGGCTCCCTGAACACTGACTCCTTGCAAATTACCCTGTTCCATAGCGGGTGACAGGAGATATAAAATCACACTTAGTTTTGCCTCTGCTTTCTTTCCCTAATCAGATCTTTTTTTTTTTTTTCCTTTATAATCACTACAGAGTGCCAGTAAGAGAATATTCTGATGTCAGCAAATGGTTCCTAAATGGAGATCCGATAAGTATTCTATTTGTATTCTGTTCGTACATAAATGGGGCAGTTTTTCATGTACTGTATAGTGCACTCTACTTAATCGGGATGTGCTTAATCAGAAAAATCATTTAGTGGGACATTGTTCAGGGATCTATTTTAAGCCCAGTGATTATTAATAGCAATGAGCAATAGCAATTAATGCTGAGAGTAATTCTGCATACTGGGATGCACTCAAATTATTTTGTGATGGTGATGTCTTTTGTGTCACAATCTTCTGGTGATTTGTTCAGTCTGCTTCTTGAATAATGGTTTTTGTCTAAGCCTAACTGCACTGCAGGCAGGAGAACAAGTAGCTGCCTGCTCCTGGTATTCAACCTACCTCTAAACAGGTTTTCCTCTACTGGGGCAGGTAGCATTGGAAATACCAACTCCAATGTTGTTTGAAAAAGCTTTCTTGTTAAAAGATATTGGATCATTGCTGATCAGTAGAGGTCCAAAATCATATATTGAACTGGGTTTGTCTGGAAAAAGATATTTCTGGAATAAGGAATATACTGAAATTAGGCATTTACAGCAGAGATGTTGAGCCTTAAAACCAGACAAAACTAAGACACATATTAAAGCACCTATCTGTTTAATAGAAGTTAACATATCTCCCTGCAGATCCTGTGTCACTTTGTGCTTAGTAAGGTTCTCCAGGAACCTAGCAAACACACAAACAAAACAAAACAACTGTAGAGACACATTCTAGCTAATCACCAGTGACAAATGTAGAATATTCCAATGCAGCATAACTGTCTCAGACAGCTCAAAAGACCACCTGAAAATTTAGTATGTACACAGTGAAATATATGAGACATTAGTAGTCACATTGGTATGGTACTATGTGTTTTATTGGAGGTGCCTGGTTTTCTTCCAAAGCAAAGTATTTAATAGGATCTTTATAACATGATTCCAGCAAATCAAAGGCTCCATTTTCTTTACACATTTTGGCTGGAAAAATAAACAAAACAAAAACCTTAATTTAAAATGTCTTTATTTATTATGGAACATTGGGAATACCATGAGAAAAAAAAACAAAAAACGTCTCCATGCTTTGCCCTACTGTTGGTCTCCACAGCTTGTCTGCAGAGTTCACATCTGATCTCCATCACCCATTGTGCAGTTTCACATTCTCACAGCACCCAGAGAAAGCTGTGTCCATCCATCAACCAATGAACTCAAGATGCTATTGAAAGGTAGCATTGCATTCATAGAATATCAAAATATATATAAACTTTAAGCAGGAACTGGGATGTGAAAAAATGTGTTAGATATATTTGATTAAATGAAGGTGCCACAACACAGACATCTCCCTATAAACTAATCTTTTTAGTCACCTTTTACAGCCAGTGGAGAAAAGTATGCAATTCCACAGCACTCATTTTATTAATAATTAAGAAGAGAAATTAAGAACATTTTGTTTTCCCATTGTGTTATCTAAATGCCGTGCACAGCATGAAAATTCATCTCAGAGAAGCTTCTACCAGTAGCTTCTACACACAGTAAAATAAATAATCTTTGCTGTGTTTCATCTCAGCTGACAGATATCTGGTGATAGAATTTGGGGTCCACACAGAAAGATCCCTGCACTTTTTTTTCAGCTCCTACGACAGAAATTTTCATACCACTGCAGCGAATAATCAGCACCTAAAGTTGTGTGTTCTAAAAGATAACCACACTAGTTAATTCAAGAAACTCATGAAAAATAATTTAGCATATGTGGAGTGCTCAACCCAACCATGATTCTACTTTACCAATAAGCTTTATCTCACAGTTTAGTTCTGGATTATACAGCCCTTTAACTGCTCACAGTCTAAGCTAGTTCATTTCATGGTCCTTATTTGAATTGCTCTTCAAAATAAACACTGATACATAGAGTTCTGGGAACAGTTCAGCGCAGGAATAGATTCTACCAGAGGACTGAGACTGCTCTACATTTTGCTATCTTACATGTGTCTGGCTATGCAATTCAAGTTCATGCCAAAAATGACTTATCTGTTGGGCCGTGATGCACTCCTCATGTTATAGTTGAAAGAATTCCCAGGAGTAATAATTATGTCTCAGGGCAGCAAAGGTCTTGGCAGAAACACAGGATTGGATGCTGTGTAGTGAGGCAGTTGAGTGAGGTTAGCCTGCTACAGTGAAGTAAAGACACAGGCCATCTACTCCTCTGGAGCCTTCTTTCTGTGCGATTCTCAGAAAGGCTGAATGTATCCCTGCATTGCAATACTTCTCTTCAGACAATAGTCTGGGCTTTAGTGTTTCTGGGGATGCTAAGATTACATTACTAGGTTTGAAGATCTTTTTCCCCCTAAGAAAGCTGGTGAGAGCTTGCATTTCCAGCTTTGGTGATTTTTTACGTATGGTAGTAGAATGCTTCAGGCATCTCCAAGGGTGCTCCAAATACAGAATTCTGAAGCAGAGTTCAGTCAGAAAGAGAATACTTGTTTTGACCCTGAAAAAACAAGGAGAGAAAATACTACTGATATTTTCCATTCAATTAAAGTAGGAGCAAATAGGAGTTATTAAGAGTTTATTACTAGTTTTTCATTAATTTATGCTGAAATATTGGCTTTAGCAAAGTGCATGGAAGTTTTGCCATGGACTTCAAGGGAGGTGGAACTTCATTCTTTCTATTTCTGAGGAGCAGGCAAGATTTTAAAAAGTGATAGTCATCTTCTCTAACCAATATCTATGTTTGAGTTAAATTCTCTCTGCTGTTAAGACATAAAAAATAAGCATTTCTAGGATGAAATTTGTTTGACCTAGTTTAGATGTCTGTTTTTTTAGATGTCTATCTTTAATAAGGCTCAATAACATCTTAGAAATGACACTTTCTTTCCATTTACAGTAAATGGAGTATGAACTCCTAGAACAGATACAAGCATCTACATTTAATCAGACAAATGCCACTTCAGCATGTCTGTCTGAATACATTTCCAGTTTCTGTACTCTGAGCATGCAGTAAGTGAACTTTTGGTTAAAATAACCTTCACATTTTTTAAATATTTATCTACACAAATCTTTTGGTGTGACATTCTAATTTCATCTTGTTAGTCATGCAAAGAATATGAAAATTATTTTAATGTCATTTGTTAATTTGGCATAGAAGGTGTACATTCAATAAAGAAAAATAAAACAAAAAACGTTAAAAATTGTGGGAATATATGCAAATGCTATAACATAAATATTAATGTGTTTACTGCTGTCAAGATGTGCATTCATAGTCACTACATTTCCCATGCAATCACTTTAATGCCTGTATTTTACAGACTGAGTTCACCTACTGTTTATGCTGTCAGAAGCTGCAGAGATTCCATGAACTATTTTGTGGTAAACAGTTTTAAAGTTCTGCTAAATGTAGATTTAATAAAGACAGTACAGATGAACAAAAGCTGGAAGTTTAGCTCTGCCTTACAATTGATATTAAGTCACATTAGATACGCTCTTGACTAGCTGAACCACACTTCTATTTTCTGTAGTTTTGAGACAAGTGTTCCACGCTTGTATGGAGGGAAGTAAAGAAAGAAGGACTGACTTATTTCTGTAAGAGATACATTTTCCTTACCAGGCTTTAAGATGAATTTCCAGTTTAATATATTATAAGCTACAAATCTGTCATTTGAATCACTAAGTGCAATTGACTGTATTTCCTCTTTTGGCCTTGTCTTACATATCCCTTGTGTATTCCTACTGAATATGTGGAGTTACTTATCTATTTTATTGTCTTCTGATAAAAGTCATTCAGGAATTTTGTTCTTTCTCTCATATGAGAGTTTTAATCACATTTTTCATAGCAAAACTCCATTTTGGAAAATCTGTGTGCAGTTACCTTGTCACTAGTTTCTTTCAGCAATGACTACTGGTTGTATACACTTAAGTAAAAGAACAAAAATATACAGTTAGATAGGAGAGCAGACAGAGTTCTTGCTCTTTAATATCTTTAGGTTCAGTATTTTATCGTTTTCCAAGTTACTCATTTGTTTGATTCAGTTTTACAAGGCCTTGCTGTAGGATTTTTTGTACAAAATTACCAGTTTGGAAGGAATGACTTTAAAGTCTCCAGTACTTTATGTGACAAACTATAAATGCAGTGTAAATTCAAATGATTGACAAAGAGAAGAGGGAGCAAAGAGAAGCACTGCTGTTTTACAGCGCTGCCAAAGCCGCTCTCAAATACAAAGGCAAAAGTGTTTTCAAAAAAGTCTTTAAAATTCTCTTGGAAAGCTCTTTTGTTTCTGAAAGCTGTCAGGACTGCTAAAAAGACATTTCTGGAGCAATAACCAAAAAAGATTTTTTTAAGGTTAGCTTTACAAACTTTAAGAAAGCAAGAGTTGAAAATTTTCCATTTCAAGTGCTATTTTGTTTTAACCACAGCTTTTATTCTCAACCTGACACGGAATATAGAGGCAGAAAATTGCCATGCCTGGAGTTTGGTTTTGATTGCCAAGTGAAAGAGAAGAGGTTGGAAAAATGCTGGTTGCAGGAGAAGAACTATACAGCAGACCATGTCCATTTGACTTTTGGAGGTACCTGGAGAACAGGTATCTCTGTTGTTCACGGGTACATAATGTGGCAGATGTCCTCCATCAGGTGAACGGGCAGACTCAGCACTCATCCTTTGCTGAGGTTATCACTTTCTGAAGAACCTTTCAGAGATGGAGGGAAGACAGTGAGTTTTGCCTATGCACACAGTAAAATACCAAGAGAATCTGATACTCCTCGACAATGAAAAATTAATTAAAAAAAAAAGATTAAACTCAAACCAACATTTAATGTTTAGGGCTTGCAAAACAGAACACTTCTACTTTTTATGTTCTGGCAAGGGGAAACTTTCTTTCAAGTGAGTTTGAATCTCATGGACTGTAGCATGACATCTGCCTGTCGCCTTGGTGGAGGCAAAAGAAAACATGGAGCAGCATAAAGGAAACACGGAAGCCTCCTTCTGCTCTATTACAGCTCCAGAAATAAAAATATGTGATGGAAGAGCTTACCCTGTGGCTCAAGTATTCAACAGTATATCAAAGCCTTATTGGCTTTGCTAAAAATATCAGGAAGGAGCTGATGCTTTTTATAACAAGATGTTGTGTGGATACCAGCTGAATGCAACTCCCTGAGGATCAAATATAGTTGTTGTGTTTATTGTTGCTGCTTATTTGTTTTGTTTTATGTTTAATGTGGAATTAGCTATTCCTTTAACTGTTAATCATAAAAATGATTGTGAAATGTTTCCACATTCAGAGATTCGACTGAACAAGTCACATCTTGACTTGAAATAAGAGGTAGAAAAAAGGAGAAGAATGAGAATATGAACTGAAGAAAGATGTTTAATTTTTAGATGTCATTTGTTTCTCAATCTAGGTGAAAGGCAGAAGATACCAACATGTCAATCTATAACAGTCTCCCAGAGAAGCAAAAATTCACGCCCTAATTACCACCAATCTAGTTGGCTTCCTAATGTAAGTGAAGTTCTCTGTCTCATCTCAAATAACCAGTCTTGATAACAAGAACCATCTGCCTTTCTCAGTTCACCCCTCCTCAGGTTTCTGCTTGTCTCCTTTGTAAGGCTAACAGTATCATGGGTCTGTATCTCCAAAGCAATCAAGCAACTAGGCTGTCTGCTCAGGGATGATGGCCTCAAGACAGCCCTCGCTGCACTTAGCACAGCCTGCTCTTCCCTGCTGAGCAGCAGCAGAGGTGAACAGCTAAGACCCAGCACCATGCAGATTTCCTTGACTGGAAGGCTTTCATGATGATGGAGGACAGGAAGCTCATTAAAAACAAGGCGAATATTTTAATTGTCTCCCTTTGGAGACAGAGAACGTGCTAGTATGGCAATTTGCCTGTTCCTGCACCTAGAATGTTACATAAAAATATTGAATTTATTCCTTTTTTTTTTTTTTTTTTTTTTTGAGCCTACTCTAATATATGGCATTCCGCAGAGCTGAAATCTCCCTGGAAACACTCTGGATTTTCCTGGCCCACACCCGAGAATGTTGTGTGCACAAGGGGATAAAGTGTTAGAAGATGTTGAAAAAACTTCAGAATTACCTGTATCTGTTTATAAACTTGACAGATGTCCCTCCTTCCTTATCTTAGTGGCATAGACAGAATACAGGAGCAAAGATGAACAGCAGGGGAGAAAAAATTACAAGGAAAGATCAAGTGAAAGTCCCTGTTCTTTTTTAGATTGTCCCCATGAGATTTAACTATAGACTTTTATGATACTGTCTCTGTAAGACGGTACTTTATACCCCATAACTTGGACAGCAGAAGTTGTCTGTTTTTCCGTGGAGAAGCCCAAGCCCCATATCCCAATACAATGAGGCCAGTGAAATCTGTGCGGGAGTCTAGATTTGCATTTCAAACCATGGCACATTTATTTTGCAGCTACTCTAAGAGGCAGAAGATCACATTGTTTAGATATAATACCCCAGTCTTCTTGGGACAGCTGATGTCAGAATCAGGAAGTTGTTTACTTTTCCCTTCCCCTGTTTACCTGTCAAGAAACGACAAAAAATTGATCTTGGCTGAGATCCACGCCCTAAAAGGGAAAGCGATGCCCTGCCTCAGCTAGTGAGCATAACCCAGCCCCATGCAGAGGTAATTGTATTTTGGGAATTCAGCTGAGTGAGCATAATTGTACTCTGAGGAGGATTACTGTCTTGCATGAATAATACCATGATACAATGGCATGTGCATAGTATAAGCCTCAAACCTATAAGCCGAGGTAGGATTGTAAACTTCTCCTAAGACCACCCTACCCACTCAAGAGAGTAGCTGTCCCAGTGGAACAACCAGACAAGGTTTAACAAGAGCAAGTGTAGAGTCTTGCACCTGGGGGGGGAATAACTGCATGAATTGGCAGAGGTTGGGGGATGACCTACTGGAGAGGAACTCTGAGGAGAGGGACCTCTTTGTCCAGGTGGACGACAGGTTTGCCATGAGCCAGCAGTGTGTGCTGGTGGCCAAGAAGGCCAATGGGATCATGGGGTGCATTACAAAGAGCGTGGCCATCAGGTCGAGGGAGGTGATCTTCCAGCCTCACCTGGAGTACTGTGTCCAGTTCTGAGCTCCTCAAGAAAAAAGACAGGGATCTCCTCAAAAGAGTCCAGCGGAGGGCTACAAAGATGATAAAGGGTGTGAAACACCTCCTTTATGAGGAAAGGCTGAGAAACCTGGGTCTATTCAGCCTTGAGAAAAGAAGACTCAGAGGGGATCTGATCCACGTCTATAAATACCTAAGGAGGGGGAGGCAAAGGGATGAGGCTGGATTCTTAGCAGTGTGTGGTAATAGGACGAGGGGTAATGGTCACAAAATGAAGCATTGGAAGTTTTCCAGTCTCTCATCCCCCAGTCTGTAAATAGATCCAATGCTTTTTCATCCCAGGTTCAAAATGTAGCCCTTGCTCGTGTTGAAATTCAGGTATTTAGTGATTTCCCTGCCCTCAGATTTGTCAAGATCTCTCTTCAAGGCCTTTCTACCCTCAAAAGGGAGTCAACAGCTCCTACCATTTCAGGGTCATCCACAAACTTATTTTGTTTACCTTTGAGTACTATATCCAAGTCATTAACAGAAATATTAAAGAGAATTGTCCCTAACATTGAGCCCTGGAGTTAAGCAAAGGAAATCTTTCCCTTCCCTCTGAAAACAAGTAAACAGCAACAACAAAAAAACACCAGAGACTTCTTACATCATGAACACTAGATGTGAGGCATGTAATCCTTTGTTTATGCTTTGGTGATTTGTGTAAAACTAGAAATTTGAACCAAGAAAAACGGGAAGATTGTGACTGTCTTGTCTAAACCATGGAAGAGATATCACAGAAATAAAAAATTATTGATATTTGAAGGCACTTTTGAAGACTGACTACTCCAAACCACTGCTCTTGGCAGGGTCAGCCACTGCAGGTTTCCCAGGACCACATCCAGTCAGATTTTGAATATCTTTGAGAATGTCAATCCTGTCTGGTTATATTCTGTTCCAGGATTTTACCTCCCTCACAGTATTTTTTTTCTTTCATGTCTGGAGGGAATTATGTGAATTGTATTCTATACCCATTGCCTCTTGTCTTGTCACTGGGCTCCAATGAGAAGTCCCTGCCTTCATCTTCCTTATGGCCTCCCAACAGATATTTTGAACACCCTACAAGCATCCTCTTCTCCAGGCACCCAGCTCTCAGTCTTTCCTCATGTAAGAACTTCTCCACTCCTCTCACATTCTTTGCCTAATTTGCTCCTATATGTCTATGTTTTCTTGCACTGCAGAGCCCAGAGGTGCTCCAGAAGTGTCTCATCTGAAGGACTGCCACCTTAAGTTTTTTGGTGATGCTTCTCCTAATGAAGACCAGATTACTTTTGGCCTTCTTTGTCATGAAGATACAATGCTCACATGCAGTCAACTCCTCATGTCAGGATTACCAAGCTGCTTTCAAACCAGTCAGTGCAGGTCACATACTGGTTCAGGGTTCTAATCTTTCACAGGTACAGAATTTAATCACAGAATAACGGAACTGTAGGGGTTGGAAGGGACCTCTGGAGATTATCGAGTCCAAGCCCCCTGCCAAAGCAGCTCCCTAGCCCAGGTTGCACAGGTAGACATCCGAGCGGGTCTTCAACATCTCCAGACGAGGAGATTCCACAACCTCTCTGGGCAGCCTGTTTCAGTGCTCCATCATCCTTACTGTGAGGAAGTTTCCAAGGACATTTGTGTGGAACTTCCAATGCTTCATAATGTGATCATTACCCCTCATCCTATTACCACACATTGCTAAGAAGACTCTATCATCCCTTTACCTCCCGCTCCTTAGATATTTAAAGAAACCTTCAAGTATTTATAGAACCTTCAAGGATTGCTGTGCCAGGCGTGTTTGTTTACAATGCTGGCTTAATTTTCAAGAAGTGTGCTTTCAGGGAAAAACTGTGGGCAAGCTTATGGCTAAAAAAAATAGAAAGCATAGCCTTTTGACAAATGAGGTGAGTAATTAAAGGTGGCAGGGGTCTAAAGTGGAAGGTGGGGGCTAAGTGCCAAAAGTAAATAGAAGTCTGTATGGCAAAGCATAGGTGACACATGAGTTTTAATTAATGCTGCATTGAGTAAAGCTTTTAATTGGACATTAAGAAAATATTCTCTGCCTGATCAGCATGTACCACATGCTGTATAGGAGTGTTACTATCACAGATCAAAACAAAAGAAGAAACACCTACACACACACACACACACACACACACACACACAAGTTGTAAATTTTTTCAGGTTTATCTTGATTAACATGATGTTTTATCTTACACAAAAAGGTTTTGAAATAATTAAAATTAAAATAAAGTAAGCAGAACCATGTGAGTTATTGGCATATCTCAGCAAAAGAATTAAACCAATAGGTATAATTCCACATAAACACTGAATTATAGATATGTACTGCAAGTACAAGGATTTGAGGATATAGAGGCTCATTACTGTTTGTAGACTACTTGGGAAGTACTGATTTAGGTCACTTGTGTCTATAAAGATTTTAAAACATAATAGTATGCATATGCTGTGATGATAGAAGGCAGCAACTGCTGGAAAAATATTGGAAAGTTTTTTGAGTCTGAATAATACACTGCGAAAAGGTTCCGAATGAAATTATTACTGAAAGAAAGCAGTGAGCAGAAATTTTAAGTGCCGGATACACACAGCATTGCAGCCAACCATTAATGGATGAGTCAGTCCCTACGATGACTAAAGTGGATTTAAGCATAATAATATGTTACAGTGGTGATTTGTGGTGAATTCTCTCATGCATTTAAGTTAATAAATCAAAATAAAGCAGTATGTACTCTGATTTCTTAAAAAATTAAAAGCTTGCCTAGGTTATCTTCTTCACATGAGTGTGTGATCAACATAAAAACAAAAATGAATCTGCACAAATTCATACTGTAAGTAACAACTCTATACTAATGTGACAGCTCCATTGTAGTCAAAAACAGGAATGCACAGAAATCCCATGAAATAGCTCATCACTTCATGCTATAGTAGTAAAAGAACTATTGATCCATATTATAACACTAGTCAGTTACTTCCAACAAATGTTGAAAGATTTAATTTCAGTATCAGGTACATTTCCTGCTATTTAGTTCAGATAAATCACGCACAGTAGTTTTGTCAAATACATTTCCAAAGAAATTGAAAAGTTCAAAGAAACTAGGTTTTCTTCTGCACTAAGGAGTATCTTGGACAAAAATGAAGACGTCACCTCAAACAGCCATTTTGGAAGAGCTTAGAAGTTACTGATAATTCATCTTCTTTATTTATTTTATTTTTTTTTTAATTTTTATTTTTTAATTATTTTTATTTATTTATTATTTATTATTTTTATTTTATTTTTATTTGTATTTATTTTGATGGGTTTCACAGACACTGAACACCTCTGAGACTTGGGTATAAAGCATGACTGGTTCCACAGCTGGTGTTCAGGAGTCAGAGAGGCAACCATCAATGAGTGTTTGCTGTGTACATTCTTACTACCACGAAGTCTGTGTATTTGAAAATCATCTCAAAGTAGAAGCTGAAAACCAAAGAATAAAGTAGATAAAGAGGAAACCTTTTTGCTAATTATGCAAGGGAGAATTCAGAGCGTCTACGGCATCAGCTACTGTTGACTGATAGTGTCATGGGAGTTGCAAAATTATGGCTGCTCAGAATCTAGCCCATTCTTTTTGTAGTATTTTTGCTTCCTCAAAGGAACGATACAGTACCTGAGAAAGCTGAAGTTACGTTGCTTGGGTTTTGCTGTTATGTTGTGCCTACTTTGTGTTACATCCTAGTCAGACTGCCCTATACAATCTGTTTATTTGGCCCAGAACCATCACCATAATCTAAGGGGAAACTGTGGCAGTTTAACAGAGCTGGAAGCGACTGCATGACTGCCCTTCTGCTCACTGCTGGCATGTGGGGTGGGAAATGGCCAAAGGGAAAGGGCAATGCTTGTATTGGGCATATGCTGCAGCAATCACTAGTCTGTGCTTCTGTCAACAGAAGGCTATCAGTCTGCAAAGCCAAGCCAAAACACCCATTTATCACTGACTGCTGCCTTGCAAAGGTGCTCCTCATGCCTGGAAGATCTCTAAAGGAGGACGTCATGTCCTTTCCCCTAACTCATCCAGTATACTGAAAGTGTGAGATTTTCACTCAAGAGATTCTTATGTAGCCACAAGTAGTGTTTTACCAATTAACTTTATGGTGCAGGGTTTAAATAGCTTCTGTTGTTTACAGATGGACTGTCAAAACTGTTGCTGGTGTATGAGTATTTTTAATAGGAGCATAATCAATTAAATTGTCTATATGTGTTCAAAACTGCCATGAGAAGGCTATGACACAAACATCATATATTAGAAAAATCCCTTTACAGGAGTTACTCGTTGAGAACCAAAATAAAATGCAGAGTACCATGTGCCACGAGAACATTATTCATTCATGACAACATGGCTTTGCCTTTGATGAACTCCACGCTGTACAAAAGGAGCCAGTGAAAAGTCACATGTAGAAGCACAGTAGGAACTAGTGCTGACAGTGAAAATACAGGAACCACTAAAAAGTATCCCAGCTGTAACTGCATCTGTCACACACAGCTTTGGTGGGATTGGCGAAAACTCTAAGAGAAAAAAAATACTTTGGCTTTACTAGACCATCTGTGATAGATGTGATAGAGCCATGTGTTTTGCAATAGTTGGTTTTCAGTCAGTCAGAAATCTACGTCAAGCACAAGTGCTAAGGCAACCAACATGGAACTGAGGCAGGAACTTTGGTATTTGAATGGTGGGTTAATGTGGTGCAGCTGGAATATGCTCTCCTGAGATTCCTAGTACCCAGACACCCAGACATGTTAAATGTTCTCAGGTGGAAAGTGGCTCCCTTTTTTCCTCACCACCACTGGACATTTTAGGGAATTATTTAATTCTTGTTGAACTACTTCCTCCATATAAGTGGTTGGATGAGATTGTTTAAGAAGACAAAAATATGAATGTGTTAGAGACTCACAAGTAGACTACATTAATGTCCTTTGTAAAACCACAATTCAAACTGATTACCAAAGATCCTGTGTTGTCTCACTCTGTGCTCAGTGGAGCAAGAACAGATCTGTGGACTAACTGAATTGTCCCTGTTCTAATATCCCCTTCCAAAGTAAGGTGAGACACAGGAAGACTGGGGGAAGAGAAACAGTGAACCTGTGTATTTTCTCCTGACATGCTACTGGGTCTTATTAGCTGTTGCAGATGTGAGAGCTGGAAAGATCCCAGAGTTTAATGATTCCTGGAGAGCCTGTAATCCACTGCTGTAGAGATCCTCCATCCTCCATGAACTGAATTCATATTAACAAGGCCCTCCCAGCACCAAGCTCTCTGCAGTGCAGCTGGGGAGACCATGATTTCCCACGTCACACTCTTCCTCGAAGAGCAAGGAATTTGGAATGGACAATCTGTCACATATTGCTACTTTGAAGGTATCTAGCAGATATTAGCTCTACAGGCTAGAGAATGCTGAAAGAGCAGGCTGTAATTTTCTTCAGTATGCTGTCACTCAAAGCTAGCTAAGTAATCCAAGTAAAAGCGCTGACTCTGCCTGATTTATGAGTAGTTCATAGTGAATATTCTAAATCCAACCCATTTTGATTTCATATATGGACATCTATGAGTGGTTTGATATTTTCCTGCCCTTGTTTGTTCAAGCAGGGATATCTAAAGTTCTTTGCTTGTGCCAGACCTTATTAATATGAATTAAAAAGCCCTTTTTCATTATTAGACTGCTGTGCTCATTTAGAACATGGCATTTCTGGACTCACTCCTGTCATTAACATAAATCACTGCAGTATTTGAGAGACATACAAACACTTTCAGCCTTCAAAAAATAATGGAAGAGAATATGACTTGAAAGCAAAGCGAGTTTTCACTGTGTGTTTCAGATTTTCCTTCAGATGTGACTACAAACATGCTCTCCAGGGTTCAGTATTCTTCATAGTGCTGCACACATCATATGCCTGCTTTGCTATCAAGTAAGCCACATCACCAGGGCTATGAGTGGAGATTTAGAGATAGTCACCAGGGAGGTCCCAACCCGTGTGCTGAGAAGGCATAAAGAATAAGACAAAAAGAAGACAAAAATGGATCTTGCATCGTGTGCTAAAAAGTGGCCAAAATTTTACCTTCAGGAAATCAAGCCAAGGAAAGACCTTGATAAAGTATATTGATTCCATCGTATACGTGCACCTGCCAGTAATCACCACATCTGCTTTATTCAGACATAACCCAAGACATCTCATTTTCATCCAGGGTGAGAGTAATGGAATGGAAATTAGGAGAACTCCCTTAAGGTACTTTTGAGCAATTTTATAATGTATTCCTTTGTACATAATGAAAGGAAATATAAAATACCAGAATAATTGTTTAATGGAAGAGAGGAGCCCCAACTTCATTCCAGATAGGGTAATAACTAAATCTTGTAGACACATGAGTACAGGAAGGAGATTATATCTGTTAAGCATACGAGCAATTTAATATGGAACAAAATATGTGAGCAAGCAGTTGTGGGGAAGATAAAAAGTCACATTGAATAAAAGTGCCCAGCATTACTCTGTGAATTAGCAATGCTGTATGTCATTCAACTGTCGGAAAGAATCAAGAATGTCACTGTGACAAATTCTTCATGTGGCATTACAGAATGTTCTGCTGTGCTTGAGATTAATTCAGCTGGCTTCTAGTGAGCATTAGCAGCAAGAGGTTTGCAGCAGAAAAAGAGCTGTTCAGAAATATACCTTCAATATGCAATAGCTATTCCAATGCAGAATCCCAGACATGAATAGTACCAAACCTATGTCAGCAAGCCTGGATTTGATGGTAAACAATTAACGTGCAGAATGCATGCAATTTAAAATTCCATGTTGTTTTTTGGTATTAATAAGCTCTATTCAGTGGTAAGAGGAAAAACAAAAACAAAAACAAAAAGCCTCCTACTGCTCACTAGTGGGACTGAATCTAATGATTACATGCATTTTCGTTTAGACATTATGAAATGTTCACAAGTGGGTGCACATATGAAATATACTAAGCTTTACTCCTGTAGGTTTTCCTTCATATCATGCAGAGAATGAAAACCAAACACTTGCTGCAGTACAGCAAGAAAAAAATGTTATTATGGTTAAAAATATGCTGTCCAAAAATTCAACTGTTGACAAAAAATGGAGGGGAATTGTCAAGAGCTTTTTTTGCTTGTTTTCGGTGTGGTTTTCTTTTCCAACCATTTCTACTTTGTTTTCAGTTGAGTAAAAAAGAAAGCACATAGAATTCCTGGAAAAGCATTAATAAATACCAGTTGTAAGCGGAAGATAACTTTCTGAAATGGAATGAAAAGCACTCTGCACTTAGCTTCTTCCTTGTAATTTCAGGACAATGATGTTGAAATCAACATTTTTTTTCTGAATTTAGGATAGATCTATACTAACAGAGTAAACCTTAATAGAGAAGATTTAAGTATATAAATGTTCTGGGAAACGAGATATTGGAAACATCAACTATCAACATGAATTTTGCCATGGTATTACATCATCATTCAGTGCCTCTGAGATGGTCCAGAAATGAAAACAATGATAATGATAATGCATTAGAATAAACAGATGAAGCTATATAAAGTAGTAGTAAATATTGTGCAGCAAATGCACTTTTAAAAAGTTACTGAGTTTGATTTCTCCATAGTACATATAAAGGTCAAGGGGCAGTTGAAATATTTCCATTTACTGGGAGTATTTTATGCCAAATAACTGCTTATCAAATATGAATAGAGGGGGTTGATTCCAACTGGGATTATATTCTTTCTCTGGAGTGATTGACATTACATCTATTTCCTTAAATCAAATCAATCATTTTTTTAATTTTTTCTGACTGTTGAACTCAGATTTATTTGTTATCTGTTTAGGCTCTAGGACAGAAGAATGTCTTTATCTTTATTTGTTCTGCTATCAAGCTAATGACTTTATTCACTTCTAAATGTCAGTCATGACCCTTCTTTCACTGAAGAAAATAATCAAGGATACAGACACTAATTAAGATGATCTTTTATTATCTAAGCTGTCTGGTTTCATTACAACCCAAAACAGTAGTTTCAGTTCTAGAGTCTGTGCTGAGGATAAATCACAACAAAACAGCAGATGTCATTTTGAAGTATAATTTTAAAAGTGCCACTTATCCAGCCATTGTTTTAATATGCATACTAATTCAAATCACAGATTTGTGAACACAGTTAGACACCGGTGAGCTTGCAGAAAAATAAGCTGATTACTAATAACTAATAATAATAATAATAATAATAATAATAATAGAGAGTGTCTATCATTAAACTTGTCAAGGCAAAATGAGACTTTTCCTCAGTAAGCATTGATATTTTTCATTAAGTTTTCCTACTGGGTACATTGATAGCATTGTCCCTCAGCTAGAACTAGTTTCACACTAAGCAATGCACCCATCTTATTGAGCACAATGTTTTTGGTGAAATATATCCATTCTAGCATCTAGGCTTTTGTCTAGTAGTGATGAAGATTATGAACATTCATATTCTACATTATGAAGATTATGGTACATTCATATTCTATGCAAAAATATGTTCAGATTAGAAAGTCTGTGTTATTTTCCCACTCACTGTAACTACGTATCAGGAGAACAACAACAACAAAAAGCAATATGCATAATTATATAGTAGCTAGAGGTAGCACCTTTCCAGCTAATGGGTAAGAAATGTTTACGTCAGAAAGGAAAAAAAGTACAGTCCTCCTGTCAATCAGAAGCGAAATCAAGATTATGACCAATTCTTAATTTAAATTAAATTAAATTAAAATTCAATTACACCTAGTTTCGATATTCTGGGGGAATGTGTAGAACTGTTAAGTTTTAAAGGTTGCTCTGTTAATTGTTACAAAGATTATTTCTGCATGGTAAGATTTGGTTGAACTGTATTATTAAGAAATTAACTGCGTGGGGAAGGGATTGTTCCACTCTGCTCTGTGCTGGTGCACAGAGCAATGTGTGCAGATTGAGTGTTACCAGGAAAGACATAAAACTATCAGCGTGGAAAGGATGGTTAAGTGTCTGTAGGGCAAGGTGTGGCTGAGGAGTGGCTGAGTCCCCTGGGAGTGCTGAGCACAGAGCAGAGGAGCTGAGGCCTGATGGCGGCTGCAGCTCCCACAGGGAGAGGAGGGGCAGCGCTGAGCTCTGCTCTGTGTGACAGCGACAGAAGTCGGACTCCCAAGATTCTTGTGGGTCCCTTCCAAATCTGAATGTTCTATGACTCTATGATCTCATTTGAGAGTTGCACCAGGTAGACAAAACCTTTACCAAATATAAGAGGATGGATGTTACTTGGTGGACACAAACATATCACATCCATTTTGTTGTCAGGGCTACTGCGAGTGCTGAACAGGAGTAGACCTAGGACTCAGCTTTGTGAAGCTTCTGTTTCTGAAGAAGCAGCTGAAAAAATGACTCTCTTGACCATCCCAGTCCTTTTGGATCTTTCTGAAAGGATGAAATGGAGATTATGTTATGCAGCTCCTGTGCTGTATACCTGTGATGCTGGTATCAGACAGGCAACTCTGCTGAATGGTTAGTGGATTCATTAGCATCACAATGAGCCTTTTGTGCCTAAACAGGAGAGTATTTCTTGGCAATGCTGCTAGCAACATTATTCTAAGCTGTTGGTACATTTATGTCTGCAGTCTGACTTAATGGGGCCAGACACAGAGACAAAAGCTAGCTAATGTTAGAATTAATTTTCCACTATTTTCCTCATCACGTTACTAGACGGAAAGTGTAGAAATTGAGTGGAAAGGAGAGCGAGAGTTTGATGGGACCATCTGGCTCAGAGACCTGGCTTCCAAAATAACTGTGCAAAAGGTATTTAATTCAGAAATGTCTGCAGACTATTCTATGTTCCCCTAGTTGTAGCAATTTATTCTAATTTTCACTGCAAGTCCCATCACAGTTTCTTTGCATTTTCCTTTTCTGTACATTTAAGTATAAAAATAATCTTTTCCCCAGGAAAAAGTAGCTCTTCTTTACCACTTTTCCCTCTTTCTTTGTAAAAATTTGTAAAAAAGTACTGTACTGCAAATCTAAAGGCATTCTACCACCTTCCCACCGAAATCCTTGAGTTTAACTCCCATCAGTCTTGCAAACTAATTTCATCTGCTTCTTTGCATTTACAATTAGAAAATCATACACTTTTTTTTTCCTAATCATACTCTTTCAGTTTTGAAACAAAAATATCTGATACATTGACTCAGTACAGGATTTTTTATGAGCAAGACCATTCATGTTCATGAAATCAAAATCTAAAATATCATAATTGTTTCAGTGGGTATTTGTCAACAACTTTGTCAAATGCCACACCCAGATGTCCGGGTCATATCACCTTTGGTGTTTTTTTCTTTTTTGTGGTTTGTATGTTTGGTTTTTTTCACCCCATAAACAAATTTGAGAAGCTGAAATTTCCTGTAATGATATAACTTATTTGAATGTATTTCTCACAGCACCAGCTAGATACATATCCAACACTGAAAAGCCTGTAATACTGCTTTTAGCATCTTAAGGGTATTCTTAAATCCAAAAAAAGATTTCATTTTCTCCTTCCTACCACAACACAACTCATTCCATCAGATACTTAGCTAATAGGCAGTACAACATACTTCTTTATTTCTCCTTGCTAAATGTATTGATGCTTTCATTTCAGTCAGGCCTGCTCTTCCACCATTTTCTCATTTTTTCCTGCAGTATCTACTTTTTTGATCAAGAATTTTATTGCTCAGTCTTTCTGGAAGCATAAAATCTTACAGTGGTTTCCATCATCTCAGACCTGAGCTCACAGCTGGAGTATGTATGATCATATATGTTTCTTTACTCAAAGTTCAGTCTTGATATAGAGTCACACATATGATCACAGCATATAAATTGTTTCAACCTCTCGTTATGTTTGTATAGGGAATAGAGATTATCTACATCTCTTTCAACTATGTCCAGCAATTGCCTGGTTTATACCCATTTGGAAGCATAATATCAAACTCAATCTCAGAAAAATGTTTTGTCTACCATTCAAGTGGACATTGTCCATTTGGACTACTGGTAAAACTTGCACAGAATTACAGAATTATAGGGATTGGAAGGGATCTCTGGAGGCCATATAGTCCAGCCTGTGCTAAAGCAATCTCCCTGCAGTAGGTTACACAGGAAGGCATCCAGGTGGCCTTTGAATATCTCTGGGGAAGGAGACTCCACAATCTCTCTGGGCAGCCTGTTGCAGTGCTCTGTCACCCTCAAAGTAAAGAAGTTTTCCCTCATGTTCATATGGAACTTCCAGTGTTATAGTGCCCATTGCCCCCTGTTCTGTCACTGGGCACTGCTGGAAAAATCCACTTTATTCCCATCCAAAAGTTATTTGTAAGCATTGATAAGTTCTCCTTTCTGTCTTCTCCTCTCCAAGCAGTAGTTGAATGTGCTATAATCACCAGGAAATTACCTATTGTACTTGAAAATTTTGAATTTTTTTGCCCTTCTGTCAGGATGAAAATAATCCCTGAGCCATCCATTTTTTGACTGTTTCCCAAGCAAATCAAACAGTTCATTACCTGTGGCAAAAACCTGGCTGTCTTCTCTGACGTGAATACCACTAGTGGCCTTTTTCTTCTTTGTGTCAGCTTCCTTTTGAGTCCTGAGTATACCTAATGTGCTCTTGCTTCCAGGAGACAGCTCCTTTTTGATTCTGTTTCATAATGTGCATGCTTAGTTTTCTCAGTACTGAGGCTCTAGTGATGCGCTAAGAAGAGATGTCTATTTTTCTTTGGTATTCTTTCTTCAGCTAATTTTTGTTTCTGTACTTCATCCTGCCTTCAAACGCCTCAGAAATATTCTTCTGTTTCTCCTGACTGTTTTCTCGAAGGACGTCCATTGTCTTGATGTCCCTTCATTTCAGAATAGTTGTGTTTTTCTTTTCTTGCTATCCCACTATATCATTCTGTTGGCCTTTTTTCTTCACGTTGCAAACATACTCCATGGTGGCTTTATTGCATAGGTGGCTTTCTCATAGTTGCATGATTCCTGTGGTGTCCTTTCTTCTACACAGGTGTTCATTTTTGATCCATTTATATGCCATGTACTAGCAAAGAATTTCAGCTTTCTACTATACCCCTAATACTCTATCTGAAGCCTATTATTTTTGTTTACATTTCTAGAACTTGCTATGTCTCCTCCAGCAATGGTGTAAGGAAATAAAATTATGTCAACAATCCAGCTCCCAGCTATCTACATGTCCTGTGCCATATTTCCAATTTCTTCATCGCTGCTTCATTGTACCTGCTGTCTCTATCTACCTTAACATTTCCTAATACAAGTAAAAAACAAATTTCACTTCTCACATATGGCTCTCCTAGCTGATAAGAAAACTGTTGCTGCTGTGTTTACAGATGATCTGCATGCATTTTTATTTTTTTTTTAAAGCTCACTAGCAGGGTTAGTCCTGCCCTTAATTTGGCTGAGATAGGATGAGTATCCTGTTCTTTCAGTCTAGAAAGAGCTGAAAACATTTCACTCTTCCATAATCGTCACCTAATTTTTTCAAAAATAGAAAATTCTGTTCAATCAAAAGGCAAGTTAATTGACTGCTCCAATAAACAAAGCTTCTCTGACATTAAGATTAGAAGCTCTCTATAAGCTAACAAACTTGGTGGCATCTAGCCATATTTTTTTTAAATTAGCAGAACAACTGTATTCCAGGCTTAAGAGAAAGCACACAGCAGAGTCACTGTGCTTGCAATACAATATAGAAACAAACAAACAAACAAAAAAACAGAGTATGACCCAAGGCTGAACTCAGAAATTTCATCTCACAGAACAAAGGTGGAATTTTTGTCATCTGGTAGACTTTATGAAGTATCTTCTACAGTTCTGAAAACTTTATCACTAAACAAATATTCATAGCGGGAAGAACATGTTTTAAAGGAGCAAGATAACTATCCACAACTAGAGAAATTCTTACACAGCAAAAAGATCCTATGATACCTATGTATATATTTTCCTGCTCAGTGATGACCCATGAAGTCTTCCTGACAGCAGGTAAGAAATAAATAAGAAATCTTGGAATAAACTGAAGAATGTATCATTTAATATGAAAGCACAGCATTTATCTCACTCTGATAGGAGCTACACATTATAGGAAGGCTAATATCATATAAAAATGTAGATTCATATTGATTTAGAGTTTAATGGTATTTCATTAGTGTAACAGTAGGAAAATTATTCCTTTAGATTTGATGCTTCAGTAAGATACTGGTTATCATGCTTTTGTCTTTTAAGGTTTAATGGGGAAAATCCACTTATCCCTTTGATCAATCATGGATGACTTAGTCCTTTTTTGTTCAAGTCTTTGAAAATCTATCTGTATAACTTCCATTATGCTGTTAATACCTCTCAGACTTCAAACAGATTGTAGGGAAAAAAGAAAAAAAAATGAAAATTTCTTTCTGTTCTTAGTACCATCAAGTGCACTGTACTGTTTAGTAATAGCTTAAGAAAATTAATTGGGAGGACTTTATGAATCGCAAATAGCATAGCAATAATATAAATTTAAATGTTAATTCTAAGTTAAATATTTGTCATCTTGAAATTTTCGTAAGATTGTTTTTGAATAATATAGAAAGAGCTCTTCAGAAGATTAGAGCTTTAAATGTTCTTCTTACTATACTGATCCGAGGAAAGTTAAGATGACAGCACTGCTGGCTTTGCAGACCTCCAGTTTACTTTTTCCCTCTGGCATGTGAGATAGAACTCTTTATCAAATTGTGACAAAAAATGCTTTTCAACCTAAGATGCTTCTCTTTTTCTAACAAAACAAAAATAGAAGGTGATGAAAAATGGAAAGTAGTCTTTAAAAAATACTCTTCATTTTTAGCCAACTACAAAAAATATATATAGAACTTCAAATAAGAGGAATAAGGAAATAGCATCCTTTAAAATAAATGAATAAACAAACAAACAAATAAATGAATAAATAGAAGATTATCGACTCAGTGACATTTTTCAGGCATAAGAAACTGGAAAAAGTGCATTTTGCTACCTGTCTGTGTATACAATCCTGAAAGACTGTGCATAGCCTCCATGGGAAACTGGCTGGGCAGTGCTATTACAAAATTGAAGAGTAAGCATATACTGATGTGCCAGCTAATTAACTTATAGATAACTCACATACACTTGAACATGATAGCAAGAGCCTTCCAATGACAATATTGATATGTCCTAGATTAGGAATTAAACATAATGGATTAATTCAATATTACGTGAGTGTAAAAATGCTTGCATGTTTCAACTCCATTAACGAGAGCTAATACAGTATCCTAACAAAAAGAGAAGGTTAAAAAGCCCATTTGGAAAGCACCAGATAAGGCACTATACCTTAGAAAGAAGAAGCTAACCAAATGGTGACCATTAAATGTGTGTGTGTGTGTGGAGTGGAGGGTTGTTAGACTGCTTGAAGTCCACAGCAGTTAAACTAGATGTTAAAGGAGAAAATGTCTGAGCAGAAAAAAAACCCACAAAACCAACAAAAACAACAACAAAAAACCCACCACCACCACCAACAAAAAAACTAACTGTGGTACTGGACAACACCAGCAGCTTCTAACTACTCTAACTCACCCTTCTTTGTTTTCAAATGGAATTAATCAGTGGGGGAGCTAAGTGGTAAATTAAGTGAGGACCTTTGGGATGTAGTAAAAACAGTATCAGTGCTAGCAGACATGAGTGAGTTATCCTTCACTAAACAGAGGTGAAGGAATTTATCTGCTTGTTACAGGCAAGTACAGATAAATGATTGTGCAATTAAATTGGAAATTGAGTCTTGCGCCACACTGGCTCTGGTGTGAGGAGGCATGCTGAAGTGGGGCGAGTCCTCATGCTCCTCTGATAGGCACGAGGTTACACATCTGTTCCCAGCTCTCAATACTTGAGTCAGTCTCCTGATCATCCTATAATTTCCTCTGTTACGTGCTTTGAGATCTCAGGACAGTCAAAGAGCAGCGTGTTAATATCAATAAGATTTTTGCCAGGTAGCCTTAAAGACTGATAACTCAGTTACACTGCTGTAATGATTGGAGAGCGATGCCAACTCTGGTGAACCCTTTTCCAATTTATGTTAGTAACACTAGAAGTGATCCTTTGTGTACTAAAGAAAAGGAAAATGGGAGTTTATGGAAGAATAAAATGATTCACGTTAATGTAAGTGCCTGATATAAATAAAGCATTGTAATAATGTTGTTCTAACAGTGACAGTTTAAGTATATAAGCCAAGATAGGTTTACAGGGAGAGGTAATAGCTTTTACTGGACCAGTGAGATCATTGGGGAAAAAAAATAAAAAAGCAGAGAAGCTTTCAAGCACATAAGCTCTTCCTCACTTTGGAGTCTGGTAATTGGTGTGCAGACTGAACTATTGCAGAAATAATTAAAAGAGCTGTGTTTGTAAAATTGATCTCATCAATCATTAACAAGTTACCAAAAATATATACTCCTCATAGTTTGCAAGAAAGGAAGTGTAGAAATCTGTTACTGGACAAAACCTAAACTTACCAGAAATCCTCAAAAACATGCATTGATTTAAACCCCAAATTCAGACAAAAGGAAAACCTGGTCTGTAATGTTTAATAACAGTGGAAATGTTTCCACATTTTTGTAGTTTCCATACATGTGATTGATTCAGTCTCTTTAGGCTATGGGTGGAATAACAGCAGATTATTGCCCAGCTCTAAAGTAGGCATTAGCATTCTTGTTACTTTCAATTAGATCAAAGAAAGTGAATTACTAACACTGAGAACTAGTTAGCCTTCATCTAGTTGGCAGCTGAATGCCAGAACTTTAAAACAGAGCTAAGAGGGATATGAAAATAGAGGATATGGAATATGAACAGGGGAAAAGATGTGTAATTGGGAAATTTCTTCACAGATGGAATAAAGTGGGACAGTGGGGGAAGGTGAAGAAAGTGCCTGCAATTGTGGACTGCAGGAAGAGTATCTACCCTGTGCAATGGACTGTCATGCTGAGTTACCACAGAATAGAGCTGCTGGATCTGTGCAGCACAGAAATACTGTGGTAAATTCGCTTGGTTCTTGCTGTGGCTTAATGTGCAAACATGTTTATTTATTTATTTATTTTGGCTTACCTGAGTGGAACTAAGAGCAGACCTGTTTAGTTCTTTTTTTTTATATACTTTCTAGCAGCAGCGCAACACAACATTACTGTTATCATAGGTCTCACCAGTTGGTAGAGTGATTACTTGGCTAGTAAAACTGTGTGCAATGTGGAATTGAAGCATTTACATTAAACTGTCCCAGATTTAAGGGAGTAGAGATTACTTAAAAAGAAGTTAATTTTGGACCCAATATTTTGTCACATAATACTGACAGAAGGCAGAAAGATGTCAACATTAATGTCATGCACACCTTATGGGAAACTGAAACGTATAATATTCCGAAGTGGTAACTGTCAGGCGAGGTTCATAGCATTCCTTCAGAACATTTTCATGTTTCCTCACTTAAAAATAGGTGTTGGGAGATGAAAATCTTGCTGTAGAAAATACTTGCCAAACACTGCTGTGTTGTAAATTAGTGTGTCACTGAGTAACAACAGCACAAAACAAAGTTGTTCTAATGAAATACCTGTGAGTAGACTTTGAGGTCTTTGGTAATCTTCTTGGAGAAGCAAGAGACAATGATGTATACAAATTATTTTTCCATGAATTATTATTGCTACTCTGTCTGGAAATGTGTTAATATTTCTTAATAACTTTCATTTAATCATAGCTATTTTAGCCATACTGAAAGTGTAAAATGTCATAAATATAAAAAGTGCCTGGGGCAGAGGATTGAAGTTGTGAGCAATAGGGCCTTTTGTTGTGTAAATAGCCTGTGGTTTTCGGATTAGCTCCAGATTAGTTTTCCAATAATGAATGTAAAATGAATATCAGAGAATAAATTAGTAAATGGAAAAGCCTTTACTTACTCTACGCTCATAGAATATGTGTCTGAGTACAAGTGTTTTGTAAAGCATACAGAAGAAGTGGAGTAAAGGAAAAAAGAGGAAAATAAACCCTTTTAGGTTTCCTTAGACCATGAAAGCAATGTGTTTATAAATTATTGGTTGATCTCTAGCTGTTATAAATAGCACCAGTTCCATAAACATTACTACATCTTCTGAAGGCAGTGAAGTCATGCTGATGTCATCTATCCAACTGGTCCAACAGGAAGCACAATCAGTGCAACTTGGTAACATGTGGTACTCTGTGTGCAGTGGAGGCAAGACAAAAGAATATCCTGGGAAATTAACCCAATGAGGAGTCACTGGCATTGCTATCGCTGGAGATATTAGATAGGGTTTTTAAGAGTTCATTTATCTGTTTTCCTGAAGCCTTGGTTATCTGTAGGTCACCATTCAGCCGTCAGCTTCTTCTCAGCCACCACTACCCTTTGCATTAGTGATACCTTAAGTGACCAACACACAAAAGTCCACTTCTCCAGTTGCTTTAAAATTGTTTACAATGCTACTTCCAATCTCCTTTTCCAGCTGGGGAACAAGGGTCTTCAGTGGTACTGCATCTCAAATCATTTGATCAGTCCCATGGCTGTGGCAGGAAGAGTGCCAAGCAACACTGAAGAAGCTGTGCCTTGGAAAGATGATCACCCAGGGAAGGCACTGAGACTCCCAGGGAAAGGACTGATATTTGAAGGCAAAAGAGATCACAGACTTCAAAAGTGGTGGCCACAGCCTAGAATAAAATCAATGCAATGGGACTCATGCTGCTCTCCGGAAATGGACAAAATAAAGCTGTGTAGACCCAGCTCACTAGGAGGAGAAGGACTGTAGCTTTTTGCTTTTAAAGATCTTAGAAAATCTGACATCTTCAGACAGCTCCACGCATGCATTCATGCAATCTGACAGATGAAATCCTCCAGTAACTATTATTGTAATGCCTTTTGAATTTGCTTTCACACTTCAAACCAAGTCAGAGACAAAAACAGAATATTTAAGTCCCTGCCCAATTTACCCTCACATTCTTGTCACTTCTCTGATATTGGTTATACTTCTAACCACTACAAAATTCCAGTCAAAATATCTGAAATCACTCAAGTGATTCTGAGCTGACAAATGAATCCTTTAAAAAGGAGATAAAAATATTATCTATTTTATGCTTTCATGTGTCCGTCATGTGGACAAATTATATAAAATTGGATGTGTCTTGTTTTCCCATTTTGGACTCAATTTTTGACCTCTGTGTTTAAGGACCTTTGTATCTGGCTACCTTGGTATTTGCAGTGGGAGAAGTTCTACTGTACCTCTAAATTATTTTTCAGTTTTTGTCCTTGTGTGGTGTCAGTTCTTTGTTGTTAAACCAGATTTACACAGAGACTGTGACAGTAACAACTTCAGCGTGTAATCTGTCAAGACTGTCTGAAATGTCCTTCAATTGCCTTTGTAAATTTAGTGCATCTGTATAAAGCCCCTTGTTGTGTAAAATATATGCTTTGTTTTTGATCAAGTCCTCTATATGTTCCAAGCAAATTTCAAGATACTTCTGGTAGCTGTATGCAAATGCAGAGAGATATCTGGGCTCTCCGATATTCTCTTTGTGCCTTTTTTTCTGCCACAGTAATTGCTTTACTTTTCTCATTTTTGTGTTATATTGATGATAATGTTAACACGGGGAAAGGTTGTAACTTTCCTAGTTTCTACTTTTCAGCTCTTTTTATAGCATAATCACTAACTGGTCCTTTCAGGTTTGTTTGTTTGATGCTTGTTTTAATTCAGGTTTTAGTTTTGCAGCTGAGCAACAGTTTTCTTAAACAAAGCTGCTATTAATAAAACAATGGAAAACTTGGGTCAGGAATTTCAATGTTCAGATAAGACAGTGGTACAAAAAATTTCATTTGCAGCATTCATTGCTGCCATATTCTACTTTTTTATTTTAAACATCTGAGAAAACGACACAGGGGAATAATTTGACTCTTTTTGAAAATATCTGCTGTTTTCTGAAAAGCTAAGGCAATTTACAAATTTACATAGTCTACTGTCACAGATAATTATGTTGAACAAGGTCACTGCCAGGAAAGTGCCTTGATCTCTGCTGGGGTTGTCCACTCTCCCAGCAGTTGATAGAGTGAGTATGCATTTTTGCAAGAAAAGATGCTGAATAAGAAGCCACTAGCAGGATGGCACAGAAAAACGCAAGCATGCAGACAGACTGGACAAAGCCCACGTACCTGTATTGAACATGGAGTCAGACACCAAAACAACTTTAAGAAAACAAACACAGCTGGAGGATGTAACAGGGACAACTTCTTGCACCACTACGGGACTCCTCTTGCTTGTACCTAAGACTGGTTACGCATCTCTGTCTTTGGAAAACGTAGCTGCCAAGCAGTGACTTCCAGCTGCTAAGAGAGTCTTCTGCAGCACTCATAAAAGATGACTTTGAATGGGCCTTCCATTTGTGTGGGGTTTTTGTTTTTTTCTTTTTTGCTGTTTATTTGTTTGGGTTTTTTTCTCTGAAATAGCTTCATTTGTTCTAATATGGTGAAACATTCATAGCAGCCTGGGGTCTCCTCTGGAGAGGAGGCTCTAATCTCAGCCTCATCTGTGTTTTATGGCTCTGTCTGAAAGTATGCCCTCTAAATCCCTGCAACATTATTCATATCTGGTTACCTAAGGAAACCATAGTATCTTTTGAATTCCAATAGGTCTTAAATATGACTCTTGGCAAGTCTTACAATGTCAGTCATGGGAGATACAACAAACTGGCTAGAAAATTTATCTTAGGGTAGATAAGGGACATCATCTCCTTCTGCTATCTGAGGCAGGCAACTTGGGACCCCACATCAGTTGTTGTTTATGAAAGTGTAGGTTCCTGCTAGCAGAGCTTCCGACACTGTAAGGTTCTTCAGGGACATGCAGCAGCTGAACACTGTGATTTAAATTCTGTCTTTGAGGTGTTCACTTGGCCTGATTTGTAAATAGGCAATTTTAATCAGCTTTTCTTTATTATTATTATTATTATTCAACTTGAGCTCCTCACCTCCTCTACAATTTTGGACATAGAATCATAGAATCATAAAATTACTCTGGTTGTAAAGAACCTTCAAGATCATCAAGTCCAACAGCAACCTAACCATACTACCCTGACTCTAACAACCCTCTGCTAAATCATGTCTCTGAGCTCCACATCCAGGCAGATTTTAAACACATTCAGAGATGGTGATTCAATCACCTCCCCGGGGAGCCTATTGCAGTACTTAACCCTTTCTGTACAAGCTAAACATCCCATGGTGCAACTTGAGGCCATTTCCCCTTGTCCTGTCACCTGTCACCAGTGAGAAGAGACCAACCCCACTCTTGCTGCAGTCACCTTTCAGGTATTTGGAGAGGGCAATAACGTCTCCCCTTAGCCTTCTTTTCCCCAGACTCAACAGCCCCAGTTCCTTCAGCCACTCCTCATAGAGCATATTCTCCAGGCCCTTCACAAGCCTTGTTGCCCTTCTTTGGACCTGTTCCAGTGCCTCAATGTCCTTTCTTATACCAAGGTGGCCAAAACTGAACACAGTACTCAAGATGGGGCTTCACTAGTGCCGAGTACAAGGAGAGGATTATTTCCCTAGTCCTGCTCACCACAGCACTCTTGATACAAGCCAGGATGCCATTGGCCTTCTTGGCCACCTGGGCACACTGCTGGCTCATATTCAGCCAACTGTTCTTCAGTACATCAAGGTCCCTTTCCATCAGGTAGCTTTCCAGCCACTCCTCCCCAAGCCTGTAGGGTTGCCTGGGATTGTGACCAAAATGCAGGACCTGACACTCATACAGTTAACCTTGGCAAAGGTAAATTCCATCTAAGTTAGAACTACATGTAACAATAGTATATAATGAATAATAAGCACATGTGTAAAATATTTTTCACTGCTCACAACAAGAAGGGCTATAATCAAGCAGGAATTTAACACCGAAAGCTAATAATAAGATGACCTATCATGCTTACACCCCACTGTAGTACTTTTGTACTGCATACATTGTAGTATGTTTGCTTCTGCCCTAGAATGTCCAGAATAGGTGTGATGTTCAGTGAGTCCACCCAATATGTACACCATTCTGCAAATCTTTTTTTTTTTTTCTTTAAAAAGAATTCCGGCAGTCTCTTCTTGTGTTTTCTGGATGGTTAAAATTTTCATTCAAAGGTTGAAATAAATATGTGATGTTTTGTCAGCAAAATCATTATAAATCTCTCATTTATTTCCATAGAATTTATCTCCCCAAACCCTTCTACCTCTCGGAAAGTAACAATAGTAATAATAATAATAATTTATAATGCTGTTATCCTATTGGTAGATAAAGAAAAACTTCATTCTATAAATATCACAGAAGCACACACATTAAAAATGGAAAGGACATTCCAAATCAATTAGTTAATCTCCTCGCAAATGAAGTGCTATTCCCCGCTGTACAGTATAATTTATGCTTTCTATTGCTTATATGCCACAATCGGTCATATATATAGAAGAAACTAATCTCTTTAATGACTGAGAGACCTTTGTGAATGCTTGAACTTCAGTATGAAATCTATAGAAAACAGAAAAATAACTGCCCAAACAGCATAGGGCTAGCTACCAAGCAGCAATTGAGAGTTTTTATGTCAAGGACCTTTGAAAGGTGTAGGTCTAAAATAGGCATATTAGGGTCTGAAATGTGAATTCACAAGCTTTTAAAAATAAACTGAAAAGCTTAGAGCAAACTGTGCTTCCCCTGTGGATGTTGAAGGGTTACTGAGTGTAAGTCAAAACACAGTTGAAGCTGAAATTACAGTAGCTTAGTAACAAGAGAAATATACTGATGATGGAATGAACCCAGAAATAACTGATGTTAAATTAGCCTGGTAAATGGGCAATTAGCATGGATGTGGTGCGTACAAATATGCCTCAGGTATTACCATGCTAATTGCTCAAAAGGTTCGTTACTCAGACCTTCCCTACCGTTTGTCTTTTTCTTTCAGTTTGTAGGTACATGTACTGCAGCTAAGTTTTATTGTAGTACATGGATCTCATAGATAACTGTGTGCTGTCCTTAGCTTGTCCAGTGTTGCCCTTCCTGGACTCAGATGTAGTGGCCAGCTAATGCTTTTGATTTTCAAAGGCAACAGCTCCATGTGGGTGGGGAGGATGATGAACAGATCAGGTGGGTATATAGTGCTGGTGAAATGCAGCACATTAAATCTGAATGATTAAACTGCATTTTCCATTTGCAGAGATCTATTTATTGCATAAACCTTAATGAAGTCTTTCAAAAAAAATAAATGGATAGTCTGATCCATCAGGACCATTAGACTTTAGAGACACTTTTTGAAGCTGAGATGGATCATTAATGAGTGGTTTCAAGCAACTACAGTAATTTTATCTTTACAGATGAGAAGTTTCCATTATTTGGGCAGTAGCAGAAATGTATTAATTATTTTTTCACTCACACATCTAAGAAGCCTTTACACACAGCAGACAAATAAAACCAACAGTGAAGTTATAGTTTAATTATTTACCTAGCAACAACTTAGAATCAATACAACATCTCTTACTGACTGTGAGAACTTAATCTCCCTTCTGCTCTCTTCTTTTAATGTGGCTATCATGCAATCAGTAGACAAAGGACAAAGGGATTTCACTCACATAATTATAGCTCATCAAAATGTAAATCATGAACAACTCTTTTGTCCAATTTGACCTTTTTTCTGTTGGAGAGTTATCTATGAACTGATCGTGGTTTTTATTATTTGGCCGATGAATAGCTTTTTCCAAACACATCCAAGTCCTCCTGTAGCGAGCACTCCTTCAAGTGCTTGTTGTTTTGAGTTCTCTGGTTGGATCATGTCAGCTCTCTCACACAGTATAATTTTCTATTGCTTGATTAAAAGAACCACCTTTATAAAGTGGAGATATGACAATAAATAAATAAATACTGAAGTACTGAAACTTTTCCAAGGAGAAAAAATAAATATTATATGGAAACTTACCAGGAAATTTTAATGCCTGAAGTCACAAGGTGTAAGGATGACACAAAGTATGGATAACAGCTTGGAGCTGTGGTTAGCTGCTTTTCTTCATGCCTCAGTGTATTATTTTGCTAAAACACTGCCCAGCCTTCCTAAATTTGAGGACTTTTAGAAATTATGCAGCATTAAGCCTCGAGGCTGTTATGTGTATAAGGTTGTCAATAATTTTGAGTCAGTGTCTGATGAAATCTCTGTTGTAGCTCTCTAGAAATTAACTTAATGCTCAGAGAAATTATTGTAAGTGATGTAACACATTGTAAAAGTGCTACAAGTGATTTTTGAACAATTCCTGGAGTGTAGACGTCCTTGTGCAACTCCTGCAGATTCGTCTCCTCCTACCCCAATTAGTTCTGCTACAGATTTCCAATTAAGTGCAGAGCACTGGTTTTTAAGGTGTTTCTTTTTGTGTGTGTGTGTGCTTTCATATGTATGTTTAACTTTCTCTGTGGTTTTAACACTTTCCAAAATAAAAGACAGTTCTCTCTCCTCAGATGCATAAATCTGTAATCTCTTAAGATAAGCAGTACTTCCTGTCTCATTTGATAAAATAAATAGCACTGAATAAAAACATCCTACAAGAGTATTTGCCATTAAATAAGGTGGAATTAAACTCTCATCCCTAGCCAAAGTACAGAAAATTTTGGGAAACTGTTCTCACATCTTTCTGTCAGTCAGTCACCAAGCCTCTAACTTGCAAATTTGCATCTTCCCCACCCATCTATCAGTGTGCTCTGACTAACTGAGCTCTCAAACAGAAAATGTGAGTGGAGCCTAAAAAGCCTTTTTTTCTCAAATGTAATCTTTCATTTGTGTAAGCACTTAGGAAGTAATGGCTGTCCCTTACAGTAGGCTTTACTGAAGTTTCATCTTCCTGCACTCTTGTGGAGACAAATAACACTCAAGATAAAGTACATGTCACATCCCATTGCCTCTTCCCCTCTTCACCGCATCAAACAAAATCAAACTAGTGCAATCTAACATGGACAAGTGACATAGATTGAATGATTCATTTCAAATCAAGGGAAACAAAAAGTACTCTGAAAAAAAAAAAAGTGCTGCAAAAACACACTGTTTTGTAATAAACTCTATCTCCTTAGCCTTGGCTTTTTCTTAGACAACACTTTGTCATCTGAGCACTGAATCCACAGAAGCCTCCTATCATTGCAGTTTGTGTCTCAGGCTGGACTCCAGCTTCTGATGGAAACTTTTCTGTAGCAAAGATGTTCACACAATCTGGTTTACTATCTTAGGGATTTTCCACTATATGAGGATGTGTCATCTAGACCCTTTCCTTGTTTAGGATATCTCAAAGGCATCTCTCCTCTCCCCTGCAGCTAAATTTCATGAAAGTTGTACAGATTTAAAGTCTTTGAGATTTCTTCCTACAACCTTCTACTGAAATCAGCCATGAAGTTCAACAGTTACAAAGGAGATGAAGTAAAACACAAATGTGCTTTCATAGTGTGAGAGCAAAAGTGTCCTTTCCTTAGAAAATCAGGTGCAAAGAAGTGATGGGATTCAGTCAAAGATCTTAGGTGGTCAGCTACCAAAGTAGCTGTAGGAAAGCTATTCTGGAAATGGAAGAGTAGTGAGAAGAACAGGAAAAAACATTATTTGGTAAAAAGCTAAGCTCAGAGAAAGTAGTTACTGTTTTCTCACTCTTGTTCTCCATACCCTCTCCCAACACTATGACAGTGGTCTTTCCTCACACTGCCTGTGTCTTGCACACCCCTCCCAAATACCTTACTGAATTTCCCTTCAGAACATCCCAGGATGATTTTGTATCTCCTACACCTTCCATTCTGCTGGCTTTCCACATCCCTTGGCTAACTCTTGCCCACCAGCTTTGGGTTACACTGTGCTGCGATAGCCCAGGCATCTGTGGACACTGAGTCAGGGCTGCTGCAGAGATAGCTGAGCTCCATATCTTTCCCTCAGTCAGAGACGTAATGCATGTCTTTAAGCTTACCCTGATCTTGATCAGGCTTGTAGGTAAATATGATGTCTGAGACAATCATCTGTCCCCATAAAATTTGCTTGCAATGGGCTAATGGATATAAAAGAAAGGCTGTAGTCACATCTACCTAAGGAAAATGTATAAATTTCCTTAGGAAATCTGACTAAAAAGAATGGTAGCCTCAGAATCCTACCTTGGAACAAATAAGTATGTACCAGCTCCAAGTGCTGTTATGGACTACAGCTCTGGTAAAAGTATCAGCATAAAGAGCAGATAATCAGAAGAATTTTTCTTTATAAAACCATTGTGGTTTTTTACCTATTACATATAATGTAAGACTTAAAAGCTGAGGTTAGTTAATGAAATGTCAGTGAACCAGGACCACCAGGAAAGGTCACGACCACCATGGACAGCAGCAAGAAACAACTTTGAATGTTGCAACATTGTAGTTGCAATGGGTGGCAGTGAAAGTTCCTTATTGAGTGGCAGTGTTGAGAATGCTGCGTACACACTCATACATATTCCCTCCACCAGTTTGCTTAGGGGTACTTAAAACAAATCCCAAACACTGCTGGTTTGCATGCATAGAAGTACATATGCTTGCTTCTGGGTGTTGCTTTTCTGTATACTGACTTCTGCTTTTCTGTTTTCCTCTCTCGGACTGAAAAACACAGAAGATGAGTGTACCCAGATACCACTTCAGGGAGGAACTTAAACCATCATCACAAGGAAAGTAAATTGCTATCCACTTGTTTTATCTGAAATCATTCTGAAGAAGATTATTATGCTTATTTTTTATATCAATATGACACTGTTGATTTATCATTCCTGAACACAGTTGTCAGTGTAGACCGAATAACTCACCTCAAAAGCCAGCACAAAGAGTGTGATACTAATTTTTATTTAGAGATGATAAAGGTCACATAAATTTAATATTCATATTATCTCACTTCTAAATACAAGGCCAGGAAAATACAACACATCAGTATGAATGTGAAATTGAGGCTTGAAGTTTGGAAGGAAAGTAACATTTAATTAACTTGTATAACCTCTTCAGATACCTGGATCAGAATGATAATAAAAGAGGAATAGGCAAATTAAGTGCTTAGCATAAGAAGTGCTCTATGTAAACTCAAAACCCAAGTCTGGCTGTTTTGCCACTTGAACAGTAGATTTTTTTTGATGTATTGCTTAATGATTTCATGTAGACTTGCAGTGTTGGCAATTGAGTTGAGCTGGAGGAAGAGTAAAGATGGAATTTTCTTCCAAGAGATGTGAATTCTGCTCTATCACTGAGGAAATATTTACAGCCATGCGCAAAGGATACAAATTTCTCCTAAATCTGATCAGTGGATGATTAAATACTCTCTGTGCAGAGGTATCCATCTACACTGAGTAGAAGTTAGTTGGGAAGGAGCTGGTTCCAAGACAAATTGAAGCACATGATTCAAAGCAGTGGTAGCTATTTCTTAAGGAATCCTTTTTGTTTTCTGAATGTTCCAGAAAAAAAAATTGCAGTCAGCTCACTGCAGATGATTGTTTACAAAGTCAGTGAAGCATTAGAAAATAGTGCCTTTGAAGCACAGTGCTCACTGGGTTTTACTCTATTGATGATTTGTGGGAATTAGGAAACATGCAGAGATACTGGATTCAGCTTCATAGAAATCCAGTCAATGGCTTTGTATATAAAATGTGTAAAATTGAGTGGTTTCTTTCTCTTCATGTAAAATCATCTGAGCTTCAGCATCTCCAGCTCACACTGAGGTTTGAAAAAAGTTGAAATAGAAGTCAAGGAATACAACTCCCCCACCCCAGGATTAAAAACATGGACTAAAATGAAGTGCTTTCAAGCACCAAGCATATAATCTCAGGTTCTTCCTAGCATCCTCAGAGGGCCTAAGGCTCTCTCCATCCTCTGATCCTCTGGTGCCAGCAGCAGGCAGCATTTGCATTCTTTTCCCAAGAAAAACCCTTCTGTTCTCCAGGGAGCTCTAAGAGAGGTTGGCCAGATTTGGCACCATATGTTGTATTCATTGCTACGCTAAAAAGACATGTTGTTACAGGTCTTCAGGAAAGCTTTTATGATTTTCCATTGATCAGCGAAGAACTTTTTCCCCTTCAGTGAGTGTTTCTTAAGTCTGTGAAGGCCCAGACCATTTTCCTGGTGAGCAAACTTTCTTCAAATAAAGGTTTTCAGGGATACAAGTCCAGCAAGAAGAGATTAGTTAGAGTCAACCAAGAAGTCCCCAGAAAAATAAAAAGAGTCTCTTCTAGGTTCACACAAACTCCTTGCTTCTCCCTGCCTGAATCACTATTGCACTCCTAAATAAAATGAATCAAACACTGGCAGCAGGCCAGCATTTCTTTCATCTATTAGGTGAAAGGCAGGGAATTTGTGAGCTTTTCAGAGTGACTAGGTGATGAGTTTGCTCAGAAGAAATTGGATTTTTGGTGAACAGCTTGCCACAGCTTTTGTCTGCCAACACTGTCATTTTGTCTGCTTGTCCTTTGTCCCTCCTGATTTCCACCCACACTAACGTGAAATGACGGGCTTGCCCATTTAGCTCTCCAGGCTAAACTTCAGCTTCATTACTATGTATGAGATCTATTTTCACCCCAATTTAACATTGATAGAGTAATTTGCAGAGCTCTTAACTGAACCACAAATCTCTTAAATGACTATTTTACTTCCGTTGTATGGATCCAGATTAATATTTACCATTTCTTCCAATCTAATGTTTATGAAAATGTCACACTTTTGCTCCTCCTCTTCATTCTCCACTTGGATCATTGCTCAGAGGGCATCACAGTCACATAGCTTTACCGCTGTCTGTTCCAATTAGGCTGATCGGAGAAATCAGCTGTGACCATGGTTTAAAACTGTTGGACCACGTTATGTCCTGTGACAATGAACTTCTAAGTAAGAATCTCTTAAAGTAATTTCCTCATTGTCTGCAGATTTATTACCCAGTAGCTCCTTCCTTACACTGGTTCCAAAGACACTGACCTTTTCTTCAAGGATGCAATGTTTTCTGTTCATAACCTATGACTGAGCTTCCAAGAAAACTTCTTCAACTACAGTGCTGCTAGGGCTTAAATATTCTGGGGGGCTTTGGACTTTGCTTTGTCCAGGGTTTTGACAGGGTAGGGATTTGCCCTTTTTCCAACAATGTTATTAACATGATTTAACAGTAATATGTTAACATCTCATGGCTTCCATCAAAACAGAAGCCCTCTTGTTTTTGTCAAGGGATTCATTACCATTCAACCCCTGCTCTGTAGCTCCCCGTGTTTAGACAAGCCAGGCAGGATTGCCTTGCCAAGAGCTGCAATGAAAGTCCACAGAACAGCCAGGATTGCAATCCTGGCCGTCTCTCAAGTGCCCCATCTGTAACCAGACAGTATGATTTCCCTCAAAGCATTCAAGAATGGCAACAGAGATTACTTGACAAGAAGGTTAAAATGTCTGATAGTTTTTCTACCATTTTAAGAAAATAACTCGACATACTATTTTAAAAGTACAATAGATAAGAGAGAGCTGCTGTAGTCAAAATCTTTTTATGGCACTTTAGGTGCTTTGGGGGTGAATGTTCTACTTTATTTTTGTCTTTCTGGGTGGAAGAGCCTTAGGATTCAATATCTGCTGTCATTCAGTTTGTGAAATTGTATTTCATATGACAGGAAAGGGGCTTTTAAAAAAAAAGCTGAGCAAAAGAGGATGAAGAGAACAATACTCTGTTAAAAGATGAAATAGCTTCATAAGAATTAAAGTTCACACATTTGCAGCTGGAACATTCTCTCACAGTGCCCAATGCTGATGAACTTTGCTATCACAAAGCATAATACACTTCCTTCCAAGTATTTTTAAAAATTTCAACCACCACAAATTGCTGAAGGTGGGAAAAGTGATTTTAGAGTGTATTGTGATAGCACTCACTGCAGTCGTTTAGAGCTTGTAAATCAGTTTGCTATAGCTTTCATCTCTAAAGTCTTTCCTTCCATGACAGAGAAAAGGCAGGATAAGTGAACAGATGAAATCCTGCCAGAGTCTTATGACAGACATGTGCATGTTCTTGTCCTTTCAGTCAGTATTGCTTCTGTTCAGTTTCAGAGAATGAAGCACCGTTCATTTATTCTTTAATTTAAAAAATGCATGGAAATTTATTATTCTAAGTAGTGGAGCATCTAGTTTTTATGCATATATGATACATATATCATATGTATTTGATACATACTGACAGTCGTGTGATACTGGTGGGATTCATCAACAATGAAGAAAGCTGAGTTCATACAATGTCAGGAAACAGATTCAAGATGAGTGCTGTCAGTGAAAGAAAGCAGGTTTGTTGTTGTTGTTGTTGTTGTTTTGTTTGTTTGTTTGTTTGTTTGTTTGTTTCTAGGGCAGAGAATTCATAAACTAAGAGTGTAACTCAGATTGGAGGTCACTTGGTTCAGGCCCTCCACTCAAGGTAGATCCAAGTTAGAACACAACATCATCTTTCAAACTAGACAAATTCGTTATCCAAAACAGTTTTGTCTTAATCACAATCACTTTCACTTGCCAGTGCTTAATCAGACCTTGAATTTTTAAAATGGACATGTATGTCTCCAGAAGAATATACAGGAGAGAAGTGTCTGTCACTTTCCAAGCACTCAACACTGCAAGCAAATGTGGAATACTGAAAAATGAAAAAGAAAAAACTCCATTCAAGACAGTACTTCTCTTAACCTGGAATCAGATTATCAGTCTGCCACTCTCCAACAGGGTCTTCAGTACATCTAAAACCTGCTGATTAGATGAGGAATCCCACTAACGAGAAAGCTAAAAAGGAGAGAATTCTGATATACTTTTTTTGCCAATTGTGTGGCACACTCTGAAGTGTGTCCCATACTAACTACTTCATCTTTTATGAAACAAGCTTGGCAAAAGAGAAAACAGGAAGCCATCACACCAGAGTACCTTCAGTAGTGGTCAAACATAATGCACATACAACATGTTTCTAAACAGAATTAAACTCTTCTGGCAGCTCTGACTTCTAGATGGCCCTCTCTTTTAAATGAAAATTTGGTAATTTCAGTTTGTGAAGCATTGTCTTCTATGTCTGGCACACCATACCAGTGGTCAGGAGTCCTGTATTTGATTTCTCAATATCTGACCTCAGTCTGACAAAAAAGAGGTTGTAACAACCCATGTGGCTTAAAGACTGGGGATAAGGGGCAAGAATAAGAAAATAAGGGAGTGCTAAATACAACTTCTGAAATCTGGGCACATTCCTTCTCATTTTTGTAGCTCAGACTTATCACACATAAAACAGGATTAAATCTGATTGCTTAAAAAACATGCATGAATAATGGACAGGGATTCAGTGTAGTTTTTCAGAAGGGAATAATGGCAAAGTACTTCTCCTGATGTGCTCATGACAGATGTACCTTATATGATGGAAATGAGTTCTCTTTTTGAACAGCAAGGCAAATGATTTCCTTTCCAAACTTTATTTACAATTCCATGAACACACTGACAACCTAAACACTCAAAACCTGAGTTTGGCAGTGTTTCCTGCCCAGTTAGAGGTAAAATGATAGATTCTCAGAAACCCGCAATTATTTAGAGAGGGGAAAAAATAATCTTTTTTAAACTACAGCAAAACACTGGCTACCTTCCATTTTTAAAATCATGCGTTTATTACCCAAATGTAAAATCAGCCAGATTACTGAAAACTAATTGCCAGTATGAGTAGGAGGAGAGAACAGTTTCTCTCTCTCTATTGTAATAATTTAGCACATGAATAAATGACATTAGGCATCCATTGTGGGCATAGCACATGACAGGGACGTGGAAACAGGAAAGACAACAAGGCCACAGTAGAACCATTCTAGGTGATATCTCCCAGGTGGTCTCTTGAGCACTACCCATGCTCTGGTGTGTCATAGTCTTATGGACAGGGGAACAAGCGACTGAGTATTTTTCTTAGGGCTTAAATCAGACTTCACACTCATTCCTATTGATGAGAGCGTTGTGTTGAAGCTAGCAGGGGGCAACGTCACAACTGGGAGGAATAGAAGAAAAGTGGTTGTGCAGAGGGGGATTGAAGTAGAAAGAGGAGGAATAAGGGGAGGTAATGAAAGAGTGAGAAGATTTACTGTTTCACTGAATCCCAGTATTAATTAAAATGCAAAAGCACTTTGAGTTATGGGGCTATCGCTCTATTTTTGGATACTCGTGTCTCTCCTAACTGCCCAAGCTTCATTTTTGAGGTTTATGATATCCCTATAAGCCTTAGATAAAACTGTAGCTCTGCAATTCACAGTGCTTGTTAATTTATTATCTAAAGAACCATATGCATTATAAATGAAAGTCTGTAAGGAGTTTTATGGCCAGTTGACTACACTGAAAAAAATATTCATCACATAATTTATTAGATCTTTTTTTGCCATTAATCTTTAAATCAATTATTCAGTGAATAGCAATTGACCAGGTACAGTGGTGGTCAAATCCTATCAGAAATATTTGCATAAAACCTACAATATTCAACAACAAAAAAAAAGTGGCAAAATTTCATGAGCAGTATATTTTAGCATTTCAAGTACGTACATAAAAGTGCATGTTTGTTTTTTCAATAGGTTTAAATGGAAGTCATCTGATAGGTTAATGAATGTCTTGATATTTCTTCAAATTTCAAACTCTACTTTGTTTCCTGAAAGCATTGTGAATACTCAGCTGAAACCTTCCCTATTTTCCAGGATGAAAGCTATGTAGGGAGAAATTTAGCCATAGCTGGCAGCAGAGTATTTTTACACTTAATATTCTATTTAAACTGCATCGCTCTTCAACAAAGAAGGAACTTGTATTTGTAACTCATATACTGTGCTACACAAGTGCCTATGTACTAGCTTATTTGCTTGTTTTGTTCTAAGGTTAGGAAGACTAATGAGAAATTGTATAAGCTCCTCAATGAAGAAGAAATGTCTCTCAGTCTGCACTTTTTGAGAGAAGTGAGAAGAAGCAGAGAGAAGGACAGATACTACAAATGCCTCTCACATTAACTCAAGGAGAGCTCCAAACTAGCATGGTAACTGGGGCAAAAGCACAGTGAATGTAGTTATTTTGATGGACCTTTATGTCTTTTGCTTAATCTAAATAAAAAATAAATAAACGTTAGAAATTACTACAAATTCTCTGAATTATGTGATTTAATACTCTGTTGATAGGATGAGCTATAAAACAGAGGAGGAAGCAGTAAAAAAAAAAAAAAAAAAAAAAAAAAAAAAAAAAGAATTCTTTAATCCTGGGGAGACTCCAGGAATTACAACTGGAGTTAGGAGATAAACAAGTGGAGTTTATGATCTGAGCTTCATGCATGGCTGTTAACTAAAGGAAAAGCGCTCGAGGAGCCTGAGGACTAGAAGAACTTGGCCTCCTTTAAGGGAACTGACTATCATGGTTCACACTTTTTAGGTCCCAAACTCAGCTGGCTGGAGAATATCAACCAGGTGAGCATCATCAGGGCTTTGACCACTATAGTAATTAGTGATGCCAGCAAAAAAGCAACATGGAACCCAGCCATCCTATTTCCTGTGTTTGACTGATCTGTTTTGTGGTAAATTATGTCAGTGGAAGACTTACATAAATAAGGCATTCTTAAGCATTTAATGGTTTATCTTCCTTTTGTAGAGTAACCGTGAACATTAATCAGTTACCTTATAAACAGTTCAAAGGCAGAAGCTCCCTCATTACAGACTACAACTCCCTGCTAGATGAGGGCAGACAAGATTTTTGAGGTTGTAAGACAGAGGAAATCACATGTGAGAGGCAGGAGAAAAGAGTAAAAGGAGTAGCCAGAGGGGAAGAGGAGGGGAGAGGAAAAGATGTAGACTATGGTTCACATTAAACCTTACTGATCTGGGGCTTTCAGATAACCAGCGCACTTTATTAAATTATGCTGATGACACATTAATCCATGCAATATGGTTTCTGTGAATTTTGGACACGCAGGAAGATGTGTTAGTGGATGTCAGAGTAATGATGTTGCATTACATTGCATTCAGAATGGGGTTGTCACTAAGTTGTCCAAGGGTCACTGACCTGTCACCCTGGAACTGCAATGTAAATATGAGGTTTAGCTTAATGTACATGTATGTGTGTAAATGTTATTTTAACAATTGTTGTTTAAGAGAGTGATGATATTCTGTCACCCCATGGTGCTGCGCAAATTGACACCATCTGAAGAACTGAGCGATAGCAGTTCTGTTTGCATGGTTTTTATTTCCTGCACTCAAAACCAGGATATTTGATCTTTACCTATTTCATTTATTTTACAGCATGTCACAATCATTCTCCGGAGTCATAACTCTCCAGATATAATACTAAATATAATACTCAATTCTTGACTCCTAGCAGGAGCAAACACTATTTCTAGACATAAACTTGTAAAATTCTTAACCTGTATTCTTGCACTGAAATACGAAAAAACAAGAATGAAACCTGTGGAACATGGTATAGAGTCTGTGTGTTAGACTTATGCAGCTAAGAGGATAAAACTCTAAAAATATTAAAGTAACTGTTGTGAAGAATTTAAAATTCCACAATGTGCAAATTAAGGAGGAGGACTACATTGCAGAAAAGAAAAAAATCTTAAAATGTTAATTGCAATGTAAGAATGAAAAGGAGCTGACGGATAATAGTATCTTTGTCCTGTACAGGGTTTGTCTGCTCACAGTCACTGTTGCAGCAAGGTGGGTAACCAATAGAATGAGAGGCAGTGGCCTCAAGTTGCAGCATGGGATGTTTAGGTTGTGTATTAGGAAACAATTATTCTCAGAAAGAGTGTTGAGGCAATGGCACAGGCTGCCCAGGGAGGTGGTGCAGTCACTGTCCCTCAAAGTGTTCAGGACCTGCGTGGATGTGGCTCCGAGGGACATGGCCTAGTGCAGTCACAGGCATGAGTTGATTGGTCTCTGTGATCTTAGTGTCTTTCCAACTTTAACGATGTTGTGATTCTACAATTAATATCAGTGGGAAGCTTTTGGGTAAACTGCTATGAGCTGTGCTGTAAATGAGCAGGAAAAGTGAGCATCAGGAGTAGCAGTACTGGAAGACAAATAGACAATGCGTGGAATATCTCGAATGCCACATAATCACTGGATATTGGAGAAATCCCAAATAATTACTGAGGATCTAGTGAAGTTACTCCCATTATTATTCATTAGCTTTTTGTAGCCATGAATCTTCACCCTGAGTAAAACAAATTAGAGTATTTCAAGGAAAACCAGTAGCTCTTCATTGTTGCTGAAAGTGTCATAACCTGACCATCAACAAAATAGGGATGTTAATATGAAAAATAATAAAGATGTATATTATATGATGACAATTATTCTATGTCTTTCCCCTGTCTGAGCCATCAGCCTTAATGAATATCTGTGAAATCCTGTCATCCAAACCAAGTCACTAGGCTGCTCAAATTAGATGATAATGTTATAATGGGTATTGTTTTGACATGGTGGTTGTTTCTTATTATACTGGAGTTATGTAATAACTGCCATGGGCTGTATAAATATTTTTCAGATAATGACCCAACACACAAAGTCCTTAATTATTATTCAAGGAAAATTCTTTTGCTCTCATAAGTAAAGCTGGATTTGGCCCCAAAGCACTTATTTTACAGAACTGTTATTAGAAAACAATCACTGCAAATGCAATTATTTTCAGGACAGCACAGGAAAGAATGCCCTACTCCCCAAGCTGAGATCAAACCCAATAATTAGGGGAAGAAAAAAAGTACACTTCAAAATGATTTTGGTGAGTAATCACAAGTAACAGAAAACACAATCTATGCCAGTGTATATTATTCCACTTCAAACACAATGGCAAAATGAAATATAAAAACAAAGGCAAGGCAGACAGGGACACATAAGTTCTGTCTTATTGTCAGTGTGGATAAAAAATCACTGGTAAAAAAGGCAGAATATATGCCTTAACTGCTGAAGATATGAAAATGAATAAGGCTTGACACTCCACGATGTGTTTCTTTCAGCATACAATTTTTATAAAGATGTGTTTTTATTTGATCTGCTATTTTAGGGATCTCCTTTTTCAAATTTTGGCCCTGATAATGCTTCCAACAACTTCTATCAATCCACAAGGATTCTGTGAACACCTTGCTGTTGTTGGAGATCTCTGTCATAAGTAATTTCTCTTACAGTCATTTAATTATTGCAGTATTCTTCACTGAGGCATCCCTATCAGTTCAATGAAGACCAGCCCTAATGAACCATTACCACAAAGCTACCATGGTACTTTAACTACTGGTCATGGAAAATAGCTAATAACTCAGATACCACTGTGTAGCAAAAACTGAACAGTTAAAAAGTGGCCTGCAATACTAAGGACTGGTGAAATAAAACAGTGTTTGGGGTTTGATGGAAAATTTCTTCTCATCTGATTTTAGTCCAGCTGAGCACCTGGGAGGGCAGATAGCCATTAAAGGGCAACAATTAGTGCAGATCATACTGGACATCAACAGGGCTAGGACAAAAAGAGAAACAAAAATTGGGAGCATGCCTCTTTGAAGTAAACTCCAGTGGTGGACATAACTGACAGGTTTGGGTAGCAAAGCTGCAGGTGCTCTGTGTGGGAGGAGGTGAGGAACTACAGGGATGGTCCTACTGGGTCCAGCCAGCTCCAGCACCATGGTGAGCACCTCATTAGACACCAAAACCACACTCTGTCAGTAGATAATCAGCCTTCCCAGCTCGGACTTATTTTAACAAAGAGTAGCAGACACTGGGGTGGGAGATGTGAGTAGATGTCCTTGAGGACATGCATGGTGACCTCATGGGTAACCAATGCCAGGTTAGACACAACCTTGAGGGACTGCAGCCATTTCATCAATGGCTCAACAAAGCAGAGGAAGGACAATAGAAAACAAATCAGTGGAAAGAAAGCAATGTGCATGGAGCAGCGGGCAGAAAATTGCACACACAAATCCAAACTTCATGCGTTGCTGGACTCTTTGCAGAAGGACTTGGGAAAGACTGAGTTTAGCCAGTTTAGCCAGAAAATAAGGGAAAATGGAGATTAGGAATGGAGAGAAAAGGTGTTTGACTGAAAATCAGCTTTGGAGAGACGGAGAAAAGTTGTTCATCTAAATGTTTGCTTATGTTCTTCCTTTTTCTTTTTTTTTTTATAGTACCAAAATCAGTGATCAGAAGTTTGTATTAATTAAGCACAGTAATATTATTGTTGTGTGAAGAAAAGAATAAATTAATTAAAAACTGCCTTAGTCAAAACTCTTTTGCCTGCAACAGTTGCCAGTATCAGCAATGGGACCAAAGAACAAGTCTTCATACTTAGTATTGGAAATAAGTATACAGCTACAGCTTGAAAATGTTATATGAAAGGTGTTGATGTCACTTACTGAGCTGAGTCTGCTCTGCTGAGTAAGCAAACTTGGGTGTTGCTGTTTAAGGATGAGCCTAGGACCAGCACAAGAGTGAGCCTTGGTGTGTGCTAGAAAGCATGAAGTCACTGGGGAGAAAGCCTGGCAAGTTTAGTTTGCTGCTTTTACACATTCTGGGAAGTGAAAAGGTTAAGGTAGAAATTCAGCTTCAGCAAGAAGATGCAATGGGAGTAGCCACTGTGCCAAATATTTTAAATTCATATCTTGATGCAAATCGGAAACCAGGCTCTGAGCCACTGACATAGATAAGTGCAGCTGTGCACTCTTGTGTTACTGACTGTGGTGAGACCTGGCTTTCAATGACATTAACTGACTTTCTTTTAATGGGAGGCAAAAACATTCCTTGATCAGCCAGGGAACAGGTACTACTTTCAACGGTTTACCCAAAGCTTTACTTAGCAGACCCACGAGAATCACCTCAGTCTCATTTAAAAGAATAAGTTATCCAACCGTCATCCAAGGCTGGACACTGAAAAAGAGAAGTCCATGTGATGTGCTCTAAGCACAGTGGAACAATGCTGGAAACAAAAAAGGTCATCTTACTGCCCACTTGAAGATTAGCATGGTGTTTGCTGTTTCAGTTAAGTGAGAAGACTGCATGTGTGAGATGCAGGCCCACTCTCAGCTGTATTTGACTGCAGTTTGGACACTAAAACAAATCTCTGAATGCCTGAGTAGCTTGGATCCTGGATGTTTTTTGGAAAACTTTTCCCTTGCAAATTCTATTCTCACTGCATTATTCTTACTAGGCTTGAAATTTGAGTGGAGAACAGGGAAAGTGTTATCAGAAAGAATGGATTGCTCTTGTGATGGTGTAAAGAACCAGACTGCTGGTTTTCATGTCAAGCTCACCTATCCCTCTGCATATCTGCCTAAAAATTATTACTCAATTCTTCTCCCTCATAGCGTTCTCTCATCTTTCTGCCTAATTCTTAAATTTCTGTATCACTTCCTATTGTTCCAACATATGTGGATTACCACCCCACATTTCTGTGCTGCCACTCTAAGTTTACAAGTATGACCTAAGGGATCGGATTCCCATACGAAAACATGTAGTTTGGTGTTCATTACAAGCAGTAAATAATTGTTTTTAGGTTTTAGTCTTGGATACAAGCAGATATTGATTTAATCTATTACAACAGAGCTTTAATTTGCACTACTATCAATTAAAAGCACCACTCTTAATAAATCAGGGATGAAGAGTCTTAATAAACAGTAAGATAAAAAACTACTCATCCTGTCTTTCATTTTGATGTATGTGCTTAATATTCTCTTTCATCACTGTAAGAAGATAGTGATCTTGCCAAAAGCTAGAGCAGGGAGAGGAAGGAGGGCTGATAAACAGCCATGGCTCTGCAGCTAACTGCAGTACCTTTAGCTGCAAGACATTATTAAAGCTGTACCTTCAGCTTCTAAAAAATTTAATCTAGGTGCCTTTGAGGGAGAGGCAGGCAAACATAGAGCAGTGGGTTGCTGTTTTCTTTCTGTAACCCCCACAGCATAAAATAACTAAAAGCAATTAGATCTCTCACAGAATATCAGCAGTGACTGTTCTGGAAAGGGCTCCACAGCTGAGCTAGCAATGCCATTTGGATAGTGAGAACATCATGGTGCTCAGATTCAGATTTTGCTTCAAGAAAGGACCAGTAATATCTAGCCTGAGGAGAACTTTGGGGAATGGATGGCTGGAGAGGCTGGATGGGGTTGCTGGTTTAGTTTGACCTACTTTGGTAATGGCCAAGCAGCTTCACTACACAGATGTTTCGTACGATTTATTGGTTTCATATTGTGTCCAAACCACTATGCAAGCTGGAAGTAAACTGAGAAGCTCTGAATATTTGATTGGTTTGCTCTTCATATAGAAGCTCTGATTTTACAGTGCAACAGTTTCCTTCAATTAATTGGCTCAAATGAGATGCTCTATAATAGGATTTATGAAACAATTGTTCTTACTGTGATTATAACTTCACAGTAGTGATGCTGTAATTGTGATTGAACATGCACTTTCAATTCCCTAACTTCAAATACTTCTAACTGCCATGAGAAAAAAAAAACACTTCTGTAAAATGAAATTTTACTGCTGCTTACCACTTCTTAAACACCACAGTTTGACTAATATGCTGTCAGAGTAGTGAGGTCTGGCTACTCCCTACAGGTCAGGAAGCTGAGGAAGAAAATACAGCCTGCAGAGCAGTACCCAATTGAGGTGAGCAGGACAGGTCCAGACAGCAGCCAACTTCAGTCAAAAGAATAGATCAATAGCCAAGCTGTGGTGATGAGAAAGGTATGTTGCCAAGATGGGAAGTCAATCAGCAGGCTGAGATCAGGTCTGATGCCAGGGTGGTGATGACTTGTGATGACACAGACCTTGCCACCTCCTGTAGTGACAAGGAAGGTCCTAGATCAAGCTGGGATGGGTCAAGATCCAGATTTGTAGAGTCCAAGGGTAAAGTGCATGGCTATGACTGAGCGCTTATATACCAGGCTGGGACTGGATGCACAGAACTGAATTAGATGGGACTCTTGGACACATGGGCAGGGAGAAGGATAACTTCCTGGCTTCCCCGTGCCTGGTGAGGTTAGAGAGGGTGGCTGAGGCACAGTAGGCTCATTCAGGGACTCAGCAGGCTTTTCATCATACCCCCAAACAAAAAAAATGGATTGAATATTACAAGTACTGTCTTAAGCATTTGTATTTTTTGCAACATATGTCACAACAAGAAAAATAATCTCCTTAAAAAGCCTACTTATCCCATAAAGATTTCTTCAACTTGACATTCAAGCATCTAGCTTAATGTGTTTTGTTCCTATTTGTTTATTCTGTAATGTCCTTTATCTACTAACCAATACTGTCAGTGCATCAGAGCAGGAATCATCCTCCATTAATATACTTTGACTTCCATGAACTACTGTCTGAAACAAGTGGAACCAATCGAGATATCTACATCCAGCAATTCAGCTACTGCTCATTTGCTCTGATTGCACAGGAAAGTTCAAACCAAGCATCCCAGCAGTAATAGTTGTGCAAGCCCAGGTCTGTAGGAACACTAGTTGTGCTGGTGTGTTGTAGATCTGTTACTGACAGCATGGTCTGGACATCTCTATGCCAGCTGTAATTGTCATATACTACACAGCCCCCTGCTTAGCCTAAAAACAGTGAGGGGGTGGTTTTGCTTTGTTCTGTTCTTAATATTGAGATTGTTTACCCATTTTGAATATTATAAAATTCTATGTTTTTCCAATCAAATGCTTTGGTTACTACATATTTAAATTAATCATTTGTTCATAAGTCTCCGAAGGATGGTATCAGAACTTTACATTGGTTATCTTTGTTACATTTTCTGCAGACTGTCATCCTCACAAAGCCTGCAGAGTCTTGTATTTTAGATATAGCTATTGCAAAGATGGAAATGTAAACTGTTTAACACAGCAGCATTTAACTGCTAGGAGATAGGGCATTATGTCTAATACCATCACCAAAGTGAAAAGATATCATCTAAATTTTGTGGGGGAAAAAAAAGAGATGTGAAAATCTGTTTTAGCTCAATACTACCAATAAGAAACATCAACCTTCAGGACACAATGCAAGTTTTATCCTTCTGTCTTTGCTTGAGGCAAGTAGACTGGCTATAAAGGGCATGCTGGGGACTTGTAGAAGTGTTCTAAGGACTTTTCTAAGCCCAGTGCAGTGATCTGCTTGTTTTTAATGGAGGCATGTGCAGCCAGGTGTTCAGATAGGCGTGTTGTCATAAGCTCAAAATACTTTTAAAAAACAATTAGCTGAAAAGTTAAAATCAAAGGCAAAACAAAGTAAAGATTAGGTGCAATGATAGGAATTACATTTGTTTTACTTTCAATTGCAGTGCATATTTGTTAAGAAATGAAGAAGTCTAATACATCACTGCGGCACAACAGCACAGATACAGCTTATTTGTCACCACATTTCTACAACTTTACACCAGGACAATTCCATTTACTTACAATATATTTCTTACTGAAAAAGATGGTTAACCCATAAAAATAAATTACCTAGTATTTTCTATTAGAAAAGATTCTCATTATTTTCTGAAGGAACTCTAATAGAGGGCATCAGTTAGGCCTTCTAAAATCAGCAAGAAGCTCCTAGTTCAAGGAGATGCCCATGACATTTTTTTCAACTTAAGCTGGCACTTACAATTTTACAAACAATAAGTTTTCCTGCTTGCAATGTAAGCCTAACGCATGCCAGCGAGTAGCCTGACATAAGTATTCCAATTTCATGCTGAGTCCATAAAGCCACCAAAGGAACATCATTATGCTTTCTGGGTGCAGGCAGATGAGCAGCTCATTATGGTGCAGAGTAACAGTTCCCAAGGCAGCCCAGCAGCCCTCTTTCCTTATCACACAGCCACAATAGCAGACTTTTCCCTTTCCAGGAGAAGTTCATGATGTAGTAGAGTCTTTGGCTGCTGGACAATACAGAAAGAGGGAAAAGTACCTTACTTCTGATCCCCTGATATGTTACAGGGTCTTATCTTCTGTAGAATCGACAGCTTCTTCTGTCTTTGGTTAGCCTGTTTGGTGGTAGCAGTTTATTTGGAAAGTTCAAGTTCAGATGATGGCATGCTCTTATGTATTGCTAGGCTTCATAGAAGGATAGGGTCATAGAATCATTAAGGTTGGAAAAGACCACTAAGATCATCTACAGTCCAAACAGCTCACTTCCATCATGCCCACTAGCCATGTCCTCAGTGCTACATCCACTCATTTCTTGAACACCTCCAGAACCAGTGACTTCACCACTAACCTGGGCAGCCTGTGCCAGTGCTTCATCACACTTTCAGAAAAGAAATCTTTCCTCATATCCGACTTCACTTTATAACGTGCAACCTTGTGTTAATTCCTACTGAAACAATAGAGGAAATTATACTGACATCAAACACTCACAGTGAACAAACCGTTTAGCATAAGCTACCGAATCACAAACCTGGAAATTTTCAAATGCCAAATGATGGCATTCATGCTGCCTTCACCTTTTCTATATCTACAATATAGACTTAATTGCTCTGTAACATCCTATGTTTCCAAAGACACCTGCTTTATTCAACACACAGAACAGATGCTACCAAGGAATTCATGGGTATTGTTCAGGGAATGCAGCTATTAAGAGGTTTTCTGACAGCAAGGTAAAGGACTTTGGAAATAAAGAAAGGCATTGATGTCAGAGCAGGTGAACTCAATATCTGTGTTTTTTCTGTGTCTCTGCCATTTGCAGACTTCTTGAAGTTAATTAAAAAAGAATGCCAAAATGTTGCCAGCCAGTTCTGGGTTCTCCTATGGATGGACCTGGCTCCAGATGCTGAGGGTTGATTGGGAATAGAGCTGATCAATTCCTATTGCAGCTGACATCTACTAAGTGGCTTCCCAGTGCCTCTGAGGTCAGGCCAGTGCAGACTAGACACATAAATACAGAGCTATGAACTGGAAGACATGTCATGGAAGACATTGGTTCTATAATTATTCCATCAGACCAGTAAATAATCTGAAGAATGGGTATATGAGGTATCTTACCATTCTGGTTCTTATCCTCCACTGTAATATACTGAGGGGTTTTTGGAGAACAACATGGTTCGCTTCAAGCCTGCAGAACTGCTTACATTGTGTACTAAGTTAAGTAATACTAAAGGGAAAAGACAGCATATACCTAGACTTCATCCAAATACAGAGCTGAACCTTGGCAAGGGCAGACACTAACACTAAGGATCTGGGAGCATTCCCAAGCCACAAGGCCTAGCCATAATCTGAAATAGTGAAAATAAAAGCCTTTAATCTTTGTTTATTCATTTACAAAATTTGGATTTTTATTAACATAATTTATGGTCACGAAACTAGGACATCCATGAGTGGACCTTCAAATGATAGTAGAACATGGAGGAAACTGGAACAGCTAAGTCAAGTCTGTCTTGGGAGAAGGGCAGCATGCACCAGGACAAAGAATTATGTTTGCAGGTGCTACAACAATCTTCACTGCCTTTCTACTTCTGAGATGAGATCACATATGAAGAGGGAATCTAATTGGAAAGCAGTGGGAGATGAAAGGAAGACAGAGCAGGTGAAGGGAGTGAAACACTGATGAGGGATGAAACAGAGAAAAGACATGGATGTGACAGAAAATCTTTCCTGACTCATTCTGCGCTCTTAAGGAAAAGATCCTGTATTATTTTAATGCTTCCTGACTGTCAGAGGTAACCACCTGTGTTTCAGTCTGTGCCTATTGTCTCCTGTCCTGGCACTTGGCCCCACTGAAAGGAGCCTGGCTCCCTCCTCTTTGCACCCTCCCTTCTGGTATTTATAGACAGTGATAAGATCCACCTGAGCCTCTGTTTCTCCATGCTGAACAGTCCCAGGTCTCCAAGCCTTAACTCATAGGGCAGTTGCTCCCATTCAATGATTCCTGGAGATGCTATGTGGCCCTCTCTAATTGGAGTCCCTGCAGTATCACAGAATCATAGAATGGTTTGGGTTGGAAGGGACCTCTAAGGTCATCTGTAGGCAGGGATACCTCCCTCTAGACCAGGTTGCTTAAAGCCCCATTCAGCCCGGCCTTGAATACTTTCAGGGAGGGGGCATTCAACCCTCACTGGGCAACCTGTTTCAGTGTCACATCACCCTCACAGTTAGGAATTTCCTCCTAACATCTAGTCTAAATCTACTCTCTTCCAATTTAAAGTCATTTCCTCTTGTCTTGTAGTTATATGCCCTTAGAAAAAGTCCCTCCCCAGCTTTTCTGTAGGCCCCCTTCAGGTACTGGAAGGTTGCTATATGTCCAGTTTTCTCTTGCACTGGGGAGCCCAAAACTGGATAGAGTACTCCAAGTATGGGCCCACCAGTGCTGAGTAGAGAGGAAGGATCACCTCCCTCAACCTGCTGGGAATACTTTGCTTGATGCAGGTCTGGATGGCATTAGTCTTCTTTGACACAATGGCAAAAGTTAGTTCATGTTCAGCATGTTGTCTGCCAGAACACCCATGTCCTTTCCTGCACAGCTACTTTACAGGTGAGCGGCCTTCAAAATGTACTATTGCCTGGGGATGTTCCTCTGAAGGTTCAGGACTTCACCTTGTTGAACTTCATGATGTCCCTGTTAGCCCATTTCTCCAGCCTGTCAAAGTCATTCTGAATGGCAGCATAGCCCGCTGTTGCATCAATCCTTCTTCCCAATTTGATGTCATCTGCAAACTTGCTGAGCAATGCCTCATCATTCAGATCATTAATGGAGATGTTAAATAGGACTGAACCCAGTATTAACCTCTGGGATATACTGTTAGTTGCTGGATATTTCTGATTCCCAGTTCCCTTCCTGTTCATAATGCTGACTGTCTTGTCCCATTGCAACAGCAGCACAAGAATACTACAGGAATATTGACCGCAACCAAGGCAAATTCAAAGATTCACTTGGTGTGTTGTGTGTTCCTACAGTATAAAATAAAACCGTGCTACTGCTGAGTGATCTCATTGGGTCATCTATGAAAAATAGCATTTGACAGTGCCCGCAAAATCTCACAGCTGAGCCCATACTTCAATACCTGTAAAGTGCTCACAGTACCCTACAAATAGGAGAATGGACAAAAAGCAAAACTATTTAATGTAAATGTGCATAACTCCACACGGCCTCTACTTCTTAGCTATGTTAATTTACACTGGTTGCAGATCAGACTGAGAGCTTTCTATCTACAGCTTATAGATGAAAAAAAAATATTTTGCATTCTTCATTTTCCCAAAATTCATATTAAATTAAGAATTTATGAAAGGAAGGCTCAAAGCTTAAATTAGACCATTAATTCTTTCTTGTGCTAACAGATCATAGAAGATTAGAGAGGAAGGAAGCAAGACAAAGAAGAGAAGGAGACTATTTTTGGGAAACAAATTAGCTTTGACTGTATACTCCTTCAGAGGTGGGGGCACACTATCACTGACTGTTTCTTAAAGTGATTAATTGTGTAAGTCCTGGAACAAAAGCTAATGGTAAAATCTTTGCAGCTTTTTCCTATTATTATTAACTCACCAGTAATATGTAACTTGAACAGAAGATCTGAGAACTACGTGCCCAAAATTTTATGTATTTTTTCCAGCTGCATTAGTTGCTCTAATAAAAGATAGTATTATCTCCCCACAAACGTTCCTCAGCAGGAAGCAATCTGCATGTGTATATATGTTCCTAATTATGTTAGCAATCTTACCAGAATTGTACTGTCATCTAACAAGAATAGCATGACAATGAACATGAAGGAGAAAGGGTTGGTGTGAGTGGGGAGAGAGGCCAAGAAGGAGGGGACAGAGACTCTGCAGAAGCATTTTGATTCTGTTGACAAACATTCTGACATAGCACCTAAAAATCTAGGGACTGGGAAACTGACAGTTATACTTGGATGATGAAAAACTACTAAGTTCAGTCTGGCTTTTTTGCTGCAGAATCTGTACCTGATGGTCACTGGGAGGAAGGAATCTGGTATCTCCATGAGAAAAGCTCCAAAACTGGCAGTATCAGAAGTATGGGGCCTGGTGAAAGGAGAGGTGGGGACAGATAACACTCTTTAAGAGATACGAGGAAAGCAAAGTTTCACCAGAACTGCAAAATGATGTCAGGAGAAGATGACATGTCAGAGGGAAATGGTGAAAAAGGAATCCATCTGGCTGCAAATGAAAGCAAAGCTGTGACCAACACAGCAGATTGCAGGACCATGGCAAACAAGCTAGTGTGGAAGGAAAAGCCACGTACCAAACATATGTATGTATGTATGATGTATGTATGTATGTATGTATATATACCAAATCTATAATCAATGCCCTGGCTTTCAGCTGCAACATTGACCAGTACCCAAAAATAGACACTAATAATAACCACGTCACATATCCAACAGCATTCTAAGGTTTATTGTTCATTTTAAACAACTACAGCGACTAGCTTATAACTAAGGTAGTCAGTTGTTATGTATTCACAGTTAAAGGAAAGAAAGAGGCTTTATTAGAGCATAAGCTATTTTAGACACCTATAGTATTATGAGTCATATCTTGAAAGTGCCTGTTTTCCCTTGTTATCTCCAGAGCAAACTCAGACTTGGACACATATTTCTGTTTGGTGAGGTGAACCTAACCTTTTCAGCTCATCTGCTTAGTCATTCAAAGTCAAGTATGCCAGATACATTCCCTTTTTTTAAGTGAAGGAGTAGTCTGGAATTGATTAGCTTCAGTCACAGATAGCATCTCCTCAACTTAATCAAATGAGACAGAAGAGCCATTTTGATTACGCTGTTTTACCTGACTGAAATGGATAAGGCTTGTTTGCATATAACTAAGATCTCTGCAGCTGCAGAAGTTACACAGGTACCTGTATCCTTTATGAAAGGAAAACTTTCAGACATTTAAGTGATATGGTTGAATTTGTGATGGAAAAAGTATTGCTTACTCACTCTGCATAGGTGTGTCACTCATCTACTCAGTGCCTTAATTAAGGTGCACAATGGAAGAGTATTAAAAAATGAATCCTTAAATTCTGAACAGAATACTGACAGTTTGATAAATACTCAAATTTTATTGGGCACTCTTTCTAAATGTGCTGTTTGAATGCAGATAAAAGAGCAGAGACGGTAGACTTGCAGATGATGATTTCATTAATGGATTAATGCAATGTGTAGTAGATTATACTGATTGCCATTAAATCAAACTTCAATAGATTAGCTGGCATATTTAACAAACTTAGTCATTTTGCATGTAATGATGAGAAGATGACTCATTAGAATGACACTTTATAGACAGGGGTAGCATTTTGTGCACTATAAGACAGCTGGCTCCTTCTGTCATCTCTACAACTTGATTTTATTTTGAGGACCACTGGCTGATGTTGTTTGATCTTGCTAGGTTAGCAAGAGTGACCAGAAGATATAAGATGAGGGACATGCAACCTCAGTACCCTTTGCTTTCTGAAATTTGATCCACTCTGCCCTCAGAGACACTCACAATTGTCTATATCTAAGCACAGTTATTTGTACCACCCCAGAGAAAGTGAGCTCAAGGCCACATTCAACATAAGAATATTTAAATGCTTTTTTTACTATCATTAGGAAATCATATCAGGAAGTGGTCCAATAAATTTTCCTCTTAAGAAGCGGGTGCTGAGATGAAAACATGAAAGGTAACTTTGAAATATCTAGAAGATACAGTACATTTTTAAGAGGCTGCTTTTACTTTTTTTTTAGACACTTCATTATTCTTACATGGTTCAGTGCTTTTTTTACCCCAACTTCCTTAAAATTTTGGTAAATAGGCTAGGAAATGTTGTGATTTTACAGAATAATCCTACATTATGTTCTACAAGACCAGAAGTAAGACCTCAAAAACAAGGAAAGTACATAATGTGGCACTGTTCAAACAGTAGGTGTCCTTAAAGAAAGAATTTCTATCGTAATAGAAATACACTGCGGAGATAAAGCTGCATTATAAATAAATGTATATGATGAAGCCTAGGAGATACTTCTATTTATGTTCCACAAAGTTTCTTACTTACTACACAGCATTGATAAGAACTGTCTATATTGTGAAAAACTTAAGCTAGTTTTATTTTGCACTACAGAAGATCACCTGTATGACCTCTTTTACAAGCAGATCTGAAATATAGCCTTTTAAACAAAAGATATCCTATAAAGGGATGCAAGAGCCCTTTACGCCTTTTCTTGTAACAGCTTCAAAAAGAAAAATCATACTTTCAAAGAACCATGAAGTTTCACAGGTGATCTTGCAAAAGGCAGGAGAGTGCAAAGCTATGGCAATTTTGCAATGCCATAGATCACTCTTAGTTCACTATATTTTCATTTCAGATTGTTTTCACTAGGTGCTTGCACATGTATTTACCCAGCTGTGTTATAAATGCCTTTAGAGATTTACAGATAGCTTCATTATTGGGTCCAGCTCAGTTTCCACAGGCGTATACAAAGATGCAGGTAGAGCATGGATAAGGGAGGAAAAGCTGTTTTTTTTTCCATGTAACATTGAACACACTGCTCTGCACATGTACCTGGGCTTGGGATTATATCTCTTCTTCCTAACCATTTCCCACATTCCCTCAAAGCAAATTTATGCCTGTTTGTAATACAGTTTACTAGGGGAAGATTCACACTAATACTGCGTGCTTATAAAGATACTGACTCAGAGGAATGGTTGCATTGTAAAAGTGAGAATTCATTTGGCTGGGTTTATAACTGCATTTTTAGTGTCCTTGTAGATTCCATTGTAAAAGACGGAAAATTCCAGTTTATTTCAGTTGTTCAGAAAAATCTAAAGGTGGCAATGTCATCTTGCTTCATACTATAGAGATTACATTCGCTATTTTATTCTGCTAATCTTCTCACTATGCTTTATGTTCATCAAAATATCCAGTTGGGCAGGAAACATACATCAAATGGCTCAGCAAGCCTTATGTCCTTCAATTCGTGCTTGTTGAAATGTTAAATCTTTGTATTCCTAGTGCATCAACCACTATTTTAGAGAAAGATTTTAAAACTCTTGATCACAAAGGCTTAAATCCTGGTTAAAAATTGTCTGAAATTATTGTCCTGTTCTATCTGCTTAGCCCCTTCAGAAAATGTGCTTGACAGCACTTCCTGAGACTTGTTGGTCTGTTGTCAAACTGTTCATTTATTAGAATACATGAAATGAAGGAGCCATGCAATGAGATGAGCCTGGGAAGTGATGGTTTTACAGCCAGCATGTGCTCTGCGTGTAACACTGGTTCATCGAATCGGGACAAGAATTCCCTCCTTCCCGTTTTCCAGGTGAAACAGTATTTCTCAGCTCTAATTATCTCTCTTTTAGTCTCCTGGCTTTCTTCTGATGGCAGAGATTTTCAGAGGGACCTTGAGGTCAGCCAGGGGCACTGCTGGAGATTTCAGCTCTACAAAACAGCTGCAAAATTCCCTTTGCTGGCAAGCCCTGATTTGGCTGGACTGTCACAAAGAATGAGCTGTGCAGTGAGGGGTGGTAATGAAAGCATGGATGAGGAGATGTGTCAATTATTCCCTCAGCGGCATCCACTTAGCAGAGCTTTTATGATGAACTTGGAAGAATTTGCAGGTGCTTCACTAAGTTGACCTATCTTTTACACTCTAAAAGAGGAGGCCAAAAACTGAATGAGCCTTTACTTACCCTTTTATCTCCACAAGCACCTATAGAAAAATCTTGCTGTGACTTACATGGGTTTTTGTTTGCTTGAAGACAGTGACTAAAAGTACATAGTGTAGCATATAAGATACAAATTTGATTGTAAAGGAATTTCATTCTCATCCAACTCTTGTTCCCAAATCCTACAGCTCTTGGCATGCACTCTTCCACTACCAACCACCACTCTACTTAAGGAGTGACATACGATATCAGGACATATTGTCATACTATATCATAGTGTGACACTGCATATCAGTGTACATTGTGACAACTGTTAAGGGTTAGGGTATCCTAAGGAACCGTTAAGTAGTTGTATTACACTATGGCTCTCGGCCAATGTGAAATCAGATCTGTGTTATGGATCTTTCTGTTATACAAGCCATTAATGTCAAGCTTGGAGTGATAGCAGCAGTTAGCTTGAGTAATATGGATCATTCTCTGAATGTACTTACCACACACTCTGACACAACTCACACAAATGGTGTGATAGAGAGCTTCTGCCTGAAAGAGCTTGCAAATCAGTCTTCTAGTTGAGCCAACACAAGTCATAAACTCACAAGACATTCCCTCAACTGAGTTCTAGAAAAGAACAGTTTTGCTAATGATAAACGGGAAATGAGACAATAATGGACAGAAAATCTGGAATGAAAGATCTAATTATGACATGGTCAAATCTCAACAGTAAAATATTAAGTACAAAACAAAACAAAACCCATACCAACACAAAACAAAGCAAAAAACAACTGGACACATATTTTCACTGCCTCTTTAACTATTATCCTGTGTCAGTTTTCTCTGGATGGCAGGGTAAGATATTTCACAAGAAAAATTGAAAAATCAAATTACAAAAGAGTAAGTAATGTAAAGGTAAGGAAATGGTGAAGTCCTTCAGCGTTTTAGGATTTTTTTTATTTCTTTGTTTTAAAAAAAATTCAATTTAGATATATTCCATGTAATGAGTAATATTCCCACCTGATATGCACAGAGCTGTAGATTTATTATGCAGTACTACAAATGAGAAGACAAACAGATCATCTTCTCAGAGGCAAACTGAACAGCTGTGTACTGAGAATATTCATTAAATAGGTATGTACAATAGAATTATTTTTTGTTCATTATAAATTCATAATAGGCAAACCCTGTACTTTTCATACTGATTCATGTTTTACGCTGTCAGAGCTTTTTAACGATGCTATATTGCCTCAACACTCCATTTTACTGCATACTGGTTGTACTTTTCAGTTAGTTCTACAGCTCCTCAAAATATCACCCCATGGTAATATAACAAATAAGCTTTATGACTTTCCCCCCCCCCCCCCAAAGTAAGTTAAAAAAGCCACTGAAAGAAGCTAGCTTTCGAAACTTGTTTTGTGCCTGTATTTCCCACTGGTCCCCTCAGCATTTGTATGAAACTAAGCATAAACATCTTCTAAGCAATGTCTAATCAACCAAACATTTTTGCCCTTACTTGAAAGAACGCAACTTACCACATGACGTACATGGCTTTAGTAGACAAAGTCTCCAAATACTTCCCTATTTCACTTTAAAGAGATCCAATAAGATTATTTTAATACTGTTTTCTTCTGAGTTTTAGAAGTCCACGGGAATCTTCAGGGATAATCTTCACATGCTTGGAAAAATAAACTTTGGGCATTACAATGTCCTTCAAGGTGATTCAGCAAGGTATTTAGAACTCCACATGCTTACAAAAGAAGCACAAGTCATTATGTAGTGCAGACAGTCAGACACACACTCTCCCTTCCCCAGTGTACATTACACATATGTTTGAAATGCGTCTTCAAAAAAATCTCTATTTACCCAGTGTGTCTCATAACAAATGGAACCCCGTGACCTCACCTTCTCCCTTGGCTTGTCTTTGTGCCCTGTGGTGCCCCTCAGGTGAGCATTTTTCAGCCATCAGCCTCTATTTAGAGAAAAAAATTATCAGCAAGAAGAAAGTTACTTACAGAGAGCTCCCTAATGCATAATGATCAGGAGTTCTTTGTTGCCTCCCCGTGGAACAGGGCCTGGCTATACCCTTAGAACTCTATTTTCAAGGTAGGTAGGAAAGAGTCCTCTACTCAGATCCTACAGAATAGACAACACAAACAAGACATCAGCTAGGCTTTGCACATGACCTACAGGACAAGAAAACCTGTGATGACTTTGTTATATTCAAAAGTCATTACTTCTGGTTCTACTTTTGGAGGAAAGTTTGCATCTATAGCTTCATCTTGCGTTCTGCTGTACCCAGGAAAGAATACATACTACCGAATTCTCCATTATGTTAACTCTGTACTACATACTTAAAGCACTGTATACTTTGAGCATCTGGCATGCCCAAATCCCAGAAGGATCTTGAAAGGAGAATTAGGATCAGTCAGATGCACCAAGTCTGTAAGGTGGGTCCATGTTTCCCATCCTGTCTACCTACTATGAACAGGCAAGTCTTGTGGGAACACCAGGAAATGATGGTAGACAGGGATTTGATTTTGACCCAAGCCATTATTTTTATTATTTAAGCCCACATAGTCCTTCTAATGCAAAACAAGTTGCACAATTATAGGAGGCAAGTAATGCCTCCTACACAAAGCTGAATGCTAATGGTCACAGGGTGTAAATTACACACGAGTCAGGGTGAAATAGAAAGCATCTGTGCCGCTACAGACAAGTAAAAAGGTGCACTCAGGATCCTAGCAGTGGTGAGACAGTAATCTATACAATTACAGAGTGATGCTCAGCACTAGGGAATATTCAAAGGATTGGTTTCAGGAGTTAACCTTAAGCTGGTGTAGATGCAGCCCCTTGGAGACTGCTCAGTGCATGCGGCAGAATGACCAGAGTGCCATTATGCTTGGATGACCAGAAGTACTGCCAGTAGCTATGACATAGACCCAAGTGGAAGGATTGCAGCACTTCCCTTCCTTGAGTCAGCTGTGTTTACTCCCTTCTGGAGGCCCACCAGATAAGCCCTTCCAGATGTGTCTAGTTACAGTGCCAGAGATCAAGGATATGGGTATTCTTTATCTCAGTCCAGCTGCTGTTAGGTTATAGAGCTACAGGATAAGTTATGAGGGCTAGAGCCATAAGATCAAACCACTGTTTGGTGTGAATTGTAGCACAGCACAGTCACTCAGTTTTTCCTATGGATTTTTTTTTTTTTTTTTGCATGGGCATTACAGGCATGAGTCTAAAGTTATCTGTACAAATATTCCATTTGGAAATCACTGACACTGACAAAAACAAAAACATCCGTTCTTGCTAATAATTTTTTCTTTAGAGTCCCAGTACAGAATAATAAAGATTAATTAAAGGTATTTAGGGACAGGAAAATATTGTTTCAGAAAATGGCATGTAATGACAGCTTACACAGTTCAGTGATTTAATTGTCCTTGGAAAGAACCAGCCTGTCCTCAGCCCACAGTCTTTTGGATTGAATCAAGACTATCAGCAACTTCTTGGTGGTATTTGATGCTTCTCAGAACTGGGTATATAGGCCATGTGTGTGACAATGATATATTGCGTTTATTGAGGCAAATTATTCTTCCTGAAAACCTGCACTATTTTTTGCTGCACAAACTCCATATCATACATACTTTCCTGACATCAGCATATTTAGAAATTCTGTGTGTATGTTGCTGCACTAGTGTAGGGTGGATAATTCAAAAGGATGGAATTCAGAGAAGATATCGTGGAGGATGGTATATTTCTGTAAGGCTTTACATAGATGGTACACAGACTACTGGTAAGTAAAGGGTGGCTCACCTTTTACAATGGTTGAGGCACACCAATGACTCCACACAGGAGGGATCTCCAAGAAGAGAACCTTCCCTAGTGGTGATCAGCCCTTAAATGGGGTCTGGGAGAGGTGGAGCCAGACTCCACCCATTCCAATCACACAGGTGCATTACCTTCACCTGTGCCCCTGCGGCTGACTCAGTGCTCGCCTCAGGTGATCAATCAGTGGTTCAGGCTGTGATTCATTAGTTCCCATACAGCTAAATAGCCTTTTCTGTTTACATAAATCAATTTTCAAACGTATTTCATCTGTCATACATGGAACAGAATCTGGATTCATAAGAGTTAAAAATTCTACCAATTTGAAAATAAGAGGAGAAAGGACTATATCAGTAAGTTTCTATTCTGTCTTGACCATGAATGTAAGACACCAAAGTACTTCGGTAAGTGCTTTAATTTTAATCTGACATATTTTGTGGCCAGGTAGCCTTGTGACCAAGTCAGAAATTTGATTTGGAAGTCTTGTGTAAGATATCTTAGTCCATTCCTTTAGATCCAACCATTCATTCACCCAAAAAACATTTTTCCTTGAGGTTCCTATAAATCTCCGTATTTTCAATAATCATAAGTCATCTTTGTCAGTAAGGGGAATTCTCCTGATATTTAGGTATGACTGTGTAATCTGAACTTCATTACCATTTAGTACACAGGTTTTGCTCTTCACTCTCGTACATGGTATGTTATGGCAAGATGAAGAGGCCTGTCTACAGTAGACAAAAGGTAGGGTCCATGAAAGATGAGTAGCTGGACAGCACACAGATGTAGGCAGTGAAGACCCATAAAAAACTTCCTACTACTGAAATTCCAGAAGAATTATTCATGATTCTTGGTTATGCTGCAGCAAAGTTCAAGGTGAGGTGATGGGTCATTGTTGCAAAACTGAAGAAACCATGGAAAGCAGATTTATGCCATTTTAGTCAGCTGAATTATCCAGGGGAATTAAATGCAAAGATGTATTTTCTCCTCTCCTTGTATTTATGATATTGAAAGAGAAAAAAAAAAAGTTACTTCTTGCTACTCTGCTTACAATGTTTTTGTGCTGCATGTTTTATATACCATATTGAACAGAGTGCATAAAAATAAACCTATCCCCTTTTTTTCATCTCATATTCTGTTTGCAAATGGCTTCTTCTCAGTTGCTGTTCTTTGCTTGAAAGTGAGAGCACATTCATGAATAAGGTCAAAGGATATTAAAAAAAAGCAACTTAATGTGGCCAATAATCAGTATTCATGGCTATCAAGCACAGTCTCTGAAAATGCCAGTGAGATGTAAACACATCAATAAAACAGCAAGTTCTCATTTACTTGCCCTCCAGTCCCCAGACTCTGCAAAAGTAAGGAGGTTACTGCATCTGCAAGGAGATTCTTCCTTCCCCAGCTGACTTCATGTGTTTGTTTATTTAAATCAAAGCTCTTTCTACTACTCCTCAGCATCCGGAGTCTGGGGGGAAAGGACTGGTGGGGATAATAAATTACACCTTATTGAGTAAGTGTGAATGGTACCTGTGTAGTTTAAGGAAGGAAATTAGGGCTAGGGTGCAATGCACAGCTAAGCCTGTCACTGAACAAGGGCGCTTGGAGGCAGCACACCTGATACACTTCTAGACACAGATGCCATAAACTATAAAATGCAGTCACATACATGTTTACATTAGGATAAAGGTGTCAGATTCCTCTTTTAAATATACATTACTTCAGTTCTGCAGAGCTCTGAGAAAGAGCTATTTTTCTCTCAAAGCACAGCAGACAAAAGTGGGTGTAACTTTCATGCCAACAGGAAAGTGTGAGGAGGTCTAATGGGAAAATCATATAATGAAAAGTGAATAACATACAGGAGACCCCTACTATAATGTACAGTTTCCTAAATTTGCCAGTTAGAGGCTGAACTCCCTTCTGCTTTGTATTACATGATACATTGCTCTCTTATTCCTGCTTTCTGGTTCTAAAATATCCATCACCATGGGTCAAATTATGATTTCAGCAACCCAGGTGAAAATTTAAAGCCCCCTGAGATAACTCTGCAAAAAGTGATGGATTTAGTCTGGACACATAGGGTTGCAAATTGAATATGTTCCTGGTCAATAGCATATACTTGAGATCCATCAGTTCTAGGGTTTTGAAGTACAAGTCCTGGTGCCTAGCATTATTAGTTCTATTTTTATTCTGTCAAGATTCAAGTATTCTGGATGCTTCTCAAACCATCAAAAGACTGTTTTCTCCTGCAGATTCTACAGACTAAAGAAAAAGAGAGTAAGGATGACATGAGCAGATATAATACATAACCCAAGGGATTATCTTAGGAAACAGAGTTTTATCATTTATTCATTTGGATTTTAATTATCATATTTTAACTTGGTTTCTTAAGGAACTGAAGTGTAGAAGATTATTCACTCAGTGGTCAATTAGGCAGGGAAGAGTTTTTTGGTCAGTTCTTATATTGTCAGGTATGTAAGGCTCCAATTGGGTAGAATCTTCTGCAGAGATTCACCAGTGCCTTAAAAGAGTTGAGTTCATGTTGCAGCCTTTGTATATTTAATTAAAAACCCAACCGATAGTGAGACATGCACCTATTAGAAAGCAGGCTTCACTAACTCTATGAACACTGGAACTGATATTCATAAACAAATTGATCTTATCTCTCTGATTTTCTCCTCATGGGTCAGTTCCAACATCCTGCCCATCTGCACTCACATAAACAAAATTTACACTTAGTAACTACCTTGCTCCTACATGTAATATGCCCCTATGAAAGCAAAGTTCACTTGTAGGAGTAACAGAATATCATCAGTGTTCTACAAAGTTTAATCTACCCTTGGAAAGGAGGATGAAACATAAAAGGAGGGATTTTTGCTTAGCCCAACCTGGATAAAACAAAGATCCTTTTTACCCTTTTAAAAAATGGCTCTGATGTTATCTTTTTTTCCAGTCACCTGATTACCATGACTTTTCAAATATCATCGAGACTGGCTTGGCAACTACGTCAGCCAATTCCCTCAGGACTCTGGGATGCATCTCATCGGGACCCATAGACTTGTGGATGTTCATGTTCCACAGGTGGTCACGAACCTGATCTATGCTTACAGCAGGAGGGATGTTACTGCCCTGATCCCCTCCTACCAAACATTTGAGGCTGTGCAGCGAGCAGTTATCAGGGAAGACTGAGGAAAAAAAAATTGTTCAGTACCTCAGCTTTCTCCTTGTCTGTTGTCATCAGCCTGCCTATGTCACTCCCTAGGGAGGCTACACCCTCCTGGACTTTCCTTTTTTTTGTTGTTGAGGTTCCTGTAGAAGCCTTTCTTGTTCATTTTGGCATCTTTTTTCCCTAGCCAAGTTCAGTTCAAGCTGGGCCTTGGCTTTCCTGACCCCATCTCTATAGAGCCTAGAAGCTTCCTTATGCTCTTCCCACAATACCTGTCACTGTCTCCACTGCCTGTGCATTTTCTTTTTGCTCTTCAGTTTGAACCACAGCTCCCAGTTCAGTGACACCAGTCTCTTGCTTTCCTTTCCTGACTTGCTACACTTGGTGATGGAGAGTTCTGGCACCTTGAGGAAAGCCTTCTTAAAGATCTGCCAGCTCTGCTCCACACCCTTGACCAAGACAATAGTTTCCCAGGGTATTTTGCTGACTAACTTCCTGAAGAGCTAGAATTTAACTTTTCTAAAGTTTAGCTTCCTAATTTTACTCTTTGACTATCTCATGTCCCTCTGGAGTGTGAACTCAACCATAGTACAGTCACTACACCCCAGGCTGCCTCCAATCCTGAAGTTACTATCAGTTTGTTTACACTGGTGAGCAAGAGATCCAGTATTGAATTTCCCTGGTGGGGCTGTCTGTTCCTTGACTCAGGAAATTATCCTCAATGCATTCCAAGAGCCTCCTGGATTGCTACTGATCCAGCAGATATCTGGGCGGTTGAAGTCCCCCAGCAGGACAAGCACTTGCAATCACAATGCCTTCTGTAGCAGCAGGTAGAAGGCCTCATCAACAGGCTCTGAATGATCTGGTGGTCTGTAGTAGACACCAACCACAAGGCTCGCTTTGCTGCCTTAGTCTCTAACTGTCACCCATAGGCTTTCAACTTGTTCATGACTGTTATTTGAGGACAGCTCTTCACATTGTAGCCCCACACCTCCTTCCTCGCATGTCCTTTCTGAACAGCTTGTGGCTGTCAGTAGCCACACTCCAGTTGTGGGAATGATCCCACTAGGTTTTGGTGAGGACAACTACATTGTGGTTTTCAAGCAGCACACTAGATTCCAGCTCCTCCTGTTTGTTTCCCAAGCTGCGTGCATTACTGTAGAGGTACTTCAGCTGGGCAACTGGTCTTGTCAGTTCCTTAAAGGATGACCCCTTGATTTCTCCTAGGTATTTCCCTTGATTTTTCCCATTCATTCTCCTGTTGCCCCAGCAGTCACTTTCTCATCATCAGAGTGTTTTTTAGTGCCGCAGTCTTGCCAGCATCTCTCAAGGCAGTGGGCCTTTCAAGGCTCCTGTCAGTACTCTGTCCCTCTAATATAGTTATGTCTTCCCACACCTTAACATTAGAAGTCTCACAATCCCACCCATTCCCCTTCACACCTAGTTTAAAGCCCTCTCAACAAGCCTCACTAGCTTTACCCAAGATCCCTTCTCCATCTTTGAGAAACACAAATTCCACTGGTGCCTCCAAACCCAGTACCATGTAGGCTAATTGGTTGTCAAAAAAACCCAAAGTTCTGATACCTGGCCATGAAGCCAGATATTTATAGATATATCCTTCGGTTTGTTTCTGTGTCCTTACCCAATACAGGAGGCAGTGAAGAAAATATGATCTGTGCATTTAATTCCTTTAGCTGTCATCCCAAGGCCCTGAAATCCCTTTTGATAGCCCTTGACTCATTTGTAGCTGCATCATCACTCCCTGTATGGACAAGCAGTAAGTAGTTTGTCAGCTGTACCAGGCTAGGTGATCATCCTGGTGATGTTCCTCACTCCAGCTCCAAAAAGACAGCAGACTTCTCTAAGAAAAGGGTTTGTTCAGCATACTGGATGTTCAGTTCTCTGCAGGGAGGAATCAACTATAACCAATACTCATCTCTTCTTCGATGCAGTAGCCTTAGTGCTGGGGGAAGGCCTTTCCTGGTTTGGTTTTATTAGCATGTCTAGACTGAGTGGACTGTTACCACCCTCAAATGGCCTTCCACATCCAGGGCATCATACCTGTTGTACAGAGGCACCTGGGGGGGTGGAGCAGGCAATAATGTGGGAACAGCTCCAGGTGTTCCATCACATGGATTGCTCTGAACCAACCCACCTAATGCTGGTGGAAATGCAACTTGGGTCTGAATTCCTCTGTTCAGTGACAACAAAAGCCCAGAGTATCTCCAGGAGGTAATATAGATGCCAACCATGATGGCAAAAATACTTTCCTCAAGACACTATTTTCTCATAACCAAACATTCTCAAATTTGCTAGTGGATTAAAATCTTAACTTCAAATTGCCATAAATAGGATGGCAAAAATAATATAAACTCCCCTTTCACATTTCTGGTGTAATTTTGCAGCTTGTAAAGCTGAAGCCTAGAGAAATCTTTTATCTCAGTTCTCATAAATGAAGCAAAAACCACACAGAAAGATGAATGCAAACTGTATTCCTAACTTTTATTAGCCAACTGTATTTAATACATTTGATCTAGAGCCTTCATTTCAGAAACACTTCAGGGTCTGATTATTAGTTACATGTCAAGATGAAGGGCCCAAGCACTGTGGAAAAAACTCATAGCCTTGCCAATGCAATTCTAGCTGTAGATACACTGCTTTGGTGCAGAGCAAACACGTGCAGGGGCTATTTACTTTCTCATTTTGCAGAATGGGAGTCCTTTCTCACCTCAACATTAAAAATAAATGTGTTTGGGCAATGTTCCCTGTGGTAGTCAGGCTTCAAAAATCAGGACATGGGAGCTCTGGACATCATTCCAAGCATCCTCATGGCTGAAAGTCTGCTGAGCTGTACTGCTCAGTGTCCATGATAAGAACTTTCTTGATCGTCTGTTCTTACTGCTTTATAGCAGGTTTATGCTGCAAACTGTGACCTCAGCATAGCCTAAGCATGTCCATATTTAACTTACAATAGCAAAGGTGGCTATGGAAGAAGGGCATTTGCAACAATATATGGTATAGTAAAGGCTGTAAATCTACCTGAGACTTGAGGAAAGTATTTGGAAAGCAAATATCAGTATTCAACTGGATTTTTTAAAGCTTGCTCGGGTGTTTACAAAACCTTCCATCATGTCTTTGACTGCAACACAGATGGATTTCAGACCTAGAGCCATTGCGCAGAACATTGCTTGAGGAATTTCTGCATAGTAAATGTAAAGCACATTTAAATAATTCTGTTGTTCACATGTTGATTAAATACTCCTAGTGGAAGCAATTGCCATTTTTCATGCTATGAAAACTTTTATTTCCAGATCTCAGCCATTAAGACATAAAACTTTGATGGAATTTTGGCCAGGTTATGCAGCAAGGCCCAACTTAAAGCTGAACAGTGCTATTGATCCTCCCACAAGTAGCACTTTTCATATCTGTGTTCCACTTGCTGTCTGTCAGATGGTTTTCAAATATTGAAATTTTCTTGGCACTGCAGCCATTCATAAACTCTGTGTCCCTCTGGGGAACATAGTTTTAAAAGGACTAATATTTCATTCAAGTCTTCTTATGATAATAGTTACCACTTGTACACAAAACAAGGATCCTATATAAAATGATGAACCCCACCCCCACCCCCACCCCAAAAAAAAAGTCCACCCCAGATGATATTAAAATGTATAACTAAGACTGCTTCTGCTAGTGCTCCAGAATGACTCATCCCTCTCCCCCGCTTTGTTCATGTACATGTCTGGGTGACATTTATTGCTATCTGCTTTACTTGCAGTCAGACACAGTTTCACTGACAGTCCTTTCCCATCTGACTTTGCTATTAGGTGTACATTTGGGAAACAAAGGCACATCTTGTTTTGTTTGTAAAGAACACCGTCACTCAGGGATTTTTTTCTTGCTCCTTGGGCCATCTATCTTTTATCATCAGCCATCTTGAGGGGAACGCAGGGATCATGTCACCTGAAAACAGTGAGAAGGACGAAAATTATCTCACTACTCTAAGACAACGTCACACCAGCTGAGAATATAACCTATCTTCTGGGCTTCTCTGAAAGCACATTGCTTTCCTCTGACACTTCAAATAGCTGACCCATCACTGGGAAGGAAGGAAGGCGTGCTCTGAACCCTCGAACTACTGTCTGGATAGTATCTTCAGCTGAGCTTTCCCCCCCTCCCACTGCCTAAGTGCCTGAGAGTTCAGAACATAGCAAGAGCTTGCCCTCATCTGCTTTGCAAATAAGTACAGGAATTGAGAGAGAGAGGTGCTGATGCATGGACTCAAGCAAAGCCATGCTGGATGGAGGCAAAGCTTTATTTTCCTCCTAAGTCTTGCTGTGAAATTTCATAGGGAAGATTATTTGAAGTCCTTCAGATAGGAGGTGTAGCTAAAAAGAAGAGTAGGTGGAATGTAAAATTTTGTAACGAGGAACCGATTTTAAATGGCTATCCTGCATTTGGGAAAGTGAGACTTTTCCAAGAAAAATGATGGGAATGTTGGAGAAATGCCTGACAGAGTGAATAAAGGGTGCTGTTAGAGGATCACATTTTCCTGAAAACTGCATTTAAAAACTGTGGGTGTCAATAATTAGTTCCTCTGCCTTAGTAAAGGACAGCATGGTAGAAAGCATTTCTGGGTCCTCATGAATGAATTTAACGGGTCTTCAGAATTCCCTCCCCACAAGCTCTGCTTGTGAAAGGGTACAGATGCTTCCAGCTGCCAAAGAGAGAAATTCCTGTGAGGATTGATCCATTCTACTGCACTTCCTTTGCAAGAGGGCTAGACAAAAAGAAAAATTTCTGCCTCAATATAGGCCAGAGGGAAGAGGCAGGGGGTACCTTTGATGGTAACTCTGGGAGACACATCCATGATAGGGCTAGAGGGCTGGTGATAGGCAGCAAGAAGCAGTCTGGCTGCTGGGCTGAGAGCAGGTAAGTGTGAACTATCTGTCACGAGGATAGGTGAGCAAATCCCTTCTATAAGATCTGAGAGTGGTCTGACAGTGGCCTAGGAGTGGTCTCAGGCATTGCTGTAATGTGTGTCCTGAACTGTGTGGGAACGCCATAGGAGGACCTCTTAGAGTGTGTTTTAAACATACATGTACAAATACATTAAGTACACATATACTTGCATATATATATATATATATATATATATATATATATATATATATACACATACATATACATGCACTTAGATCCTGAGACAGAAACATGTAAGCCTCCACATGCCAAGCCATGTCCCCATACATCTGTGCTAAAAAGCCGTCAGCTCTCCTGTTCCTGAAGTTAACTGGATTACTGCTCAGTGGGAGGACTGATGGAAAACATAATGAGAAGAGATGATGAGGGGAGAATAACAGATTCCTGCCATCAGCAGCAATGAGAGTGACACCTGAAAAGCCATCCATTATCCCATAAAAATGGATATCATCCAACAACACAGGATGTGTACAGCCAGATTTCTTAGGCTCACCTCTGAGCACTAAGGGTAACTTGAGAACAAATCAAAAGCTGAAGTCTCAACAATAAGGCACACTGCTTTGCAGGGTGAGTCACTCAGCAGAAAGCAATTAGCATCTGATTTTAAGTGGGAGCCCGCTGCTTTTTTAAATGACCTACTATATCGAAGGATTTTATACAAGGGTGCAATCCAAACAACAAGAAAACACTTTCTCATTTCTCTTCTGTTTGCTTCAGGGTAGCAAGAAAAAAGATATAAAGAAAAACAAAACAAATATATGTACGTTATCAACAGCAGTGAGTGCAGAAAGAATAGAAAAAAATGTACCTTGTATTCTACACAAGATGAATTTTATACTTGTGAATCTTAGCTTTGCAGGAAAAATATACTTTTAACAATACATTTCTCTTGAAGTGATCTTCTTGAATGTTAGTTAAGATGTTTACGTGCATGGAACATGTCAATAAGATACTAAAACCTTTGTAAGACTTAGTGAGGAGCTTGTTTTGAAAGGCAAATTGGCATTTGTCCTGGTTTCAGATAAACATGCCCCTCCAATGACTCACAGGTACTCCTTAAGCAAAACTTCTCATTTCAAATTAAGTCCTATATATTCCTAACTTTTGTTTTAATGCACCCTGAAACATTGCTAACATAAATTTATACTTGAAAACCTTTGATAGCATATTAGAAGAAATCAAAGACACTGGTGAGAGAGTTACAGTATGTTGTTGCAAAGCTCCACGCACACCTGAGAAGAGCTTACACATCCCAGATGTAATATTGGAACTGAGACACATAACCCAGAATCTAACACATGCAGACAAAGTTAATTGATAAGACTATTCTTACTCCATAACCTTTTTTATATTCTGGATAAATGAAGATATAGTTACTTAAAATAGTGTGATAAATTTTCTGAATGAACTTATTCAAAGATAAGATTACTACATTAAGAATATTCTTAGCTTTCATGCAGAGAAAACAACCAACCAGAATACTATTCTGTTGGTCTATTGGCAGCTTTTAAAAATTATCAACTGCCTCACCAGGTGAGTTGAATACATTCAATATGACCATCCATTTCTATTGATTCAAAATACACATTTCCAATTATATTATTGGAGATGCTAGCACTGGAAGATTAGCAACTAAAGATTTAAAGGAGGGAGGCTATTTTTTTTTAATTAAAATCTCTCTGTGAGATTAATGGAAAAGATTTTCATTTCTAACAAGAACCCGTGGATGTGAAGCATTCAAGAAGTGTCTATGATTTCTGAAGCAGCAGCAAAAGCTTTTTAAAGTAAGAAAATACACAACAGTGAAAATACAAGAATATGGGCAACTGACACAGTAGCCAGTTTCACTGAGTGCACTATGAAATACTGAATGGAGTTCAGACTCGGGATGCTGATACAAGGTGCTTATTGTTTCTCTCTATACTGAGTTCCAGACATCAGTGTCAAGGTTGCCTTGGTGATTTGTTTGCTGGGCTGAGCCTCTGAAATCTGCCTGCAACAGATTTTTCTGAAAGCTGCAGGAAAGGAGGAAAAAAAGGATATATCTAGGTAATCGATTCAAATCTGTTATCTCTGTCAGAGTTGTCTTTTAACTCTGAAGTATCCTTAGGAAAATAAATAAATAAATACAACTATTTTCCCCACTTTTTGCACATATTAATAGTTTAAAAATGTGATTGTGCCAAATTTTGGTAGTCATTTGCCACTAAAAGGAAAAAAATAATTAAATATTGACTCCCTCAGGCTTTTGAGAATATCTCTTTTAAAAATATATTCATAATGACGCAAAACTCAGCCCAAATTGACAGATTTAATACTTCTAGTAAAAATGTCCTTGCAAGGTCTCTTCTGTGAGTTACTTTCAGCTTCAAATTCAGTAAAGAAAATGGAAAGCCTCAAGGAAATCTATTTTTCTGTATTTCAATTCAAGACGTCCCTACCTGACTGTTGGTAATAGGTGGTGGGTAGGTTAGAACAGGGTTACAGAAAAAAAAGATAAAAATAACTGCAGAACTCCAAGGATAATTCAGTCCCCTGATATGCAGCATATAGGATGATTTTCAGGTGTTGGTCTGCTTAATATTATTTCTTCTGCAGGAAATATCCAGTGGGATGAAATAAGCAGTGAACCTCCATCTGCCTACAGGTTCATTGCAAGCTGATCTGCTCTTACAGAAGGTTTATGACACTGAATCATCAGGGAGGTCTTTTATTTATGTTCCACACCTGAAAAGGATACCTGAAACATTCTCTTTCCTTTTTCTATCTATATCAATTTGCCTAATAAAATATATATCCTCTCCTTGCCAACTTTATCATGATAAAGTCTGAATTTAGTCACAGTCCTGAAAAGAACTAGTCTGTTCTTGCAGAAATACTACATTTTTTCTGGGGTTCCACATGAGCAATAGTAAGGGTCAAATGTTATCCAACTGAGCATTTTGGGCTGTTGAGAGCTTCTCCCTGCTGTTCTTGGACACCTTACTGATTTCTGATTTATTGCACTGAATTTATGGTCATTCCATGATTTCCTGAAGCTTTCATGTGTGAGTGCTGAACTGCTCTGGCCTAGTGTAATTAATGAAATACTAACATGTAGATAGCCAGCTTAGTCTTCAAAGATGCAGATATGCAAATTCAATGTTTTGCATAATAATACATAGCAAAAGCACAGACAGATATTTCTATAATAACACAAGTAAAGCTAAAGTGTTGTTGTGACAGTGAAATTCAATAGATTATGAAGAGTTCAATCTTGCATACTATTATCAGTCTAAGGAATCAAGCTGGATGGTGTCTGGGATAATTTTTTCTTCCCTTTATGCCCATTAGCTAGATATTGAGTAGCAGCATTCCATACAAGGTTTGATCCATATCTCAGAAATGAGACCCACTAAACCTAATAATCAGATGTACACCAAATAATTAAAGGAATGTGTGGAATAGCTGGTGGAATTGTGGTATTTTCTGCCTTGGAAAACTGTTGAAATTCAGAATCTTGACTTTAAGTCCAAAAACATTTTCTTAAAATAAAACTTTAGAGGGCAGAAATTGCTTTGAAATCTATGAAACTCAGTTTAGTATAGTAGGGTTTTCTTCAGTTTTCTTATATAAAATTTGAGTGGTGATTCAATTGTATATTCTGTTGGATGGATTAAATTCTTACAACTTATGACTAATAAATATATTAGGACTCTAGCAAATTCTTGAAATGGATACAACTAACAGGAAACTTAATCTCTTGAACACTTATATGCTAACCTTTGAAAGGATGTCAGACAATCTTAGCCTATCACTTGAGAATACTTGTATACATTATGTAAAGAATACCAGCAGGAAAGTGGGGATGGATTCTCAGAGATGCCATGCAAGCTACTGTAGCTCAGAGTAAGCTACGTGTTGGCATTTTTTTCAACCGTCTAAAACAGAAACCTGAGTCTCTGAATAGAATAGGGGGTGTCCACAGGCTCTGTACCACTTTGTTTCTATTTCTAATATGTGGGAGAAGATCGAAATAAATGGACTCTTACTATTTAACATATAGGTGAGAGTATGTCCTAAAATAATAGAAAGTAAATCTTGATATTAATACCTTGGCCATTATGTGAGCTGAGGGTTCATTATAAAGCTCTAGTATGAATGAAGATTTCTGCAGCCTGTCCGCAAAGGGGTTTTGGGGATCTTAACTTTTTGCATCAACCTAATGAATAATACATTGGGAAGCAACTAAGGTCACATCTATGAAGGAACGTGGTCAATAGAGATGTTGTCCTATTAAATAAAGAATCAGCTGATGAACAACTATCATTTATAACAATACCATTCAGAATTTTATTGCTGCTGAGATTTCTTTGTCAAATCTATTAGCCCATCCAGCATAAATTACAGTACTAAATGAAAGGAATTATTTTATATATGATTGCACTTAGCAAATGTGTGTGAAAGCAAGCTATTTGAACTCTATTCTCTACCACCAAACTTCAGCTTCCTGCCCTCCTGCTCTCTTCTTAGGCTTTTCTTCAGTTCTCTATTCCCATGGACCAGGTCCAGGGAGCCACAGAGAATGTGAGAAGCCCAAATCTCCTCTTACATTCTGTTTTTGCTTGACAGGAAACAAACTTGTGAAGACCAATACAAGTAACAGCAGGCAACCAATTACCACAGCGCAGCCAATGTGGTTTCTAACAATTTTGACTTAAACACAAAAACCTCCACAAGACTTTTCATTTTATTTTATTTTTAAGCATATCACCAATTCTCACATCTCATGTCGGAAGGAAGCAAGTACTTTTCTACCTCTAATAAACTTAAAAGCATATAGATAAAAGGAATGAAAATCCATTGAAATTTTAGGCTGTCAGCTGACTCTTGTATCCATCTTTAGTGCTTCCCAGCCCCATGCTAGCGCTATTCTTGTTTTATTCCTGTTGTTCAGAGAAACCTAGGTCAATGTAAGACTAATGTAAGACTAATTCAAAGACTAACTCAAAACTGAACTGGTTCCTCTGTGTATCTTCCAAGTTGAGCCTAAAAGAAACTGCAATTAAAATTATCTGATATCAGAGTTAGTCTGATGCGGTTTTTAAGGCCGTGTCTGCCCCTGGGGTAAGCATCCCTGGGCCAACTGAGAGTAACCTACCCCTGCACCAACTTATAAGTGCAACCTGAGGGCATTTTTAGCCAATGATAGTGGTCAACAGCATCTGAAAGAAGCAGTTATCACTGCCCCTCTTCCCAATGCCCATGCTTCCCCCTGGTAGAAGATGAGGTCAGTGTCCTAAAGCACGATTAGACTACTTACAGGCTGAGCTGCTATATCAGTTCAAAAATCTCCACACTACTGCTGTCATCGAGTGACACTTCAATTTTCTTTTTATGACTTCCATTTAACTGCCCTCCTTCTGACTAATCTGCCTCCAAAGGTCATTCGCCTTGCATCCTCACCATTGTGGCATATCTTATCAATGATATCTTATCAGTGACAAATCCATAAACAGTTCTAACTGTTTTTAATTTATTCTTATTGCATTATCATGCCATTTATCCTGTCTGATAAATAAATAACTTTCTGTTTCTTGATTTAATATTATAAACTGAGACTACTTTGGCTCTACCATGATAAATCAACATAATACCTGGTTCCAGTTTTCTGGAATGCACATATTTACTTGCACCACTTTTAGAGATCCTTATTACCCAGTGATGTGGATCAAATATTTGTTTAAGCTTGCTTCATCATAGTTATCACTGCGTGTCTGGGAAAAGAAGGGACAGGATTTGGGATATATCAAAGGCATACACTCAGACCGAAGAACTTGGAAACACTCCCAGCCAAGTCATAAAGTCACAGCCTGAGCTGGTCTAGCTTTTTTTCTCTCTTTCCAAGTTCTCTGCTTCTTTGTAATACCTCTCTTGGGAAGGACAGAGAGATTAGTAATGCAGGGAATCCTGCAGCTTGCTTGTCATGGACATTCCTGACAATTTTTATTAACTTTGATCTAAAGAAATCTAAGTCAAGTATTGAAGTCTCTAATTTCTCAGGACATTTGAGTTTCCTAATCAGTTTTCCTAGTTAACCAAAGTTTATTCTCTTTTAAAAAGTTATGGTCACTTAATTCAAGACTACCCTCCATGACCACATCATGCATAATTATGAGTCTTCCAAACCATATCTAAAATAGTGCTGCCTCAGCTCTTCCAGAGATTGTCTGGTGAATAAATGCATCAGATGTCATATTCGGGAATGTAGGTCTCCCTTCAGTTATGAATAGTACTTGGTCCCATGTTTGTGTCTATCTAGGGCACAGAGGACTTTTGTGCCAGTACCAGTTTCTGAACAGATTTTTTTTGCTTAGAAAAACAGGGGATCCACTTTTGCTTCCCTTGCAGAAAGTCAGCAAGGAAGTGCATATCTGTTGCTATTCTGAGTGAATATTTTGAGTGGATTCTAGATGATGCTGCAACAGCCCCATCTGACTGTGACTATGACTAATATGAGCTGGCCTCACTAATCAAGGGTAGTTTGTCTGGTAATCAGTTATCCCTGTGGACATAGAGACTGACCTAATTCTAGAAAGAGTGACCTTTATTCAAAGCTCAACCAAAATAAAAAAATAATCCCAGCAGTCTCCTGTGAAAAAGAGGTGGGTATTAATGTAAAAATCAAAAGAAAACAATACCTTTTCTTCGTTATTCCTCCAGAGACACAAATATCCCATTTAATCTAGCTGCTATCTGTAGTTTGGCTGACTGATGTTCCCTTCTGCCAACTTACTTTCTCTTTGAAGAACAGTAGCTTTCTCATGCTTCATATTATGATTATGCTTGCCTTGGACTGCCACTAAGTAGATTAGCCTCCACTATTAGTCCAGTCCCTTGATGAGAATAATCATTTCCCTGTTGCCCTTATGATTGAAGCAGATGCAAGAATCACCCATTTTTGAGATATGCTTGTCTAGGGAAGTCACTGGTAAAATCTGCATCCATTCTGCAGCCTCCTGCAGACTCACAAGACTTAGGGGACAGTGAGAATGCATGAACAGCACTTGCTCAGAATTTAGGAGTATTGCCAACTGGCATCTTAGCCTTGAGCACTTGGGTTACAGTGATTTTCAGACTCTTGGGCAAATATTTGCATCTGCCCAAAGTGGAACAAAAGATGTGATGGGAAAAAAGTAAAAGTAAAAAATAGGCATTCAGTAAGAGATGGGGAAGGGTTTAGGGGAGATAGTGCCTCTCCTCTCAATATAGGTAGACAAGGTAGAGATATTAATCTATAGTGTCTGTGGAATGTATTTTGCATTGCACTTACATGCAGATATATTTCAGGAGTCCTTTCCTTTCCCAGAGGCTGCTCTTACTCAAGGAATGCCTCAAATCTGCCTAAGGCTAAGTGGAACCAGGGGAGCACCTGGCCTACCTTCAGCTACATCAGCCACTAGCAGTGTGTGATATGTGCATCAGGTCTTGGTGAAGAATATGCACTTCATTCTGCCAACTGAGTGATCTCACAGGCAGTGACTTGAGCTACTCAGCCACATGGCTGATGAACTCCTGGCAAAGATCCATGGATCAGACACCATCTGTTACTGCATAGCAAATAAATACTAGTACTGAGCTTAGAGTATCATCACACTCCTTGAACCAATCTTATGTACAGGAATATAATTGTTTTTCATCTTAAAAGGAAGACTCCAGGTTTCTAAAATCACTTTCCCACTAAGGTTAGCAAGGCTTTGGCCCTTCACAGTTATGACCATTGTGGCCTTCTACTCCCCTTCCCTACTCCTTATATAGCAGGGGCAGGATATTTCTTCTACAAACAAACTAGTAGATCTGAGCAGGATGCTCTTGCTAAATGATGCCCAGAATGTTGCAGACCTCATTACAATGGCAAACATGGTTGAATCACCAAAGATAGCCCCATGGGAACAGTCTAAAAAGAGTTGAGCCTGGTGACCCGCTTGAGAAGACTTTTTAATTCATACTGAAATGAGTGAAAGCCTAGAAATGGATGTGTTGCTGCTCCATAGTCAATGCTCGCTCACTGCAGCAACCCTGCTCCTCCACAGCCTCACAGCTTGCCTCACAGAAACATGCAGCTGGAGCATAGCATTGCTCAGGATGGGGTTGCTGTTACTATGCCTTGAAAAAAAGCATAGTGTGGCAGATCTTCAGCAGGCATCCATATTCTTGCTGCATTTGCACTAACCTGCAAAATATGTCAGTATTAGGATTGTGCAACTAAGAGAATGTGGGCACTTGCCCAGTCTCTTGCTTCTCCTTTTAGTTACAGTTAGAGACTTTACAGCGTCTCTCTTGCCAACTTAGTGTCTACCAAAGTGCACCACTCTTCTTGAATTCCCACTAATCTATTAATGCTCCTCATTTTATAGGAAAATGAATACATCAAACAAAGACAATAATTCATTGCTTTTCTAATTTGCCCTAACAATTTACTTAAAGAAATATCAGTCCAGCTATGATGACACTAACACTGACATTTCAAAATACAGAGCATTATGAATACACTAACTTTCTAATAACTGCCCCTCTCTGGTGTTATCTCACCTTCCCATAGCACCTGAAGGCCTCATGGTTGCAGTTTGTTGGGGATTTGCAAGCAAGTTCTTCTCAAGTTGGAATGCAACACTGATCTTCCTCAATCTCAGCACTATTCTATATTAATTTTAATTAATTCTATTCTGTATTATTATTCTAAGTATTCTGTAGTAACTGGATGAGGCCAGGCTCATCTTGGTGGTGCATAGTGATAGGACAAGGAGTAATAGCCAAAAACTTGAATATAGGAATTTGAATATTAGCATGTGAAAGAATTTCTTTATGGTAAGGGTGACACAGCACTGGAACAGGTTGCCCAGAGAGGTGGTGAAGTCTCCTTCTACAGAAATACTCATGATCTGTCTGGAAACCTACCTGTGTGACCTATTGTAGGGCATCTGCTTTAGTAGGGTGATTGGAGTTGATAATCTCTTGAGATCCCTTCCAATCCCTGCAATTCTGTGATTCAGAGTCACTTTCCTATTTTCTATCTTTAACCTGTTCTCTTTACTTATTGTCCTAGCCCATGTTATATCTAAACTTATTTCTAAACCATTTTATCCAGCTCCCATTGTAACACTCCTCTGATGGCTAGCAACTGACAATTGGTGAGCTGCTTATAGTTATGGAGCCACTAATACCATCCAGCTCATATGCCTTCAAGACCTCTGCCTGTGATCTCATCCCATGCCAGGAGTCCTGTAAGATATATTTCATTCTAGGCTCAAACATCCTTCTCCATGGAAGCACTACTTATTTATACTAACTCTTAGTTGCTGGTATTGTAAGCATGCAGATAGTCTTCAGTGCTATACCAGACAACTGCACCAAATTAAGCTAAAATCAAAATAATGTAAGTTAATTAATTAATTGCAGTTTCTAGCTAAAATAAATCTCCAAGCAGGCCAGGCCAAGTCCATACAAAGCCTGGGAAGTAATGAGGCTCATGTTGTTAGCATAGCACAAACCCTGGACAGTATTTACTGAGTTAAAGAGTTGTAATGGAAATTCTGAGGGTACCTCCAGCACAGCGTAATGTCATTGGAAAATAAAGTTGAACCCTTGAGAGCAGTCTAACAAAATCTCTGTAGGTTTTTAGTTTAGAGGCCTAGCTTCTAAAGCACAGCTGAAGATATGGTTTGGTTCCCAGTTCAGTCACTGCTTCTTGTGTCTTTTCTCATGTCTTTTTTAATATAGGCATTTTCTCAGTTTCATAGATACATAAAAGCAATTATTGTCTTAATAAGAAACATTAAGAAACTAAGGGGGCAAGCAGAAAGTAATTAATTTTTACAGTTACAATATTTATATTACACTGTCCTGAACAACATCCTGGTTACCAAATTGGAGCAAAACAGTTTAGATGGATGGACCACTCACTGAATAAGGAATTGGCTGGATGGAAAAGAAAGGCTGAAAGATGGCTGAAAGAGTTGCTGTCAACAGCTCAAAGTCCAAGTGGAAACTGGTGACGAGTGGCATTCCTCAGGGATTGGTGCTGGGACCAGTATTACTTACCATCTTTGTAAGTGACATGGACAGTGGAATGGAGTGTATCCTCAGCAAGTGTGTAGATGATGCTCTTCTCACTTGTGACAGGAGACGGGACAAGGGGAAATGGCCTTAAGTTGCACCATGGGAGTTTAGCTTGGATATCGGGAAAAATTTCTTTACAGGAAGGGTTGTTAAGCACTGGAAGAGGCTCCCCAGGGAGGTGGTTGAGTTACCACCCCTGAACATGTTTAAAAACCATCTGGATGTGGTGCTCAGGGACATCATTTAGCAGTGGCTTCTTAGGGTTACAGTAGTATGGTTAGGTTGCAGTTGGACTTGATGTTCTTGAAGGTCTTTTCCAGCTTCAGCAATTCTATGATTCTATGACACCAAGCTGAGTGGTACAGTTGA